>NC_141465.1:89274927-90474927 GCF_009769465.1 Tauraco erythrolophus | reverse complement strand
GTGTGTTTGAAAGTTTCTTACATTTTATGGAGGTATTAAATCACAGATTCAAGAGCTGAATTCACTGGAAAAAAAACGAAGGGGCTGTTAGTTTGGAGCCTATTAAATAGAGTTGTGAATAACCAGGAAACATCAGCTCCTATTTTGTTGTTTATTTCTCCTTTAAATTGAACAGCAGTGCCATTCAGTGTGATACCACATCAGTTTTCTCCCGAGGAGTGACAGCTGACAGTTTGATTTCTCTGTGCTGTTTTTCAGGTGAGAAACCCTACAAGTGCACGTGGGAAGGCTGCGACTGGAGATTCGCTCGCTCGGATGAATTAACGCGCCACTACAGAAAGCACACGGGGGCAAAGCCCTTCCAGTGCGCTGTCTGCAATCGCAGCTTCTCCCGCTCCGATCACCTGGCTCTCCACATGAAGAGGCATCAGAACTGAAAGCTGGACTTGTCGTTGAGGCTGTTTTGTATCTATGCAATTTCCTATTGACTCTCGACGTACAACTAAAATTAGTTTAATTTTTGAGTATGGTTTATCCATTTAAAAGAAATCTCAAAGGAAACTGGAAATGTATATTTTGTATATTTATGCAGAAAAAAGGGAAGACACTGTATCACAATACCAGAGTGTTCGGTCGTTTGTTTGCTCTCATGATGTATATGGCTTTAGTCAGCAGGTTTCATCTCTTTAGAAGTATTATGTCCTGACACATTGCAGCTTTATACTTTTATTTTTTTTTCTCTTGCGGTGTTTTGACCAAAGCACTGTCATTATTGTGACAATGTTTAGTAAACGAATTAATGAGAGGCTGCGGGTGAGTGAATGCAGTGGAAAAGCCATGAGTTGTAATCTGTCAGGTTTTTACTGGACATATTTAGTACTTGTGGGGTTTTTTTAAATGTTAAGTCATTCTGTGGAGTTAAAATACATAGAAAAATTCATAAACAGCCATAGAACAAAACATTTTGTTCTCTATGTTGCATGTTTGCTATGACAAAGATTTTGTAAATATGCAAATCAGCTTTTTAGGTTTAATACAAAAATTTTCTAAGAATCATCTGTTAAAAGCGGTTGTTTTACATTTGGTAACACGGCACATTTACAAAAAAAGTTTTTTAAATACCTCTCAAAACAGTACCAACTTAGCTTCTTTTTTTTTTTTAAGAGAAACGAGCTAAGCATTCAGATGTTTTGTACCTGTTAACTCAAACGGTGTGCACTGAATACTCAATGCAGGATTTTGTTTTCAAATTGCTTAAAAGGGTAAAACGTTTAGAATGAACTGTAAAGTCAATGTCAGAAGCTTAAATAACGGGGATAGTTACAACGAACACAGAATGTTAAACCTCTTACTATAAGCTAAACTTAGTATCACTTTTAAAAGAAGGATTTGGGATGCAATTTTCATATACGGACATGTTAAGCTGGGTCAGCATGATCTAGTTTCGTGTGGATATTGCATGTAATTTACTAGAAGGTAAAGGATACAGTAATTTTGTTCAAAATTACAGTGAAGTTTAGTTAATCCACTGTTCAGATTGACAGACGCAGGGGAAAATTTACTGCTGACAACAGTAGCTGAAACTCCACTGAAGTCAATGAAGTGATGCCCGTTTATGCTGACAATGACTTTGATTCACAGTGTTCAGCCTTGAAATAGTAGATGAAGGGCCAAAGATGAGGTTAGACCGCGTAGGATTTGGCCAGAAAACAGGAGAAAACCAAACGAACCTAGTAAGTGTCTGGACTTCGCAAGCCGTAACATTAAGCTGTCAACCAAAGGCTAGAATAGACAATCAAAATACCAAAAAAGGGTCTTGCAGGAAAACCTAGCTTTGTTAAAACTGTTGTTTGTCTTTATTTATTTGTGGTATATGATAGACTCTTTTTTTTTTAAGACAATTTTACATATACTTGATAAATTATAGTTTTGTTTGTTATAGTTAGAAATGTTGCTCTTAATGTAAATAGTTGACAAACGATGTAAATAATTTTGTAAGGCTTCAAATGTTTATACGTGGAAACACATGCATAAATTGGTTGCTGTTTTGCTTCTTTTGCCTCCCCCCTACCTTATTTTTGTATTGTGGTATTTCCTATGCAAATGACGGAGCAAACAGCTGTATAGTTGTAGAATGTTTTGAGAGAGAATGAAATGGTTTATATATAAAGACTTTTTTTTTTTTGCAAAATAAAACAAAGTGCCTAATGTGTGTGTGTTTGTATGTGTGCATGCCTGTGCTCTCTGTAGCTCTTGACAATGAAAGTGCTGTGGTTTTGCACTGGGAGCTGGAAATGGTGGCAATATTCAGCTAAGAACGTCTGTTCTTCACAGCAGGGGCTGTCTCTTTGGAAAGTACCTGGCACTTCTGCATCCTGCCTTGGTGAAAATAATAAATGTGAAGGGAGAAGTATTTTATGGTGCTTTTCTGCCATCAGAACTTTCAAGGGAGCGTACAGCAGCCTGAACACGGTTGCAGAAGTCCTTCCACAGTAGCACGATTGTAGATTAAAGGTACCTGTTGGGTGCGTAGAAGAAGTACACAAATTCTCTCCCACTTTCAAAATGGGTAAAACCTCTTCACACTCATCTACAGTGTTGCCAAAAACGCCTCTCTCCCCCAAAAGTTCCTTTCATGCCCTAGAAAGACAGGGAGGTCCTGTAGCAGCGCTCTACAGTGTGATGTCTCCTTTTCAGTTTTTTTCCCTTGAAAGATGGAAGTACGGTCCAACTAAAAAATTCGAGTTGATGTGTACGTTCACATCTGGGTTACAGCTGTTTTCTTGTCCGTTCCTCAGAGCATAAAGACAATGGGCACACTGAGCTTTTTTAAAGAAATTGATCTTAAAACCCATATAAGATCCATCTTAAATTTGATTTACTATTCCAGATCATAACAATCCAATTAAATCAACTATCAATTGATTCAAAATTCAGTTGTTGTCTCACAAACTGTGGCTCCGAAATTCTTTCTCGAATTTCTCTGTTCTTTCCTTACAACCTAACTTTGATTTTTCTTTAATGGATTTTTCTCTCTTAATTAGCCTCTCCCACACATCGACTAATCCCTCCTTTTTAAAAATACCTAGGGTAGCATTAACGAAGTCAATGAACTCCTGGTTAATTACCTGCCCCTCACCTAACTCCGTACAACCGCAAACAAAAGAGCGATGTTTTGGGGACCAGGGAGCAGTAACTCCTAGGAGCATTGCCATGGCGTTACCTTGTTTTGATCCAGCCATTAGAAAAACACCTGAGTTTGTGTGGAGCGTTTCTGCTTGGAGGGGAAGCTGGCAAGGAATTGGGCAATCGTTCATGTGCCGTCGCCGCGAAAGAGAGCTACCGGAGCTTATTTTGCTGAGCGCAGGGTGAGGTGAACAACAGCGGTGTCGCGGGGCGTTCGGAGCCTCCCTGTTGAGCTCTGCCCACTGGTTTGGGGTTGGACTGATGGTGGGTTTGACCGCTCTTCCTTGTCTTCCACAGCGAATCTTCTCTCGTCCTGCATTTTGTCTCAAGTCCGTAGAGGAAGGTAGCGCTCGCTTCTGCGTTTCCCATGCTTTTTCACAACGAAAGCCGGCTGATTGCATGGTTTCAGCCTCCAACGTTGCCTCATCCTTGTTTTAGATGTTTCTATTGCTCAGCTACCTGGTTGCATAAACCGGCTTAATGGCTTCATATTAATCTGGAATGAAAGGCCGTAATTAAGCCCATCCACTTCAGCAGTGTTTGGCCTAATGCAAACAGAGAGACGGGCACGGCCGACCCATGCAGCAGAATACATTACGGAACCAAAGGTAGAGGAGCTTTCTTGGCTGGCAAGCGCTGAACCTCAACGCACGGTATCCATACAGCAGTTCGACAGCATGACTGATCTCAGAACCTGCAAGACAAAGTAGTGTCGCCACAGCCCCTGTGTGATTCATTTAAAGCAGTTGGTGCAGAGTGCCCCCAAGGTACTGAGGCCATCCTCAAATGCAGCTCTCTCATTATCCTTCAGCACCTGAATTATCGTTCCACATAAAGAGGGAAACTCCAGTTGGCCAACTGGCTTTTCTGGTGGCCACACGGACACCTTGTTGTCCCCTTGACTGGGTGCCGAGTTCCTTCCTGTGGTTTTCAATGTGCTTTTAGAGCCTGATCCTCCACAGAAGTGCCTCTGTGCCCACATGGGAACCTTGTGGCCTTCATTACATGGGATCCTTGCGTGGATCCTTGCTTTAATCTGGTCGGTTCAGTGCCACGAGGCTCTGCCACGCTCGACAACCACAATAGTGGTGTTGCTGTTGACCTTCTTGAAAGCGAGTCCGGCTCAACAGCTGACTATGATCTGAAAGAATGTGGTGAATTACTCATGTGCTGAATAATGCACCCTGGCAGTTCGAGAGTATTAGGATTGAGGGAGTTTATTGGCCACCGGAGGTAGCAGAAGCAGCCCGATGGGTGTGCTTTTGATAAAGCGACTCACATACTTTGCTTGCGTTGACTTATTCCTCTTCTCCTCCACCACTAACCATTAGGTTGTTGTTGCCATCCGCTGTGTTTCTAGCACCCTCACCAACACTGCTTGTTTGGGATTTGGGATTTGAGCTGACACAGGCCACTGGAGAAGCCTAATGTAGATCAGGCAGAGTCTGGTCTGTCTACGGTGAGCACAGGCCAGTCTATGGCAAACAAAGAGTGCCGTGGTTCCCGAGATTTCTTTGATGTTGTTATTGTGCTTTTTAAAAATAGTTACTGTTTATATATAAATATGTATGCAAATATATATTGGCACGTGCGTGTGTGTGCGTGCGTGTTCATTTGCATATTCAGTTCAATTCTGGATCTTGGCAAACACTTGCTTTTGACGACGTGTCCCGGCAGCGAGCTCCACAGGTTAGCTGAGGAGCGGACGGGGGAGGAGAAAATGGGTGTTCCTGTGTTTCTACACCAAAATTCCAAACCACTGGGGAAATTTAAAGGTCTCTTTTCCCAGCTATGTGTATTGTAGTGAGGAAGAAATGCGACAATGAACTTCTGTTTTCAAGGAGTAGGTTATTTCTTTATTTTTCAGTCTTCTGAATTTCAGAGAGAGAGAGAGAGAGAGCTGTGGGGAGAGGGAAGGGCAGTTTTCTTGCAGAAACAAAGTGAATTCACACTGAAAAAGAAAGTAACTATACAGCTAGGCAAGATAAAAATGTGAGTTATTTCTGCAGGAGAACCTGTGCAGGTAGCAGCAGGCAGCATACTGAAATGGGGTCTCAGGTGTAGCTTATCAAAGTAGACTTCCTCGTCCCTTAGCTCTGCTTTTCCTTCCCGGTCTCTACTCGGCCCTATTTCTGCTGCCCATCAGTCTCAGGCTTAATTGGGATTTCCGGTTGCTCCCACAGCTCCAGCTAATGCTGTTGCTCCTTCCCAACCCACCAGCCAGCTGCCGGTGATGGGCTTGGGCCAGCGCTGGCCCTGACCCTGCTTCTACCTGCACGTGCCCTGCTGCTGCCCTGCTCCCAGCCGGGGCAGGTATCTCACCTACCCCAGGTTTTAATTTGTGCCATAAAGAAAAACAGCACAGCTTTGTTTACTTTCCGCCAGTCTCCCTGCGTTGTGTTGTATAACCCAGGCAAACTTCCTTTTTTTTTCTTTACATGCAGTGTTTGTGTCAATACATAGCACATGCTATTACGATGTGCGTAACGACTTTTGCACCCAGTGTGATCTTTTTTCCATGTGGGGGCTCGGGAAGCCGATTAGAGCCTTCTCCGTCCCGTGGGACCGAGCAAAGGCATGTGATGCCAAGGGGGATTCTCGCACTTCTAGGCAGCAACTCAGAAACGTCTAGTTGTTCGGCATGGAGTCACGGGATTTCCAACCTTGCTTTTTGTGCTGACCTCCCCATTTTCCTGCCTTATTCTTTTTTTACTGTAGTAGAGTCAGTTCAACGGCTTTGGCTACAGGAAGCTTTAGGAAAATGTGGTTTGCCTTTTTCTCAAGAACCGAGGAGTCACACTGGCCGATTTGCCATCTCCTCTGCCTGGGAAATCAAAGTCTCGAGTCTCTTCTAAATAATATCCCCAAAGGCCATTTCTCTTCCCAGCCTCAGTGGTTGTTTCTGTTTATACTTGTTTTGTTTAGCTGGCTATTGTTATTGTGGTTTGTCATTATTTCCAACCCATTGGGGTGGATCACTGGACCAAAAAAAGGACGTAGGCACCCTCAGAGGGACCAGAGTCCCAGTCTCCCAGGTCAGTACCCGTGCTGCAAGGTTGTGGACTCATGGCCCTATTTTTCCAGTCTTGTGAATCCGACGCTCTTGACTTCTCGCTGATCTGGCCTAGAGGAGGACTAAAGCAAACACAGTGAGCCCTCTTTGTGCCTCTGAATAGCCCAGGGCCTGGTGGGTCTCCTGGGAAGTCCAGGATGTTGGCTTTTGGTTTTCTCAGGCCCAGGAGGAGTGGGTACTGCATCTCCTGGCCACTGGCGGATTGTCCTGCTTCATAGGTTAGTCCATCAAAGAGGCACACCGTCACCAAATTCCTTCAAGCCAGTATCTTTGCAAAGAAAAGCAGCTGCAGCTTGTGAGAAGCTTCACCCTGCACACGTGCAGAACGCGAGCCAGAAGAGTGCCTTCGACATTAAGACTTCCAGAGGATTTAGGCAGGGCAATACCTTGTTTCTGGAGCCTGACCAGGGATGAACATGACCTGAGTCCCTAACAGTGCGAAGCCTGAGGCTCTGCCACGTATCTGCACAGGCACAGCTCTAGGACCATAAGGAATTTTAAACTCATAAATTTATCAACATACAGAGTTCAACCTGTAGGGTTAAACATTAGCAGTATGAAGGTTTTCTGGATTAAGTGCTTACATTACACCCCACCTTAGGTGCTAAATCCCTTTTAGGCGGATCAGACGTGATGTTTTGCTTCAGTGAGAAGAAGCAATGTGCAGCTTCAGTAACTCACATGACTGGAGAAGGCTTGAGAAATCTGTTTCTGCAGGCTGCACTGGCGCCAGAGCCATATTGAGGTCTGGGTCTGTAGGAGCAGCCTTCGCCCTCGGTACTGATGGTGCAGAGCTGGCACCAGGTGAGCGCTGCCACCACCTTGTAGGTGACTCTGGGCACCTTGTAGACTCCAGGCTGAACCAGGAACCTCCATCACTGATTGAAATGATATAGTGAAATAGGATTTAATTTGAAAAGCTGCTGTATTTAAGTATGACACAAAAGAAGACTTCAAGTCTGAGTGTAGTGCTCTTGGGGAGTTTTCACAAAAAATTTCTGGCTTCCAGTCTTTTAATCTGCAGTCTCTCCTGGGGCCAGGTCCAGATTTGATCCTCAAAAAGAAGTTTATTTTCCAGCTTTGTTCGAATACAGTAATCTCCCAAGAGCAAAATTTGTAAGATTTCTGCTGTGGAAGATGGCAGAATTCTTGCCAGATTAACACAGTTTTCTCCGTAGGAACCTTACATGGTCTAAACCTTTCCCCTCAGCCCATCTCTGATGAATCCCTTAAATGAACACTCAAATTCATAAAGTGTTGGTAAGAAAAAGCAATAGTAATTTGTTCAGATACGCTTAAAGTTGAAATTGGTTTGGCTTGGGTTTTTGTTCTCAATGTTCTCAGCTAAATAATGAAACAGCAGCAGTGTTCTTATACAAATATTTGTATGCTATTACTAAATTTACCTGTGGCTTCCCCTCCACCCCAAAAATTAATAAATCACTGTTTTCCTAACACTGCATTTGGTTTTTCTCCTGTGCTGTTATCAGGCTAGAACTAAGAATCATTCCTCCTTTGAAGAAGCTCAGACAAATGGGTAAGCCAGGCTAAACGTCCCCAGGGGAAAACTTACTTCATTTCTGAAACATTAACAACAGCAATCAAATGAAATGTGAGTATTTTCAGAGTACATACTGTGCCTTAGGACATTTAAGCTAATTTCTTGAATAAAAGAACTTTTCAGTAACCTTAAAGAAGCATACCCTGAAAAGACAGTTCTGAGCACCAGCTATTCCTGACATGTACCATCTACAGAAACACTAGGCTCAGGGGACTCACATATTCCTCTTTTATTGTCTTTGTGAGATTATTTTGTGTATTTACGTTATTTAACTTGCATATAATGACTGGTAGATGTTCCTTCATTTGCTTGCAGCTGGCATAGCTACCTTGTGATGGTCCCTTACAGGCATCTCCTGTTGTTTCTTCTCCGTGTTGCTCACTTTGTCCCCGCAGAAGGGAACAGGGTGTTAGCTGAGGTCTGGTGGCTGGAAGGAGAATGACCATCTGCCCCATCTTCAACCTGTTTCCAAGCAGGTATTCTTTTCTTGCAAATACCGCCAGCTACCACTGCCATAATGTGCGTGGCTTGGTGCGCCTTTGCCATGCCTGGAGAGACATCTAGGGCTGTCGCTACTTGAACTGTATGCTGTTTGAACAACTGTGATTTGGATGGTTTGGCCCATGCCTGGACAGACACCTGATTTGAACCGTTTTCCAGTGCTCAGAGTAAGTGCAGAAAGTTCCCATCTGCTCCCGCTCAGACTTTTACCTGTTAACGCCACTGGGGAATGAACAAAATGGACAAATGGGGTCTCCTCGCCCAAGTGTCTCATCCTTGGCATTTAAGCATAAACATCTGAAAAAAAACACCCTTAGCAATTAATGGAAACAAATCAATCTTACAGCCAAGGCAATGCATAAAATTAGTCTGGGAGCAAATAACTGTCTTTATGCCAGGAAGCTGGATGAGCAGCTTTTTCCTCACAACCGTGTAGCTATACAAGCATTAAGCTCAACCAACCACCGCTGTGTCTGTACTAGTAAATTAAGCGTGGTTGAGACCGTTCCCTGGTGCTGAGGCCAATGGAGATGGAAATGGCCACATCCAAACTACTGGCCTCCCCCCTGCTCCGTGTCCTACACCCAAACTGCATGTTGAGTGTGGCCCCGGCCCATGCCAGCTGTTGGCCCGTGCTTGGGAATTGTTTGGGAAAGTTGGCACCGGCTCTGTCATGCCAGGCACTGTGCTAACAATTAAACGGCACAGACAATTGCCTTCCAGTGCCTGGGAATGTTCCCCGGCACTGTTTCATTTACCGAGATGGACATTAGCTTTGGAGTTCAAGCTTTGACAGATTCAACTTGGCTTCCCCCTGACTTTAAAAGCAGGGAAACAAACAAACAAACAAAACGGCATTCAGGGGAGCAGTTGTCCTGCATGTGGTCCTTCTTAGAGCCTGAGAAATATGCAAATACACAGGCTCTATTGATTTATTTCAAATTACTCCTCACTGACAATAGAATAAAGACAAAAAGCAGAAATTACCCAGAAAATGGCCTTATTACTATGAAAAGGGAAAAGGCATTTTACTTTATTTTATTTTATTTTATTTTATTTTATTTTATTTTATTTTATTTTATTTTATTTTATTTTATTTTATTTTATTTTATTCTATTTTTTTTAATTTAATTTAATTTTATTTTATTTTAGTGAGAGATAGAGCTTGAGGAAGAATTCTAGTTGAGGGGCTCAATTGGGAGGGTCCTGAGGGAGTTATGTAGAAAATAGGGGAGAAAATCTACAGAAATGTTCCTTTTAAAAAAAAAAAAAGAGAGAAGGAGAGAAAAGAAGAGGTCTAATCCCTTTGAAGCTTGCAGTTTTATGAGAGCTTTATCCTTGGGAACTGTGCACCAAAGATGACTAGAGCCGCTTCAGGCTTTGCAAAATTACTACAAACATAAGGTGAGTGGCTTTATCATAAAATTGGAGTGGCCATTAAAACTTCAAAGGAGACGTATGACCTGAGTTTTACCTGTCACAGTCTGGAGTATTTATGATAGGAAGATTTGATTCCTTTCTTTAGTTAACAGCCTGCTACTCATGTGAGGTCATGGGCCAGATTATAGTTTTCATTGGTGATATGGTAGATTAGATGTTAATATTTTATTGCTCCTGACCTTGGGAATCCACAAACCATTGGACAGGTGAGAGCTGAAAAAAAAACACCAACCTGGCTCCTTTAGGCATGTAAGCGTATTTCTAATACCTGAGTGTGGCCATAGTGGTACCTTTCCATTGATTAGCACCCAGCCACGCTGACTTTGTCAGACAACATCTCTCAGAGGATGCTCAGGATTTAGGAGACCTGTCAAGAAGCAGCATTGCCCGTTTACTGACAAACCTTGAAATAAGAATACCTCAAAGGAGGGGCAGACTCAGTAGTCAAAATGGTAGAGAAAGACACCGTGATAAAGGCGTCTTTTCCTAGCAGCATCCATGTTTTTTCCCAGCCTTTATCCTTCTTCCTAAATCTGCTGATTGGCTCTTCTCGAGCTAGAGCAGTTCAACACCTTGTCATCTCACAGGTGCAGGCAGCCCCTTCCCTTCATTCTTGCAGGGGCTGCCAAATCAGTCTCCTCTTCTGCTCCTTTGGTGCCCTCTCATTTTCAACCTTCTCCTTTGACCCTCTTCTCCAAAAGACAGGTCTGCTTGTGGCTTTATGCCTTCTCTTCCAGCATTTTCTGCTATTCCTCTGCCTGCCTGCCCACCTGAGAGACGTGCTAACAGCAGCCCTTTTAAATGAGCGGTTGCCACACAGACCTCTGGCTCCCAGGCTGCTTGCATTGCATCGTAGCAGGCATCTGTGAGAATATGCTCGCCTGCAGCCGTACTTGGAAATGATCGGAATCGTTTTACTAATATTTGCATTAGACTGAGATGCCTGTTGTTTTAAGAGAACACGGCAACAGCATTTTAACAGTACTCAAGTGGGAGCCTCGGTAAAATCTGCACGTTCCAAAGTTGGTGAAGTAGCTTCTACAATATCCTGGCTGAGGAAATAACAGCATTAAGAGCTACCTTGATTGATAGACCTGGTACGGCTGTGGCCCAGTTGGGAGCCGAACCTGCAGGTCTGGATTCTGAGGCAAATACTAACCCTTGTAATTACTTTTAAATAATTTCTTAGATCTAGATTAAGATTTTAAATTGAGATTTCAAGGTACCTTAGGTGCCTAATCATGGACGATGGTCAAGATGGCCAGCTTGCTAGTACTGCCCTACTTCTAAAGGTACCTCTACAATCAGCCTAAAACCAGTGATCCTTCTGCTTATTACGAATAATGATGGTGGTAGCCAGCTTTTGCATAAAAGGCTTGTGAGAGGACTACTTTCCCAAGGACTCAGAGGTCCACGAGACATTTTACATTATTCTACTCTTGAGGTTGCCACCAGCATGGCATCCCTAGTAGCCTTGCCCAGGTAGGCAAGGAAGGGTACAAGGACTCCTCGGAAAGGAAGACTGGAAGAAGGGAAAACTGGATTTGTCTCAGCTAATAAATTCAGAAGCCAATGACTGTTATGGAGCATAGAAGTAAAGCAGACATCCAAAATCTAGATGTTGTGATTTTAAATGCAAGATGAAGTTGTCTCCAGACATCTTTGTGACAGGACTGGCTCAGACCTCTTCCAGTAATGTGATTAAACTTGCAGATAAGGTTGTAACCTTTGAAATAAATAATAAAAAAAAGCAAACCAAAACTAACTCAAACCAGAAAACAAATTAGCAATCTAGAGGTACAAGTCTCTTTCCCTAGCTGAAACTTTGACTCTCAGAGCCATCAACCTCTCAGCACTGAAGTGACTGAGAACTGCAGGTCTTCTGGGCCTTCGATCAAGATGTCTCTGTATAGTCCTGATGGAACTCTCTTCACTTCTGCAGCAACCTAAAACCCATCACCTCATCTCCCTTGCCCTGAATCACCCTCTTTTCCCCATCCTCCCCGATTATCTCCCAGCCCTAGCACGAGATTATCCTGATCATTCATGGCCTGCCTTTTCCTCCTTTCTTTCTCCTCCTAGTTGGAGCTGTGGCTCTAGGCATAGTTTGGCTGGTGGTGTGGTGGGATGTCCATCCTAACCGAGGTCATTTCACCACCCTACTACCAGGAAGGTGATTTCCTCTTCCAAGCCAGCAAGAGGCTCAACCTCTTCTTCCTCACCACATCAGGACCATTGCATTCCCTCTGCTCTTTCCTACCACACCAATACCCAAATCCCCTCACATAAGGAAGACCCAGGATTAAATTGTTCCACCAGCAGCTAACAAGCTTCAGCAAAACTGCCCTGGCTGGTTGGACACCAGCGAAGTAGCAATACAGTGGATCATGTGTCATGGGTACTTATAGAAATGAAACGTCACAGCACTCAAATAGAGAAGGAAGACTTGATCTCAGGCCATGAGATGTAAAAAAGCTTTATTGGAATCTTTGCCGGTTGAAACTGATCATAAACTACTTATTGCCACTGCTAAAAGGGGCCTGGCAAGCATCTTGCTGGGAAACAATTATTTATTTTTTTTCAGTTACCAATATAAGAATTGCAAACTGGACGCTAGCCTGAGATTTGCAAAGCAGATAGAGCACCTGGGAAAAAAATGTAGTGGAATAAAGTCCAGAGGTAGGTTATTTACATCGCGATTTTATTGAAAAGCCTGTCTGAGACAAAACATGCATTGTGACTGCTGTATATAAGGACGTGATCCCACAAAAAGGAGCTGAGGCTTTCAGCATAATGTTTCTGGGAAAGTCTATTCCCAGTTTCTATTATCAATGTTAAAAGAAGCTTTTAGGACTAGTAGGATTTTGGTTTAAGTGGTGAGGACAAAGAGCCTTAAATGTTTTAAAGAATAATGTGAGCAGCAGGAAAGCAATCAAAGAAAGGTGCAAGAGACTGGCTTTAGACAGAGAGATCTGTAAAGGCTTGACCTATGTTTTTGATGCATAAAAAAGAAGTGAGAGAATCTGTATTCAGTATTTCAGGTTAGGACTAGCAAAAAAACAGGCTCCCTGACCAAAATAATCATAATTAAGATGGATGCAAAAGCATACATTAATTTAGCAAGAAAGTTCTACTTGCAAGTACCACAACCAGGCAGATCATCACCCAGCCAAGTATCTTGGCAGGGGGGTTGGAACTAGATGACCTTTAAGGTCCCTTCCAGCCCAAACCATTCTATGACTCTATGATCTTTTTTACTGGAGGAGACGCATCGTAATGTCCAATTGTATGTAACAACTTGGGCAAGAATTAAACAATGGGATTAAATGGATGGTGGATAATGTCAGAAATAGGCACTAGTTGTGTGCAGCCTCTCACCTGATGTCTGATTCCCTGCATAGCTGGTCCCAGCCCTCTGCCAGGACTTGTGAGGGCAGCCTGATCACACTGCTCCAGCCTCTTGGCTTTGTCAGGCGGTTTGCCCCGATGCCCAGCCCGCTGGTCTTTCCATGCCACTATACCATGTCCACGCCACTGGCACGCTCTCCCCAGGCCTACTTGCAGCTCCTACACTTCATCTCATTGTCTTTTTGTATCCTGCCCAGTCTTCCCTCATGCCCAAACTACTTATATCCATTAGCAAATCATGGTCATGTAGTCATTGTCTTCCTCTTTCTCAAGCTCCTTATCTAGACTTGCTGTCTGTGTTTACACCATTGGACCCAAGAATGCTTCCCAGTTCCCATGTCTGGATGTGTGCTTAGTCATGCCTTGGCTCCATGCTGGGACGGAAACCTGGACATGTGTGCTGGATGGGAGCTGCAGCGTGTCCCAACAGGCTTGACAATTCGGATGACCAGGAAATGAGGGCCCTAAGATATGCTGCAGAGCAAGTAAGTACAGATGCAGCCGCTGTTTCTCAGCTAACTGGCTCTCTAGTCCCAGGTCCCAGTCCAATTTTCCATACTCAGTCATCGCTCTCCGTCTCCACACCCAGACAGCCTCGGTTTCAGTTCCCTGCTTTGGGACCATCTCACAAAACTTCTCCTCCCAGTTGATCCCATTCTGACCTTCTAGTCTGACTTTTATCATCTTGCCCTTCAAACCACATCTCTGCTTTCTCTTCCTGCTGCCTTGGTCCCAGAAATGATATCCCAGAGGATGCAGGAGAAACAAGTTTCTTGCTTTTGGTTCTCTTGCATGATCCCTTTCCAATCCTAACCATTGCTACCAGCCACTAAGACATGAAGGAAGTCTGCTTTACTCTAGGTCAGTTGCTTTGTGGGGGCACTCAGTGCTTGGGTCTACAGAGGCCATGCTTCTACCTCTGGTCTGAAAAGGATCCTATAGCATGGTCATTAAAGGGCTGATGCCAAATACCTTGGACATAGTGTTGATCAGAGTGTGAGCAAAGAACTCGATTTTACCTACACAGTGAGACCAGAGTCCTGCACAGGTGATCTAGAATCAGGTACCTGCCCAGACTTGCGTGCGGTGCCTGGGACCATGTTTGTGCAGCATGGTCCCATGTAGGAACTTGTGAGAAACTCAAACATGTTCAATAACACTGCAGGTTTTTAGCCTGAGCAGGCTAAAACACCTGCTCAGACAAAACTCTGAGCAAACGCAGACCTCAAATTTTAAAATTTTTCAGTTTCCTGAATTTGGGTAGATTTCCATAGGGACAGAGAAAGGCACAGAATGAGGTTTACCATCATTGCTGGATTTCTGAGGACGGTCTAGAAAACATGAAAACCCAGGTCTGTTTAACAGAAAAGCTCAAGAAGTAATTCACATGCCAAAATGTCAAAAAATAATTTCAGAAATAGTAGGGAATAAAAATAAAACTCTGCAAGAGATAGACACCTGTAAAATTTCAGGCTGTATTGTTACATTTTGTTAGATTATAAGCAATCTTACCTCAGCTGGGAAATGCCTACAATTGTGCTCCTAAGGGATCTAAATGGGTGGGAGAAGAAGCCAGAAGGCAAAGAACAGGGTGGATAAAGCAGTGCCCAGAGATTCCAAAAGGGCAGGACTCTGTGGGACTTGTACCATTCTGCTCTCTGATCTTTCACTGTTGCAGGGATGGACGATGGACCCAAGCACCAGCCACCAGCCTTACGCTGTGTCCTCCTGGAAGGAGCCGGAGAAGGCAGCCCGTGTGCTCTCACCACCAGCCTCTCTTCCAGACAGGTTTATTTCTGAGCTGCCCACTGGATCTGTGGCTGCACCATGGCTGCTAGTAATCCAAGAAACCACCACTGCCTATACTATTGCTAGCCAGGTTCAGGCTACACCCACAGACATGACCGTCTGGTGCTGTGTGTTTTCGTGAGCCTGGGACACAAAGACTTTTCCTCTCCGCATAGGATGACTCCGTGGGCCCGACTGCTCATGAGAAGCACTCAGTTTCCCGTATCTCTAGGACATATTTAAAAGAGTTCTTTAAATGTCAGTCTCACCTGGGCATGGCCTTTAAGGGACAGCTGGAGGGCAGAACCCTCAGGATCACTAGCCATGCGTTCAGTAAGGTCACTGGGGTCTGATCCCCACTTCAGCTCTGCCTGCTGGGACCAGTTATGGTCCCGGGCTGTGGTCACTCACACTAAGCTGCTGTGTTTTACCTCTTTCTGGAGTCCAGGATGTGGCTGGAATGTGCTCCCAGACCCAGGACCTCAGAGGGGCTCCACACATACACCCCTCTCAGGGACTGCCCAAAAGGCTGACATTCACTGAGGGTCAACGGCTGTCTCATTCTCTTCATGAACTGCTGTCGTTCCCATTTCTGTATTTTCTCTTTCCCAGTGTGTCTCTCCTGTAGCTCCTTGCGTTCAGGCTTCGTACGCTTCATATTCTCTCAGTGATTCCTTGGCTCCTTTGATGTGCGTATGAAAATTGATGGAGCCATTGAAGTCTACCGACTGACTGACATAAAACACCATGAAACAGCCCAGGTCACATACCACATCCAAGTCAGCCTAAACCCAAAGACACCAAATCCTTCATGCTCCTTTGGCTAGTACGGCCAAGGAGAGCTGGGACTTTCAGCTAGATCTGTCCTATCAAAACCAAGCAATTTGCAGTCTCTTTGTTCCACGGCTGTATCAGGTTCTAGCCTGACTTGAATGGGAGAGGTATTCTTAAGATTGCTTTTGTTTATTTATTTTCAGATGCGCATACCACAAAAATTAGATTAGGGTTTGGATTTTGTCACGGCTGTCTCCTGCAAAGACTGGTTCTGTCTGTAGCAAGTATTTTCTGGAGGGTTTCTTCTATTAATTACATGCTGCCACCCACTTATTTCCTTAAGGCAGATTTTGCATCCGTGATTTCCCTATGAAGCTTCCTTCCTTTAAGGTAGTATGTCTCTAAGGTGAGCAGACTGACAGCATAGAAAAGCTTTTACGATCCAGGGGTCAAAATATTTTTCTTCTGCCACATGGAGGGATGGAAAGTCCACAGATCATGGGACAGAGAGCTTTAATTCACTCTGTGCTAACACTGGAAGCAATGGCAAACAGGTCACAGTGGGAGAATCCAGCGTTGCCTTGATCTTGCAGTCCCACATATGCTTGACTTGACATTTGTAAACAAGGAGAAGCATAAGATAAACACACAACACTAAGGAGATGATAATCTGGAAGTTTGTTAACATAATTTGTTTTTTACCAGTTAGATGGCAGAATGGTTGAGGCATCTTGCTGAGGAGCTGGAGATGTGTGTGCAAACCTGGGTGCGGGCTGCAGTTAAGAGCCACTTACTTACAGTTGGCCACCTCTATATGGACTCCCAGCCACTTGGGCTGGAAAGCTGGAAAAGGGGGGCTGCCTACCGAAACACCATCATCACATGAGCCTCACAGGCCAACCGCTCACAGAGACATCTCTAACCTCAGTGCAAATGTTAGTTTGTGGTGCAGCAGTTCTCTGGTGACTTCATGAACAGTGTTTGACTCACAGCAAGGGTTCCTACGTACTGTTGCTGTGTGTTTTCATGGGGAAATATGGGAACCCTGGAAACTGTGGTTCTGTGATAACTAGAGGTGACCATAACCTCTAATGAGTTCGTCACTGCTTTTTTTATGACAGATTTGCTGATGCAGGACCGTTTGGGGCACTCAGCTCTCTCGTTCCTGCCTGGCAGCCCTTGCTTGCAGTAGCATTGTGTTTTCTTTCATTTCTGTTTATCTTTCTCTGCCTGGCTTAATGAATATTTATTTATTCTGTTCAACATGGGACCGTTTCTGAGGTAAGGTTCAGAAAGCTCATCCGCATACCTTGGATATCCCTGGCTGATTGCAGGGATGTCCGTGAGAAGATGTGAGATATGTGACCTTCCTCTACCTCCTCAGGCACACAAAGGGATGGAAGCAGTGTCTCCAACCTTGTCCAAGTACTTTAACTGCAAGGTACCGAGCACAGAGGAATTTGCTACCCTGTCCTTTCTCAGCCAGACTTGGTGTTTGTTGTCTTATCTGCTCCATGTGCCCCGAGCCCTGCAGCTCAAGCAGAGAGCCATGGCTGGGTTCTGTGCTTCCCATGAAGGCTTTGCTGCCGAGTTGTTTCACACAGTCCTACTCAAGGACTTATCACCTCAGATGCAAACATGTCACCTTCAGGTTTTGTCTCGCTTGCTTCTTTTTTTTTCTTTTTTTAAAAAAACAAATTGAAAGCATTTGAGGTTTTGATGGAGCATCTCATAGCTTCAGAGCCACCTGAAAACCATCTTTCCCTTCCCCCTTTCACTTAACTCTGAGGGTAAACTGGAGTGAAAGCTCAGCCCTTTCACCCTTTGTAGGATGTTGATAGAAAAAACAGAAACATTTTTTAGCTTTTAGATCGATATCTTCACTTAGTTCTCTGTCCCTGCTCTCATCTGCCCTTTAATTGTGTGAAGAGTTTGTTTGGAGTAGTTGTGGTTTAAAACCGGAGAAGGAAATATTCTGCTTTGGCAAACCTTGCATGCAGAAAATCTCCTGCAACTTGATTGTCAGTTCATGCTTTGTGACTTTATTTACAAATACAGTTCAAGGAGTAGAAAGTGAGTAGAGCACATTTTGACAAATATGTTAAAACAGCCCTCCTTTGAGACAGCTGACTTTGAATTTTCCAGTTCCTTTTTCCAAAAACAAGAACTTATGAGCTGAGTTCTTTTTTATTTTCTGGTCTTTTAAGTTGTGCTTCTTCCCATATACTGAGTTCACAAATTGTATCAAATCACACTGCTTGTTACCCAGAGTAATAAACGTTGGAGAATAAAGGCAGAAACGTACCTAAAATGTGCGAGTTATCTGCAGACTATTAATATGGGAGACTTCACTATATTACTAAAACCGCAGTACCGCCTATAGCTGCCTTTCTGTTTTTGTTTTTTTTTTTTTGTCCACAGGTTGCACGCTGGCCTGAGCTGATATAAACGCTATTCTGAATAGCACAAGTAAAGCTATAAATCCCCATGTGAGAATTTTAACGAGTCTAACATCTCCACACATGTTCACTCATGAAAGTTATTTATTTCTAATTCTTAATTGAAGAAAGTTTGAATATATATTTGTATAACTCACAGCTCTCTACTCACTAAAGCTACATAGAGGCCTTGAAGAAAGTTATCGTTGAACAAGATTTTTGGCTCTCGTAAGCACACTAACATGACAACTGAGTTTGCCAAGAAAGCCCAAATGCTGCTTAAATAAAACTGAAAGGAAGCTGTTGCACCTCTGCTTAACGATAGCAAACAGAAAAGAGTGAGAGAGCACTTGACGTTGAAAATTTAATTTTCGTCACCGTGTATTTATCTGAGCTTAGCTCCCACTCTTGGCTGATAAGGAATAACTAATCATGATTTAAGCATTTCTTCAAACCTAGCAACCTGTTGAACAGCTTCTTAATGTGCCTATCAATCACTTGGAGATAAGGATAGTTTGCGCTCATAATAGCTAGTTGTAAAAATAAATAGAAGTTACTATAACTAGTTCAATCAACAATGGGATCTTTGAGGTCAGAGTGGAAATAATCAAACAGTAAGTATGAATAGGCTGTAATTTTTCTGATTAACAAATGTTTTGCTTGTCATGTGATCTTGAGAGCTGCTCTTAGCTTCTTGGTGGACTAAAATACGTTTCAGAATGTATGTATTTGCATTAGGGGGTTAAACAAACATATGCACATACCAGTTACTTTCTAAAGCTATCTGTGCGTGTAAAGCTTTTTTCTTTATTTTTTAGAAGTATCTTCGTCCTAAAGCTAAATTCTCAACAGGCCGCTCTACGAAACATCCAGGATAAAAAAGAGAAATCTAAAAACGTGCAGAAAGTGCTGTGGAATGCAAACTGCAAATTACTGACATACAAAATAAACATATTACTCACATCTCTCCGATACAGCTGAAAATATAACAGCCAACAGGAACATATTACATCTCAGCTCCAGTTGCTGATCAAAATAACAGTGTCCATATATAGCTACTAGTTGTGTGAAAGGAGTGAGAGAACTACATCTATATCCGTATATACATCCAAATCAACGACATCCATAGCCTGAAGATGGAGGAGACGTTGACGCTAGCTTTATGAATCCAAAATAGATGTTCTGATCACCTTCTGGAGGCACCTGTTTTTGCCAAGATTATATAAAGATCACAAGCCCCTCACTTTAGGTATTTTAAATTGCACCTGTGCTACACATCTAAAATAGTAAACGTAGATGATGTGAATATAGCTTTCTTCTGTCCTCACGTTGCCCATACAAAAATACAAAGTCTTCCTCTGCACCCTGTGATAATCGCCGCAGTGTTTCAGGCAAAGATAAATACGTCTGTAGCTCAGATACTGTACTCATATACACGTACAACCTGGAAATGTGCTCCTAATAGATACGGAATCACAGAATCACTTAGGTAAGAAGAGACCTTGGCAGGTCTCTCATCCTACCTCTTGCCTAAGGCAGGGTGAGACGCAAACTCAGATCAGGGTGTTGGGGATTTATCTGGTTGAGTCTTGAAAACTTCCAAGGGCTGGTTATCTTCACAGTGATTTTTTTTCCTTACAGCCACTCGGAACCTCCTCTTTTATAATTTAAGGCCACCGCCTCTTGTTTTCCTGCCACACACCACTGTGAAGGACCTGACTCCATCTCTTGCTGTCCTCTCCGTAGGTGCTGGGGGCTGCTGTTGGGTGCATGGTTGATTCATGTCAACCTTTTCCCTCTGAAGAGGACAGTGACCATTTCATCACAAGGTAGCATACAAAGTTTGGCCTGATTCTGCAAAGCAGTGAGCACTGACAACTTCTGTATGCCTAATAGCTCCCAGCAGCCAGCCCTCTGTTAAATACAGCAAGGGTGTTGGCAATTGGGTGTATTTTGGTATTCAAAAGGAAAAACCAGTCAGGAGAGAAGGAACTCTAAAGGAGCATTCAAGACAAAAAAATTTGCTTAAGGACCACGGAAAGGATGAGGTTCACTGATGTCTAGGAGGAGGAGGCAGGACTTCAAATACCATGGAGCCATCCTGAAAAAAAACCCCTTTGTGGAACAGCAGATTCTGTGGAACGCACTTTATTTATCACACAAGATCTGAATCAATTTTGTTTAAGGAAAAGAGATGTTCTAAACAAGATGCTGTGACTACTTATCCATCAGTCACTTTGATCTATTTTGACTCATCTCTTTTAATTTGAACACAACATAGGAATACAGCAATAGCAGCTTCCTCAGGAGCTGATTAAAGAAAACAGAATGTAACAAAGAGATGAGCAAATCTCCAGCGTTGCAGGCAGTTTAGCTGGGACATGTCTTTTCAAAGGGCCATCTAGTTTTTGTTTAGGGGTCTCAGGTGGAGAATGCTCTTGATCCTTTAGTAGATTATTCCTCTTATTCATTACTCTGATAGCTGAAAAAAATAAAAGGTATTTCTATTCTCTGAACACAGTGGTTAGTGCAAATGGGTTCATTCAAAGGGATCAAAACAGAGTTTTAGATGGATTTTCCAAGTTGTTGCTTTGATCTCATTTGTGAGAGTATGTGTATATGTATTTGATTTAAACCCAAGTCTGTCACTGTACACTTGTTTTTTTGTTTCATAAACTTAGTAAGACCTGTAAGTAAATTAAGTGGGAAATTATGAATATGCCACTGAGTACACTCATAAATATAAACCTAACTATATCGGCTCTAAATAATAAGACCTTTGGAAAACATGCTGGGTAACTTATCAGCTGTGCTGGTTTTGACTGGGATAGAGTTAATTTTCTTCACAGTAGATGGTATGGGGCTATGTTTTGGATTTGTTCTGGAAACAGTGTTGATGACACAGGGATGTTTTAGCTATGGCTGAGCAGTGCTTACACAGAGTCACGGCCTCTTCTGCTTCTCACATCATGCCACCAGCGAGTAGGCTGGGGGTGCACAAGGAGTTGGGAGGGGACACAGCCGGGACAGCTGACCCCAACTGACCAAAGGGATATTCCACACTGTATGATGTCATGCTCAATATGTAAAGCTGGGGGAAGAAAAAGGAAGAGAGAGACGTTTGAAGTGATGGCATTTGTCTTCCCAAGTACCCATTCTGCATGATGCAGCCCTGCTTTCCTGGAGATGGTTGAACACCTTCCTGCCGATGGGAAGTAGTGAATGAATTCCTTGTTTTACTTTGCTTGCGTGTGTGGCTTTTCTTTCTCTATTAAACCATTTTTATCTCAACCTGGGAGTTTTCTCACTTTTACTCTTCCGATTCTCTCCCCCATCCCAACTGGGGGGAGAGAGTGAGTGGCTGTGTGGGGCTTAGTTGCTGGCCAAGGTTAAAACACAGTATTCAAATAAGGCCACTCAGGTCCCCAGTAATAGAATCCTAAAAAATATCTTCCCTTCAAGTAAACAAACTTCAGGTCCTTGACTATTTGTAAGATTGCCAATGGCATAATGTGAAACATTGTATTATTCTGACTTAATAAAAATATTTTTATTTGGTTTTGAGACTTCAGTAAGTTTTTTTTTGTGATGTCAACAACAGCTGCAGAGTAACAGTTCTTATTTCAGTGTAACAGCCAAGCATCCATGATGCTTGAAATCTTACGAGTTGCAAGTTTAAAAGTTTAAAGCTTTCCCATAAATGCTGGTCATAAGGAAACGGATTAAAGAAGCAAAATATAGAACTCGTTTAACTTGTCTCTATTTTAAACTGGAAGGATTATGTCTGACAAAGCCTTTTGTTTTAAAGTAGCCATCTCAACAGCAGCAAGAACAGATTGGGTTACTTAAAGGGCCACTGACAACTCCGGAGAAACACCACTGCGACTTAAGACAGGGTGCTTCAGTATCTGAACCGTCTGTCAGATGTCACCTGCTGCTTTTACTCATTCCTCCCTCTCATCCCACTGCCTTCACCAGGCTGCTATTCAATCTCAGAAGGCATGGAGTAAGAAGGGAAGAGAAAACCTAACATTTTCTATGCAGGCTGGTGAGTTCCCCATTGGAAACCTGAGTGTGGGAGCCTGGGGAGGGACACTGTGGAGCCCAGACCTGTGCTGCTGGGCAGGCACTTGGCTGGCACATGGAGAACTTCTGCATCACTGGTTGAAAAAATGGTATGACTCCCCCTTAGACAATTTAAGAAATCAAACTACAGTTTAACTAACATTTTTTTAAGGATTTTGATGGGAAAAAATGTGTGGTCCTGAAATCATTGTCTGAGCAAGGGCCACAAAGCTGAGAGAATATCATTAACAAGTGAGACTATGCAATCTGGCTGGATATTTCCCCTTTTTGATGTAGACTGTGTCTATGCAAACTAAAGGTTCACGTCAGGTGCCTGAGCTTAGGTGTCTAGTGCTGTTTGATGAACGCTAAATGTCTGGTGTCATTGGACTTCCCAGGGCAGCCAGGGAAATTGCATGGGGCTGGCAGATAGGGCACAGGAGTACTGGGATGTTTTGGAGGCTGTGTGAGATGCTTCACAACACCTTGGAAATCCCTAAAGACTAGAGTCCAGGCAACTAAACTGAGCCCCAAATGACAGTTTGAAGGAGTGGGATTCAGCTCCACGTTGTAGACACCTGAACTTAGGTGTCGCTGCGAGTACAGCATGGAAGCCAAGTGTCTGAGAAACCAGCATGGTCAGTGGAGTTTTAGCCAACACAGTTAGTGAGGTCCAGAGAGCTATGTGGTAGATCTTCTTACAAGGTAGAAAGGTTGTTCTTGCTATGAGCTAAATAGCTTTCTGGACCCCACTGAACTGACTGCATATTCCAGTTTTTATAGATGAGTGGTTGTACACAGTTTTGAATGCACTTTCTGGGATTACGCTGCATGTTGCAAAAAAAAAGCCAAGAATTATCTACAATTATCTATGCAGGGGAACTGAGCTAAACTTGAGGCAATTTTTGTTTTTTAATGAGCTGAAACCATACCATTAATTCAATGTTTTTGGGGTATGTGGACAGCACCTGAAGAAAGTCTTTCCATGTATTGGTTTCACTAAAACCTATTTACTCATAGTAGGGACTCATTCAGCTTCAATGGTTTGCCCTCCTCAGAGGCCTGCTCAGCAGATTGAGTCTCATCCACTTTTTTCTGTCCACTTCACTCACCGGTGCATGCAGCTCAGTTCTCACTCCTTACCAGTAGCACTGATTTACTGGAGAGGCTAAGAAATGTCAAAGTCCTTGTCTTCTGCTTTCCTACTACTTGTCCAAGTTCTCTGTGGGACACAAAGCCACATCTTCTTACTGGGTGCTCTCCTTACATGAAAGGAAATATCTGGGGTTACCAGGTAATGAATTGGTCTAACAGTGGGAATCAAATGAAAAAAAAAAATGCCTTTAACATTTGGCTGCAAAATCTTGGGCCTTACTCATAGACGCTTTTCTCCTCGCCAAAAGTTGGTCCTCCTATACAGGAGGCAATGTAGTTAATAGAATTTTTATTTTGTTAACAAAAATTATAAACTTTATCCTTGGGGTGAAAAAAAAAAAAGGAAACTTCAAAACAATGTTGTTCCTTTATTTAGACTTCTTGGTTTTCTTCTTACTTTGCCCACTCAGTCATGACAAAAAGGAACCAAATGGAGCCTTTCAGCTCATTCATTTTTTGTGGGCTTATTCAAGACTGCTTGGGTTGCGTCTCTGTCGTCTGGATTTTCAAATTACTTCCTGTTCAAGCTTTACATAGGGTCAGGTTTGCTCAGGCCCTTCTATTGGGTGCCTTTAGGCAGTCATGGCAGAGATATCATCAAGGTTAGCCATCAGACTATGATTCTCAGTCAAAACTGAAAGAAAAAAAATGATCAGTGAATTTATCAAGAGATAAAATGCACTTTATTTAAATGATTCTACAAAACAATACATCCACAGGGCACAAATTTTGGAGGCCTGTTGAACTTCAAGTTTCCTATGACTTCAAACATTGGAAAACTGACATATGTAGTCTTTTATAACTATGTGCTTGATGCAGATGTGTCTGAACCTTTTCCAGAAACAAGTACATGATATGTGACACCTTGACCAATTCCACATTTTAATTTCGCTTTTATGCACTAGGAGCAGATACTCTTATACAGCAATGTGGTACTATGGTGATGAGCTCCTGAAAATATCTACAAAATATAAATTTTGTTGTCCTGTTACGAGAATAATACATGTCAGTTTGTCTTTTACAAATCACGAAACACAATCCATCATTTTCCTACTATCTTGTTATTTATCTCAGGATTTGTGACTGCACATAGTGGTAGGAAAAGGGCATATGTTGCTATTTAGGTGCTAAACAAATTAAAGGTAAAAAAGATATGACTTATATGTAGGTTCAACAAGAATAACAGCACATTTTAGAAAAACTCAGGCATTCTGTGTTGTTGGGAGAGCTATTGACACTTTTAAAAGTATTAGCCCACATGAGGAACATAGAAGACGCTCAAGGAGTGCCCAAGGGTTTCTTAATTTTTTCAAAGAGATGCTACCATACTCTCATTTAAGAGTAAAGAGTGTATTTGTGCATAGACACCTGCATAGACACCAAGTTCTCTCACTAACTCATGTGTTTCTGTACTTCCTGGTCATATTGTTCCCCAGGAACAGAGACACCCAGTCTCCCACATCTCCATGACCTGGGAAAGACCATGTCTAGGCAGCTGGTTGCTCAGGAGGCTGTGACATGGACATATCCACAAGTAGGACCAGCAACTACTCAGCTCTAGGAGATCGGTGAGAGCACAGGATGCGTATCAGCAGTTGAATCTAAAAACAGATTGGCCTTTTCTAGAGTAACGGTTTGGGCTGGGTTGTGGCTTCTCTTTTCCACAAATTTTCTGATGGCCTGAGAATAACAAAAGTGGTTGCTTTGTTGCATGCAGCTGCAACTTGCACTATTAATAACACTGTGTTTTGACAATACGTCTCAGCAGAAATCAATGACTTGGGACCCGTGTATGCATCCACATATTTTTCATTTGATAAATTCAATTTTGGAAACAATTTGCAGTTGTTGCCTCACTGAAGAGCTCTCAAGCTGTAACTGCAGAGATACCAAAAGTCTTACTGCAGCCCACACAGTTCAGTGAAACGGTTTTCTCATGATGTCTTCTGTGAATAAGGATGAATTTTTGGAACAGGAAGAAAGTTTGAAAAAGATAATTAAAGTGTACTTCAGTGTAAAATGCCATCCCTGACTATCAAAACCATAAAACATCACATTATTTCCAACCTAACTGTCATCCTGGCTTCCCCTAGTCTTACTTAGATAAGAAGAGATGTCAAAAATATGCAAAATATATGAAACAAGACGAAAAGCTTGAGTCAAACATCTGCCTTAATGCTAGATCTTCCCACTTCTAAATTTAAACTAATATTTCCAAAATACATTTGTGAATATGTTTCTTATTTAAAAGCAAAGAAAAATCCCCTGTATGGATAGGCTTCAAAACTCCCTAATTATTTCTGAGTCTTGTTACAGTCTGTCAGATAATTGTTTGATCTTTCACTCTTTTAAGTCAATGTCAAAACTCTTACTGAGTTTAGTGGGTTCAGAACTCAGGCCGAAGTAGGGAATTTTAAAAATACAGACTCTTGGCACCAGATACCATAACATTTCTGAAGGTATATAATGTTAAAAAGGCTTTTTAGCAAACAGTGAAGTAAATTTCTTTGAAGTTATTCAGCCTATTGGGCATATGAACGTACAACAAGCACATAGCATGTTCGCCCATTGAGGATTTCTGTAAAGTTTTAAAAATCAGCAATTCTGAGTAATGCAAATGTTGGTCGAAACCCTCGTTTGCTTTCACAGATCTAAATGTTCAGATTTTTCACAAAAACTAATGCACGGTTCCCTCTTAAGTACATCTACGTTATGGGGATAGCTGCATTCTTTACCTCCTCTCTAAGTTTGAACATCACTTTGTTGTTTTGAGCAGTTATTTTTCTAAGTGCAACTGGCTGAGTGGATTTTGAAATGTAACTTTCAATGGGAGTAGTCAAAAATTGACTTTGCATTGGGATCTCACCTTAGCACTGTACAACTCTTTCATTACCGTGACATGAAATAAAATTTACAGCCAGAACCTGCAAGGGTCTTAGTGCCTCCATGGTAGCTTCTAGGGGTCTGTGTAAGGAGGTGCTTACTACACCATATGGGTCTATCTATTTTAGCTACTTAGTGCTCTGGAGAAGTTATTGTTGAGGTGCAAATTTGCCTTGTGTCTATAATAGGAGTCATGCGGCATACACATGAGAGCATCTCACTGGCAGTATGGGCGCAAGGTACCTCCAAAAAGGGGAAAACATATCTTCCCTGTGTCCTCCAGCAGTTTGCACCCTGCACAAGTGCATGATTCTGCCAGCAAAACAGTCTGGGGTGACTGTACAGAAACACACTTTGCATTGCCTACCGGGTGCAGATGTGTGGTGTCACGTGCCCAGCACAGGCAATTAGTATGAAATTCATTGCCGTAGAGATGCTCCTAGAATCAAGGTGGATCACACTAAATCAAATGCTGCTCTTCCCTTTTCTTGCACTTCACCAGCTGGTAATACGAATTTTCACAATGTGGCAACTCACTTGAGAAACACGGCAGGTGTCTGGTCTATCTGTCTGCTTGTGTTTTATTTATCTTTTTAGATCTACAGGGAGAAGATCTTATCTCCATTTACAGGTAAAATCCTGTGGGGTTCTCAGTTGAGCAACTTCAGTTCTCATTTAGGTCTCTCATAGATTGCACATCTTCTGAGACTGAACCCATGACACGCCGTGAGTAGATCCTAAGCTGAAGACATGGACATGGACAGATCCAGCACAATATTCATCAAGATACCAAAGTATAAATAGTGCATAAAGCGGATTGCAGAATCATGTACTGTATCTGAATTTATTCCTAGAGTAAAGTTTTACGTGTTATTACAGTCAGGATACTAAAGTGGCTTGCATGTTAACTGGAGTCCTGTGCAAATTATAAACAAAGCTTAAAATTGCATTGGGCAAATTAGACTTGCAGAGTTGCCAGGAAAACTGTTCTAATGGAAGGTATGTCTTTAGAAAAAGGAATCCAAACTAGAATCTTTAGGCGTGAAAAGGCTACCATCAAATCTTAGAGAGATGGTCACTGCAGGCAGGAATGAGGGACACGGTCAAGGCTTGGTGATGAGACTATGCTGGTTTGTGCTGGAAATTCTGGAAATTGTCTCCAGGAATCTAAGCCTTGCCCTGCTGAAATCACTAAGAGAACTGATTGTGCGTTTTTGGTTTTTTTTTTTTTTTAGAAAAAGGAAAGCAACTAAAATCTTTGCTAAAATTTTGTATGCCAAACTTTAACCTGGGACCGATTTGCCTGGTCAGAGGGAAGCCTCAGTGTGTGTGCTCTGGTAACCAAAATACCAAACTGCATGACAGACCCTTCCATGGAGAGGGCAGATGGGTCTACAGTAACTGCACAATTGCTGTAGCTGCCGCAGAATCGGAAGTTGTGCAATGTTTGGAATAGGATAGTTTGCATGCCTGCATGGCACAAAGCACTGCTTTGCAAAGCTGCCTCTAAATGAGTCGGAAGTAGTCTATCTTCATGCAGCTTTCTCCTCAGGCTAATGAACTCTGCCTCTTGGCAGGGCTAATTAACCCATATGAAGTGCTCTGCTAATATGGCTAAATTGTGTTCGCTACCCACATTACATAGTTTCAAGTCAGGTTGGCTATCTCCGCATTAAACTGCAGTCGTGGCTGTGCCAAGGGCATCCAAATACCCTGCAAATGTGAGTCTCAGAGCTTGACTCTGCCTGTCCTCCTCAGAGAGAGTTCTCATTGCAGGCAGTGGGAACTTAGCCTAAGGAGCCCATGAGTGGGCCTTTAAACATTCAAGACCAACATTTTGAATAATTGACTCTCTAGTTTGCCTCAGGATGTTATGATAGTTTTCAAAGGCTGGTTCCAATATAGCAATAAGCCACAACAACGTGTGTGTTAGTATGCAATCGGTGCATGCCTTCAGTGCATTGGCATGGAGCCTTTACCACCCAAGAAGTATTCCCGAAGTGATCCAAAGCCTACTGAAATCTGTGGAAAAGTTTCTATTGACTTCAGTTGGCTTTGATTTCCATTGGCTTTGAATCGGCCCCAGAGACTCCCACCCCTCACAGGAGGACTGTTTACATGAAATAATCACTAGATAAAATATACAAACAACTCTTGGAACAAGGACAAACACATAGGACTCTTCTCTTTGGCGATGGATGCAGAACCATACCCTTTCTTGCTTTCTCTCTCTCTCTAGGTTCCTGTGTTTGTTTTTCATACAGCCTGGCAAATTTAACACAACGGTGGCTGGAGCACTCCCTGAGGACTTGGAAGATGGATAGCTGAACCTCTCCATATGGGAAACTACCGTAGGCTCTGTATCACCCATCCTTCACGAACAACCTAGCCGCTAAATTGTTGTATACAAAGTGGTTCTTGGCAGCTCTTCCTTTGGCTATGTTTTACAAAAAGTGGTATGAACCACTGTGTTGTATGGAGGCAGATGGATCCAGACAGTGTGTAGGATGCCTTAGGAAAGACCAATGGACCAAAGTTCCTCAGGCTGTGGATACCGCTGAGACTGAGGCTTGAGCAGGGGCCAAATTTCTCAGCTCTGTCACAGGGGAAATACATCTGGGGCACAATTCTAGGTGTGTGGGAGATTTCCTGAGTCAGAAAGGAAAGAATTTGTGAAAGTAAAGTGCCTGTGGTGGTACTGGGAAGTTGCAGGAAAGCAGGCTTGGATGTAGGTGCTCACATGCTGGTTAAGTCCCACATTGCCGGCTTCTCCCAGTCCTAGCCCAAGTTACTCATCATTACAGAGAGTTCGGCACATTCAGCACTGCACCAACAAACACAAGGCCTTCTCCATCCATAGTTTAGCTTGATCTTTCAATTAGTGCCTATGGCATTAGCATCTGAGTACATACTGTTTTGCTCAACCTCCTGTTGAAGGAAAATAGAGATGGAAACCTAAGAGTCTAATTCCAAACAAAAACTCCTGGGTTCAGGGTTATCAGGAAGCTTTATCCAGGTATTACTCTGGCACTGAAATTCATTTTTATTGTGGAATGAAAAGCTTCATGATGAGCAGACTTTCATAACTGGTGCTGCAAAGGTTGTAGAGATGATGATAAAATCCGAGGTTATAGAAATGTGGTAGCTGTTTGGTGATCATACAAGTAGTGGTATGTCCACAGCCAGATTAGTAAAAATATCAGTAGGAAAGAAATGAAAATGCTCAGAATTCTTTAATCAGTATCCTCACAGAGTCATAATTTAAGAAATGTATTTCTGATATATAGATGACCTTTTTTCAAATAATTTAATCCATAAGCATATTGATTAATGTATTAACAGAGAGGCAATTATCTCATAAAGTGCCTAGGTAATGTGTAGTTAACAATTAATATGCTGTTAATAATAGTTAATGTATACCGTTTAGTTAAATGCATACTCATTAATCAAAACAGAGCAAGCTACAACAATGCTAAGTATTACTGTATCGGTGTAATGCCAGCTCGGACAGTGGTGTTAATTATAGGCCAGATGTTGATAATCTTGCTCAGATCAAGGAGTTACTTATCCCATCAATAGCCTCAGGGGATATTTCTACATTCACTCCGAGATGTTCCCTGAGGCTGCTCCCAAGACCACATGCACTGAGTCTGCCTCTACGCTAGTAAATTAAACAGTGCCAGGGCACTGGAATTGAAGTCATCAGAGCAGTTGCTGACATGCTTTTGGCCTGGGCTATCAAGCACTTCCCTGAAACAATTCCCTGTCTCGACTGGGGACTCAGCAGAGGCCAGGGACTGCTCCCAGGTGGCCGTGTGAGTGTAGCCACCCTGTTTTGGGGTGTAAGAGAGTTTTATGCTAATGGCACGGTACACTGCGTTTGCCAGTTTTGATGTTGGAGAATGGTCCCATGCAAGCGTCATTCATCAGTGTAAGTGCAGCTGGGCTGCACAAACAGTAAAATCTGCAAGTGCAGTCCCAGCTGTGACTGAAATCCACTTTGTGGAGTCTCACTCAGTTCACAGTCCTGCTGTACACCCCCCAGTCTGCCAGGCAGCTTTGCCAGTCAGTCTCACCACGGCACACAGGAACTGGAAGGATTGGGAACAACCCTCTTTCCCAGCCACATGGGCAACCTCGTGGCTGCTAATAGATGCTTCTGGAGTCCTACAGGTACTGTTAGAAGTATGCAAGTGCTTTTAGCTTCTGTTTGTTGCAAACGATATGTTGTAGTAGTTCAAGTACTTGAAACAAAACTGGTGGAGGTCCTTCAAAATAGGAGGCAAGTGCATCTGTTCCACACTCTTGTAGCATACATGGACATCGATTGCTAGTCCAGGCCAACGTGTTCAGTGTGTTCACTCATCTGTGAAAAGTCATTTGTGACCATAGTGCTCTGCAGAACTGAGCCTGAAGCAACCAAACCAAATATTGTCTCTTACTTCAAGCAGTATATAAATATGTGTACATATATACACATATATATTGCTGACATATAGCAACTGTTGATAGAGCAAGTTCTGATGCTGCTGTTAAATTGCGCTGAGTAGTTAATCAGTGGCCCTGTTTTATTGTTTTTGTCATCGCTTTCTACAGGTTGAAGAAGTTTACCTTTATAAGAAGCAGAAAGTTGACAGATATAGTAGATAATTCTGTTACGCCTGCTTGGAAATGATTAATGCTAAACTTTTGAACAGGTCTGCCTTGAAAAGGAAATGTCACCTGTTCAAACGCAGCTTTGTATGTTCTCCTGCGGTAATGTATTCAGTGCTTATCAACATGCTGATCTGCTGGTAGTTTCAGGGAGTAAATGTGAGTTTCAGCAACTGAAGCCTGATCCTGCAGGTGCATGTTCAGGCAAAACTGCCATTAGTTTTAATGAGAGTTTGTCTTATTCAAAAGTGCAGGATGAAGCCAGCAAGTGGGTAAATGAAACATGTAAGTGCAAGGGTGGGTTTTTATTGCTCAGAATACATTGATGTGCCTTTGAGACTTCCATCCAAAAATGTTTTCGGTTTGCTTGATTTTTTCGTGCAAAAACAATCATTGGAATATTTTTATGAATTATTAAGTTCTCATTTTATTTCCCTCCCTTCCGACTGCTTAATGAAGAGTTTCCAGCTGTTTGTACTTCCATTTGACGGATAAAGCAGACCTTTATTCTGCAGAGCACTCAGGAACATGTGTAACTTCAAGTGTGTGAACGGTATCCTCTGATTGTGATGAGCTATCAGTGGGCTTGAAATTATACATCTGCAAAAAGCTAGCTTTTCGTAAGTGCTTAAGTGACTAAAAATATAGACACGGTGCAATGGGATTTTTAAAGACGCTTAAACATGTTCCTCACTCCCTCTGTAATGATTTCTTTAGTACTCCATGTACTAAGTAGAGAATATCAATTGCAGAGCCCACTTGTACAGTAACGTATGTCAACAAACTGCAGTTTCTGTAGCATGGGGAATTAGGAAAACCAGCTTAAATTTAACAGGAATGCCAGGAATAGAGAGAGACTAAGTGATTGCAATACCCAAGTGTCATTTCCTCTCTAGAATTACATTAACCACCTACAGGTTTATTACCATGCGACCTCTCAGATGTACCAGGACCCCACTCTTTCTGGTACTAAGCAAAATAAGAGGTCTTATGATCTATCAAGTTGTTTGAAGAACTCCAACTCTTTCTTCTGTTCATGGTTCGCCTATGAGTTCTTCACGTTTTCCATGAATTTGTCCATTGTTCAGATTTGTATGAAATTTATTTTCTGGGAAAAGCCTATTAATTAACTAACCAAAGAACCAAAGATTGGGGCCAAAGGGCCAGATTTTCAAGCACTCACTAGGGAGAGTTCTGTTTATACATATTTCATGGGAGGGGTTATAATTTCAAAAATAATTGTGGTGGTTTGGAATTTGTAAATGCTTTGGGTGGATATTGTTACATACTAAGTTTTTGAAGTAACTAACATTCAAATGACATTCTTAGTCATTTAACTATTCAGTATTTGAGCTTCTCCTTAGAAAGTAGTTTGACAAATACCAACACCATGGAAACTGCAGTATTTATGTACTACTCGAATACAAATAGAACATTTCCCATACCACTTATCTTTATATAGTGTAGATAGTTCCTCATTCCAGATCTGTCCCTCTATCTATCTGTCTATCTATCTATCTATCTATCTATCTATCTATCTATCTATCTATCTATCTATCTATCTTAACCTCGCCATAACAAATTCTTAATGTATATTATCGGCGTTGTCTCAGTAAAATATTTGTTCTACACGCTTCTCTCATTTATCGGTTTCCTATCAATAATGCACTGACAGTCAGTTTGATCCTTCGAGTTTTACATGACTGAAACTGCAATTCAGCATGTCTCTTCTTCCTTGAAAATAGGCGAGTTTTCCAGTTTTCTAAATTCCTGTGTGTTTTTGCTCTATCTGGTTTTCAGCTGGATTCACACATTTTGAATGAGATCAATTCAGCTCCTGTGTAGACATTTGAAGGCATTTAGGTGTTGCTACTGGGGTGTTTGCTTTTTTTACTGAACGTTACAAAATGTACTGAGTTAGAAGACCAAATAAGGATCAACAGTCTTTGTTGGCTATTACCGAGAATTATTAGAAAATGAGCTTAGTAAATCTCTTCCTTTTTAAGATGTACCTATACTTCAATCAAGAGTATCGCTGTAGCCTGTGTTGATATCACCACACTAGCTGTAAATTAGCTAAGAGTGTAACTGCAGCAGTATAGGACTCCGCTTGGGCTGAGCACACAAATATTTACCTGGCTGAGACCAACATGCAGCCTGTACTAAACTTCATACTGATGTTGCTCTCACTCGGTCTGGGTAGTTTAGAGTTAGCTCTGTGAAAGCTGCTGTCACATTGTCAACTGTCCCCCAAGAAAGAGCTGTCGGTAAGCTGGAGGTTAATCGATGAGCAAGGAGAGCTAGTTTGTTAAGCAACTGCTAGCCCAGAACTGAGGGCCTGGCTCTGACTGGCTTGGATGATTAAAAAATTATTTTTAGAATTAGGAATACTGTCTTCTAGAAATGTTGATATTAATAGTAGTGTCAATTGCAATAAATATACCAAAAGATGATCATATTTCTGCTTCAAATACACTGGTTCAAAGGAACAGTGACACAACATGACTTACTTGTTTTTAAATGAGCCTGGCTGTGGTGCATTTAATAAGAATAATAACAAAACCAGATAAAATACATTTGAGGCCTGAATCTCAGAGATTCCATCTATCCCCTAGAGTATCCCCTGGACAGGAAAACAGGAACTGGTTTAATGAATCAGATCAAGTGAAGAAGAAGAGAAATTATTCTCTTCTAGTGCACAGCATGACACTAAAGCTGCCTGCAGACCTTACAGGAGCAGTGGATGAAACAGCCACTGGACTTTAGTACCTACTATGTCACTGTGCAGAGGGAATTCAGCACGAAACTGAGGCTTTATGGGACTCTCTGCCTGGCTTTTCTGATCATCGTTGTCCCTCGTGTGATATAACAGCACCATTCCCACTGTTAGAGAATTTCCATTGCTGTCCCGGAAAAGTCCAAAGGGCTCCTAGGCTATGCAAATAACAGCCTGATTCATCTCCCATCCCTGCGTACTACTGAGAGGGGCCACATGTCCTGTCCGAAGAACAGAAGTCATTACACAATCACAAATCACTCATTGACCATGCATCATACAGAAGCATAAGTTATTATCTAATTTAAATTATTTACCAGGTTAAAATATGCTGCCTTTCACTGTGTGCAGAATTGCAAAAAATCCCTGAGAAATTCCCTTTAATGCGTTAACTGCCAGGTTCCAGACACTGATTAAAGTACAAACTAGAAAATAGTAGTTGTTTGATGACAATCTCTATAATGATGCCCAGACTTTTTGTTTCCTCTCTTGTTCTGTGTACCAATACGGACCTAGTGTAAACAGAAACGTGAGCTTTCATTGCCTTGTATTCAAGCAACTGCAGTAAAAACTGCTAATGGAAGAGGACGAAAGAAGAGAGAAAAGATCAAATGCCTTAAAAGATATTTACACAACATGAGAGTTTTGTGACCATGAGATACTATTTTGAGGTTACATACAGGGAGTGAAGAAAGAAACTGCACTTTCGGGAAACTTTGTGACAAGAATAGGTGGGAAAATAATTATGTTGTTGCATGACCAGCCTTCTCTTTGTACAGACACTTTATATGGCAAATGCCAAAGCAAACAGTTTCTAAGTGAAGCGTAAGTTTTATTCATTTGCTGTCTGATCAGAAGTATTTATACATACCTGTAGTATGAGTCTCTTTATTTTATTTTTTCTTTTTTAAACATGGGAAGTTTATTAAATCACTGATAGGAGAGTTCAGGAATTTATTTTAGACATTGCTTTACTATAGAATTTTGTTAAGAAGGTAAGGATTGTTGCATGATTCAATGTGAAAGTATTGACTTCGTGTGCTCTTCTCCTTCTTTAAGTGAATAACTAACCTGCTGAGGCGTATGGGAACAGGAGATAAATATTTTGGTGAGACTTAGATTCTGACACTGTCTCTCATGATGTCATGAGCAAGGTAAGGAAACACAGCCTGTGGGAAATAATTGGGAAGTAGGACAGCCTGAAATGTCTTTCTTAAAGAGTAAGTGTGAGATTCACTGCAAAATTGTGAAGTTCTTCCAAGTGAGGTCCTTGCAGATTTTTGTCATGGTCCCAGCCCTAATCTGGGTTTTTGTTAAAGGTCTAGACAACAGGCTAGAGAGCACACACACACACACAGTTAATTTGCTCGTGACACCGACGGGATGATGCTCCAAGCACTTTGGGGAAGAGCTTCAGAAATCAAACAGGTAACGCGGAGGGGAGGCCTGAAATCCACAGAATGAAACTAAACAGGGGGGAGTGCAGAGAACTGCAGTTCAGAGGGAAAAAACAAACACACAAAGAAAATGGAGAATGAGAGATACAGCAGCACAACAGGAAAGGATTTGGAGGTTACTGTGAAGCACAAACCAAGTCAGCAATCTGAGGCTATTGTGAACAAGACAAATTCAGCATGATGGGATCAAGAACGTCATCCATAAGAGATGGGAGGCTTAGCTCTGTTTGGCGTTGGTGAAACCTCTGCTAAAGACTCTGCCCACTTTCAGGCGCTGCACTTGAACAAGGATGTAGGCAAATTCCGGGGGAAGGTAACAAACACGGTAGGAGGTTTAGAAAACATGACATACAAAAGAAGAGACATAGAAAAAAAAATTGCTTGATCTAAAAGGAAAAGACTGAGGAAGGAATGCAAAAGTCTACTACAGCAAGAAAATTATCATAAAAAGATAGATTCAATTGAGAGAATTTATAATCTCATTTTTTTGGAGGCTTTAAAGGATGGACTAGAAAAACACCTGTAAGGATGATCTGGGAATACTTGCTCCTTCTCAGCAACCTCTTATGGTCATTTCCAGCCTTACATTGTTTTGATTCATTGACCCACCCCATAAAACTGCGTCTGAAATCAAACATCTATTTTTAAATAGATTATTAGGAGACTTTTTTGGGTAGTATATTTTTAGAATAACACCCTACCGTTTTTTTCCACAGACAAATAATTTCGTAATTCTGATGTCAATGTATTTTTTAGTACTCGATGATTTTCATGAATATTCACACTGAAGCTTTAGGAGGCCTTTTCTGAATCAGAATTATGTTTCAAAGAGTTTCGCTATAATGTTTTAGGTGTTTGTTAGACGGCAAATGCCTCTTTAATCTGTTTCTTCACAGATATTTTATCACAAAGGGTAAAGTTTTAATATATTTCTCAGAAAAATTGTAACATTTGTGTGTAATGCACATACTGAAATTTAGTTGTAAAACTCATGATTCTAAATACTTTTTAATTATCCAGTTGCTTCAGTTTCCAAGCCATATATCAAAGTATTTTCTCACTGGCACTAGGGAGGCTCATTTGCATCCCATTTGATTCATTTACGTCACTTTGCAATGTTTTTCATTTCAGAGCACTTGTCCTTTAACAATATAGTTACCTGTAAGTAGCGATTTCTGATGATGTCCTCAATACAGTCAATGAGACAAGATTGTGAGAATAATTGACTTTCTTTTTATCTTTATAAGATTTTGTTGTTGCTTAAGAAAGCATCTCGGATTGATTGAAAATAAAATGTACTGTGCAGATTTCAAACTGAATTCAGCATTCTACTTAAAAGAAAATCAAAATGTTTCATTTGTTTTTGCGGCAAAGGAAATGGAGAGACAGTTTCACTTGAGGAAAAAATTGCAAATGTGACACTAATTTTTAAAAATGTTTTGACTTAAATCCACATTTCTTTCAGCAAAAGTAGTTGTGTCCTGTCATTAGCGCTCACTACAAAATCCATTTGTTAGCAGAAGAGACACACATAAATTAATCACTGACAGAGTACAAGGTTATGCTCATTGTAATAATAACGCAGGCTCTGTTGTGTGGAGGGTTAGATGATAAACCGTCTGCTTTATGGCACGTGAAGGATCAGATGTTGCTGCACCCAACATGACTCTCTTGTATCGTTTGCTGTAGATTCACAGGCAGAGGAGATTCTGCAGTCACAGGGTGGGAAGTTTGTTTTTTTTTAACTTAGCTGGGATTTTGGTGCCTTCTCTTCAGGCTGCACATCGACACAGGCAGAAAGCTTCTCCTAGGATGACTAGAAACGTAATTAGCATTCACCTCCCGTGCGGTAGCGAGATGCCTGTGTCCGCCTTCCTTCCACTGGGGTGGCTGCAGGTCTTCTGGAACGGAGCTCCAGACCCAGCCCAGCCCACGGGCCATGGGTTCCAAGCCTGACTGAAAAGGGAAGGCTGCTCCCAGTGGGATGGTGGCAGCGGAGAAAATGTTGCAGCCCCGGGGGACGAGAGAGGCAGGCCGTCTGGCAGCGTGGCCCAGCAGACCTCTGAGGCATGGAGCCACCTCAGCGAAGCCACCCCACGCACGTCAAAGCAACTGGTAGATTATGTGTGTGCACTGCTTCGCCTTTCGGTTCCATATCATCAACAACCCTGCATGCCATTCTTGTCTGCCCAGCGAGATTTTACCAGGGATTCCGCTTAAATTCCCTTTCCATCAACAACCTGAACTTGACTCTTTCTTGGGAAGAGTTCACTCATAGTTTCAAACACCTGCAGGGATCTCAGGAAAGATGCTCGTTATTCCAGCCCGCTCGCCTGGGAAGGTGTGTGTACACCAAGGATGCACCTCCTGCGGTTATTTTCCCTATGAGGCAAGGGAGGTGAAATTGTTTGCCTGGTATATGCCATTCATTTTCCTCGTGGTAATGGGCAAACACCTTTTTCTTGCTGTTGGCTTTCCTTGATGGAACCTGCAACACTGCACAGCTTTCTGACATATTTACCCAGCCTGGAGGGCACCGTATTCTGGTTTCGTTCTTCAGGTTTCCCCGAAGCCAATGAAGCAGTACTGGCTCTTGAAAGTGCAGAGGCTGGGATCCAACTCGTATTTATACCGTCTTATGCCTTTACAGTGCAGGTTGTACCAACTGATGCATCGGGACCAAATGAGACATTAACTCAATTCTTAAGCCAGCAAGAGACCTTTTTTTTTTATTGTATGGATTTTTATCCAGCTATACATTCGAAAATTTTAGCAATAGTTTTCTGCTAACAAGTTTAAATCAAGCCTTGTAATACCACAGACCTGAAGAAGTTGTTTACATTTTATCATGTCTGCTTGAAAATTAACAGAGGTTCTTCCACAACTTTCAAATCAAAGCAATACTTTCTCTGAAACAAGGCAGAAAACTATCGTCAAATCTGAACAAAGTACAGAGAGATAGATACTCTGTGCTTGAAGCTGTCTACACTGGAGTACTTAGTTGGGGTAAGAGTGGTCTTCTTCCAAGGCTATGGCCAGTAGAGACAGGTCTCTTGCTGGTTTGTCCATATTTGTCAAAACCTGGAAATTCCACACACAGTGACAGAGCTGTCCCGGCAGAAATGCAGAGCACAGACCAAGCCCTGGCTGTCCAGGTAAGTCCAATGTTGCACTGAGGATGTGTTGAGGAAAAGTCCTACTCTGAAAAAAAGAGAATGAGCTTGACAGGGTGAGATGGGGGATTTGAGCAAAAGATTAAGGCAAGGATCAAAATCTCTCATACATACATTCAGAACGGAGCATAAACGACTTCTGTGATGAAGCAGTGACAAATCATGAACAGCCAAACCTCCTGCATCATTTAGAGGCAGGCATACAGCCTTGTTTCTTTGTTAGTGTGTGTAATATACTGTCTCTACTATGGCAACAACATGCTGCGTCTCATCCTTCATTCCCATTTGTGTACTCCATCCTCCTTTTCCTAATCCTTCTGGCAAAGCCATGTGTTTTCCACGCTTCCTCTGTCTCATGGACACTGAACATTATTATTATCTCTGTGGCACTAATTGCCTGAGCTGCTACAACATCTGCCTACGTTGCTGGAATCCTTTTGTCATTTTCTCGAGAAGCGCGTTAGCTATGTCATCAAGAAAATGGTCACATGAACTCTTGAAACTGGTTAAAATTAAAATGCAGTGATCTTTGAATACTCAAATACCTCATGCTTCTGAAAGAGTACTGGGAGGTAAGGATAGATTTAGGGAAGATAATCTGCCTTTTGCTTTCTTCTTCTGGCTGACAGCTGCATCTCACCTTGTTTATCATAACAGTTTTAATATATAGCAAATAATCATGATGGTGAGTCTGAGGTGATTCTTCATACCCCACTGGTGTTTCACTGAGGGCTAGGTGGACACGTAATGCTGATTCCTCTTTGTTGCCAGATGCTAAACTGTAGTAAATCTTTGCTAAGAAAAGCATAGATAACTTCCAATACAGGAATTTGGAAGGAGAATGAGTTTGTTTCATGTCAAGTTTCATTCAGAGGGGTAGGTTGATGTTCAGCCAGTGCATCTATGTTAGCAATTTAGTTCTTTGGAGAATTGATTGTTTAGGTGCAAATTTGCCTTGTGTCTGTTCTTGGAATTGTGCAACACACATGTGAGTTCAACCCAGGAACTGAGGCTGAAGCCAGGCCTCGGGTCTCCATCCAGAGCACTCCACCAATAGTGGTGCAAGGTACCTCTAAAAAGGGAGAGAGCATATTTTCCCTATGTCCTTAAGCAGTTCACACTCCATGCAGGTGCGCAGTTCTGTTTGTAATGCAAAGCTGTACAGAAATCTACTTTGTGTTGCAGTGTGCACCCTGGACAGGCAAATAATATCAACTTCATTGCTGGAATTGATGTATTGTGGAATAGGTCCACATGAATAGCATTGAGTCAAGCCCTGATTGTTCCTTTTTTTTGGGCCTCAGCATTAGCTACTTTGGATGCACTCACTGGGAACTGCTTTGTGGTCCAATATGCTCTCCAGGTTGTACCATAGTCCAAACACCCACAAGCGACTTCAATGATGTGGTAATTCAGTGCTGCCGGAAAAATGAAAAGGAACAAAAAGTGCATGCTTGACTGTAGTCAAAACATTATCTCTTTGGTAACAACCACTTTGATTATGAAGCAATGATCACTTTCATTAATGCTGTCACATTACAATGAAGTCTAACCTTATATTTTGACTAATTTCATGTACCTACACAGCTCTGGTGGCTGTTATCTGTTAAAGCACCTTCTGTTCTTGCCGGACAAGCTGTGTTTTAGATCCTCTTGCAAGACCTTTTCTACCACAGACCTCTCCTCTTACCTTTTTTTTTTTTAAACCTCTCTCATGATTGGAACCTGCTCTTTTTCCTGGCCTTAGTCTATGGTGAATAGAAACTGTCCCCTTAACTCTATGGCTGGACCTTGGACTAAGAAAGGCTACCTCTGTCTTCTGATCATAATCAAAATGGATTTGACCCAGGTACAGAAACGCCTCTCCAAGAGCTTGGGTTAATTACCTTATTCAGGTAACCCATGTATTACTTACCAAAAAATATGTAACAGTAAATAAAGATGTCAAAAGGCTTGCATGTCTCCATCCGAGCCTTCGCCTTTCCTTGTGTGTTTTCCATATGATCCCCTCAGTCCTGCCCTACTTCTTTCCTACCAGAAAAAACAGACACCCAGCAACTGCTGCTTGTCTCCAACCCTTTCTACTCCAGGCAAAGGCTGTCAAGTTTCTTTGATCTCAATCTTGGAAACATCCATCTATAACCTATCTGGAGCTAGATGGCAAACATTTTACTGTTAGCGGTCCCTGTTCTTAAAGACTCCTAGGTACTCTCTCTGAAAGATACTAATCTTTGTCATGATTCTGTTTAGCATTTGTTTTTCTTAACAGTCTCCTTTAGTTCTGTCTAATCGAACAAAAAATATCAAACAGATAAAATGAGATACTTATGATAGTAATGAAAATAATAAAGATATATCATTCTTTACAGCAATCAAATGAATATGAAGAAGTTCTTCGCACACAGCAACCTTACAATCTGGATATTACACAAGTAAAAATAAATGCACACACCCATAAAACTAGTAAAACTGGCTGTTGCAGCTACACATAGTTCCTTGTGTTCATTAAAATTCTATCTTTATTGAGCTTATCTTGATTGGCATGTAGATCAAAGTGAAAATGTAATAAATAAAAGAATATACATAATGGAATCCATGGAAAGAAGCTATTCAGAAGATAATTCCAGTAAGTAAATTGCAAGGCAGTATTAAAAACAACAGTGCAGAAGCATTTGAAACCTAACACGTCATACGCTGTTGAAGGGCCGGATCCTGAGGCCATTACTCACTTGCGTAGACACACTGACTTCAAAAGAATTACTCACTGTGAGTAAAGATAGTTGGAGTACAACTAAACAAGAGAGTATTAGCTCCTTTGGTGCAGCTGGGTAGCTGAACAAGAGCTCTGTGTGAGCGTGATCCCGTTGGTAATACCCAGCTCAGTCCATAATGGCAGCTCCAAATCTCCTCTGGGATGTGGTAAGCACCTGCGTAAGACAGAGGATCCCTGATTGAACGAAAAGCGGGAGCACAAATATGTATAAACATGAAATGAGTATGTTTTCCTTCAGTCGTGCCCACCTGCGCTGCTTATGAAAATAGTTTTCTTACTTCCCTAGCTCTGGCTGGCCTTCCACAGCCCATACATGGAAAAGTGAGATGGATCAGCCTCTTATCTTCCATTATTAAGCAAATAGTTGTGCTTTGCTGAACTAGAGCCCAGATTTCCATGGCTGAATTTTTACAGCTGTTTAAATGTATGGGAGAAGAGCAGTTTGACTTTCAGAAGTCAAGGATGAATATTTACGGCAAGCAGCAAAGAGCAAAATTTTTTTTCACCTTAAACTGCTAACTCCAGTGTTTTGGCAGTCACAGGACATGAACATAAGGCCTCTTAACGTCATTTTATTGAAATTTTTATTGGCATGATTACACAAGCGAGATAAGAGATGATTTACAAGGTTAGTCACAAAAGTTGAACAAAACAGAAACGAGATGACAGATTCTAGACATCAGAAACTAGAAGACAGAGTCTGTACGTTGTGGGCTATTGAACAGGATGAATTCAATCCAGAATATGAGAGAAAGGACATGTAGGAAAAAATTGACAAAGGAGAAGCCTAAGAGAAAATTTCTTCAATAAATTTAGGAAACTAACTGGCATCAGTGACTGTTGTTCGGTTCCACTGTTTGAGCATTGAGAACAAACAAAAAGACTTGGGTATGCCAGATTTTGCTTTTCTGGAAAATAATATTGAGGGAAAATTTCTCCCACTTTGGTCTTTCATCCCTTTTATGTTTGAGCATTCTTATTACGTATGCAGTATAACCAAGAATTAGCCAGGTTGTCGTGCCATAAGGATGAGTTTCAACAGAGAAAAACATTTGTCTGTGGTTACAGACTGGCTCTCTGGGAAAAAAAACAAAACAAAAACTGGTTACGGCAGTACGTACTGGAACTTCTAAACGCAAAGCATGAAGCTAAGTTTACCTGTCTGCCTACCACTGCCTAGAGTGTTTTCCCAGGTCTCAGCTAGTTTATAGCATATGGTTACCTGCAGTCATGTGAAAGTGTTTTCAACCAGCCTGGTGAATTATTGGCAGCCACCACTGTTTTACATAAAAAACATTTCATATTGTTTTGAAGTAGCAGGACTCAGCGTCCCCTTCCTCAAAACACTAATAGATAATTCGAGACAAATCCACTGTCTCTTTGACCCAATTTTGTGTCCACCTGTCTCAATGGATCCCAGCAGTATTATATTCATATGCCATTTTGGATTAAAAGACTGTAGAGAATCAGTCCCCTTTGCTCCTTTCTTCTACATTTTTTCACTGCCACCATGAGAGATTCAAGGAAATTTTCCACGTCTAGGAGCTTTCTGAGTAAGCAGTGGAAGATAAAACCATGACAAGCTTCTCAGAGATTATGATGTCTATAATTGAAAAATTGCCATACAGATTATTTCAATTCTGGTTTTTTTTTTTCTTGGTCCTATTTATATTTTGTAAACAAAACGAAATTTGATTCCAATAGCTGATCGGAGCCTTCTCTTTAAATGAAAGCATCTGCCCCAGCTCATAGAGGCTCCTGATTAACTGACACGGAAGTTAGATGCGTTATGTGGGCTTCAGGCCATCCTCAGCACAATCAGTCTTCGTCAAGCTGAAACTTGCTGTGTTTAGGCAGGTTGGGATTTCTAAACAGGTTGTTCAGCCCTATTTTCTATGCTCAGTTGCCCAAGGATTTGTGTTCTTCCAAGAGCAACAACAAAGTATTTGGCTTACAAAAGTTCTGAGGAGAGTCTATCATTTTGAGAGATTTTTCTAGCCTTAAACCAGGCATTTCTACTAGAACAGACAGCAGGTTTTCAAGATGGAAGGAGCTCTGCAAGCTATGAAGGACTGACAGGCTTTTCTCCTGAAATTGTGACCTTTCAGGTATGCTGTGACATGGCAGCAATTTGACAGGATCTGAAGTCTAACTGAGGACACTTGAGGACTCTGACGAAAGATTCCTCTCGAGTGTTAACACTGTTTTACTTAATCATATTAATTAATAAGGTGCTTAGAGCCTAGAAAGGGCTTGACTTTGCCTCTGTAAGCCTAAATAAAGATTAATATCCTTTCATGTAGTGTATATGTCTGCATAGTATTTGATGGTGTGTGATTTTGGTACAAAACTAATAAAATGCTTTTCCAGCATGTCATGTTCAAGTAAACATATATTCACTTGAAAAGAAAAAAAAAGAGAAAAGACCCAAGACCGTCCAAGGATGTAAACTAACAAGTCTGTCAACATCTCTTCCAAAACAGTGAATAATAACAGTCTATGCAATATAGTTGCTTCCCATAAAAGGAAAAAAACCGAAACCGAGCATACGTTCATATAAGTAAATGAAAGATGAAATGAAAGGTCCATCTCAATTACCAATAGAATATAGAACATGTAAGGTGTTTTTTTTTGCCATATGTCCTATACGTGCTAAAGACTATTCTTAATGTAATATATTGAGCTACACATTTAAGCAGCACTGTATGAATAAAAGATACATAACTACCTAACTTACTCAACTTAGCAGTTATCTTCACTAATGGAGTCAGCTTTGCACCTGTAGACCCCTATGAAATTCTTAGCTATTCAGCGGCTATACTGCCTTCACAAGCTTCATACTACTCTAGCTGTTCAAAGCAGAAATAAAAACCTCAGTGTTTTTAGACAGGGGTTTCAAAAACTGCCAATAGTTCTTGTTTACAGAGTTTGTAGTGGTAGCCATAGACTCTTGTAATCAAAAAACATCATATCTGCTGGAAATGTCATGCTAGTCCTAATGTTTTTTTCTAGCTTCAAATTCCAAGCAAGAGAGGAATTCAGAGGTGTCAAATGCCACATGGAGTGCCTAGAAAGAGATGGTCCTTGCCACAAATTGTGTTTGAGGCTGCAAACACAGGAGAAAGAAAGTACCGTTATCCCCGTTTTATAAGTACAGGCATTGAGAGATGAAAGGACCTGCCTCTGTTATTCATGGAAAGATTATCATTGACTTCAGTGGGTGTAGTATCAGCCCTATAGCGGTATGAAACTTGGCTCCTCGTTACATTAGGCCCACGTAGGCTTAGTTTCAGCCACAGTTCATTTTTATTGTCAGGTTGTTAACCTGTAAACCAAAGGTATTTCAACTGCTGACAGAGTCTGACTTGCGGTTCTAGGCTCCCAGGATGCTTGACTAAGAGAAACCCATGTCCAGTCACGTTTCATTTGTGCTCCAAGTGTTTGGCTTCCATCAATGGCTTGGGATGGCCTGTTCTCTGCAGATTAAGAGGAAACAGTATATGACGCACAGGCTTGTCTCACTCACTTCAAAGTGTGAGCAACAGTGACTCACCCACCTCCACAGACATCTTTAAACCCTGTGCTGAGTTTCCTATTTTTCTTCTTGTGTCATAGATAGCATTGCTGTCTTTTGTTTTCTCCAGCCTACGTTCACCAGCTTTGCAGAATTTTGAATCCAATCTGGCAATGAGGTTGGTTGGGGTTTTTTTTATGGTGCCTTTGGGTTCCCATATTCTTTGATAGTTTACTTAAGCAAAGAGCATGTGTTTAAATTTCTCAGTAACTCCGGGTGTTACCAAATAAGAATAATCTGCATAATATCAACGTGAAAGGGAGGCTTGTTATTCACACTTCCTTATCATCTTGTCCCAACAGACAGCTACTGTCACTGTTTGCCCTTTTCAGTGGAAGTGGGCTAAATTCATCCTAGTCGCAAACGGGGGATAACTGGCGGTGTTGCAGTCCCCATCCATTTGGAATGCGACAAGTTAAACTGAGTTATTTTTTCATAGAGCAGGGAAACTTATTGAACAAAAAAGGTTAATTAACCTAACCACGGACCAAACTGGTCCATGAAGAACGTCAGCTGGGACAGGAAGAATGTCCATAAGTTCTTAAAAATATATTTTTTTAGGAATAACATGAAAAAAACTAGTAATTACCTTATAATAAAAGTCTTGCCAGAGAACACCACGGCTTCACTGGGAAGGATTTATCTGCTCTCGTGCTTGCAGTCCGATGCCAGAATTCAGTGAACCTGGGTCACCCATGGCTGTGTAGGCTATCGATCCTGTAGGCTGGTATGCAAAAGGTGGATGCCACCACCACCGCTGCTGCTGCTTCTCCTATACCACTGTTTTTGAATTAAAGTGACCGCGGCAGCTCTGCCCTGTGCTGAACCCCGTGCTGTTGATATGCATTAGACATGATCTAAGCATGCCCAGAAGACTGGGATCCTTGGGGGCCTTAGGCAATAGAATACCTACTTCATAAATCCCAATTGCGCTCAGGGAAACAGCAGCCTATGTGTTTAGTTCAGTCAAGATGTCAGTGGCGTAACTTTAAGCATCAAAGTTAATTTTGTAATGGAAATTTTGAGTACCTTAGTGGGGCAAATGTTATTGGGAAAATCACTTGTCTCTCTCTTTGATGAAATTCTCCTTGGTTGCACCATAAGTGCTTAGGTGTTTTATTTGAATCTTGCTGAAGGCACCTGCCTGTCTGAGCTTCAGCTCTTCTGGGTGTCCAGAGCTCTGCTTTGGCATATGCCCAGAAGAGTTTAAGCAGCCTGATAGCTATCTCCCACCTAAGAAGCTAGGCATTCCTCTGCTAAAATCTCCCGGGGGGCTCAAACCTGCAGGCATTCTTAAAAAAACCCACCTAATACACACCCAGAAGACTCCTTGAAAAATACTTTGTGGGTGCTTTTTTAGAACAGACAGTGGAGGAGGATCTGCCACCCACCTTTCATACAACACTCCATGGTTAAGCCGTTTGCTTAGGAACTTAGACAGATTCAACACTTTGCTCTGACTGAAGGGGTTGAAACCAACATTTCTCCGAGGAAAATGTCCTCCTCAGGGGTGACATTGTTTAGAGGGGGAGAGATGGGCTTTCATGCACGCTTTCTACTCTTCCTGTTGAAGTTGCTTTACTGTGTAGCAGAAAATTCAAAAGCCACTGGACAGACACCTCCACAGAGATGATTTATTCTGTAGCCTGCATCAAATAGATTTTGGCAGAGCTCCCTCTTTCGAGACCTGTTTATAGGCTTTCTGGTCAACATCCTTTGAATTCAATTCAGACAAGTAGAAGATCTGACACTTGAAAGACTGGAAAACACTAAATCCTGATCTCCAACTTCGCGCTCTACAGCTTTACTTGTGCTAAATAAACAGCAACATTTCCATCTGCGATACATTTCAGAAGTATGCTTTTGGAAAGAGGAGATGTAGGCACCTACTTACAGGTTCTGGTCTGTAAATGCAAAGTAAGACATGTCTTGATCTTTGTATTTGTTGTAAAGTAGCTGAAAGTGCCTGAATGGTGAATATGGTTAAAATGTAGATTGGAATCCTGTCTTGGGGCACCTGACCTTCCCTATCCTGTGTATGTAAAGCCTCATACATAGGTTCTGGTTTCCACTCCAATGGCCAGCTACACAGATTACAACTACTTAGCTTTTGTCATCTTTGACAAGACTTAATGACAATTTGAGTTCCTTTCCACTTGAACCAACAGCCCAGTAATTCTTCCATTTAGTGATACAATTTTGCTGTTTCTAGAGCTGCTTATCTTTCTAGACCCTTATATTTCTCACTTAACCTCAATTATATTTGATCCCTTTTGCAGACAAGGATTTCAGATCATCCACAATGGCAAGAAGGTTAAATTCTACTGTGTCTATGACTTCTATCTTTCCTGTTTTTCATGGATGTACTTTCTTTCTTTGCCCACTAAGCAAACACTGAAGTGGATTCTTGGTGGAGAGTGTGAGGTCTTTAGATCCCTGCCAAAGCAGAGGAAACACAAAGGAAATGAAAAAAACAGGAAGAATTACCCAGAGAGCTCCCTGTACTTTGATATCCAGTGGAAGCTCTGCCTCTGAAATGATGGTGACAGCAAAAGGTGGAAACAACACAGGAGGGTCACGTCTGTGTGGGAAAAGGAAGGGCTGACAGGAGTTGGGAAGCTTGGAGCAAGTCAGTTCAGGTTGGGGACAATGAGTGAGAGGCTAAGTCAGATGGGCAGAAAGAACTAGGGCTTTGAGTTGCTGGGAATTTGAGGGTCAGTCTGGAAGGATGAGAAAGGGCATGTGGGAAGTTCAAGTGGGAGGGATTTTTCTGCAGAAAAGTGGAGAGAAGGATAGGAGAAGTCAGGACATAGTAAACGCTTAAGAGAGCAAAATGATAAAATCTGGGTGTTGTGCTGAGGGAGGAAATTTCTCCACAGGAAAAGCGCATCAGATGTATTAGGAACTGGCGGAGGCCTCTGAGGAAACGTGGTGACTAGGAGCTGAATGCTTTGGAGGAGAAGAAGCTCTGAGATAGACCGAGTGGGACTAGGGGAACGGAGAGAATCTCACGTTCCCCTAGAACGGGGAACGGTCCCCATTCTAGGGGACCTTCTCCTTACTGCTTCCACCTCCAGGGTCCTCAAAATTCCTGCATGGGAACAGTGACGCATACAAAGGACAACAATCTCTTCCTCCATCCTGCATCAGTCTTTGATTGTGACAGGACAGAGATGTTTGAAGGTAGTGACCGTGCGAGTAACCCGTTATGTCGCTGGGTGGCTTATTCCAGTACAAAAAACAGAGCAGTTATGGCATCTCCATCGCTGGAGGACTCCAGCACTCAGCTAGGCAAGGCCCCGGCTGAGCTGATCCAGCATTTGTCCTATCTCCGCTTTGAGCTGGGGGTTGCTGTAGATAACCTTCAGAGCTCCCTTTCCACAGGGATTCCCATGGTCCCTAGTTCTAGGAATCTAAAAAGCTTTTAGTCATAGAGGCATCCTTACCTTTGACACTTTACACTATAACAGCCTCGTTCTGTTTCACTTTATTTTTTGCTCAAAATGACAGATAAATGTATCTGCATTATTCCGTAATGTTGATGTTCCCATAGGCTTTCAAGAATGTATTTTGAGTGCATATATCTAACAGAAAACTACATAATTCAGAGAATACAAAGAAGACCACCCAAGGGATTTATGTGCCTCTTGCTGAATTCATCTTGCAGTTCAAGTGTCCTTCTAATCTCCCCATTTTGTCCATCAAAATTGTCACTTCTGCTTGACCTGCCTGTAGGCCAAAGATCAAGTTGACTTGGCGTCTTTCCAGATCCTGTTAAAGGCCATTTCTGAAGTCATAAACGTAGTTTGCTGAAGAATAAAGGCACACCTTTTCCTGTATGAATTGGTAATACCGCTCTATTGCAGTGCTCACAGCTGAAGATGATAGGATGTTTTGGACCAAATATACGTTCCTTTTTAATGACACAGGAGCTTTTATGGAATCAGATTTTTCTTATGTTTCCTACCAAAAAACTCCCTCTCCAAACCGAATGAAAAAGTAGGAAAATACTGTAACTGAAATTACAGTATTTCATTGATATTTTTTTTAAAACCAGGAAATACGAGATAGTGCCTGAACCTGCACTTCATCCCTCCAGCTTCAGCTGCATCACTGAGATGTGGACGTTACAGCCCAGTCACCACTGCTCTCCCTGCTTTTGTGGAGCCACCAAGTCTCTCTGCCACCCTGAGAAAGTGCCCATCTTCTTCCTGTGACTTTAGAGGGAGTCTGAGGTGACTAACCTCCTAATTTACATGCCTCACATAGGTGATTAATGTTAGGTAGGATGAATTGTGGCTGCAGTGTATCATTGAAACATCTTACCTTATTTTCCAGATCAAAGCATCTCGTGTTTTTGTTCTGATGAAACAGTTTGGTATTTAACAAGAGGAGCACGTAAACATTCGACATGCTAATTGGAGAAGCCAGCAGTTTACTGTATCTTTCCATTATCCTGCAATCCTGTTTCAACAAATATGCTATAACATGAGTTTTATTATAGACTTCCACAGTTGAGCCATAAAATTAAGTAAATATCTGTAACTGTAGTTGTATAAATGATATCACTGGCAATCAGAAATTTTGGATTGAATTGAAATTAGAACTCCCTTCCAAGTTAATTTTAAAATAGAAATGTAAAACTTTTTATTTTGTCGGAATCCTTTAAATGTTTGGTATAGTTGTGACTCAGCATCAAAACAAATTTTGAAATTATATTTAACATGAATAGTGTTCACGCTTTTAACCAGCCTCTCTGTCACAGCAACAAGAGAGCCATTCAGCTATCAATTCTCATATTTAAGATTAAGTGAAAGTAATGAGAAATTCCAGTGGTCTTTGTTGGTAGTGGATCAATGGACTGCATTACCACTAAACCACCTGAATCTTTCGGCTTTAAGATGCAAAAGTAAGCTAAGTGTTTAAGGATATGATGAATATTCCTCAGAAAAGTTCTAGGTCAACATATTCTAGATGGATAATAGGAACGACTGTTTACCAAAGCATTTTCTAACAATTGTAAGAAAGTCAGAAGAAACTTATTCAACCTTAAAAAAACCCCCAAACTGAAAAACCTTACATTGATTTGAATAGACTATGAGCTGAATAACACATACAAAAAATCCATTTACGATATTGTTTGACTATGCAGTGTGCAACTAAAAATGTTATAATAATTTTGCAGAGTATCTACTGTTAAACTAAACCAAGCATGCTGTGCCTTGATTGACCTATGCATCAGTGCATGCCTATCTATTTGAGCTATTTCACAGTTTGGGAACATTCTCGTATAATCCTATACATATGCTTTCTGCATTTGTTTTTTGAGTTAACTTGCCCGTCTTTTGAATAGTACACATAATCTTCAATGTTCAGCTGGGAAAATAATTTATGAACAGTGATTCTCAGTAAAAAAGCAGCTCTGCTGCTTCTCATTGGCCAGGGACTGGAACTGGTATCACTGGATTTCTTGTAAAAGTCCACTTTATCTGAGTAGCAAGAAATCTCTAGTGTGATGTTAAGAGGAGATGTTGTGGTTCTATTACAGATAAGAGATTGGAGTCAGCAGTGGACTGTGCTCAGGACTATGTGATCAAGGTGGTTTGTAAGTTGAGAAACATCGCAGCCGCATGCAGAGGAGGTGGCTTGGCATTTGGCAGGAATCTCCATCCTGCAACTGTCAAATCCACGATTACAATCCATCATGCAGAGTAATGGCTTCCTCCTTCCTGTTCACTCCACAGTCTGAGCATGATTTTTCATCTTGAATGCATCTAGTCTTTCACATATGTTTTATTTTATTGTACACAATCAGATGCACACGGTGGTATCACTAGAAAGTAAATATTTATTAATCTTCCTTAACAGAAACACTCCCTGTATTGGCATTTGATACTTGGAAGTAATCATTTATTTTACATGTTATGGTATATGTTGTGGTGTGACAATAGATGACAATTGTTGATTTTCAACAATGGTCACTGTAGAAGTGAATGAGTACAAGATGGTGAGCTAATCCTTACTCCTACTTGCTTGTCTGTGATAGAAAGGGAATGGAAATAGGGAAAAAAGCAGAATTCCCTTTCAGGATTTATCAGTAAGTATCCAGGGTATTCCTGAGAAAGTCTGCAGCCCTGATGAAATAGTAATTTTTAGCACCTACAGAAAAAATTTCACCTACATGTCTAAAAGTGCTTTAAACATTATGTACTTCCAGTAGCAAATACATTAATATAATCAAATTTTTAACTTTTTTTTTTTACTGCTAATAACAATAAGTAACATTTAGTACTGCATTGCAAAAACTGCCTTAAAAAGAAACCCTTGATATATTCCAGATTCTTAGCTAAATGAAAGACAAATGTATTTATCAGCAGTCTCCAGGGAGTTAATTTTATGCTGAGTTAGAATGCAATGACTGGAAGTAAATCATTTTCCAGTGCTAAGATACTTTCTTTTACTTTTCAGTGGTAAGACAATAATTATTTTTTTTTTTTTTGCTTGAGCCTTTTGGGGTTGAAAGCAGGATTCCTCTGAGCTGTTTGCAAATCAGGGGCTGAAGGAGAATTAGGAAACAAATGTGTTTACTGAGCAAGATTAAGTCAGTGCATGAACAGGGGAACAGGAAGGATCATAAACCAGAGAGACCAGTTCAAACCAATTTTCACAGAACTCCTCCCTTTAGTAACATTACTGTAAGTTACAAATATTACATCATCAGAACAAATGATTATTTGCTAATCCATGATTCAGAAGGCCAACTATTGTTAAACTTTGGAAACTAGTTAACCCTTTGTGCTCCATTTACAACATCATCAGATGTAAAGGCTCAAAGAAGCTATGAATGAAATGTACCGAGAGGCCAGTGACTATGAAATCGGTAAAATATGTATGTATTCCTTTTTACAAAGAACTGGTAAAAGGTGGTGGGTAATCAAACCTGACATGAGAAGCAATCAGTACAGTCATAGAACAAGTAGAGTGCAAAAATCTTGCCATTACCCTGTTGAGTTAACGTATTACATTGTTGACAACTCATTTTCTGGAGATTGTGCTGATCTTATGAAGAATGTTAATTACAATAACTTCTTTGATGAGTACTACTGTAGTTGGGGAAAACCGCATATCATATAAAGACACTGATATCCACAGATATCAGCAGATATCTGCTCAGACTTCTAATTTTTTCTATCCCAATGAATACTCCTGTTAGAGGATGGAAATTCCGCTGGAGATTAATGAATGCACACAGTGTACGAAAGTGTCCCAGGACCATCAGCAGAACATACTACCAAAATGAGAAGATAGAAGAGGAGCTGTTTAAGAAGAGGTCATTATTAATGTTTTCGTTTTGTTTGGGAGTGCTACTTTGAGGGGAATCTCCTGACCTCTCCTGCCTAGTATAGAATCATAGAATCATAGAATCATAGAATCATAGAATCATAGAATCATAGAATCATAGAATGGTTTGGGTTGGAAGGAACCTTTAAAAATCATCTAATCCAACCCTCCTACAATGACCAGGGTCATCTTCAACTAGATTAGGATGCTCAGAGTCCCTGACTTTGAATGTTTCCAGGGATGAGGCATCTACCACTTCTTCATGCAACCTGTTTCAGTGTTTCGCCACGCTCATTGTAAAAACTTTCTTCCTTATATTTAGTCTAAATCTACATTCTTTTAGTTTAAAAGCATTACCTCTTGTCCTGTTGCTACAGGCCTTTTAAGCCCCCTTTAAGTACCGAAAGCCATAATATGGTATCCCTGGAGCCTTCTCTTCTCCAGGCTGAACAACCTCAACTCTCTCAGCCTTTCCTCGTAGGAGAGATGTTCCATCCCTCTGGTCATTTTTGTGGTCCTCCTCTGGAGCTGGTCCAATAGGTCCGTGTCTTTGCTGTACTGAGGACCCCAGAGCTGGATGTGGTACTCCAGGTGGGATCTCACTAGAGCAGAGTAGAGTGGCAGAATTACCTCCGTTTACCTGCTGGCCAGTGAAGCTTTGGTTTGCCTTATGGAACCTCTCAAAGCATGCAAGCTGTATTCTTTTCAGATGACACTAACTAGAAAATGTGCTCCAGAAGACTACCTAACACCCTCGAATTGCTAATGGAAATTCAGTCAACAAGACCAAACTAGAACTAGTCTGACATAAAACCGCTGAAATGTGTGCACTGTACACATAATTCCTCAGCACCTATTTCTATGTATTTCAGATGTAACCTTAGATATTTCAGGTTTTCAGAGGCTCACTGCAGAGCTCTGAGAGTAGTCAATAAATGGTCCAAAACCACCTCATTGCAATTTGCGGCTATTCTGTTTGTGATATGAGTGGGACAGTGCCCTTTAAATTTTTGTCTGCTGTTGTAGAAAGATGTTTTGTTGTTAGAGCCCTGAGAGCCTTTAGGAATATCCATTTATTTTTGTCACTTGTGGATGAGTATTATCCCATGTGCTGTTGAATGTATTTAGGCTACCGATGGTGCTGATAGAGGTTTTCTCCATAGCACCTGATTTCCTTTCTACTTTTTGCGCCTTGGTTTACTTTGTTCTTGCTGGTGTTCAGAACTAAAAATGCAGTAAGAATATTAAAGAGTTCTGAAAAAAAATATGTTTCCTTTTAGGGAAAGTTCCTAAAGACACTTGAGTATTAGTTGATTTCCTTGGGGCAGATTTAGCATTGCATGTGCAGATGATCCTCTTGACTTTGTGTTTTTGATTGTTTTAGAATGCCAAATAGTAATGGATTACATTGATGTAAATGACTGTATGAAAGATGCAAATTACTTTCACTTTCTGCCTACAAATGATAAGGGATTCGTCAGTCTATGTGCAAAGACTTTAAATATAATTGTGAAGGAAAAAGAATCTCATGAGGATGTCTGGATCCAGAATAGTCCTAAATAAGTCAGGAGAGGTTGGTCAGAGAAGTGTCCACAAGCCCCAAAACAGACAAGTGTCTGTTCCCCTCAAGTCTGAATGTGCAGGATTCAGCTCAGCCAAATTTAGGGTGTCCATGGTGTAGATATCTGCACCCCAATTAGGTGTTAAGCTCCGTTACAGTTAATGGAGAGTGTAAGATTGCCTAAGCAGACTCTTCTAGTGTCATTTGAGATGCCATCAAGAATACGAGATATCTGCTTGAGGCCTGCAGACACAAGACCTAGGGGTGGCCCATGGTCTTCTACAGCATCTTCACAGCATCTAACACATCAATAAGCCATCTATGTTTAGGAAACTGAATTGGACCTGAGCTTTCCCTTGTTTCTGATGGGAACTTGGACAAGCTCAGATATAGACACCTGTGTGATGGAGCTTAAATTCAGGCAAGTTGAATTCTACCCAATATCTTATAATGAATGCAATGGAAGTGGTAAACAAGTTCTGGCAGTGTGAAGAATAGCCCTATTCACAGGCAAAAAAAGGACAGAGGTAGGTTGTGGTACTATTAATGAACAGGAATGGCATATTTACATGTGCTGGAAATAGAACTGTGCAAATAATGGATTTTGGGATTTGATGGTTGAACTGAAAGTTATACAATAAGTTCCTTTCAGTTAACCTGAAATAGTTTTGTGTGTGTGTGTGTGTGTGTGTATGTGTGTGTGTGTGAACTAATTTAAGGAACATGTGTTTCATCTGGTCTGTTAATGACCAAGAATTAGATTTCTATGTAGCCCGTAGCCATGGGTTAAGCATGGTAGCTATATTCCTGGAGCTGTGGATTAAAAAGCTTAGAAAGGATGCCGGGCAGGAACCACTGGATCATGAACTGAAAATTGCCATGCAGTGATATGACAGGAAATAATAAACAATCTTATTTTACAGCATGACTGGGAAGTTTATCTGCTATATTACATATTTTACGATTCTATTCTGCAACTTTTACTTTGGATTGTGTACACTTGAAGTGCCACAATATTTATTCACCTATGGGAGTGTGCAAAAGTGATTCATTGTGCAAAAAGACTTTGAAACTGGGCAGTATCTCTTATGTATCTATGTGTTCACCCGTCTCCAAAATAATAATCCGAAACCCACCATTTTAAGGGTATATGATGCAGATTCTTATGCTCTGACATCAGATTTAGACCTGAGAGTTTTTCTGGTTTAATTATACTGTTAAACTAGTAAAATATGTCATTCTAAACACATTATCACAGTTTCGGAAATACTGAAACTGCTGCAGGTTATGTCTGTTCAGGATCTAGAATAAACTGTAAGAGCATTAAAACTCACATGCCAGCATAATTTTGTTTGCACCAGAGCACATACCTGTGCTTATAAAGCTACTGGGTTTTACCTACTCTGAGTCAAATGGTAATGTTCATGTGAATGAAATGAGCAGACTTTGAGTCTTGATCAACATGAACAATCTATGCGGAAAAAAAAGTAAAAACACTTGTGATATGAAGTTCTAACTAATGAATGGTTTAAAGCTACAAATGTTGAGGAACATATAAGTTGAATTTTCAAAGAAGATACACATTGATACTTCATATTATCACATGGAAAGTTGTGCAGTTGGCAGCAAAAGTTGCTTTTCCTTAAAAAAAAAAAAAGAGTTATATTAATATTTACTTGATTGCCTGATAAAAGTAATACTACAAAAGAATATTGCAAAACCTCGGAGGCTTGGCATGCTTTTCTATGTGGGTGGAAATATGTTGTGCCAAAGCCAATCTGGAATGAATAATGAAACCGTAGCATAAAAAATATACTAGAAGATCCATATTTTTTTAAGAAGATGACAGCTAAAATAATAAAGCTGTGGGCCTTACAAGTATATGCAACATAAACATGTTGCTGGAATAATATTGGATAGTATATTATGCAGGACAGGCTTCAACTGCAAGGACAGCAGAGGGGTTTCTAACTTTCATTCACAAGTTTAGGCTTTGAACTACGGTGGTGAATTTAGGAGTCCCATCACTCAAGATGTTCTCCAGGGGAAGTCAAAAGGGAAAGGATTTCCTCTGCCCTATAAGTTCTAAGGGACATATGAAGGGGCATATTAAGGGATTAACTTCAGTTTTTTTCACTGTGTCTTCTATGTTAATGATAAATGCCAAATAATGCCCCACAGGTTAACCCAGTAGAGGTTGGCAGGTGGTCAGGTTTCTTTAGCTTTTATACTTCTTGTGTCTCAACACTTACGAGCCAACTTCAGAGAAAGGCACACAAAATTTGATTGCCATGCTGACATGCCATCTGTCTTCCTATCAACCTAATGCCATAATTACCAGGTTGAAATAAAGACACACGTAATGCCAGGTAAAAATTAGAGTGTGTTAAGCTCATGCGTAAACATCTGTACACGTGTATGAAATGATCCTGTCTAAAAGAAAGGCAGGGACCATCCCCTCACCTGGAGGTCGAGTGACATTGGCTGGCTTGCATCAACACTGCCTAGTGCCAGTCCTTTGTACAGCAGACTCATCCTAGAGACTGCATGGAGGGACAATCTTAAGGACAGGGCCAAGGAGTGAGCTAGGATTCACGCAGTGTGACCATCAAGAGTCCAGTGAGTAAGTTCACTAGCGGGTTGTCTGTGTAAATGTGCCCATTATGACTTATCATAGGTAAACAGGCATTGCAGATAATCCTATTCTAGTTATTAAAAGGTATGTTGTGTAAATGTACCATATACACTTACCCTATCAACTCTTCTAGTCCCGTGTTTCTACTTCTTATAACAACCATTAAAACATTCACCAGCTGACAAACATGGAACTATGTTTGAAGCATTTATTTATGTGCAAAATTTTATTATATTTTTAGAATTCAAGACAAAGCACTTATTTGGATGGAACAGCTTAAGAAAAGAGGAAGCAGAAATACCAGACACACAGAGAATTAGCTTCACTGGTGTCCTTTAGAGCCCAAATTTTGATATCTTTTTAAAAAAAATGAAGTGAAGGACTATTGAAACATCTTCAAGGAATTTGCTTTTAACGTTCTACTGAGAACAGAGTAGCTGGGAACAAAAAACCTAGAAGTATATACTGCTTGTTGAAAGGAGACAAAAAAATAACAAAGCAGAGCAGACTGTTCAAAATCCAGGTAGGATTATGCTCAGAAGCACACGTGAAAGGGAGGACGGGGATGTGCTTGTGCCCTTGTAGCTGCAGCTTGCAGCTACTTCTCCCTGCCTCATGCATATGCATGAGTAAGATCCCAGGGCTTTTATCACTCACCCCATCTGGATTTGAGGCCGCTCCCCAGGCAGGCTCATTTGTCAGGAGCTTTGACTGGGCATCACGCGCAGCATTTGGCCTCCAGGTCTTCACTTAAGGAATCTTGCTCCCAGGTCTAAAATCTGCTGCTCTCACTGTCATCGAACAGTCCTTTGTTTCCCAATGCATTCACTATCTCTCAGGCCCTCAATTAGTAACACAGATAAGGTATTATTTAGGTTACACTGCAATTTTTATTGACATCAGAGAAATTCACAATGGGTGACGTCTCCATGCTACCTCTAACGACTGAATGAATGAGTAGTTGTGAAGAGTCAGGGGAGATGACTGAAGAACAAACTCTTGAGTTCTGGCATTGTCTCCATAACTGAAGTACAGCAAGCCTTGCACAGCTCTGATGCTTTTGTGCCTACAGATCCACTTAAATATTTTAATTTATTTTACCATTTATTATTGACGAGTGGTGTTCCTCAGGGGTCGGTACTGGGACCAGTGCTATTTAACATCTTTGTTGGAGACATGGACAGTGGGATTGAGTGCACCCTCAGCAAGTTTGCAGATGACACCAAGTTGTGTGGTGTTGTGGACACGCTGGAGGGAAGGGATGCCATCCAGAGGGACCTTGACAGGCTGGAGAGGTGGGCCTGTGAGAACCTCATGAAGTTCAACAAGGCCAAGTGCAAGGTCCTGCACGTGGGTCGGGGCAATCTCAAGCACAAGTACAGGCTGGGCGGAGAATGGATTGAGAGCAGCCCTGAGAAAAAGGACTTGGTAGTGCTGGTGGATGAGAAGCTCGACATGAGCCAGCAATGTGCACTGGGAGCCCAGAAAGCCAACCGTATCCTGGGCTGTATCAAAAGGAGCGTGGCCAGCAGGTCGAGGGAAGTGATTCTGCCCCTCTACTCAGCTCTTGTGAGACCCCACCTGGAATACTGTGTTCAGCTCTGGAGTCCCCAACACAAGAAGGACATAGAGCTACTGGAACAAGTCCAGAGGAGGGCCACGAAGATGATCTGAGGGCTGGAGCACCTCTGCTATGAAGACAGGCTGAGAGAGTTGGGGCTGTTCAGCCTGGAGAAGAGAAGGCTCCGGGGTGATCTTATAGCAGCTTTCCAGTACCTAAAGGGGGCCTAGAGGAAAGCTGGAGAGGGACTTTTTACAAGGGTGTGTAGTGATAGGACAAGGGGCAATGGATTTAAACTGAAAGAGGGCAGATTTAGGTTAGATATAAGAAAGAAATTTTTCACTCTGAGAGTGGTGAGGTACTGGAACAGGTTGCCCAGAGAAGTTGTGGCTGCCCCATCCCTGGAAGTGTTCAAGGCCAGGTTGGATGAGGCTTTGGGCAACCTGGTGTAGTGGAGGGTTTCCCTGCCCATGGCAGGGGGGTTGGAACTAGATGATCTTTAAGATCCCTTCCAACCCTAACCATTCTATGATTCTATTTATTACTGGCTTTACAATTCCGTAAACATGAGCTCAATTTAAGACGTATGACTGGATTAGTATGCTGGTGCTATTCACTGCAAATTAAAATTTTAGGCTTTGCAGAGCTTATATGTATGTTCAATATAATATATAATAGAGACTTTCTTCTGTTTTTTTGAATTCACATAAAGCTGGGGAAAACATGTTTCCTCTCAACAGTTTTTATATGAAAAGGAAACACATTTTAAAAATAGATATTCAAATAACATTATAAAGAAAATGTATAAGAATTACAAAGGCTAGAGAAAATAATTAGTCAGTGTTTCTACTAAACAACCTTTTTAGTTAGCTGTATTCAATCAATCCAAGATCAGGCAATCAAGAAAAGGAAGTACATCGATAGATAGATAGAGCATGCTGTCTGTAGTTAGCCAAACAGTAAATATAACTGTACCTCCAGTGTAGTACTGTAATCAACTCCTATCATCATTGACTGTGGGCAACATTTCTTCGTCAGAAGCAACGTCTCCGCATTCCCTCAGGAAATTCCCACAGGAGTTTCTGATCGTTTTAATTGTAGTTGTTAGAAATTTCATACTGTTTTCTTTCAGAAATTATAATTTGCTCTTCTGTTTGTAGCATATTTGGCACTAGATGAAGTTTTACATGTTCATTAAAAAGCAATCCTTCCCAAAAGCCCACACACAATTTCTCTTGGTGCTTGGCGTTCCCTATCCTACTCAAAGACAAAACGTAAGGTTCAACTTTTCATGTCTCTCCCAGAAGCCAGGATCAGCAAGCAGATGAACAGTGAGTGAAATAAATAGTTCACATTTGCCTATGTCTGAATGAGTACATCAAATATTACCATTGATTATTCTCATGGAAGGAGCCTAGAGCTAAAATCCAGTTTTGCTAAGAGGTGTCTTAAATATACCTCTGCCCTTTGAAAATTTCCCCTTCCTAAGACGATACCGTAACTCCTTCATTTAGCCGTGAGTTCCTTGGTAGGAACTTCGCTGGAAAACAACAGAAACATGTCAGCCAGAAACTCCAGCTAGTAGACATAGTTGTCGAAACAACCAAAATGGGGAGAGCAGACAACAACTTTTATGGGAAGGAGATTGTGATAACGTATACATAACCCTGACATGATTGCAGCACAGGAACATGTAGAAACACAGAATCAAAGAACGGTTTGGGTTGGAAGGGACTGCAAAGATCATCTAGTTCCAATCCCCCTGCCACAGGCACACATACCTTCCACTAGATCAGGTTGACCAAAGCCTCATCCAACCTGGCCTTAAAAACTTCCAGGGATGGGGCATCCACAACTTCTCTGGGCAACCTGTTCCAGTGCTTCATAGCTCCCACAGTGAATAATTTTTTCCTTAGAAGAAATTCTTCCTACCTTCTTTCAGTTTAAAACCATTGCCCATTGTCCTATCACTGCATTCCCTTGTAAAAATTCCCTCTCCAGCTTTCCTGTAGGCTCCCTTCAGGTACTGGAAGGCTGCTATAAGATCTCCCTGGAGCCTTCTCTTCTCCAAGCTGAACAACATCAACTCTCTCAGCCTGTCTTCACAGGAGAGGTGCTCCAGCCCTCGGATCATCTTCGTGGCCCTCCTCTGGACCCACTCCAACAGCTCCATGTCCTTCCTGTGTTGGAGACTCCAGAGTTGAACACAGTATTCCAGGTGGGGTCTCACAAGAGCAGAGTAGAGGGGCAGAATCACTTCCCTCGACCTGCTGGCCACACTTCTTTTGATGCAGCCCAGGATACGGTTGGCTTTCTGAGCTGCAAGCGCACATTGCCGGCTCATGTTGAGCTTCTCATCAACCAACACCCCAAAATCTTTCTCCTCAGATCTGCTCTCAATCCATTCTCCTTCCAGCGTGTATTTTTGCTGGATTGCCCTGACCCCATTGGTCCTGATGTCCAGGACCTTGCACTTGGCCTTGTTGAACTTCATGAGGTTTGCACAGGTCCACCCCTCAAGCCTGTCCAGGTCCCTCTGGATGGCATCCCTTCCCACCAGCGTATCAACCACAGGACTCAGGTTGGTAATGTCAGCAAACTTACTGAGGCTGCACTCAATCTCACTGACCATGTCACTGACAAAGATGTTAAACAGTGCAGGTCCCAGTATTGACCCCTGAGGAATACCAGTTGTCACTGGTCTCCACTTGGACATCAAGCTGTTGACCGCAACTCTTTGAGTGCGATCATCCAGCCAATTCCTTATCTACTGAGTGGTCCATCCATCAAATCCATGTCTCTTCAATTTAGAGACAAACATGTCATGTGGTACGGTGTCAAATGCTTTGAACAAGTCCAGGTAGATGATGTCAGTTTTTCTTCCCTTATCCATCAAGGAAGCGACAAGGCAAATTACTTTCCCCAGTTGTGATCAAGTGACACAACTAGAGACATCTGCTAAAAACCCTGGAGTCCTAGTCAAAAGCATTCAATAGTTTGAGATTCTGTAGGTTATCAGAGAAGACTGTAGGGTGCAAGAAGCTGTTAAAAACGCAGAGAAGATGTAACACAAGAAGCCTTCCTACATCATTTGTTTATGCAGTGGTATGACTTAAACCCAAACATGGGACCTTAACCCAAATCAAGGGCTTAAGCTTCTCATGCAGTCAGATGCCTACAGAGTCAGTGGCTATAGAGGAATTTCGAAGGGACGTCCAGCCTGCTTAGGTTAGTCATGTCTCCATGCTTTATTTTTATGTTTGAGGTAATGTTTGTCATATTGATAGCTGCTGCATCTACAATTTACTAGGTGTCTAACTCTGCACACATCATGTAAGAAACACAGAACTTTATAACGTCTACTCCTAGAACCAGAAAAACTAAATTATGAGTTTAGATCACTTGAATATCAGGTCTTTTTTCTAGGTTTTTCTCATGTAATTTATTTTTATTTTTTAAAAGTGGTAGTACTTCAATATGAAGTCTGTGCCGTTAGGTACATCAGTAGCCAATCCACTCTAAAGTTAAATTTGCATATTTAACTGCATTTACATTCCTGGGATAGTATTTTTTTTTCCAGTCCAGAACTACATGAACTTTCTTTTTCTAAGTAGGCATGAGTACATATTTAGTTATGTGTTTGCTTAGTTAGAGATAGTGTTAGTGCATAGCATCCTGCCCATCGCTTCAAAACCAGCAAAAACAGTTTTTGTAATGTTTGGTCAGGGAAATGTTTTTTTTCCAGTATTGAGGATTGTTCTAAAACTAAGCAAAGTATTTTGATTTCAAGAACTGCTTTTCTCACCTTCCAGTGTTGTTAAAAGAACGGTCCGTGGAAGCACTTTTTAGCCTTCAGGAGAGGCATGTTCCAGAAGAATGTTCCATCTCCCATTCCTTCCTCCAAAGATCATAGGAAGCTGAAGAATATTACTGCAAACATTTCCTTTCAGTTTAGAAGTGCTGGAATCCATGTTCCACTTCAAAGCTTGCCACAGACTCAGTCCTTTTTAGGAGTCTTGAAGATTTCAGGCCACCAGAAGAGCATCCAAGTCCTCCTTCACACAATGTCCTGATTGTGGTTGGAAAAAGCATTTTTCCTCAAGGGACTGAAAGGGTGGATTGCATTCCTTGACCTCTGAAAGGGAGAGGCTTCACGTAATTCTCAAAAGGTAGCTCATGTCTCATACTTGGAAGGACAGCTGTAGGCAGAAATAATCATAGCAACGTGTCAGCCTTCCCCTAGAACAAGTTTTTTGGTAGAGGAGAAATGATAACGCTTCACTTAAGACTACTAACAGAAGAGTTTGACCCCGGGGTAGACTTTCACACTTGTATCCAACGCAGTGCTAGGTCATACAGCTGTACTTGCTGAGCTTGTCTCTTCTGTCTTACATGGTCTGTGGTATGCAGCTATGGTACTGAGCCTTAGTGTTGAAAGGAGCACCTAATTCAGCCTGCTGAGGTTATCTCCTCTGAGAAAGAAACATCTATCATCTCGTAAACATGACAGTGAAATATTCCTAGTTCACTCAAACAATTCCTGCTTTTGACAGCAATACCGGTAGACACCAGAAAAGGATGAAGAAGTGCTGCCGTAGCCCTTTCCTACTAAGCCACCTGCAATAAAAATTTCATAGCCGGGCCATTAACATTAGGGTGATAACAAAGTTTAGAAGGGGAGCTCTCTCATGGTGAGCAGCAACTCCAGTGAAGAAGGGAATAGCAAAGAACATCTGGAGAATGATGACCCAGTTGGTAAGCCTGCACTGTCAAATAATTTACCTTCGAGTTTATTCCCTACATTAGTTATACCACATATTTGTTAATTTACTTTCAATAAATCTTCTGGACTAAATCAATTTATTTCCTCTGTCTTCCACAGTTCCCCAAAACTATGACATAAGCATCCCTAAGTGATCATGTGCCATATTGCAAGACACATGCCACATATCCTCAGAAAGCACTGTCCCACTGGCAAAATGCAGCCCTCATATCAGACATGTTGAACCAAAAAACTCACACAAAAATGATTAGCACGTGCACTGGTTTTGGCTGGGATAGAGTTAATTTTCTTCATAGTAGTTAGTACGAGGCTATGTTCTGGATTTGTGCTGAAAACAGTGTTGGTAACACAGGGATGTTTTAGTTATTGCTGAGCAGTGCTTACACAGTGTCACAGCCTTTTCTGCTTCTCACACCACCCCACCAGTGAGTAGGCTGGGGGGGCACAAGGAGCTGGGAGGAGACACAGCTGGGACAGCTGACCCCAACGGACCAAAGGGATATTCCACACCATATGACGTCATGCTCAGCAATAAAAAAGCTGGGGAAAGAAGAGGGAAAGGGGAACATTTGGAGTGATGACGTTTGTCTTCGCAAGTAACCATTATGCATGATAGAGCCCTGCTTTCCTGGAGATGGCTGAACACCTGCCTGCCGATGGGAAGCAGTGAAGGAATCTCTTGTTTTGCTTTGCTTGCGTGCACAGCTTTTGCTTTACCTATTAAACTGCTTTATCTCAACCCACTATTTTTCTCATTTTCACTCTTCCTATTCTCTCCTCCATCCCACCGGGGGGAGAGAGCAAGTGACTGTGTGGGGCTTAGTTTCTTGCCAAGGTTAAACCATGACAGTATGCCTTAGAGCTCCAAGGGAGCTGTGGTGTTCCTGCCACTTCCCAACATGGCTATGAGACATTCTGTGGTACTTGGTCTGGTGGGCCACAGATCTCTCTTTTGAGAGAACATCTTTGTCAGATGTGTCCCATGAACCCTTAAACTATCCTTTTGTTAGCCTCAAAAGAAGTTCGAACTCCTGAAAGCTTCATTTTTGGCAAGAAAAGTAGCAAATATATCAGGACCATTTTCTCCGGGTGGAGATACTAAAGAATTCGTAGAGATGACGCAGGGAGAACCCTGTCTCACGTACCCTTGGATATCCTCACATGCTACAGTTAGTTCACCTGGCTAAGCTGGTAAACAAATGATTACTGAAGCTAGTGAGAAACGCATGTTGGATGCTGACAAATGTAATACTAACCTCTAAAACAGATACTGTTAAGAAACTATTATGAAACCCGTGCATTTTTTCCTTTGCCCATGAGATAGGGAAATGCTGGCACAGTAAGGCCACTGAATTCCATAAGGACAGAGTCATGTTTATGTCTCGCGTTAAAGCTGTTACATACCATGGTCTCATCCTTACTTTTGCACCAGATTACTTATTTGATTATTCTTTTTTCAAAATCTGACTCTGACACAATGAAGCCAGATTCCGTGTTCTGAATATACACAGATTTCTTTTCAAAATCAGAACAGGACCAAAGTTTGCAGTTTCCCCAACGTTGTTTGCCAGTTTCACAGATAGGACAGAAAGTCAGACGGTTAGCTAGAGGCTATTTAAGTGGGTGTCTAATTGCATTAAGTTTGTTATGAGCTAACCAGATTAAATCTACCAATTCAGGCTAGAGATCATGCCACCACCAGAGTGCCGGCAGCCTCAGTGGCTTCCCTGAGAAGTGTGCCTATCTTTGAAATCTGGAGGAGACTGGGGATCAGGCCATAGTTTTACACAACAGTATTCTTTGGTTGAAAAATTAAAATCTGAAGCTTGTGTTCACAGAGCTGTCCTGTAGCCATTATTTAAGGTAGTCTCCAAGTACTCTCACCTCCTACACAGCAGGTCATTGCTTGTGAGTCATGGCAGCAGAAAACATAAGGACGTCAAGAAAGGATGTCAGCTATGGAAATTTCCATTACTAGGGTTTCCCTTTGGCAGAATAAAATGGTTGCAGTAACTGTGAGGATTCTCTGAGATGTTGCCCAACCAGCTCTCCTTCTCACTGCCATGGAGTTTTATAACACTTGAATTCTGTAACGGCAAAAAAAATTTGGTCTTGGTGCAATGGGTGGAGGAGCTTTAGGGTGCAAGTGCAGGCTCAGTGGATGTGGCTGGCCAAAATAATCCAAGCATAAGTATGTGAAATTCAGGCATGCCAAGAGTGAAGTGCAAATGGACAATGCACCTGAAACAGCTGTGGCTACTGGAGGGTAAGTAATGACTTCTCAAAGGGAACCCTACTCACTGAAATTTTCCATAGTCTTCATCATTTCTTCACTTTGCGAGACCTATGCCAGCTCTAATGAATAATAATTGCATGGTGAACCTTTGATTTTATTATCCGTTGTTTGCCATAAGAATTTGAAATCTAGGTGTTGACAATGACATACAATAAAATCAACTGACTTGACCAGTCTGGTCTCACTTGTAAGCCTGCTGAAAGGAACATGAAGTTTAAATGGTGCAATCTGCATCAGGAAATCAAAAAGTAAAGTGAAAACCGCCCCCTTTTTTTTTTTCCAGACTAAGACGAAAATTAGTTGCTAACCTCACTGACAGCAAATAATGGTTTCTGCATTTTTCTTAGATGTTGTGTTGTTGTTGGACGTATTTTCAATGCACTGTATGAGGTAATGCTCAATGTTTCTCAAGAAATAAGCCTTGGGGCATGTTCATAGTTGGCATGGTGGAGAATATTTTTAGTGGAAGAGGGTGGTAGTGTGCTGATGATGTACGTGATAAGATAAAGAGAGAAAAAGTACATTTTTCTGCATGTTTAAACGTTTTAAATTAGAAAATGCGATCAGCTCAACGTGATGATTCACTTGAAAAATGACACTGGGAAAACAGGTCTAATTTATAAATTGACTTGCCTTTTCTACTGCCACTCCCGTGAAATATAGGTAAATAGAATGCCCTATACATACTCTGAGAAGAACCATTCTTCCTCTTTACTGTTCTGTCAGTATGAAATTTCATATGTTGATCTCCAGCCATGCCATTGCTAGATCTTACAGGAAAGCAAGTGTAGATGGGAAACTCTTCAGGAAATGAGTGCAGAAGGAAGTGATGCTGATGACTCACTAGGTTGTATTTTTCTTTTTGAGTCAGAACCAGGCTGGTGCTTGGTAGGCTCCTGAGGGTACATTTGCTATTGAATTGCCACTTTTTGGGTGAACAGTCAATCCCATGGCACTTTTCAGAGTTACAGCTCTTGTGAACTCCAATTTGAGGATTACATGTAGCCTTTCCTCCTTAAAACTCTCCTGCAGTTTGAAATGAGCATTGCCTATGTCTCCTCATTTCCTCTCCTCTTGTATCATGTCACCCAGTGCCTAGCACTAGGTGCCCTCTTCTCACTGTTCTTACATGACATCTCTGATTCAGAGACTGTTGGAGTCAATCGAAAGTCTATAATGACCTCAGTGCCTTGTGGCATAGGTCTGAAGTATCCTGCCAAATGACAAAGGAAGACACTTTAGTTCTCAGATGCCTTCTTCACCCTACAATGCCATCTTTGAGAAAAAGACCAGCGGCAAGTACCTTAAAACAATCTTTTAACTCCAAAATGATGCCGCTTAGGCAAAAAACTGCCCCTGGTGTTCCACGCAACCCTGCTGACACAGGGCTTGTGTTCAGACACTGATTAGCTTCTCTTGGCATCTCTTTCTGAGTCATGCTTTCCAACGTCAGTGAGGTGCTCTCTTTTATTTGTGTCTCCCTATATGTTTATGTGCTTGACAGTTGCTGAAGTGAATGTACGAACTCCTTCATTAGCATTCTACACATAAAGACATGTTTTATAGTAACACGTAGATGATATTATTTCTCCGTTTCAGAACCAGTCATAAAATTAATACCTCTCCCTTTCTTAACAATTTTTTACTGTATCAATAATGAAGTTCAACATTATTACTTGGACTTCTAGATGACATAGATTACATAGATTTTTCTGTTCTTACCAGTTACTGTAGCTAAGTTTGACATAAACACATAACCTTCAAACACACTATTGCATGCCACCTGTTTCAGAAAGGTTCTGATTGGACAAAATTCTGTTTGCATTTTGATAACAGAGGTGACTTACTGTCCTTTCCTGAATACTTGGTGTTCAGACAAGTTGTTCAAGTTATTTTACATGTATTGTATACACACTATGTATTTATATAAACATGATTTCCTTCAATCTATCACACAGTCCGTCATGGTGAGTATAAAGAAAACCTGTTCTCCCAGCTCTGCAGATGGCAGAGAAGCATAACAGAGGTTAGAGCAATATCAATATTGCAATCGTATTTAAACAGTTTGAGCCACGCAGATGGTAAGCCTTGACTGGGCCTTTTAGTTCTTTTAACCACAGTCAATATGGGTTTTACCACTGAGGGGAAACAATGAAAGGTCTTTCTTCAACCTCAGTGCAGCCATCATTTTGTGGGTAGATAGTAGTGTCATTTACAGTACAAAAGGGATGTGGACAGACCGGATCGATGGGCCAAGGCCAACTGTATGAAATTCAACAAGACCAAGTGCCGGGTCCTGCACTTGGGCCACAACAACCCCCTGCAGCGTTACAGGCTTGAGGAAGTGTGGCTAGAAAGCTGCACAGCAGAGAATGACCTGGGGGTGCTGGTCGACAGCCGATTGAACATGAGCCAGCAGTGTGCCCAAGCAGCCAAGAAAGCCAATGGAATCCTGGCATGTATTAAAAACAGTGTGGCCAGCAGGAGCAGGGAAGTGATTGTCCCCCTGTACTCAGCACTGGTGAGGCCACACCTTGAGTACTGTGTCCAGTTTTGGGCCCCTCACTTCAAGAAGGACGTTGAGGTGCTGGAGTGGGTTCAGAGAAGGGCAACAAAACTAGTGTTTAGAGAACTTGTCCTATGAGGAGTGGCTGAGGGAGCTGGGACTGTTTAGTCTGGAGAAGAGGAGGCTCGGGGGGACCTTATCGCTCTCTACAATTACCTGAAAGGAAGTCGTAGGGAGATGGGGGTCGGTCTCTTCTCCCACATTATGAATGACAGGACGAGAGGGAATGGCCTCAAGTTGCACCAGGGAAAATTTAGGTTAGATATCAGGAAGAATTTCTTTACAGAGAGGGTTGTGAAGTATTGGAACAGGCTGCCCAGGGAGGTGGTGGAGTCCGCATCCCTGGAGGTGTTTAAAAACCATGTAGATTTGGTGTTGAGCAATATGGTTTAGGGACCCTGACAGTGCAGGGTGAATGGTTGGACTCGATGATCTTGAAGGTCTCTTCCAACCAGACGATTCTATGATTCTATGAAAACTGCTGTCTCAGAAGTCCACGTACTCATGATACAAAGAACTCTTTGCACCATGAGTAAGTCTTTGTGGATCAGGAGCTGAAATGTGTTACTCTAGCACCTTGAGCCAACAATCATATAAAGGTGATTTCTTTTAGCAGGTCACTCAAAATTTGATCACCATACATAGGATTCAGTTGCCTCAACATAGCTGCCTACTGCTATCTGAGGTAGACTCCGATACCTAAGGCATCTGGATATCCAAGACACCTGCATGGCACTAGCAGATATGGGATAGCTATGCTGCTCTGCAGTACCAGGTGTTGATCTGGCAGGATAACATACTATATTTGAATGGTGCTAAACATCAATGTTTAAGCAGTTAATTTGAGTCCCATGGGCAGTATTCTTGTCACAGGATCAGATTACTGAAGGCAAATGACTTCACACAGGTGTTTACGTAGAAGCCTGGTGGTTAAGTTCCCACTATAGTCAAAGTAGCTCAGCCTGGCTGCTCTCAGGTCAGGCACTTGTAGTCATATGCAGTTATCTTGAACACCCTAGGGCATCTCATATGATTAGAGGCCCAATGGCTATGTCTGTCTACAGGTAGATGAGACAGGACTGTTCTCTGGTCCTGAGGGCAAGTGGCAAGATGTGGCTCACAAGCATGTAGCCTAAAGCTCCTTCATCTCCAAAACAGTATAACTGCATCTACAAACTCCTTAAGGTAACAGTCCTTGGCCCATGCTATCCTCTAAACCATGTCCAGGCTCTTTCTGACAGGTTACTAGCCTGGCCTGAAACTAGGCCAGGGTGTATCTTAAAACATAAAAAAATATAGATGCTCATAGGACTGTGATGGAGCCCATACTAGGACCATTTTGAACCTCTGGGACATAACAAGAATGTTATTTCAAGCAAATTCATTTTTTCCATATTCTTGAGAAAAGTGTAAAATTTATTTTTTCTTTAAAAACTCAGGATATTAATGTTGAATGTATTTCACTCTCAATTTTGACATTTTCTCCGTTCAAAAGTTTTAGGGAAGGTCCTCACCTTACATATATGTGGAAAAATTGCTATATAAACATGATTATGATTATTTTATGAGACCCCACTTGGAGTACTGCCTTCAGCTTTGGAGTCCTCAGCACAAGGACATGAAGCTGTTGGAGTGGGTCCAGAGAAGGGCCACAAAAATCATCCGAGGGCTGGAGCTCCTCTCCTATGAAGACAGGCTGAGAGAATTGGACTTGTTCTGGAGAAGAGAAGGCTCTGGGATGATTTTATAGCAGTCTTCCAGTAACTAACGGGGGCCTACAAGAAAGTTGGAGAGGGACTTTTTACAAGGGCGTATAGTGATAGGACAAGGGGCAATGGCTTTGAACTGAAAGAGGGGAGATTTCGATTAGAGACAAGGAAGAAATTTTTTACATTGAGAGTGGTGAGGCACTGGAACAGGTTACCCAGAAAAGTTGTGGATGTCCCATCCCTGGAATTGTTCAAGGCCAGGTTGGATGAGGCTTTGAACACCCTGATGTGGTGGAAGGTGACCCTGCCCATGGCAGGGGGGTTGGAACTAGATGACCTTTGACGTCCCTTCAAACCCAAAGCATTTTATGATTCTATGATTGTATTTCTGTAGCACCACAAAACACGACAAACAGAGCACCACATAGACCTTAATGAACAATACAATCTATGTATTTACAGCCCCTGACTCATAATGGGTTTACGTATTTTTCTTTCTATACATAAAAAATAACATCGCAATTTCATCAACAATCTAGTCAATTTACTTTTCAAGTGTATTTCTAATACTCAATAACTGCAATTCAGAGATGCAGTTCCCCCCAAATGTCATGTTTTGAGATCTTGAGAACATGTACTCTTGAGACCTAATAGCTACGTAAGTGAACTATCATAGAGAATAGGAACAGACACCCATACTGATTCAGCGTGCCTCTAAACAAATATTATTAGCTTATAAACAGGGCTGCATTATTATATTAGTATATACTTTTTGGTTCTAGAGCAAGCTTGGAGAGGATCAGAGGGTCTTTGCATAATACTCCATCACATCATGCAGATAGTACTTTAATGCCAGTTATAAATTTACATTTGGAGTGACTTGGGGACTTCATCATGTAAAAATAGTGTAACTAAAAGAAGATTCAGGTCAGTACTCTCCTAAATTAAAGATTATTTACCCTCCTCTTTTCTGAAAATCACTCTTTGTTGCTGTATCTCAAAATTTTATTATGAACCTATATGATAAATCAATATTTTTCTTCAAACTTCACCTCCTTGAAATATTGCACTTACAGAAGAATCTCAGCTCTTGTTTCAACTTAAGTGGGGTGGCAGAAATGCTTGAAAATGTGAAACTCTGCGTAACTCGAATGTAACTGATCTAGGTAAAAAAGAACTTTCACGACCATTAAGGTATGCCATTCACTTTTTCCACAGTCCTGTGTAGTTCTCATAAACAGAGAGAAGGGAAGAACTTATTTTGGTGTAAGATTTTGACAATATAATAACCTGATGGAGGTATTTGTATTTAAAAGTTACCGAAATCTTAATTTCAGACAGAGAATTAGTAATAATTGACATATGTAATGACTTACTGCCAGCAAAGGAAATAATTTATTAACAGAATTGTTCACTAGCAGTAGCTGCAAGAAGTTATGCATGAAATTCTGATTTAATTCCAGAAGTTACATATACTACAGTAGAGGTGACATTTTATTTGCTAGTCTAAAAGAAGAAAAAGGTACAAGACACAGTTCTATTTGCATACTCTTTGCAATTATGTGGTTAATTGGCATGCTCATCACATTGGCACGCTGAAATGGCGGCTGCATAGTGAGATACTCTGGCAAAAACATGCATTTTATGTAACTGCAAGTGCATGAATCAATCTCTTAGTTCAAAGTGTTTTCCCCATTATTTTCAAAATAGCAAACCCATCTAATTCTGCTTGAGGCAGGAGCTGTGTTGCTGGGCATAGTAGAACCGTGTATTGTTTTCCCATATAACTGACTTGTAAGTCAAGATACTGAAGAGCATGTTTCTAAAGCTTCCAAGGGCATACTGGCGACACACTGGCCCTTTCCAAGGGAGATGTCTAGTCTTTGCCTCCTAACCAGTCCCACCTATTGTGTTTGTCTGTCTCTTGCAGATCGCTTTGTGATTGGCATCCACTCCCCCTCTGCATGGCCGCGCCAGAACAGCAAATAAACAAGGGAATACCCTGGCACTGCCATGCATTTTCGTAACGATGAAAAATGAGGATTTCACAGATGGAGTGATTCAACTTGCCACTTCAAAGACAAGTTAGTTGAAGTCTTTATTATGGCCAGACGATGCCCAACCCTATATGAGAGAAGTGAGGGTTGAGGGCAAAAGCATCTTACTCTTCTGGTGCCTCTCTGCACAGTCTGGGATGGAAGCAGCTGGCAGCCAGCAGAGATATCCTGTCTGCCTGCAGCTGAGTGGGATCAGGTAAACATAGTATTTTGGATACATGGAACAAGACATGCTTCCCTACTCCCTCACAGAGAAAATCAGGCAACAGTACCTTTTGGAGACCAAGGGGCTCAGCAGAAGCCTCCTACCTGGCTCACCTCAGCTGGTTCTTTCCCATCCTCTTGCCAAAGTGCCTGAAAAATACCATTTGTTCTCAAAAGAGTGGCAAAGCTCTTGAATTCATTTGAGTGAGTTATATTAGGGCTTGATTCACAAGGGTCTGGATATCAGGACCAAAAGCATTTGCTAAAAGCAATTACATGGATTAATTACCCTAAGGAAAAGCCTCTTTCTCTTATTCAACAGAGTTGTGGAGGAGAAAACACATTCTTAACTCACACGGCTTATTTACTAAAATTAGATGAGACCAAGCTATGTAGCACATATTTCCGTTCACCAGTTGGGAAAAAATGTCCCATTTCACCTGCACTTACTTATGTTTGAAGCTGAGATGCATTACTCCAAACAGGTAGGAGTAGAAACAGAGAAGGATGTCTGATGTGGTAACCTGGAAGCGTGTTGTCAGGTGCTTGACTCCTGAATATTTAGGAGCATCATTTCACCCATAGTTTACATGATCATGCTAATTTTTACTCCAGGCTCTTAATGACTGTTTAGTTTTGAGAGAAAGTGTAAGCTTTGACTGACATTAAATGAACTCTGACAACACTAAGATAACATGTCTTAAGAGAGCATCTCAAGGTAGAAATGTTTTAAATGTGTATGGTAAAACAACAGACATATATCATGATAAAATAAATAAATTAATTTTGTGGCTCTGGTGTTTGATTACGTTAATTCAACTCTTTGAGATTCCTGAATCCCAAAAGAGTGAATTACAGCTTTCTATTGTACCTAGGGAGTTTTTACAGTTATGTAAGTGAAAAGCTTTCGTAGTCTTATATTCCAAGTGTGATTTCAGGAACTATTGAAATATTTTGAAATTGGGCTTCAATCATTTCACAGAAATCAATTTGCGTAAGAGGAAAGAATGAAGCTGGGTTCCCAGGCAGCATCATCATGATATGGAACATCATAGGGTGAGTGTTTTCATATTTCTTGTGCCATAATTTTAATCTTTCAGTCTATTTTTAGGCACTTTGCTCACTTCTATATTATCTGGAACCCTGCAGAAAGAAGAAAATGTGCCATACTCATGAATATAATTATTTCATAGAACCATAGAAAGCTTTGGGTTGGAATTGATCATAAAGACCCTCTCATTCCAATCCCCCTGACATGGGCACAGACACCTTCCACTGGATCAAGTTACTCAAAGCCTCATCCGACCTGGCCTTGAACATTTCCATGGATGTCCCAGGGAGGGGGCATCTACAACTTCTCTGGGCAACCTGTTTCAGTGCCTCACTACCCTCACAGTGAAGAATTTCTTCGTTAGGTCCAATCTAAATCTCACCTCTTCCAGTTTAAAGCCATTGTCCCTTGTCCTAGCACTATATGCCCTTGTAAAATGTCCCTCTCCAGCTTTCTTGTAGGCCTCCTTTAAGTACTGGAAGGCTGCTAGAAGGTCTCCCTGGAACCTTTCTTCTCCAGGCTGAACAAGCCCAACTCTCTCAGCCTGTCTTCACAGGAGAGGTGCTCCAGCCCTTGGATCTTTTTTGTGGCCCTCCTCTGGATCCACTCCAACGAATCCATGTCCTACTCGTGTTGGGGTCCCCAGAGCTGAACGCAGTACTCCAGGTGGAGTCTCATGAGAGCAGAGGGGCAGAATTACCTTCCTTGACCTGCTGTCCACATTTCATATGCTTTTCAATGGAGGAGCTTGCAGGTCAGCATTAAAAGTGTTATGAAGGACAGCATGATAGGCTAAAACACACAGAAATAATACTCCTCTTGCTTCCTGCAGGTGAGAAGTGAGTGGGAAAGAAAAGGAGACAGAGCCTCTAACGAGGAAACATACATTACACTGGGTACAGGGTCACTGCAAGGTTAATTCTCATCATCATCATCCACCATAAGGGTACTGCAGAGGAGCATGTTTTGATCTTGTGGGTCATCCCATCTCCAACCAGCTCCAGGACATGTGCTTGAGGCTGCTCACTCAAGCCCTGCTTTGCGCAGGGAGCCCATGGCAAACCACAGCTTAGCCCTTGGAACATGTCTTCGCTCTAGCCTGGTAGCTGATGTCTCACACATGCCCTAATATGCTGAAAGGGCAAAGTTAACATTTAGATTATCTGAACAAATACAACAGCCACAATCAAAACCTTGTGGACGTCACTTCCCCCACCACCCACGAGTGAAAGACCAGACTGTGTCCAAATTGCAGGTGTGTGCAAGGAGACCAATGTGTTAATGTCATTCAGTTCTAGGTACAGAGCTACCTTCCTCTGCTTCTCCATGCATACCTTCTGCAGTGTGATTCAGCGCTGCTGACTTTAGATGTCTAATATTTAATTGTCTAAATGTAATCTGCTTGCTTTGTCCTTTAATGGAGTGAAATAGGTGTGTTCAGTTGGTGATTCATATACCTTAGATTCCTGTCTTAGACAGGGTTGATTTGCCTGTCTCTCTCCATTCACTGAAGACACAACCTGAATAGCTAACTTCTGAGCTTTTAGAGGTTTAATGTTAAATGAGACTAATCCTTGCTTAGGTGCTTACCTATGAACTATTTGACTATGGATCATAAAGTGGAACAAGTATTATTAGAAGAAATAATATTCAGCTAAAAGTTAAAATGGCTTTTATGTTGAGTTTTGATGTCGTGTGTGTGCACTATATCTTGCTATTAAAAATTAAAAAAAGGTTTTACATGTACCTGTGCATATGTTCACGCGCACACAAAAAAAAAAGATATGTTAGTGAAGGTAACTAGCTGTTGTAGCTGAATAAATGCATCAAATTTTTAGGCACACAAAACGTCTTTCAGTTTTTTGTAGATATCTATGTATATAAAAGTGTCAAAATGGAAACGTGAAAACCTATTTGTCTTGTGACAGTGTACATCTAAAGTTTAAATACACATTTGGTGTTCTTTAATGATATGTCGTGACATTACATGCGGTCCCCTCAAAATCTCTCCTTTTTTATATCATTGCATACACGTGCTTACATATACTATAGTATATATAGTATTAGTTCTGAATGAAGTTTAATTTGACATATTACCTATATGACATAGTAGAGATGAATAGATGGTTGTATACTTGTGTACGTGCGTGGTCAACTGTTCCATGTACCTACATGCAGTCTAATCACTGGTATGTCAGACCTGTATGACTTGCCCCATCCTTCATTGCTTGCTCATGTTACTTTGCAACTAGAAAACAGCCTTGACGGTTTCACTGAGGATATCTTGGCCTAAGATAGTGAAAGAGCTCTGAACTCTTCTGGAACAAGCTCTGAACTCCTTTCTATTCACTTTACCGATGGTGTTTACAAGAAGCCAGGAGAGACCACGCGCTGCTGTGCTACATTGCCAAAGAACACACCACCAAGCCCTAGCAAGGTGTGAGCTCAAAGTGAGATTGATCGCTTCCAGGCCTTTACCATTCTAGGACTGGGACAGTGACTATGTCACTTTGAACAAACTAAGCACAGCTGAGGATTAAGCGTCATCAATGCAAGAAAAAGAGAAGTAAAATAAGAGTATGCTAGTCATAATATAATTTATATGGAATATGTGCCCAAATGTTGTAGATTTAAACCAGTCCTTTCTATTATGCTTATTTTATGCAGAAATTGGTTGTGTTGTGACTAATGAGCTGCTTTCAAGAACAAGAAATCAGTTAATTGCTTAGATTTAAATCTGTACTTTAATAAAAAATATTATCTGCACTGTAGACTTTTAACTCCTTTTCATGTAATAATGCAGGCAATCATTAATGTGTAAATCATAAATAATAATAATAAAAAAGTAAATTAGCTGTTTTCTCAGCTGTAACTCTAAGGTTCTACTTCATTTACTTTTGAAAACACATCTCAGGGCCAAATGTTGCCCTTATGTGTCTTTGTCTCTAAAGTCAAGGGAAACTCTGTGTGTAGATCTGAGCTTAAAATCTGGACCAGCGGAATGGTTGTGCTTTTTCTTTTACCATGCTCACATAAATTCCATCTGTGGATCTGATCCAAAAACTTCTGAAATCAAAGGAAGTTTGTAATGACTTCAATGGATTTTGGAATAGAACTAAATTATCGTGAAATGGTTTTAACTGAAAAAAAATGGCAGTTCTTCAAAGCCAAAACTTTTCATGAGAAATAGCTGGTTTTGATATATTCAGGGTCTTGAAAATCATTTGGAAAGAAAAGTTTGGAATTGTTGAAATGTACAAAAAAGGCTCTACTTTCCCACTTCTCTTCATTTTTTATTTAGAAATACTGACTACAATAAAAATAATGTTGATCATGTAGGATTTTAAAGCAAACATTTCCTTATTATCAAACAAAAAATGTCAATGTCTTAACTAATTTTCTTCTTTTTTCTCTCAGAAATTTTATTATATTTGACATTTTTATCCTTATCCCTAACGGCATTTTTTTTTAAATATGAAGAAAATTTCACTAAATGAAGAAACTAGTTTGTGAAGAACTCTCTTTTGGTTCAGGTCTTTAGTAGCAGAATGACTGGGGAGCAAACTCATACCTCCTGGTAATGTCAGCTGTAATTTCCTTTGTACTGAGTTGACCTGTCTGAAATGAAACAGAGCGTTCTCAACGGTAGCTATTGCTTGTTGTGATTAAAAATAAAAATGAAGAAAAAATAAAACCAAACTATTTATCTTTCCCCAACCCTGCAAACTCCCCCATCTAACATATTTGCTGTGGCCAGAGGAGAGACAAATTGATAACTTGAATCTGTCAGATCTCTCCGCCAGCTCTCTCTGCCAGGTTGCTATTGAGTCTTAACATCCAGCTGTTAAGTGTAATTCTGATGGAAAGACCTTCCAGTCTTCTCATTGTATTACAGAATAAAATGAGTCGTCTTCTTTATTGTGACTAAATATTATCTAAAATACCTCAACAGAACAACTGATAAAGTGATTATTGAGAAATGCTCTGCTGCTGTTGAATTCCTATTCTTTTGAATTCCTATTCTTTATGGAAATGCATTAATAAACAGTTTTACGGTATATCTCATGAAACTAAAACAAGATACTGTCATGAGTGATAGAATTTCAATCAAAACCTACTAAAGGAATGACACCTATTCCAAAACACAGATTTTTTTTTTTTTTTTTTTCAACAAGCCTTAATTTGTATGAACATCATGGTCATTTGTGAACTTCCAAAAAGATTAAAAAAAGAAAGAAAAGAGGAAAAAAGTCTAGTGGATCTGAGAAGGAATTACAATAATCAAAAATAACTTCCACGATATTTTAACTCCTAGAGCCAAACTTTTGAGTTAGAAATGATCATATACACTAAGATGCACCGATTTTATTGTGGATGGGCATAGAAATATGCATTTTTGTTCCAAACTGATTTGAAATTCAAACTCTGGAGGATATGAAATGTTCAGACACATGATCAACTTATTGTTCATTGGATGAACTTTATTGACTCTCCCCACATTCACTCTTGGCCCATGACTTGTCAGAAATAACATGAATTGCAGTCTGGTCTGCAAAAAGAGAAGATGAAGTTTAATTTCCTTATTTGATAACTCTCTAACCTATTCCCGTGTGTGTCTTACTGCACAATATGATCATGCAAAGGTTTGGATTTGGTATGGTATCCAATTTGTACCTCCCTTGAAAATTTATTCAGGTGGTATGAAGACAACACAATTATCTGTAGGACATGAAATGACCAGCCAGTCCTTTGTTTGTTATAACAACATGGAGGAGTTATTTTGCCAACATTTTCATAATATGTGCTAATCTCACGCAACTGCACTTCATATCATGTTTAGGAATGGGCATTTGCTATTTTCCAGGGCGTTTTCAAAGCGTACTATTTAACAGATATCTACACGGTTAGTGCTGGGAAAGACATGAAGAAAAGAAAGGAAGTATTCATGTTTATTGCAGAAGTCAGCTTGCAACCTTTAAAATCAGGCTTACAAACTTCTCTTTGTGTGATACAAAAACTGAGATATCCAGGGGAATTCAGGAATTGCCACTGGATCATGTCATTTAAAAGATATCTATGCTGTATTCAGCAAGTTGTTTCAACCTAGCTCCCTATTTCAGAATGTAGAAAAGCAAGGAGAGGTGCTTTAACCTCCTGACTAGATGTAATGTTGACACTGTAGAAATCTAGTAAGAATGGAGAGCAAGACTGCTATGGATTGAGCCCTGAAAAGCAGAGTTAGCAGACTTTATGTGAATGCTGAGAGCATTTGGGACGATGTGTACGGGAATACACCTGCTATTAAATAACCATGAAAAATGAGACAGATTATTCATCTGACTTGGCTGAGAAATTTTGAAATGAGGAAAAATGATACCCGAAATTTTCTCAACTAAGACAAGATGACTGTAAAGTTACATAGGTGTCATAGTTACATAGGTGTCAACTCCAATCTTTGCTTTAGCTGAACAGAGTAGAGTTGGTGCAGTAATTAAGACTCATAACATTTGAAAGAAATACTCTCTGGAAACATTTAGCATAATTTATGTCTTGAAAAAATTACATTTCATGGTTCCATTCAAATCTATTTCTCCACAATGCAAAAATGCTAGAACAAATAGCATTGTCCCTTGCAATAACTTTCTTTGGCTCAGATGAAGATTGAGACTGAAGCACTGTTTGAAATCTAGCTCTGGACCTCCTATATTGTCCATCACTGTAATTTTTGCATGCATTATTTTCAAGATTAGCATGGGTAGAAAAAGGAAATTCTTGCTAAGTAAGGTTATATGCTCTTATTTGTCAAACCTGCATCGACCACGTCTCAGGTTTCTCTGGATATGTCTATGCCATCAAATAACTTACATTCTCAGTTCATTACTGGGTCCATATTCCCTCACAGCCCATGTTGCATTGATCTTCATTTGCTGCCAGGTCATTCTTTGTAGGGAGGCAAGTAGTTCATAGAATCATAGAATCATAGAATGGTTAGGGTTGGAAGGGACCTCAAAGATCATCTAGTTCCAACCCCCCCGCCATGGGCAGGGAAACCCTCCACTACACCAGATTGCCCAAAGCCTCACCCAACCTGGCCCTGAACACTTCCAGGGATGGGGCATCTACAACTTCTCTGGGCAACCTGTTCCAGTGCCTCACCACCCTCAGAGTGAAAAATTTCTTCCTTATATCTAATCTAAATCTGCCCTCTTTCAGTTTAAAGCCATTTCCCCTTGTCCTATCACTACATGCCCTTGTAAAAATTCCTCTGAAATGAAACCCTGGTACGGTGTGGTAAGGATGAATCCACACCAGGTTTGTCTCCCTCTGCCTTACTGCTTCCAACAATATTCCTGCAGGCTTCGGAGTCTCAGACTCCTCCCAGTGTCCTCATACCACACCTTAGGACAGATGACACCTATTTTCGATCTCATGCTAAAAGAACAAAAACTCAGTGGATTACCAAGCAGATCTTAAATTATAATGGCTACTTCTATCTATCTATCTATCTATCTATCTATCTATCTATCTATCTATCTATCTATCTATCTATCTATCCATCCATCCATATATATGTAGTCACTCTATTTTTATATACATGTATAAATATACATATAAATATATATAAATGCTAACTGTATTAAAGGGATATGGGAGAACCACATGAGACAGCTGTATGTTATATCAGATCAGAAGTGCTGAGCTTTCTGTGAAAGAGGCCACTCTTGAGCAGTGCAGATGCAATCATTCTGCATTACTTGGCCGAGGATCCTGCTGTCAGTCTCTGGAGTGAAAGTGTCTGTGTCACACTATACAATGCTTTGCAGAAATGCCTCAACTAGCTCTTAATAAAACCTGTTTTGACAGAAGAGTGAGGCGATATCAGAGGGATTAATGGTTTCTTCACTTAGATCTTCAGTAAAAAATGTCCTTTTTATTCTTATAAGTATGAAAAATAAAGAGGGAAGACCATGTTCTTTACTTCTGCTTTTCTTACTTCTATTTTTCTTCCCATCAGATATACCAACCACCATCTCCCCTGCAAGATTTTACTTATCGTGGCCAGCAAATCACCGTGGGAGAGGAACATACAGCTCGCAATAAGAAGTCCACTAATTAACCAGGGCCATAGCAACAACAGAACAGTGTTTCAATTTTTCCAGAGCAAAACTATTTCACTAATATTCCCATAATTCTAGACAAAATGAAAGGCCTGATATTTGAAAAAAAAAAAAAGTTAACAACTGCCAGGTTCAAATGAGAGAAGATACAATTTTGAGAACACTACATACTAATAGTGAAAAATGTAGACCAAACTTGTGGCCATAGATATTATTATACCTACTGATTTAGGAATAATTGTCTACATGTGGGAAAGGCTGTATTTTGATATCTTTCCCAGAGTACACATTGGGTGATGCCGTGTTTCTCTGGATTGAATAATTTGTCCCTGAAGACAATACTTTCAGAAGCAATGAGTCAATCTGACTTCCTGGCACTGTTCGTTCTTCTCTTTTTCCCTTTTTCTTTCTTTTCTTTTTTTTTTCCTCCACCCATAAAGTGAGTGCTGAATATCTAACTTTTATAGGATTAAGGTATTTATTAGGTAGTTAAACTAGGTGAGCAAGCTACAGGACTGTAAGAGAAATATAAACAAGAACTTCGAGAATGAGTGTTACCAGTGGGTTGTATTTAATTCAGAGGTTTAATTTGCAACCAAAATAGTAATTGTTGCTCATCTGAAGAATACTGAAGAAAGGTTTTTCTTGACAAATGCCTTCATCAGTGTCAAGGTGGATTAATTTGGCCAAACAGATGTTTGTAATGTAGCTGTTTCCATCTGAGCTAAGGCCAGACTTAGAGATAGAGGTTGAAATTTTATTAGATCAATCGTTACAGCTGGGAAAAGAAAACAAGACTTCAGACCTACAAGGCCTTTTTCAAATCAGTAAGATTGAAAAGTCCAGAAGTTTTGCTGCTTTTAGCGATGTTAATAGTTTTTCAAATAGAAGATATTACATCTACCTACAAATTTTGATTCACCTTTGTCCTTAGACAATGAAGGTTACAGCAAAAGCTGAGCTAGTCACCACTTTATAGTAAGTGGAGACAAACAGGAACTTCTAAGGAACATGGTTCTTTTGACCCATTTCACATATTTGCAAAAGCATGAGATTAATCTTTTACTTATATTGCCTTACCTTTCGAAACTGCTATTAAGAAAAGATGAGCATGACCAACTCAGATAGAAATGTCCCAAGTTAATTCATATCGATCCTATTTGATACATCTCTGTTGCAATGTATATCTAAGCTATCTCACATATTAGCAGTAGTGTAACTATGGTAAAATAGAATTCAGTGCAAATTAATTCATCCTGTGAAATTAGATATTTGATTGGTAGCATTAAGAATATGAGCTTGCTAATTAGCATAGCCTGATGGAAATAATTTAATGTGCTGAAGGACACTGTGGAAATAACTGACTAGCGTGATGTACTTTGTGACTATTGGAACAAGGAAGATCTTAAAAAAAAAATCATAAAAAGAGCTTTTTTATTCACTGCCAGCTGTATTGAATGTTATGAGTTCCTAAGAGTCTTCTCTATGAGTCATCTTCTCTTGGAAAAGACTTCCTCTTCTCCATCGTTTATCACAAAATAACAATGACAGAAAATCCTGTGTTCAAAGGTTACTGAGGGTTGATAAGCAGCGATTTTAGTTCTTGTTTGTACATAGAAATGCTGTATTTTTAATTGTTCTATATTATTTTGAATATTATGTATTTATTTGTAATTACCAAAAGGCAGGAAAGCATTCTGCATTCATGGGACTGGTAGAAAAAAACAGGCAAATTATTTCAGTACTGGTCCAAGACTTGAGAAGTCAATATTCCTTTTCCAGCAGGTTTCCTTGGGCACATAGCTTAGGCCTGTTTTTCAAAGGTATTTAGGTATTGCTCCAGTCAATGCTGCAATGATTCTGTAGTCTGTCAAAGCTGTTACATGAACCGATAGCTCTAAGTCAACACAGTTTAAGCAGAAAATATGATGAAGTTTTACACAAGGGTAATTAACCCTTGTTAGTAACAGACTAAACATGCATAGGACAAATTCTCCAGATCCTCAAGTCTAAAGCAAGGTGGGAAGTCTTTCTGAAGGATGTCTTTACTTTAGTTATATGTTATAAAAAATTTTCAATGCGCTTTTAGGCCTGGATAATGAAGAGGGTCACGCTAGCTGTCCTGGTCTCTTCGAGCTTCAGAATTTACCTATCTTAATTTCTCTATCATATGACTTCTGTTACCAACCTGCTTCTATAAGGTACCTATATGGTCCTGTCTTTATGTCTGACAACTTTTGAGGTGTCTATCCTCATTAACAACCTTGTGAAACAGAGAGGTATTGCACCCATTTCAGAGATGAGGCAACAAACAGCTATGGCTTATCTTTAAGACATATTTAGGATTTGCTCAGATTCAACATCACAATGATTCCCTGACCAGAGGCATACCTATACTCCAGAGCGATCCAGGTGCAGGGGCTCTTGGCCAAGTTAACAGGTATGGTGAGATGTAGAAGTTTCTCACAAAGCATGCCCCAAATATGGCATGTATCCAACTTGTGGGAGAGTGAAGATGATATCTTTCCTTGCTGGAAGAGAACGGAGCATCCAATCATTCCTGAGTCAGGAACTCAGAGAGCAGGAGAGGAGCTGGCAGCCGCACACCACAAGCCTAAGGAACCCTACACCCAGACTGCTTCTGAGAGGGACCTAAATTTCTGAATCAGTTGCTTCTACAACATCCCACAATGAACTCCAGTTTTTTAATTAGGGACCTAATGGAAACCCATGTCAGGTGGTTGGGTATCGCTGTGCTATAGAGCAGCCCTGATGGCCACACAGCACAGACTGAGCAGTGCTATGAGATTGGAGGCATGGCTTTCATCTGATTTTATGAGGCATGTTTTCTAAACTGCACATCGCTGTTGCATGGATCCTCATCAGGTTTTCAATGTCCATTTCAGTGAGGACAGCAAAACTAGATAAAGGAAACATGACTTTTCAATGTCGCAAGCACCAATAATGCCACTGGCCAACACCAGCTTAAAAAAAAATCTACTTATATATCTGAGTAATGTCTTAGTTTGGTTTTGCAACGAGATGTGTTGGGAATCATGTTCAGGTGGTTCTGGACACTGACCTCTGTGTTCTTTTTAGTGTCACTGTTTTCTGGATTGCAGTCATGCGATGAACACGATTAATCTTTTTTATTTTTGTCTTCCCCATGACAGTATGACAATTAATGTTGTTAGATCGTATCTGTCCCTCTGTTGCACTTGATTTTGAGTTTAAATATTTTGAAATGGGGGTAAGGGGTATGTTTTAATTTAGATGCATCTCCCTAATTGCCCATGGATATGGTTACTTAACAACTATAAATTTAACACAAGAATCAGAGCACAGCTTTGTTCCTATTTGCCTAAATCTACCCACCTTCTCTGTCACATCATCAGAGTCCAAGGAGATACTTGGGAGCTGATGTAAGGCTGTTACTTGTAAGTCACATTCCTACAACAAGGTAATAAACTTGTGTATGTATAAATATTAGTACACCCTTCTCACAGTTTATTTGATCCACTTGGGATTTCATCAACAATAAACTCAGAAGGGCAAAACGCTGTTACTGAAGCTGCAGTTTCAGGATACAGTAGCTATGGGGCAATGACACCTTAAAAAGTTTGGCTCTTCTGTTCCCTGCCTTCCTGCCCTGCTCTCGTCCCAGAGCAGAGGCATCATCTCTTGCGCTGACACATCATCCCTCAGAGCTACAGCGTGGCCTGGATTGCTAAAATCATCTCAGTTAAGGAAAAGCTCTGATAAAATGGAGGTCAGAGCCCAGTCTTTCAAACAGTTGTGCTGGCAAAGCCAAGGGCACCTGACACTGCAGCACTGGGAGGAGGAGGAGGAAGGAGGAAGAGGAGTGAATAGCTGGAGCTGGGTGGGAATTCCCGAAACTGGCACTGCCAGTGAATCTGTCCACTCGCGGACCGCAACCAGAGCCTGAAGGATGAAAGCACAGTGGAAAACAGTAGTGTAACCAGTTTGCAACCCTTTTTTTCCTGCAGTGTTGATTATCGTCCTGTACTCATTTATAAGGAAAGCGATGAGCTCTCTAAGACCTTACTGGGGTTTTGCGTGTGAAGTGTTTTCCCCATCTCTGTTTGTGGCAATGACTCACACTCCTGAGCTCTTCCTCACTGCTCTTTGTCCTTTTCTTGTGCAGAAATGACTGCTCTGACTGATAAAGGTTTGATGCAGATCAATATGCATGCTGGCATCTGGAAAACAAGGCAGATAACTTTTTTCTCCCAGTCTCCTGTTTAATTTTGTAAGGTGATAGTTCCAGTTAGTCTCTAAAGGCACAGTATAAGCTTTGTGTACATGTAAGCTTTCTGACATTAATGCTGTATTTTCTGTATAGTAAAAACTGTTGTCTTAATTTGAGGTGCAATGTTGTTCAAAAATCTTCAAACTACTTTAACTAAGAAAGTGTGACTTCACTCATTTTAAGGAGTTGGGGTGAAATTTTTTTTTGATTGGTGCTGAACGTCACAATCTAAGCATTTAGTACCTGGATACTTAGTTCACAAAGTATTTATTTTTAGTGTTGAAGATGGCATTCTGTTTTAAAGTAGCTTTTCACACAACTGAGCTGTCATCACTTGCAAGCAAGGACTGTAGTTAACAGATCAAGTTTGAACATGTGGCTTTATACAAGGTCTAACAAAGATCCTCATAGCACAAAATATTCCTGAAAGATCACTTTGACTTTCGCCCAATACTTAAGTCTATTTAGTTAAGTCAGAGATTTTGCCAGTGGTCTGAACCATGTTATCAACTCTATAGACTGTCTACTTTCATAAACACACAGAAACTATGCAGGTGCAGGAGACTACCTAGACTTGTCCTTCACATCTGCCTTCAATAGTTTTCATCTTATCTCAATGATAAGGAATTTCTCTGATAAAATGATCAGGTAGAATCAATTTGACAAGATATTAAGCAATTGCTGTAGATACACTAATCTTTATTAGTTCATTGTAGAGTGACTAAGATTTTGAAAGAGATCCTAGTGACATAAAAATGAAGCGGCAAATAAATTCAATTAAAAAAATATGGAAGACGTAAATTCTTGTGTGTGTGAAAGCATGAGAGAGCTAAGGAAGTATTTTCATTACATTTATTATTCAACAAGGACCTACATCTGTTTCCAGTTTGCACTGATTATTGACACATCTGGCTATTTGGCCTTAGGAACTACAAGTTGCTGTTGTGGCATTATTCTCTGAATCAACTTTTTAGACCACCCGGAAAATAATGCAGCAAGTGCTGTGAGAAGACTGTGCTATTTGTAATAAGATTACCTTTTGGCATCTAGATGTATTGTACAAATGGGATTCTGTCATCTTCTGGTTTATAAATCACAATTTTGCAATTTTTACACCTGTGGGGAAAATAAGGCTGTAGCCAAAGGGCTTACTATTTGACTAAGATGAATCAGGATGACCTGATAAAGTTTCAAGTAGATGCTAGATACAGTAGTAACTACTTGCCTTACATGGAGAAATACCTTTGTTTCAGCAGAAACAAAACACAGCTAAAGTCACAGAACTAAGAAAGATGTTTCTTTAACCTATGGTGAGATGTATTTTTTCTGATTAATATCCCACTGTTGGAAGTGAATCCTGTCCAAGTCCTTGACCCTTCAAACATTTTTTTCTGTAATAAACAGTTAAATTTTTCTCCATCAGTGCTTTGAGAGTAGTAATCTAGCCCAACGGTCTAAAAGACAGATATTGTGAGGTATATGGTGAAGAGTTTGAACAACCAAAGGATAAGACCACCTAGATTACCAAGCCTAGTCCTTTCCAACTGCATGCAAAAGATAGGATGGTCCTGAAGGATTCACAGAACATCTACTCCAAACACCCCCTCAAACCACAGGCCACAAATACCTCCAATACCCTGTCACAGATTTAAGACATAGTAGTAAAAGACTGACAGTCACAGCTTTAATGTGCCACAGGAAGGAACATGATGAAACGCTTATTTGTTTTATTACAAATACTTTTCAACTAGGGTAATTTGTTGTTTTTAGAGAATAGTCTAGATAATCCATATGGCCAAATGAAGCCACAATGTAGCTTCAGTTGCTATGTTGAATTATGTGCAGAATTAATTCGATCTCCTGTATAAAACTAATACAAGTCTTGAAGATGCATAGAATAAAGATATATAGGAAACAATTTGCTGCTTTTTGATGAATTGCACGATTGTAAATGTTTCTGTGTGCTTTTTCTGAGAAAGTTTAGAGAGCCTCAACAATTATTTCCATTCCTTCGGGTCAAGGATGCAGTTTTTAATGTGCATTATTGAATTTTTAATCCCTTTAATAGCTAAAGAATATAAAGTACAGAGGGCAGGGCAGCAAAATCACTGGGAGGCACGAGCAGAGAATGAATACAGTATTCTTTGTAGTGCTATACTAATATTCTGCTATTCTCTTTAGGCTTGCCCTTTGTCCTCTTCAACATTGTGTCCCGATGAGTTGCTTGATTTCTCTTGTTTTCTCCTTAAGAGAAGAATCTTAGGGCAACCTTCGTGGCCAGGAATTGTCACCTCCTGCAAGACACGCTACCATACACACTGTCAACCTGGTCTGCTGCCTTGCAACACGTTCTGCACACCTTCATGGCAATGATGATGATGTTTTCTCCTAGCTGCTTGGCCAACGTAAATGCCTGCCATTGGAGAGAGCATACCCAGTTAGGAAATGAGTGCACAGTTTGCCAGCAATTAAACATACGCAAGAATGACTGAGGCAAAACAAACATGTGAAAATAGAAACTACTCAGGGTAATTTTTTTAATGTGCATTTAGTGGACTTAGGACTTCTGCAAGACCTTTGAAAAGTGATTTAAAGCTAGTTTCATAATGCCTGTTTTGAACGTTACCTTTGCTGTGCCTACAGAGTTTCTGCCCAGTGCTCGGGGAATAAGTCAAAGTACTTAAATCAAGTGTTTGGGCAGCCTAGTCAGACAAGTAAGAAAGTTAGGCATCTTGAGAGGATGATTCAGTGTCTCATAAGCTGAGCAATACCTTGTCTGGAGCTCTGAGGCCTCACAGTTAGGGCACTCTGCAGGGAGCGGGGAGATGCCTGGTTCCCCTTCCAGAGCTGTTTATGCAATTTGCATGAGATAGACATGAGATTTAGAAAGAAGAAGAGACTCTAGAGTCAGGACCTGAACCAGGTCTCCGCTTCCCAGCTGAATGACCTAACCAACAGCTTCCAAAATTGTTTGGTTTTCTCCTTTCCACAGTAAGGGAATGGTCTGTTTTAAACCTGGATCTTGCTTGAAAAACAGAACCTTAAGAGGAGGAAAGTAGAGTGCCTATCTGAACCTGGTCTACAGCATGAAGTTTAGGCCACAGCTCTAGAAAGGAGGAATATGATTTGACTCCGCTCAAGCCAAAAAGACTCAGGCATCCAAATTTCTTGCATCCTGAATGAGTGTTTAAACCAGGAAATTGTGACGGAGAGGGCAGGCTGTGTTTAGAAAAGCAAGCTCTGTCTTTATGAGTGTCTAATCTCGAGTTGTGTATAGCAGTCTGAAACCTGTGTAATTATGAGTGCCTCTCCCCAAATCCTGGGTTAGCTGCTTGAGCTCTGAAGAAGGGACTGGTCAACGCTGATTTCTGCTGGATAGATCCCAACTGTTTTCCTTGTCCAAAGGAGGGCTGATTCATGCAGTGCAAGAACCTTGTTTGCATTAATCAACACAGGAGTCAAGCAGGCTTCTCTAAATTCCTTGGAAATAGTTGTTTGCTTATACAGAATGTGTCCAAACACCTACAAGGCTCAGGGTTACCATTCATGGAGACACGACCTGTTGAAGTACTAAGGTGCTTGAAGTTCTAGATAGAATTTCAGGAAATATGCAAATGTATCCTTGAAATTTGGACCTAGACTGTCAAGCTACTGAGGTACTTTAGAACATTTTTCCTTCAGGTACAGTCCCTTAAAGATTCAAATGTGCCTCTTGTAAGTGGAGGTTGACTTTCTTCTTTGGAGGCTGTTTTGGTGTCACTCTTCTGGGTGCTGCCAAGTATGTATTCTTTTCTGTTCTTTGGCTAATAAAGCTAAAGATAACACCTGAGGAGCTAACATTTGCAGCTTCTTGACAAGGGTTTGAAGTAGTTTTAACATATTCCAGGACACAGCTATCCTAATGAAATTGTATCCCAAAACTGCTTTACTCAGGATACAATAAACTGTTGGGAATAAAGTGCTGTAAAAACCTTCAAACAGAAATTCCGAACCTTACATTGTTCTTGGAAACAGGATCCATTGCTTTTCCTCTGAATTCAGCTCCAGCAGCATGCTGTTAACCATCTGGTGCCTTCCAGGAAAGGAAAAATGCAAATTACATCTGTCCTTTGCATGGCATAGGAAAAAAAAAAAAGGAGCCATATTCATATCCAAAAAAGAACAGGCTCATTTCAACTTTGGTGAATGCTTTGTGTTTCTAACTGTTAGTGGTACACACATAACGAAAATTCTCTTTGAATTATTCTTATACGCAATTCATTTTTATGTAGTCCACTGACTTACATGCACGTGAAAAACCCTGCAGTCTCATTCCCTTAAAAAGATGATCTTGGATCAAACTATTTGAAATGTGAGGTCATTCGCTTGTGTTCATGCAACTTTTAGTGCTTATGATTCAGTGTACAATTTTCTACCAAAACTTCTAGCACATCTTGGAGGGTCTTGGCTTCCATGCCAGCAACAGTCCCAGATGTGAATGCACAAAAATTAATGGTGTAAGGATAGTTGTTCATTAATGATGAATGGGTGCAGTGTGTATGGAGACTAGGTGGGATTTATATTATAATGAACTGTAGAGAACTCCATATGTGATGAGACCCTAGAGTTTCAGACGATAAAAAAAGGAAATCCAATAATGTAGCTGCCTTCCAATACCTGAAGGGAACCTACATGAAGGCGGGGGGGTGGGGGGTATGGCTATCACCCAGCTGGCTTGAATTGGTAATTACCTAATTAAGGTTTAGGCCCTGCCTACAAAAGGTGAGTCATTTCCCCTGGTTGTGGGAGATGCAATGGCATCCTTTGAGGTGCAGCCTAGGCTGGTGAGCAACATTGGGGGACTTTTTACAAGAGTGTCCACTGATAGGACAAGGGGAAATGGGCTTAAGTTGAAGAACAGATTTAGATTAGATTTTAGGAAGAAATTCTTCAGTATGAGGGTGGTAAGACTTTGGAATAAATTGCCCAGAGAAGTTGTGGATGCCCCCTCCCTGGAGGTGTTTGAGGCCAAGTTGGACAGAGCCTTGAGTAGCCTGATCTAGTTGAGAGGTGTCCCTGCCCATGACAGGGAGGTTGGATTAGATTATCTCTAAGGTCCCTTTGAGACTATGCCAATCTATGATTCTATGATTTCTTTTTGTCCAGCACGTTTTCTAAGTATTCACCCCCTCTTTTTGATGAAGAATTGTCTTTTAGAAAGCTGAATACTATATCACTTCTCTTTTTTTTTCTCATTACTTTTGTCTGGAACTTCTATACCTTATTACCAGCATTTGTTTTACCCCAGAAGGAATTTGTTTCATAGCATCACAACTGTAGATGCCTATAAGGATCATTGTTATAGTCTCATTTTTTTTAATATCATCTTTAGAGTCATGCTGGTATGTGAGAGGGCTCTGCTCCAACCTCCAACCCTGATGTAGCTGTTGTGCTCCAAAGGACAGAGGACCCATTGATGACCTCCTGAATCCACCTAACTAAGTGGTCTATAGTGATAGCACTCGGGTAGGGATCAAGAAGAAAATTGAGCCTGTACTAGAAGAGTGCAAAGTAAGTGGCCAAGAAAGCAATGCTTCCTCAGTGCAGCTGCTGCTGCGGGAATTGTGGTAGGTTTCCATCTACCTCAGCAGTACTGGCTGAGCAAAGAGTGTTTAGAAAGGGATCAGAGGGGGAGACACATATGATGAACATATCCCATGGAAGGGGGTGGAATGAGTGGGAAGATACAGCGTGCGCTGTAGGGGAGGAGGATAGTAAATCTGTGCTTTCATAATCGTATGTGACTAGACACTCAGGGTGGGATTTGTTTGACAAAAAGTAGATGTTTTCATCTGAGCTGCTCACACTCTGCCTTTTACAGGCAGTGGAGAGAGGTGAGTGTTTTTTAAACATTAGTTTGTATTTTCATGGCTTTACTGGTTAAGAAAGAAGAGTTAGTTTTCCACATAATGCAAAGCTTTTGCCTAATCCCTAAAGAAAGTATTTATTACTACTTTGGCAGGGAGCTGTGCTGGAAACTCTTCCCGCTTCAGTTCCCTGGACAATGTCCTTCGCTAAAATATGATTTGACTGTTCTGAACAGTGCGTTGCAAATTCACACACGGTGATATTGACATCTGGCTTTAGCATATGGCATACAGATAGTCCTTGATTGATGAACAGCTGTGCTGCTTTGAAAAGAAACAATTGCATTTGAAGAATATGGGACGTAGAGTAGGCCTTGTCTTATCCCACACATCTTGCTGACATTTCTTTTTCTAAATTACCAGTCTGTTTATTAAATTTCCACAGTATAAAAACACCAACATTTATAAGAGAGCGAAGTAGATGGTAATATTGTCAGATATGCCAGCAAACAATCCATTGACAACACATGTTAGGAATCAGTCCATTCTAATTAGTCAAGAACAATGCCAGAAGATGATGAGACTGAGTAAGAATAAACAAACAAGCACAAAGGAAGGGACAAGGGAAGTGCTGAAGGTTCAGAAAATGTTCCCATCCATTTCGTATGTAAAAAAAAAAAAATCACTTTGTTGAAGAAACCAAGAGTTTTTGCAGCAATCTCAGCAACCATAATACAGCGAGCTCATTCATATAGCAACAAATAGTGCTGCTATAAGCTGAACATCAGCTGTCAGCTTGTCAGGAAATGGTCCTCCATAGCAAAGTAAAATGCAGTTTTACAGGGAAGGAAAGCAAAGGTTTGCAACCCAAATTTAACTCAAGAAAAATAAGGATGTTGCTATATCTTATTCAGAATTATGCAGTACACAGAACATTGCAAACTGATGTTGGTTGTTCAAACTTTGCTTTATTTTGCAACCCACTGGTATATGTCCCAACATGATTTAGTCATTGCAGGGCTGCATATCCCATTGATTTACTTTTCACCTAGTAAAAATTTTTGTAGCCAGGCTAGCTGTAGAGACTTTCCATCAGTCCTATACCTTATGCCATGATTTCAGAGTGTGTAGATTTAAAGGTCATAGATGCTGCTATGAACACGTCTGCCCAATGTGTAGCAGTTTCACCAGTAAATTTTGTATCAGAGCCATGGTGTCTGTGTGAACAGACAGCATCTTTAAAAGTATGTGTTTAGTACTGATTTAAAGACCTCTGAAGCTGAATTAATCCCACCCAGCTGAAGTGACTATATTAGCAGTTCCTTGAGGCTTTCTCAGTATTGAGTGAAATGAGAACAGGGAGCATTGTGGTGAATCAAGCTGAATTTAACTTTTGAAGGTGCCTATTGCCTATTCAGGAAGCTGTTAACCTCCTATGTCAGTTATATGTTTGAAACCTGGGTGGGACAAATCTAGGACTCAGTGGGCCAAAGTTATTGTAGGCAAAGTTCTAGCAAAAAGAAAATTAAGTTAAATGTTGCAGAATAATACATTGGCGATACAACAGAACCTCCTGGCAGCACAAGCCTGTGATTCATCAGAATAACTAAAAATGGCTTACAATACAAGAAAGTGAGGAGAATAGAAATAGAAGAATAATAGCCATTTTTCAAAGAAAAAGACATTATTACTATTTATTCAATTCAGGGTAATGTGAAAGCGCAAATTTGTACTGTTCTAGCAGGTCAGTTCATGATCAAAGCCTTTTAATGCAACAGATCTCTTCACAAAATTTATTTGTACTAAAAAAACTATGTGTCAAAAAACTAGGATACCAAGCAGCCAAACAAACCAAAGCTGTGTTTTCAAAGTCTTTTAGATGTATTTTCAAAGTCTTTTATGTTCTTGTATTTTCACTCCCCTACAGATAACCGTTTTCTCTTACCTCTGCCAAGTTCATGCAAGACATATTCTTTTATTTAATCTTTATTTGTTGTTAAATTTTCCTAAAGTTTGTCTTTTGTTTTCAGTGTCTTTTTAGAAGCTTCTTATTGTATACTTTAAATATATGGGACACACCCTTTCTCCCTGCTCCAGGCAGAGTGGAGCAGAAAGTTTGCAGCAAAGACGTTAAATGTCTCTTTCATACCATCTTCTGGGAAGAAATGTCATCAGTGGCTCAATCTCCACATCCAAAGTGTCATTAATTGATTTGGCAGATGGCCTCCCAGGAATGCCAAGTCCTTTTTTTTCAGAATTTGTAGTATATGTGATTTCAAAATCTTCCATGCATACTTCCAAATTCAGCACTGCACTGTGGTACAGTAAACAGCTGTGATCCAAAATGCATTACATTTTTTTTACAGGTCTCAGATACAGGAATAAAGGGGAAAAAAAAAAATAAAAGAAGATATCATCTGGCCCAGAGTCCAGTTTTTAGAGCATTGGCATACTTTTTACTCAAAATCTTAATACTTCCCCTACCAGCCTGCGTGATTCATGGCTGTGTTGCTCTATTCTCTGTTTTGACGCTTGGCTGGCCCATATTAAAATGCTTTGAGAATGTACTTTGATCCCTCATTTCACTGAAACATCGCAGAGTGTACAAAGGCCAAAGCAAGAGATGGGATACAAGAAGGTCCGTATTTAACTGCTTCAGTTACCTTGGCACACAGACCCTATTCTCTTTTTCCCACCTCACGCTAGCTATCAGGTCTGCTTGATGAGCTATAAATTCCTTAATGACAAGAAGGAGCATTGTAAGAGGCATGTACAAATGAAGATTAATAAGTAATAATAAGTATTCCCACCAGATTTTTCTATCAATTGGTTTGAAAAGCTATTTAAAGTCTAAATCCCCACGAGCACAGAAGCTGTTTAAGTTCAAGCCAAAGCAGGATTCTCAAATTAGGGGTATCATGGGCCTGATCCTGTAAAGATGGTCAAAGTACAGCAAAATGTATAGCCAGGGTATGCTTTTGTGCTGTACACTGGTAATGAAGCTGTTCTGCAAGGTGAGTGTGGCACAGGCTGTCTCGTAATAGAGGGCAGAGGCTGGATCCAGGTTACCCATGTGCCTAGCAAAAAGTCCTTTTCTGCTGAGTTCCTTGGTTTCAGCTCCTCTTGCCATAGCTATTTTATTTGGTGTAAAACCAGTATCTTGTTTGGTCTTAAGCAGGAAGTAAGAGACTCCAAACTCAAATTCCTTCTGGGATCCCACTGTCTTTTGGTTGATGAGATAACTACATGAAATCTATTCTGTATTAAGGGATGACAGTGTAAAAAAAAAACAGATCCCAGGAACACATACAACTCTCTCTTTCCCCAGGCTGGCTTTATGGGACCTTCTGTGGCAATTCAGACTGTAGTGAAGGGATATTCAATGGTCTTTTTGGTAGAGACTGACATTAGTGAGGGAGCACGTGGAAAATATGCCCAAGCCATGCTGATTTTAATAGTTATCAGTCACTTACTACTTCACTTGGGACTTTTTCACAGTCCTAATCCTATTTTTTTTTCACTGAAGTAGGCAACATTTTAGAAGAGATTCAAGTAAGGCTTTGGGGATAATTGATCATGGCATTGTCTGTTTTGCAAGGTCAAAGCAGAAGTTATTAAAAGTAGGAATTTTATTTAAGGAATGGATGGCATATATTTTTAAGTGATAAGCCCATAGGATGCTAAATATGTCCTCCTGGAAATTTAAAAAATGTAAACTATCATTACTCTGTTCTCTTCTGCGGTTGCAAGCACTGGTGCCAGAATTTTTTTATGCCTGTGGTAACAAAATCTCTTTCCCTCTCCCTTTGCCCTTAGCCAGCCTTCCCAGGCCAGGAATTGCAACTCATTTTAGGAGGGAGCCTTTTACACTTGATGTATGTGCACTTACATATACACATACATAAATCCGTATGCAGCACGGTGGTCATTACCTCAGTGGGTTTGGTCTTCAATGTCTTCCACTGAGGGAATGGACAAGAGTGTCCTCCATGAAAAGATGATTTTTTAAAAAACTGAAACAGTAAGTCTGCTTTATGAACATTTTGAGGAAAATCTGGATTTTGCCTCTTCATAGTGAGTTGTTCCTACTTTATACAACTCTTCTGCATGTATTCTGTACAGGAAAATGTCATTGTCATCAACTGAAGCACCATATGAGGACTGCATCTGGCAAATGAATGTTTCTCATATGTAGGTTTTATTTCTATTTTTTAAATTATATAAAATTTCAAAAACCTATTTCAATGTAGTCAGTGGAAAGACAGTTGTTTACTCCTATGGGTTTCAGATCAAAATGTGATGTTGGGAAATGGGTGTACTAAAGTCTATTAACATAGAATTGATTTTTGGACTTGGCATTTTTATATCCTCTTCTCTTTGTTTTTTGAGCCACATGGTTTATGCTCAATAAAAAGACGTTATACTGTTGTACGTGCTCTAACTGAACCAACAACTTAAGTTGCACTGTAACTAAATCGTAACCTTTGGACAAGTTACAAGGAAAATGTATTTGCTTTATTGATTTCTAGTCTCTTCTGCACTGATTGATCATTTACTTTAAATACAAAGACTGAAACAAGGATATGCAAATGCATAGTTCTTTAGTCTGACTAAATGTCATACATGGGAAAATAATATTTTGTGACTGTACGTAACAAGCAATGTAATTTATTCCTTCATTATCACTTTTTGCAAATATTTCAAAACAGTAGTAGTAAGAAACTAGTTTAATTAACATTTTTATTGAGGAATTAGACAGAAACATGCTCAGATTTTAGTGATTTTTTTCTAACAAACATAACCCGTATTGCAATAACAGCCAGAAGTCTGAGCTGGACTGGAGGAAAAGGTCTTATAGGTATGTTACAAACTTATTGGAAAAGAGACTCTTTTCCTTTTAACTAACTTGTCCTGCAGTCTAAATTAGGATAGTTACATTGACTACATCTTTATTCTCTTTGTTCTCTACAAAATTATTCTCTAATTTTATTGAGTTTAAACATATGGTGCTGTTTCTGCGCTTTGATTAACTGCAACATCTTTTAAGAGAAAAGAAATCAAAGAGATTTCAAATTAGCTGTGAAAGTGCTTGCCCTGCAATTCTTTAACAAATATTTGAACAAACTTTTATATGAAATTTGAAGGAAATGATATCATGTGTTTCTTTAGGCACTGTCATCAATCCAAAACAATAACCTTAGGAAAATCTGTAGAATCATATATTGTTCTTTAACAACAGAGTCTATCTCCATGGCAAAGAGTGTTGCGCAAGGAAGGATATTTCAGCTTAGGAGCACTCCGTACTAATAGGGCCATAAAGCTTCCCGGCGGAGCTGGCTTGCACTCAACTTGCTCTTGGTATCTGCAAAGAATCTCAGGGCTTTTGCATGTATCCACGTAAATACGCACTTACATTCCAAATGTGGGAAATCGTCTGAGAAGTGCTGGTCAGCATGGATTGGACAGTAACATATTGTTGCTCTCAGAAAACCCTTTTACAGGTAGCACATTTACAATATCTGTAAATAATGTGTCGTTATTATCTGATAGCATTTTATGGACATTGAACAGATGTCTGTGTCTTTAAAACCTGGTATAAAACATTATAATAATATTCAGAAATAAAAAAGACAGGTTTTCTTAAACAAGTGTCATTCTAAATTTTGTTCTCTCCAAACCGAACATTAAGAGATCACATAAATAGTTGATTTAGATGGAAGTTAAACTCAGATGACAAGTTTCATGATGGAGCTCAGAAATGGTATTTTGTTGAACTCATAACTATCCATCCTTCTGTAACATGGATAAAGCACCCACCGAAAAATAAAAAGGAAAAAAAAAAGGCATAGATCCCTTCCCAGCCTACTGTTACTTTCAGGTGCTCTTTGCTCCGTGTGGTTGTCTACTGTGCTCCTGATATCAGGTTTATTACTGTTGTGTCTACATGGTGGCTGCTTTTTCAAATGCATGATCCCAGGAAAGCGCAGACATATTCATTTCGTTATACATATACATGTCACAAGTGGTGTATTTTCAGCACTGAACCTGGGCAAGCACATCAGAGACTTTTAAATAGTGAAAAAAAAAGAGCATTACTCTCATATTCCCAAGATACTGCTTTGTGAAAATCCTCTTTACTATTCTTCAGTTTTCTCTTTTTATCTGAGACAAATGTTTGGATGTTGTCCTTGCTTCAGGAAATTATAGCTATCTCCTCTTGAGGGGAAGAACAAACGCAAATAATAATATGACCACAGTTTGATTATGAACTAAGAGGACTGAATTTTTACTTTTTTTTTGTTAAAAAAATACTTGAAAGGGAAATTAAGTTCAAATCATTAAATTGGCATTGTAGATTAGGAAAGAAAAGCAGGAAGAGATATAAAACATGGAAAATATGAAAGAAATTGAGGACAAATGTTTTTGTGGCCATTTTGGAGAATAAAATATATGCATCTTGAGGTTCAAGCAATGACTCGCAAACGTAGCTTTTGCTTAGGTTGGAACTTTCTACAATCTAACAGTCTCATCTGCATTGTGTGTGTAGTATTTGAGACTTCTTGTCTTATACAATAAAATTACAGAATTTTTTGGTATAACTCAGGGGATTCTAACCAATTCTCATTTTCCTATTATAATTATTACTTGTTGAATGAACATGCTTACATTGTTATTTTAATTTTATTATACAGAGAACTTTTCAAACTATGCAAGTAGTTTAGCCCTTTCTGGTTAGTGACTCATGTATGAATTTACCCTCTTTCCCTTCAGAATTATTCCAATCTGTAACTGAAAGAAAAAAAAAAAAGAAGTGGTAGAAAACTTTAATTTCAGACTACATGTTGTTCATGAGCTGTTTGTTTAACTCTATTTGTATTGGTTGGGTTGATATCTGTCTCACATGATAATTATTTTCCTTCATGATTGGAAGCTAAAAGTGAGTCACAAAACAATTACTAGTGACTAACAGCAATCACTCTCATTTTTATTATCTGGTCACAACAGAGCTTGAGAAACTTTTTAGTCCCAAACATTTTTAGAGCCACCTGGCAATCGTCAGCATTCTCAGAACAGAGAACGAGATTGAGAATGAACTAAACTAAACTGTCCGTGTCCATTCACACGCACAAATATTCACTGATATGTAGACCTATCTGCTGCAGACCGATTTTTCAAATGATAGCTTTCCTGTCTCACCTGTTCCACAACCAGTAACTTCTAACTGCAATTCGATGACGTTCTCATATACAGCGGAGTGATGTAAGTTACAGGTGCAAGTCCTGTTTGCACAAGCAGATCCTGCAGGAAAGAATTTACATCAGTGACAACACAAAATCCATTGTGCCTTGGCTTTCGAAAGTGGAAACCCCCCCTCCCCCCGGGAAGTTGGTCCTGAATGATTTTCTGTTAATTACTTGTTAATTACCCTTTCTACCTACAGTCACACGGTGACTATTGTTTGCCTCCAGTAAACATCCCAGCAGAACCTCTTAATGAGTACCTAAAGATGCCCTGTACCAGGAAAGAGATCGTAACTCGGGTAAATGAGTGCCTCAGCTTTTCTGGCACTACGGATCCTTTAGGGAGGTTGCTTAAAATCTGATTCCGAGCCGTGTAAGCTGCATTTTTTTTAATTTATATTTGTAGCTGTGCCCTCACAAATCTATGATTCATGACAGGAATGCAGCTTGGATCTCCTGCAATGTAAGCAGCTGCAGATACTTCAAATACTTGGGTACATGTGATCCAGCAGCTTGCTATAAATTTGCCCCTAAAAATAAAGTAACAAGTGATTGAACAGTGATAGGAATTAAACACAGCAGTGAGTGAATGGAATGCACAAGTCCTTACCTCAGAACCTTTTATTACTGCAATTGCTATAATTAAAACCAAAATGAAAAAAGAAACTCCCTAGAATACTATCTTTGAACAAACTTACCGCAAGATTCCTTTAAAGGTTTTTTTTATACTGTTGGACACTGAAAAAAGGTATTTGCTGGTATGCAATGCCACTGAGCATGATATTTATGTTGTTACATCATCTGAGAGTCAACTGCATTTCCACTTTCCACAAGTTACTGAACTATTTCAGTTTCAAATTTCCGCTAAGTTTTTATCATGCAAACAAAATAGTCAAGCAACAACCCTGAGCTTTTGATATCGAAACAATATTTTGCTGTATGATTTGCTTGGAGACTGGCTGAAAGATTGCAGGGTAAACAGAAGAATTCCCATGGGCAACAATCAGCTTTGGATCTGTCTCTGATGACCGAAAGTCCCAGTTTTTGTAGCCTCTTACGTCTGGATTTCTCATTTATTTGCCCTCAAGACCAACGCTCTCTGTGTTCGGTAATCCACATAGTATGAAACAGCAGTCAACGTCTCTCTGAACTGATACTTCCACGTCATCTCAGTTTTCAAATACAGTTTTAATATAAAATGTTGGAGGATATGTAAAACTTAGAAGAGAGATTCCATGGTCAAATCGTGTAATAAGATCCCGTTAGCAAATCTCAGAATAGCTAACTGGGGACTTGGTTGAGAATTTCAACCTAGATGCCAAAGAGTAAATGAGAACTGGGTTTAGCTACACTGCAAATCTCGTTTCTAGAAGTGATTTTTTTTTCACTAAGACACTCATGAGAGGAGCTGTATAGCCTCCTGCCTACAAGTTTCCTCTTCTGCAGGCCTTTTGCTTCTCCTGTTGTCAGATTCCTACCTTACCCATGCACAGCAAGAACAAAGGTGCAAAATCGCCATTTTCAAAAGGGAGAATATTAGATCCAGATTTTTCAAGTACTTGTGTGTCTCTCCTTGCGGTGTGAGACAGCTGAACACGAGCTCCTAACTTTCTTTGTTTAAAGGCTGGGCATTTGCTCTGAGCTGGTCTTCCAGGCTCCCTCTTCATCATCAGAAAGTTGAAGGCACCTCCAGGAGGTATAACTGGTGTGTTGGATGTTGAATCAGGGAGGAATGCCAAAGGAAAAACAGACTGTTTAAAACCAGTGCTATTTCCTGAAGTCTTTGTTGAATTAATTATAACTCAGTTCTTACACTAACAAAACTAATTCTGAAGTTGATTTGTTTAAAAATATATCCACTTTGATAGACCGTGTCCTGTTTTCTGCTTTTCCTCTGAAGGCCTGCTTTTATCTCAGTAAAGTCTGTGTATTACAGTGCAGTAGCAGTATTGCGCTACTACTTCAAATGAATGTAATATCATTTTTGCTGTGAAGCACTCTGTTCATGTGCCACCATCAAGTGTGTTTTGTATCTCCCTCTTTAAATGTGAAAGGACAGGGAGGGAAAAACAGTGTTTATTTTGCTCTTGAATTCTGCACTAGCTGTTTAATATGTTTCTTATGAATTACTGTTAAGAAAGGATTCCGCATTTAAAAGGAAGCTTATGAGGATATACATAAGTGTGAGTGTGGCCTTTTCAGAAGAATGTTTGATTGAAGACCTGTTTTTGGACACAAGGTAAGGAAAAAGATCACAACCTCACTTGAATAAGTGGAGATTAAAGGTTAAAAGCTTTAAAGCTTTAAAATGCATTAGCAACAGAACAGTAAATACAATCCATGGAGACATGGAGGAATTAGCAAAACAAATGTTAAACTAAGAAATGCACTCTAAGATTCACTGGAATCTCCACACTAAGTCTGAATGGATAGCACATTTAAATGTTTCACTGGTTGTATTAAAATTGTCTTTGTATTTCTTATACTGTCTCTAATGGAGATGATACTGAACTTTGCCATGAATTATGCAAGCAAGTTTTATGTAGATCTTTCCATGTTTTAATCTCCCTAGAGTTCTAGGGTTTTAAAGGATGATTTTTACCATACACCTCATTTAACCTATTGCACATTGACTGGGTTTGTACCGCTGATGTATCAATAATGTAGTCACAATCCCGTTCAAAAAATTCCTGTACAGTATTAGAGAAAACAAAGTTACCATCATCAGGGATGTAACCTTATTATATTGTAGACACAATATATTTTTTATGAGTACAACATCTGCTTAATAACAGTGTTTGACTTAGATATTTATATTTTAGCTTTTATCATGGATACCTTCAACAAATGCATTGCCTCTCAGTTTATTTTACATGGATCAACCAATTGATTCTTACAGCTCAGTAAAACCCACAAACAATGTGCTGAACACTGGGAAAACACAGCTACCTCCATACTGCAACAGCCTAGTTGTAAAGTAGGGAAGCTGTGTATCAGCAGGGATTATGTGTCTGAGAAAAGATTGAACAAAAAGAAAAAATGGAACTTCTATTCCCCTCTTGAAATATATGTAAGTACCTGAGGTTCCAACAAGACTCCCAAACTGGCAGTTTTCCAACCAAGGCAGCCAAAATCAACACCTCTACTTGAGCTTTTGCCCTAAATCTTACTGGAGATGAGTATCTGATGGAAATCTGGTGCTTGTAGATGCAGCGGGTTTGGCATTGCCCACATGCTGGGTGAAATCGTGCCTTCACAGAAGTCAATGGCAAAATTTTGATCCACTTCAGTCAAGACACTGTTTATAGGTAAGAATATAGAGTGGAGAACATTCAAAGATTTAAAAACTCAGATTATATTCATTAACTTGTGAGCGTAATTATAACATTATATTTAAAAGTATGGGATATTGGAAATATGTGCTAGTTTTTGCTAGTATGAGCAACACCTTTCTAAAATTTGGCTTCTTAAGGATTCCAGTTAATACATAACAAGTTACTCTCCTTACAGAATGTTCAGATACAAGAGCTTCTCAAGAGTGACTGAACTTATTTTGAACTTTTATTTTCGTTTAAACTCTCCATTAAGGAATTTGGGAGGGTGAGCAGGGGAGAAAGGCATTTGTTTAGATTCTGCTTTTAATAAAGTTTTAACACTTTGATATCAGTCTCTGATTAGATGCAGCATCCCACATTCCAAAGTGAAGAGAGGCTATTTGCTCCTTCTCTCCTCCGCCCAACACATATCTTACTTGTGTCTTTTAAGCAGGGCCTCTGATTCAGCCTAATTATTGTCATTAACAGCAGCTTTATGCAGAGCAGCATTCCTTGCTGTGGCTTTTCCTTCTCAACTCAATAAAGGATTATCCTAAACCCCAGTCTAATAATCCTATTTCCAGTTATAATGGGGGGGGGGGGGGGGGGGGGGGGGGGGGGGGCGGGGAGAAGGGTTTGGAGGTACCACGCTCTCTGTGTCCACATTCTCTGTTCGAAGCTTGACTCAAAATAATGGATTTTCCTGGTGTTTACCAGGTTACTCTGTAAAATGCCTAAGGATGGGATTCATCTGCAATGTAGATGTCTGCATCTAAGCAAGTCCTGGTTCCTTTTATAGTCAATAGATATCAATAGACACTCTGAGTGTGTGATTCATCCCATCTCAAGATAGACATCTAAATTAGATCAGGTGACTCACTCCCTGGAAGTACTTATTGACTATAAAGGGAATCTGAATGACTAACTCAAAGACTTTTAAAGCGATTTTTAAAGTGAGGTGAGATGAAACTCCTTCTGCAAGCTTCGTATCTTCCGGCAAAACGTCTTCATGACCCTTCTGCTCCTTGAATGGTTATTCTCACTGTATTTACACCCAGATGCTTCACAGAGCTTGCTACCACTTTTCAGCTCTCTTCTGCGAAACTTAGTCACCAGCTCTCATTTCAGTTCTTCCTACCTGGGAAGACACCCTTCAAGCTTTGCCAGTCTTCTTGTTCCTGAGCACTTAATGACTCCATTATCTGTTTTTTTTTTTCCTTGTCTATTATCACTCAGGTCTTCAGCCCTATTATCAAATTTTGTTTCATCTTTTCATGTTTGCTTCCTGAAGAAAGTTCTTCTTTTTCTTAACTTCCCTTCAATTCAAAAAAAGAAAACCTGTTTCTTCACTTAATATTATGAAATGTTACAGAATTTCAAAATTCCATAAGATTAAATCATAATTAATAAGAAATAATGGTGGGGTTTTTTGTTTTTGTATTACGAATTTTCATCGGACATTTCACTGGTTACAGTAACTCTTCCCTTATGCGGCTTTCTAGCTATGTTAATTTGGTCCTACCTCCCTCTCTGGCTACAGTGCTATTCATCAGGGAAATCCCAGTGGAACTCTTATTTGTATTTTCAAAAATAAATAATAGGTTTGAATTTTGGCCAAAGTCTTCCTCCAGTAGTGAGCGAGAGAGTTGCTGACTGGGAGTCTCTATCTCTCATGTGGTCACATAAATTAGAGTCCTGATCAACGATGACAAGCATTCTGCTAGCTAGACAAACATTAATCTGGTTAACTCCCCTTCTTCCCACTCCTTCCTGACACAGAGGAAAGAAGTGCCTTGGAGAAAGTCTGAGATGTGTAGGCTGATTTTGTTCTAGCAATAATGTGGCAAGGGGGCTCCAAACACCTTTGGGAGTTTAAGAAAATTCCGAGCAGAAAACAAAAAAAAAAGCTACATAGAGCATTAAAGGCTGCCTTTCTTTCTTGACTTCTTTTACAAGAAAAAAAAAATCAAAATAATTATTTTTACTGTTTATGTTCTCTTAAAAAATGAGCTTTTACCATCCATTCACATGGATATTTAAATCTGAAAGTCTGAAATTCTCGATATTTTCAATGTAACTTCCATTAAAATAATTTTGCTTTCCTCTATGTGAATAAAATAAACAACCATGTCAAGTCTTAAAAGATAAATCTTATTAACTATACTGCACTGACAGAGCTGTGCTGTTTTCAGATGATGACCTATTACTGTGTCTGAGTGCTTCACTGTGTCATCAGACATACATGTTTCTGTTGGGCAGTTTGCCACATGGCAATGCAGAGCCATGCAATATAGCCCCAAAGTTTTATTGCAAAACCCAGCTAGAGGACGTGGTCTTCGAGGAACTCACGTGACTTTCAAGATCCAAACAATGTAAAGAAATTTTTCCTGTAGAAAATAAACTTATTTAGATAATAAACTGAATTGCCATGTTTAGGATTAGATTCTTATGCTTTTGTTTGGATTTGGTAGCAGTTCCTTCAGATACTTAACTGATGGTGTTATTCAGGATGTCTTCCTCACAATATAATGATGCACAGCCTGTGGGTAGTTTCTTGCAACTTAGGAGGCAGGGAGAGCATCTGGAGGTGAAGTCTCCTGGAGCCCTTGGTTAAGCAGGCATGAGTTTTTGCAATTGCTTCACTCCCTTTGACGATTCCACAAACTCCTTATCACGGGCTCCATACAGTTATTGTCTTCGTTAGTCAGCCATTTAAATGACAAAGAAATGCTGGTGCTTTAAAAAAGGCTGAAACTCAAGGTGGTGTAGTCTTCAGCCTACCCCATTTGTCACTTATTTCTATTTGACCTGTTTTTGTAAGGGAAGAGTGGGAATATTTTCCTTTTTTTTATGCTAAGGGAGTGTTTTGAAGATTCCATATACAGTTGACTTCAGGAATGAAAGAGTATTGTTTTGTTTCAGAAAGAGTTTATATAAGGGATAAGGAAGGGAAAATATTCTTGAAAAAACAACCCCCTCCTCTTAAGTTGTGTAACTTGGAGCAGAGGAAACACAATCAGAATCTTCTATTTTGATTAGGAAAAAAAAAATAGCGAGACAAAGTCCATGGTATTTGTCTAATTTTCATAGTTTATTACAGGCATTATGCAAAACTGAGAGCTGCCATCAGCAATATTATTTCTGTCTAGAAATTGTATAGATACTGTTTTAAAAGAGTAAGATACAGGTTTTCTGTAGGATGAATTTTGAAGTTATTTAGCTTTGAATTAGGCTATGCAAAAAAACCCCAAACAACAAATCGACTAAAAAACCAACCCAAACCCCATACCCACAGCTTTCCATTCTTCCATTCTGAAAGAGCTTTGTTTAGTTATATTTTCTCTGTCTCCTTTTCCTCTTTTATCAAAACTGCCCATGGCACGGGGGTTGCAACTAGATGATCTTTAAGGTTCCTTCCAACCCAAATCATTCTATGATTCTGTGATTCTAAAAACAGAGACATTACCATCAAATTGATCCTGGTGCTCAACATCCTATGTGGTCTGTGAAGAAATTGCTGCAATTGTGGCCTTATTTATTATATCAACCTGGATCATTTATTTGCTTGTAGTTGCCTCTGAATTCCCGAGGCACTACAGAACACTGCCTGTTCTCAAAACGTCTAGTTTCAGCGCTTGAACAAGCCCATTACCATTTAAGTCCTGAGAATACCAATCTGGTAGTTATATAGCTCATGACAAAAACAGTTTCTCTTTTATCCTATATCTCAGGTGTTGGAGCAGTTTTCCTAGAACTTGTATAGGAGCTATAATAATCATATTTGTATTAAACAGAGTAATTGCACCACCACCAGTTGTTGCCGTGTTTCAAGAGGAAGTGTGATCCTTGTACTTGAATCCCGAAAATTACCATCTTAAAAGCCCACACTCAGCACCTTCCTAATTACAGGTATGCCAAAGATTCACAGATCCCTTTGGTCAGGACCTTCAAACTTCTGCTTACTACAAAGTTCTGCAGTTGTATAAACATGGAAAATACCTCAGTCTTGATGCAGTAGAGCAGCTTGCTGCTGCTTGTTCATTCTTTTGTCCAGGCCAAAGTCAAACCTTAACCAATATCCATCCTCGAGATGTATTGGGTATCATCATGTCCCCTTATGGATACCATAGAGGCTACTGCTTTCTTCTCAATGCCTAATGGAGAAGACAGAGATTTCACTCTCCCTACTCACAACTCCTTGTCTCTTCCTATTTTTAGGAGAGAGACATAGGAACATAAAATTATAGGATCATTTTGGCAGGACTTGACTGCTGAAGTCCACTGGTCCAATTCCCTGCTCAAAGCAGGACCAACTCTGAAGTTACACTATGTTGCTTAGGCCCTTGTTCAGCTGAGGACAATTAATGACCTTCTAAATTCTAACTCACAGGTCATCTTTTGCTTCTGTTATTCCTTCTCTGTATTGAGAATTAATTTCCACTTAATATTATCCTAATGCATGTGTTTCCATATTTGTGTCATTATCAATTACTAGCTAAAAATAAGACCTTCAGCTCTTTACATTATTTAGAATTTTCATTACTTCAATTTCTCTCAAGCAATGAACGTATATTTTTCATCTTCCTTTATCCTGCTTGAATGAAATCACTACCAATTTCTGATCATCTTTGTTATATTTTGAAAGCCAAAATGTGTTTGCCAATAGCTTGTAAATACAATTAACTTATTTATAACAATGGCTACAATGAATCGTCTATTGAAAGCTTAGCTTTAGAAATTGGCCACCATCCACTTCAATTAAAAAAAATCGGCATGGATTAAGACATACCAAATTTGTCATTTCCATACTTGTGGGATACAGCCTTGCTCACTTGCACAAGATCAATGTATGAAAGCTCTGTGTTTCTCTTGTAAGAACACAGCATAAGGACAGTCAGACTGAGTATGACCATAGATCCTTCTAGCACAGTATCCTGTCACACAGTGACCAATAAAATAAAGATTCTGGAAGAAAAACCTGTGAATAACAGGGTAACCATTCATGATGACAGACATGAGAAAGATCCTTTGGATACTGCTGGAAAGTACCATAGTTTTTTATTTGATAAGTACAGGCATTGTGATATTCATTAGGGAAGAAGGTGGCAAAAATTAAACAGAAGTCAAAAATAAAGAATATTTTATTAATTTCAAGTATTGCACTTGGGAAAGACTACATTTGTCCTAACAGGGCAAAACCAAGTCTGAGTATGGATCGCTCTGGTGAGTCTCACTCCCTTTCTGAAAATTATTTCCCCCACTTCAGCCCTTCCTCGTTTAGCATGCAGTGTCCTGCATCATTGTATAACACTCAAGTTCTTCCTTGCAAGGGGAGGCTATGTGGAAGGTACAGTTTAAGGACTTCGTCATGGTTTGATGTGATGGGGGGGGTGGTTCTGGTGGCAGGAGAGGGATTTTGCTCCCTGCGACCTCCCCAGTTTTGGAACCGGGTTAGGCTTAGTTCTGGCCACCAGATCAGACTGCCATCCCCCTCGGGGTTGAGCCAATAGGGCGCCTCTGCGAATTGCCCTATTTAAGTCAGGACAAAGGGACCGGAAAAGGTGCTTCGCCCAGGATTGAGCAGAGAAGGGAGGAGGGCACTGCCCCCGCTCCCTGTCTCCCGGCCAGGCAGCTGCCTGCATCCGGCCGGGCAGCTGCCTGCATCGGGCCGGCGCCGCCCACGGAGAATGGCGGCGGCGGAGCCAGCTGGGGAACTCGGGGGCACCCCACTCCCGGGGTGCCCACCGGGCTGAGTTCACCTGGAGAGGACTGAGATCTGAGAGAAACAGCTGCATCGACAGCAGGTCAGTGAGGATGGAGCAGGAGGAGGTGTGCCGGAGCCAAGTTTCCCCTGCGGCTGATGGTGAGATAGCAGGCGGCCCCCCTGCAACCAGGACGGCCTCGGTGGAGCAGAGACCCACTCGCAGCCCGTGGGGAGAAGATGCCTGAGCCTGAGGATGGTCGTGTTGGGGTGCACGACAAGGCAGAGAGGCATCTGGAGTCTGCGTGACGACCCACGCCGGAGCGAGTGGCTACAGCTCCCTAAGTACCCGAGACTGTGGTAAAGCCCACACCGGAGCAATCTGTGGGAAGGATTGTTTCCAGTGGGCTGGACTCACGCTGGAGAAGTTTGTGGATTTTTCCTCGTGGGTAGGGGATCCATTGGAGCAGGGGAAAAGGGTGTAAGGACTCCTTCTCCTTTAAGAAAGAAGCAGCAGTAACAGCACGGAATGAACTGACCTGCACTCCCCCAGTTCCTGCCCCCTGTGCTGCTGGGGGGAGGAGGTAGAGCCGGGAGGAAAAGGAAGGGGGGGGGGGGGGGGAAGGTGTCGGTTTTAAGATCTGGTTTTGTTTCTTTCTGTCCTCTCAAGTAATCGGTTTTTGTTTCCCTTTGTCCTTCTAAGTAATCATTAATAAACTGTTTTGCTTTGAGAAAAGCTCTGCCTGTTTTGCCCAGGACCATGGTTGGTGGGTGCTCCCTCTGTTCTTGTCTCAACCCTCAGTCCCTTTGTTTTTTTTTCTTTCCTCTCTACTTTACTGGAGAAGGAGAGACTGTGTGAGTTTTAGTTGCTGGATCAGCCTAAAACCACGACAATTTTCTTTTTTTTTTTTTTCAGATTTATAAGTTGTATCATTTCAATATCTCTGCATGTACAATGATATTGAACCTCTTCAAGAACCAAAATCAATTGCTATTGAAGTTAATGAGATACACTGGGCCTGAATTACTGATAACTGAAGTTTTTCCCCAGTCATTAAAAACAGTTCAAGAGTGCTTGGAGTGCACAATTTTTCTCAGCATTTTTTTTAACTAGTCTATTTATTATTTAAATATTATATTATTATATGTTTAAGAAAAATGCATTTTTCCTGTCCCGTGGAATAAGTCTTGTTCAAAAGGAAAACCAAGTAAAGTGGCTATCTGCAGCTTTGAATGTCACAAGTGTACCTATTTCCAAGTCAAAAATCTAAACTCCTTTGGTATGCAACCGGTTAATGGCAAGCAAGTACTACTTTGTTTAGGACAAACTACTTTGATGTGACTAGAAATTTCTTAAATAGAGAAACCAGTTTTTGTGTTTCTTAAGACATTTGCTTTTCATGGATTCTTTCCCAGTAGCTTAGTTATAGATTTATAGGATACTTTGTTTTACATTCCAGAAACAGAAAGCTGATATAAACCAGAGATTAACATATCAAAAACAATTCTTTCTAATTTTTTGCATAAACAAAGATATTCAAGAATTTAGTACAAATTATAGTTGATTGCAGCAGACTTTTACAGCATTTATTTTTTTAGTTGCTTTGAAGACTAGAGATTTATAAGTGATATCTCGATTGGGCCAGGGACTCTATCGATGTACTACAATAAAATTTTATTTAGTAAGCCAATCCTCACTGACATTATTTAGTATCACAGTTCTCTTTGACTCCAGACAATTTTAAGACGCAGTTGAGCTTCTTCATGGAAGGCGTAGTTGAAACAACAAAGCTCTTTGGCCAGAATAAGTCCATTACCAAGTCACTAGTGTACGATGGAAAGCTTAGCTGAGCATGTCTGCAGTGCACAACATACTCATACAGTGCACGATGCAGATACCTACCCAGGTTTTAAGCAACACAGCCGCACTGACATCCTTCTGCTGCTCTTTGAAGCTCAGAGCAAGCGTGGATGCGACTGGCCTTTGCTGTCTTGTGTCATGAAGACATGCCTCAGGGGCAAAGAGATTAGCGTACCTCATCTGTGCATAACAGTGTGAGAAATATCACAGAGAGACCGAGGAGATACAGAAAAGCAGAAAAGCTGACAGAAGCAGCATAGGGAGATGGCTGGTGAAAGAGGCTCAGGATGGGGTGCAGACCTACTCTCCCTTGTCTGAGTTCTCCTGAATGTAGAAAACAGTAGCTTTAGCATTTGCCATCAACAGGAGTGAAACAGGAATGTGTGAAAAAAGGTGGTTGTGCCTATCATCAATTCTTCATTCGGGGCAATAAAGTGGCAAAATTTCCGCAACTGTCTCGTCAACAGGGTCAACACTTTCAAATGGACTTGGGAGGGTGCCACAAAGAGAGACCAGTCTATTAGTTCAGCTTATGCTGCTTCCTACTAGTTGTATTTCTGAGAATTTTACCAAAGAAAATGTCACCAATTATTTCTGATTGGATTACTCACATTATTTAAATTTTATAGCTAACCATAATGATGGAGTTATCCCTTTCAGTTATTCATGTTGACACCTGTTTTAGAGGGAATTAATTCAATGGAGGGTGGTAGAATAAAGCATGCACGCCAAGGTGATTAGATCGGTGCTCAACCCTGCAGATTGTGGTTATTCTGTTAATTAATCTCACGTAAAATAAATTAGCATGCATACGTTCCTCCTTCAGGCCCAGTCTGCAAAGCCATGCTTGTCTCCAGACAGTGGTCTGGTAGTGTCATAGGAAAGTCTTAGGGAGTTGGATAAACTTCACCTGGAAGCCTAAGTAGTCAGAGTAGCTCAATTTGGGTTTTCTAGAGTTATAAGCGATGCCAGAGCCTCTTCAGACCTCCACATGGCTGTGTTGAATCCCTCCCCTGACATGTGACGGAGTGGCGAGAGAGAGCAAGTGATCTCCCTCTGCCTTGTCTATGTGTGCAAAGGTCAGCTACCTCCACCGAGTGACCACTCGCCTCTGCACAAATTGTTCTTGGTCAGCATCAAACGGCAGCTCAATGGGTGCAGGACTAAAGAGAGACTCTGCATAGGGAGGGCTAAATAGTTAATAAATTATTGATCATTAGTAGATATCTCCCTCTCACATGACCTACCTGTTATACGCTCCAGAAGACCAGTGTCCCTTGCAGAAAATGCTTTTGGAAACAGATCTATAGTGCCTATGACTTAGCAGCACCGTAAGACCAACTGTTAGATCTATTAAAAAGGAAAGTTTAATCTTTCTCTTTGAAGAGCCAAATATTTGTCATTAGAAACAAAAGCAAAGAGAAATTCAAAGGCAGTGACGATACAGGAAATCCATATCTTTCTCCTCAATTATTGGATAAAAGCATACTCTTCATTTCAGAGATTTTCATTCCCTCCAGTCTTGATAATTGAGTGCATGGGAGCCACATTCTGGACTGCAGCCTCTACCTCCTCAGTTGCTCATTCCTTCCACTGGCCTTGCAGTGAGAGATTTGTCTCTTCTCCCATGGGAGCCAGGTGGTATTCATCTCCTTGGCCATTAATCACCTAAAAATTAAAGACCAAATCTAAATAATTTATCTTGGCTCTCTGCAGTCAATGAAAAGAATGAGATGCCTACAAAGGGCAGCTCATCTGCCTATGTCAGACGATTTTTGTAGAATAAGATGAATTGCCACTTCCCCATTGATATCCCCAGAGAGAATCTAGGTGACAAGTTTAGATAAGACAATTAACTTTTAGATGGCAAAAATAAGGAGAGGAATCTCACCCCACCAGAATCATGGCCTCCAGCAACCATATATTTTTTCTAAAGAATGTTTCTTCAATTGTCAGAGGCACTGTTTCTTTTCCTGGTGTAAGTCAGATAATGTCAGAGTCACTGGTATCCCAACTGTGCGATGCTTCAAGCAATGCAGGATGAACATACAGTGGGATTTCATGGCTGACATCCAGAACATGGTCTTCGTGTTAGTATCTTTTTTAGTATGACTTTTCTGTCGTCTTCTGTGTAGCATGAGTAGTATAGCAATTTAAAAATACATGCTTTGAAAATCTGGTTTGATTTTTCTGTTGTTCAGTTTTTCCCTCATAGATCTGATATAACTCAAATGTGCATGTGCATACATATGTATGTATATAAATATATATATATGTAAAGAATAAATTGACACATACCTTCCACAAATGCTTTGCCGTGTTCACAGTGGAAGTCATTGCTGCCCCATTTCACACAAGCAGTAATATGAGCTGAAACTATAAAAGTTAATGATTGTTTCTTTGCCACATACACAAAAAAAATCAGATAGCAAAAGCTGCTTTTCTTCTAACGATTTCTATTAATAATAACCTGCACACTTTCTGAGCCGAGGTGTTGCTGGAATAATGATTGAGAACGGAATAGAAAATGTACCAGTAAATAAAAACTGTTTTGTTTCTGAGTAGTTAGAACTGTAGCCAGAAAGAGGAAAAGCTATTCCATGGAAAATGCTGGCTCAGTTTTCTGATGTTAAAATTGCCAGTAATTCCCAATTTCAAGATCTGTAATGTCAAAAGGACAGAGCTTCCTAGAAGTGAATGTCTAACAGCACAGCTAATATGTATCGCTTTGCTCTTTGTGATGCCTGCCAGGTTTTCAACAATACTTGAAAGGCCAAGCAGGTTTTTCAGATTAAGCAGGGCCGAGATAAGGTTTGGAAATTCCATAATTTTCTTTGAATACTTTTTTTTTTTAACAACTGGCTAAGTGTATAGTTTGGTTTGAGGGTACTTTACTAGCACCAGGATTGGGATTTGAGAATCCACATAAGATTGGGATTTGAGAAGCTTTCAGGAACATTACAACAAAAGCTAGATTGGAGAGAAATCCCCATTCCTACTTCCCTGGGCAGCATGATGTATTATTGAACGACTCCTGCTTTCTAATCAGGATTATAGTTAATTGTAATTAATCAGCTTCCATCACCTGTGGGTAAGAACTCTGTCAAGCCTGCAAAATTGTGTCTTGTGAATATGTATTTCAAATGTTCATTATTGATCCAGGGGCCATTAAGAGCGAATCTTTACATATTTTCGTACAGTAATTGCTTCTGATGTAATTGCTTTTGATGTAATTCTACACTCAGGAATTTTGACATGATGGTATGTGTTGTTCAGGAACTCTTCACAATATGGATTTTTATGATATATTTTAAAAGCTCACATACAATTATTTCCACTTGCACAAATGCACATGCCACAGGTTACACTTCTGATGAAGAAAGGAAGACAAACACACACATTTTCCATAAGAGGCTGAGAGGTCAGTGACTCATCTTGGAAGATTCTGCAGATGAATTAAAATTCCTTTGCTTTAAAAAATGCATAAGGACATCTCCTTCCAGTTACATGGCTACACACAGAATAGATTGGTTTTCTTCTCTTTCAAATTCCTTTCAAATTTTGTATGGCACAGTGTAGCAGCAATCCACACATCACTAATAAACAGAATTTAATCTACATGCTATAGGAATTCTGGGAGAGATCCTATATTTAGGCTGTACACCACTTTCCATTACAAAAGATTCTTGTGACCTTTTTATGAGAAGCTATAATGCCTCCTTTGTATATAGTAGACTTTGACTTCTGGCAAGGGAAAGAAATGCCTTTTCTGGGGAACTGGCTGACTCGTACGTTACTAACATTTCCCACTTTCCTCCCGATGGAGCTCCTCTGGAATATATTGGCTGCATGGCAAAAAACCAACAACAACCTACACAGCCCCATCTAAAGCTGGGCTGATGCCACCAGTGATGCAGCAGCAGCCGAGGCTGCACCGGGAATGCCTGAGAGCTGCCAATGGGATGGGAGCCAGGCTGCAGCCCTACCAATTAACCACAGCTCGCTTACCCTTCCAGCCTCCCTCCAGGAATGCCACATGGGCAGCTCTGGAGTGGAAGAAGGGGTATGCCTAATGGTCCAGGTTATTAATTTTCAAGAATATTTCAACCAGTTTAGGACATTTTGTACTGGCTGATGGCAGTGATTGAAACCTTACCTAACAAAAAATTGAGAGTCGGATTCTCCACAGTGTGAAACCACAGCTGCTCATTTATATGAAGGAGAAAATGACCCGAATTATTTAAAGATATTCAGCCAGGCTTTGGCGCTTGACTGAGCAATTCACTAGCTCTGGAAAGAATATTATTTAAGACTAATGACACAGTAATCTGCAATTAGTTCACTGGTACATAATGAACCAATAAAACTAAATGATTGTGTGCGTGTATTTACATATGTGAGTCCTCTGAGAGTAACGTTAGCGATAACTGTACGGTGCATCTATATACAGCTTCCTGACTGCTGTCCTTTACGAGTCTGCATTGGTGGAACCTCTCAGTAGCCTTGGGAGGTAGGCCAGTATTGTTATCCTAAAATTGCAGGTGAAGAAACAGAAGCACCAACAGTTCCAGTGACTTGTGCAGGGTCCAAGCCAGGAACAGGAGCCAGGAAGCAAATGTACCTTTGATTTAAGGTGGGTGTGCCTCCAACCGATTACAATTCGTGTTGCACCTGCCTACGCCTGGGGTGCTTGGCTCCATGTTTTCTGATCCCAACTAGGGCTAAACCGCAAGACCATTCTTCGGCATTTGAATGATAAAGAACAACAAGAGGAAGGATTTTCTGGCGGTTGGGGTGCTAGCCAAAGCCTTTGCAAGACCTGGGTCCAACACTGTTCTGCAACGCAGATCCTGGCAGAAAGCCTCAAGAGTATGTAAGTGCCTCGTCTGGGAGTGGGCCTAGGTGGCAAGCTTGCACTGGGTCCCAGGTGCCTAGGCAGTACTCAAAATCCTGGTAGAACAGCCCTCTAGGTGAATGCCTATAGCTGTTCGTTTTTCGGTCTGTGCCAGAGTCACCGGAGAGAAGACCTGTTTCCCCCTTCCTCTGGACTCCCCCTACCCCTGCGGGTGCTGTGGCTCCTGTATCACTGGTGTCCGTCGGTACATGGAATGTATGTTCAGTATGGGCACTATGTAGTTCCAGGCATAGCATGGTTTGAATGTCAGATGGCAATTTGCTAGAAGGCAGAGATATATAGGGGGAGGAAAAAGGGAGGAGACATTCCATTTGCTCATTATTTTTTTAGTTGCTGAAGAAAGCGCTGTTTGCTAATTAACAGCACAGTTCTGTGCCACATTTCACAACTTCCCGGTATTTACTTTCATGATAACTTCTTGAATCACATCCTAAGCTTTACTACACATTAACTTCATAGTGTGCGTCTTTCCTGTGCTTTGCCTCAGTAAAGCAGATGAGTGGGAAAAAACACAAAACAACCCACAGCATTATTCTCAAATCCATATGGGATAGATTAGGTTCTTAACTCAATTATGGTGAAGTTTCAAATATAGGCATAATGGAAAAGCTAACTAGAAGTTAGGAGATATTCATCGTTCTGATGAGATTTAATATCCATCTGAACAGGAGCTTGGCTTTGGACCCCGGGTTGGTTTTGGAATCCATTGAAGTTCCTGCAAATGTCAAATAAGCCCAGATTTTAATCTTTGGGTTTGACCCACCCAAAGCCGTGATACTAATTTCATGCTTCAGGCCACGTTTCAATGCAAAATAGAAAAATGGAGTATTTGTGACTTGCAAAGAGGAAATGATGATATCAAAGGGTATTGAAATTTGTCCATTGTCTTTACAGTTATATAAATTTAAAAGAAAAAAATATTCACATACGTAAATGTTAAAAAATGGATTCTCGTGTAGGAATGGGCCATTGGCAAAATGTAGGTTCTGCTGTCTGTAGCGCTTTGATTTCTTTCACTACAAAGAGGAACTACTGGTTTACTTACCCCTGCAAGAAGTAAAACAAAAGAACATTGTTTCTACTTCAGTTTGGGATTTTACGTATTTGAAAATTCAGTGTAAACTTTTATGCTTGTCATTCAGATCTGAACTTACTAAGATTTCCATGACACATACTGACAGATGATCTTTTTAGAGCGTCTGTATTGTACAGTTATAGTAAAGCTCCTCTGGCGCTCTGCAAGGTGAAATGACTGACAGAGTCCAGCCATATTATGCATAATGCATAATGTCTGTGGTATACACACCCTTACGGTAACTACCCACAGTCATCATATTGGATATGAGTATGTGTGTAAGACACAAATGCACCAGAACAGAGTTCTTTCAAAATAGATGCTGAAGTCATGGCAGTACTTTCTGAACGTACTTTGCTGCAGGATGAATATAAATAGAGCAGTGCTCAAAACATCCGTGCAATGAAATTCTTTGGAAAGGATGAACTACATGTGTAAGGCGCTGTAAGATGCTGAAATATGACTATTTCAGCATGCATGTATATTTGCAATATAAATCCTCAGCATACATAACAAATGCCAGGCCTTTTTTATTTTAAGACTTCAAAACATTTTATATAACATGTTTACTCTGTAATTCCAGCACAGCAATACTCAGAAAAGGACACCATGAGCTTTATACATAAATGGTATTTCAAATGCACTTACTCGATAAGCCATACATACATGCAAATTCCACAGAGCTGCACTTGTTTGCACTTGCCTCCTGGGCCAATGAACGAGTATTTTTCTATCCTACTTTTTATCACTTTGTGCTAATTATCACATTGTATTGCTGCACTGAGGGGAAAGACATACCGATACTGAGACCTTTACTGAGGAAGTGTAGAGCTATAGAAAAGCATTTCTTGAGGAGGCCTCCGACGTTTCGTAGATGTATACTTAAAGGTCTACACCCTTTGCAGATACTACTAGCAGTGCTCTCAAAGTTTCCCTTGTATGCCAGATCACGACTAAAGAATACCTGTTTCATTTCTCCCTCGTCCAGATCTGATGGAAGCCACATATACCATACGGTTAAGCCACTGTTGCAAGGAAATATTTAAGATGGTCTGTGGCACTTTGCTTTTTTCTGGAAGACTTTCATGCAACCCAAAACATGTCAATAGCATAAATTAATTCCATGTATGCTAAGAGAATTCATGAACATTTGTGGAACAACTTCTGGAAAACATGAAACTGAGGTATTCTTAGACATTAGGAGACCAGTTCACAAGACTGAGGGGAAAAAGACCAAATCCTTTTATTCCTGAAATAATTTCAGAGAGTGGTGAGGCACTGGAACAGGTTGCCCAGAGAGGTTGTAGATGCCCCATCCCTGGAAATGTTCAAAGCCAGGTTGGATGAGGCTTTGGGCAACCTGGTGTAGTGGAGGGTTTCCCTGCCCATGGCAGGGGGGTTCAAACTAGATGATCTTTGAGGTCCCTTCCAACCCTAACCATTCTATGATTCTATGATTCTATAACTGGAGGTTGGCTACCAAAGAGTAAAGACCAGACATATAGACCTTCTCTATAATGACAGCTTTGGCATTAGAGTAGTATTTATAGCATGATAACAAGGTAGACATAAATGAAGAAAAACTTAAATGAAAACCAGCTATAATAAATCATTGAACTCCTAGTGCCTTCTGTTTATCCCCCTGCTTGGGAATCTTCCTTCTAAAAGCTGCTGCATCAGGTCCTGCACATGTCCAGCTATTTTTAGATTTCCAACAGGCTGTTTACTAGGGATTTGAAGTCTGGCAATCCAGATACTCTAGACACAGTTGGAATGCTCTTGCTCACGCACTCACGCTTCTCCGCAGGTTACACTTGGAATTAAAACCTGCGATGTGGCTCTGTCATTCAAACCTTACGCTGTCTGGCATTGGGTATCAAAAAAATTGTGATGAAATAGAGCACTGTGGTTTTAATTTAAACTACTTAATGCCAAAAATATTCATGGACAACTTACTGGCCAGTAGGCAAGCAAAAAGTTTTGGCTGATCTTACACTTAAAGACTGTAATTTTGGTTCAGTCAGGAACAGAGATTTTTATTTTCAAAAAACATTTAATAAGATTTATTCCTTTAAAAATAATATTTCAGACATTTGTATTCAATATTTAGCAGGCGCTTCTTGAAAATTGGTATTCCCCCCCTCCTCAAGCATGGATTTCAGCAAATTTCTCATTCTCCATTACATGTAATATTATATCTATCCACATGATCAGTGTATATGAACTGGCAAGATCAGCATAACAAGACATTTTAAGTTCTGAGGTGCTCTCAACCATTATACCTCTACAATCTTTTAAAATGGAATATCCCCAGTGATTTTGAAATCCCTTTAAAAAACGAATTATAAATTATTTGTAACATTAAATACATACAGCTTGTTGTTCAAGGCGTTATTTCACTTGGGTTTGTTTGGGTTTTTTTTAAACACACATTTATTGTTAATTTTTACAAGTAATCCAAATAAATTATTTTTTAAGCTTCTTGGACTTTTCAACACTTCCATGCTATGGAAGTGCGATTCTTAGGGCATCCTGCATCCAGCATATTGAGGAAAACATGGACAGATAAAATCTTATTCAAAAAGGAAACTATTTAGAAAAGCAGAAAGAGCTGAATGCTTTTTTCATTCTGCAGCTCGAATATCTGTTTTTCTATCAATGTATTTCTGTAAATGCAATTCCAATTTAAACTTGCTTGTTTCATGTAGTCCATGTACGGCTTTAGCATTTGTAGGTGCAATTTGTTTCACTAGTCACGGGAGTATGATCAAAGACTACAATACAGCAAAAGAATTTGATGCTGGTTGTTCTTGTTGGATTTTCACCCAGAAACACAAAGCAGACACGATGTTATTATTACCTGTCAAATACTCTGCCTTGAATTCTGTCATCACCGTTTGATATAAGTTATAAGCTGGAAACAAATGGAAGGTAATGTTGACTTTAGAGAGACCTGAGGAACATGTTTATGTGCTTGGTTCCAAAATGCTGAAATTTGAAGCCTGAAACCTTAAAGGGAGGTCAATGGGAATTCAGCATCTGAATGCCTTTGAGGATCTGGGCTTTGGTGCTGTAAAAATGGAGCTTTCTATTGCAATGGTAGGCCTGAGGCCACTGTCCTGATTTACAGATAGCCCCAGCTCACTTCACAGTCTTCGTGCCTGTCTCTTAACAGAGATTGTGACTCCTCATCAGCTCTGATACTAAAGCTAATTACAAACTGTGAATGCCAGAATACAGGTTTAAGGTCCAACTGTGCTTATCGCTGTTTGAAAATGTTGGCATTTTTACTCTGTTCCTGAAATACCACCTCTGTCAGAGGCGGTGGGTAGGACAGGAGCACATGTACTTTGCTTTGTCTCCCCTCCAACTTGAACTCTGTGTTGTGAAACACAATCAGTCTGGTCATGGTCTACACAGCTGAGCTTTCCTTAGACGCAGGAGCATTCCTCTGAAGGCAACAAGCCTTTAAGATGATGTAAGGGGGTTTCTGACCCCCTGTGGGTAATATTGGCAGACAAAACGAGGACTGAGAAGTACACTTACCTTTTCTGACCTTTTGGAAAACCAAAAGGAAAAGTCTAGTGAAACAAAGTCCCTACCAGAAGGACACAAATAGGGTTAACATGCAAGCACTTGTACAATATTGCTATCTCTTAGATATTCTTCTGCTGAGTACGAAGGACTTCTGTGCATGCAGTGTATAAGGTAAAAGTAGCATCTTCTGGTAACTCAGCTGGTCTATCCCCACCACTGGGAGCTTGTTGCCTTGCATAGCTTCATGCGATGACTTCAGCTTGTGCAGATGTACCTCTGTCAGCTTCGATCTGTGCCTCCTTCCTAAGGCACTGATAGCAACCATGACCCTATAGCACGTAACGTGGCATGAGTTAACTACCCAAGCATTTTGTCAGCTTTTTGATCAGCTTTTGCACCTTGCCCCAAGTTCTCTGTTGCCACAGCTATATTGCTAGCTTTGTCTGAGCTAATGAGCAGCTCTGGTATGTTTACCTGAGCTTTAGCCCCTGAGAGTTATCCTCCATTAGTCCCCTCCTCACTTTATGTATATTGTGCAGAGTCCCTGGCAGGAGGGCAGCTCAGCTAGGTGGTGACAGGAGAAGGAAGAGCAACAGTCTTCCCCGTCCACCAGTGGTGGGACTATGGTTGCTGTAAGCACTCACTCTGAAAAGTCACTCAAGCCAAATCGGTTTCTGGCTTGTACTTCCAAAGGTGGGCTTCAGGATGGGGAGGAATGTCTCTGCTGTCTGCCTTTGTAGACAAAGCAGAGCAGAAGCCTAGCTTTAAGTACCCTGAATCAGTCCTGAAGGAGCAGTGAACCTCGTTAGATTAAAGTTGGCCTATCTTTGTACTGCTTTTATTTCCCTGTGCAGCAGTCCCTTCACTAGATACCATCCAGTCCTCATGACTTTACCTGGAACAATCCTTTACTACATCCTGTTCCCTGGAGAGTCTCATTATGTGTGCTGAGAAGCAGCGATCACAGCTTTGAAATGAAAGCATATTCTTATTCATCAATCCTTTAAACAATTCAAATGGCTACATAAACAGAGCTATGGCCATCCTAAATCTAAATGAGAGAAGGTACTACTGCGACAGGACCTGTAGGCTCTTACATGCGTGCAGAGTAGTGAGAGTAGGGATGCTTGAAATACCTGTGAGGTTCTCCACACACTACTGGAAGTAGTGCAAGCTCCACTGACACCTGTTTCAAATATTTCTGAGGAAAGGATCTAGACTATCCCCAGCAGAGAGAAGCAAGAGTTAAATTGTCTCCTACAAAGAGAGAGGCTAAAACTATCATCCAGGATACGTGCGCGTGTCCCTCCCTGTACCTATACCTGCCTTCCTGCTGGCCACCATGGTTGCATGTGACTAGATATCCAGAGAAAAAAAGGGAAGCACCCAAGGAGGAAAAAGAGTCTTAGACAGTCTCGGCGGCACTTTCGTCTGAGCACCATTGGTCTAGGGTTGCCCAACTGCTAAAAGTATGAAAGACCCTCAAAAATATTTGTGGGTCAGGCAGAAACTTGCTGTAAGTGACTCCCAGCCTGTAGGCACAGAGTCGGAAATCCCTGGCTACATAAAAGGGGATCATGCTTTGCTCCTGGGAAAGAGCAGCAGCAGACACTGAGTGTTGTGTAAATCCTACTGGAAGGCTCTGTAACGTCCTCCTGGGGAGTTAACAGCACATGAGGTCTGTACCATTTTGCTACTCATTTTCTATGCTCCTCATTTGCATTGCATTGGAGTTAGTGAGTCTGAAAGTGGTGTCATAAATATATCACTTCATTGTAATAGGGTTCAGGTACCCTGTGCAGATCCTTAAAAATGCAGTCCAGTTCACATTAATAGCAAAGTAATACCGTTTATCATCCAGATATCCAACCAAACCTGTTTCGTCTCCGTGGTACACCAGCAGTTTCTTGTTTTCTGGAGTATTATTTCAGCTGCCTTTTCTCAGCTGCAGCAGCAAAGAGCAGGGAAAGAGGTAATCCTTGAGGTAAACACCTGACAAGCCTTTCAGGAGTTTATAGGTCAGAAACAACACTGTCAGTCTGAAACAAGGAAGTTGTGATTACAGGTCTACATGGAGGAAATGCCAGAATTAATAAGAAGTCTGTTCTACCTTCAAAAAATCAGCAGGCTTGGCTCTGAGAGGTCACAGGAGCAAGTTATTGCTAGTCCTGTGAGGCTTCTGCGAAGAATGTGCTGCTGCCTCTTTCTCACCTTGAGGACACAAAGCAATGGTGATTCTCATAACTGACCAGAGAAAGGCAGTATGGAACATTGTGGTTGAGATGGCCACAAAGGGTAGAGAACTTTTACACCTCTTTAGGAAGTCACCACCTTCTTCACTGCGTCTGTGAGAGCGAAGGTTGGACAGGCGCAGGACTCAGATCTTATGTCAACCCAAAACACAATGCCACCTAGAACTGAAAGCAGGTATTTTTTTCTCTTGCAAAATTTAGACCAGCAGTAGGCTACGTACTCCTGAGTGTCACCAAGTCGTTCTCACTCCGATGATTGTCCCACTGAAGATGCTGACGAGCTGCTTCACTTGTCTGTCATGCTTTCTCAGCTATCCAGGACTGCGTCAGAGCTCTTGAGGGTAAAATGTTCCGTTTCCTGCCTGAAAATCTCAGGTTTACCAACATGTTCTGAGTGTGCTGAGCACTGCCCAGATCCCAGTAAAATAGACTCTCACCTTTCTGAGTTATTATAAGCCGCTCGAGAGAAAGTCAGTCTGTTGCTAATGAGTACTATTAATATCTCCTTTTGTGAGAACAAGTCGTCTAATGCCCTGAAGCTAGGGGCAGTTAGGTTCTTGCTTGAGAGACCATATCATCCTATTATCATTTTCTTCTGGCAAGCAAATAGAAAGAGCTAGAATAAAAACAGCAGATTAATTATACATTTTCTTTGCAATTCTTAATCTCATTAAAACTCTTGCAGATGGGACTGAATTCTATGGCAAATTCAGTTATTTATTTCTCACTAACGGTGTTCAGAGCCTCGAATCTGAATCTCTTTGGAGGCGACACTGACCATCTCGGGCTGCCTGGTTCACTCTGTGTGGAGCAGTGCTGGAGACAGATACATCCATCCTGTTGTGCTCACATATCCACTGTGTTCTTCTCCCTCCTGGTCTGGTTTTGTGTTTGCCAGGTGGCTCTCTTTCAACACAAGTGACTCTTGTATTCATCCCACTGCCTTTACATTTTGAGAGCAAAGTCAGGTTAAATGACTGTTTGGTCCAAGGTGGTTAAACAGGTGCCAGAGTGTCAGGAGTTTGGTGTTCTTAAGGAATCTCCATTAGGACTGTTGCATCTGGGGCTCTGACAGTAATAAGCAAGTTTTGAAAGGAAAAATAGAATCTGCATGCTTTCATGTAGCTTATGGTTTCATTTCCTTGCTTTTTAGCCGTGATTTGGATATGCTTGCATATGTAGCAGGCCCATGAGCTGTGTATTAATTATAGCAACTTTATTATTTCCTGGATATTAGCATTACATTCTTAAAATGTCATCTGGATGCCAAACACTTAAAATTCAAGATGTAGTGCATTTAAGAAAGGCTCTTATCTTGTGTTATAGAAGTTGTACTTTTTCTCTAAGGCAAGCAGTTATCGCTGAAGTCATTTACAAGTAGATTTTTTTTAGTTGCCTTAATCAAGCTTTTTAATATACATGCAAATTGTAGCAGCAAAATGTTTGAATACACAAAAGCAAGAAATAAGTGCACATCCTGCATTTCTTTCTAGATATTGTGTGAGGACATGGTGATTTTTATAAATAGAAGTATAAATACACAAAAAGCACACTCAAAGATCGTTTGTAAGCTAAGTTAGGATTTAAAACCTCATTCAAAGACAAGGTAAAAGTGAAGACTAAAAACACTGAAGAACCGGGCATTGAACAATGGTATTAAACATTTACCAAAAAGCACATTTTGTAATTTCTTGTTTTGAATCTTAATGTGGGTGGAATCCTGGCTCTGCTGCAGTCAATGGGAGTTTTGGCATTGACTTCAATAGGCCTGTGTTTCACCCTGTATTTTTAGGATAATTCTTCAAGGGATTTATGAGATATAATTTTAAATCATAACAGAAAACACCCACTAAGGAAGCTACTAAATATTTTTTCGGGAAGAACAAATAATTTTAAGATGGGAGCAACTTGAAATACTCTTCCAACTAATTTTCATTTGCTTTTGTTTAGTGCAGCTTGAGTTTTATATCATAGCTGGAAAAAAAAAGTCATGTGAATGTACACACTGGAGAATTTTGCTCTTATGAGACTTCTAGAAAAGTTGCAGCATTCAATATTTTTAGCTTTATGTTAGATGAACTTTAATGAACTTGATACCCTTGGCTATAAGATAAGAACCACATTACATCTCGTCATTAGTCAGCCAGATAATTAATAGTTGCAACTTCTGTAATAAAACCTGATATTAATCAAACCTGCCATGGTCTGTTTATCGTTGTGAAGCAATTCACATATGACAAGCTGACAGCAAAATATGAAAGAAACAGAAAAGCTATTCACACGGATTGTTTGTTTCAGTGAGTGACACTTTGCCTTGGTTAACACCATCTGACACAAAGCAGGTAGCCATGTGTTTTCAAAGGCCTGCTTCAGCATCTATGGCAGACAAATAGGAGCCCTTATGTTGACTTCCGTGTGCTTTGAAGTCACTAATGAGTATGTTTTTGAATAACACATAGTGTGAAATCTCAGCTGAAGCAGTAAATACGTTAGCATTAGGGTGACTGTTTTCCATTCTTCCTCCTTCCCTCTACTTCCTATTTTTGTGGTTTTCTGATGTTATGTCTTGTCTTGTGATCACGGTGTAAGCTCTTTGAAACAGGAAGACTGCCTACTTAATATACACACATATATGTGTGTTTGTGTATGTGCCTGTCTTTCTGTACGTGACATCTCATCTATTCTGAGCCCTTCACATGCTCCTGTGCATGAATTTTCCGAAGCACAGCCATATGGTCCTGGTGACAGTATGTCTTATAGTTCCTCAGTTATAAAAATAACTTTTTTTATTGCATAGGGGCTATATTTTGTTTAATGCCATTCATGTTAAAATGTAAATCCTGTGTGTTAGCTACTAGAAAGGTAATTTTAAAGGAAGTGTGTGCTTACGGGCCACACAGTCATACCAGGAGATGAATGTAGCAAAGAGTTCAGATCATCCTCTTCAACTGTTTAATAGTATCATTCCTCTGTAGCTTTCGCCAGAGGGGTCTGTTCATTGAGGTCAACATTTTCAACCTAAGAATTAAATTTAGATTCTTCAGTCTATATTTATGTATCTAAATATAAATGGTTTCATTTTCAAAGGTGCAGATTACTCTGGACTGGTGCTGACAGCATCTATTCCCATCTTCCCTGGCAGAATTATTAACAGGCACCTTCATGCTGCGCTGTGCCAAACAGGGATTCCTGACATGCAAACACATGTAAATATCATGAGTGCCATCTGGAAACGTAAAAGGACCAGGATGAGGAAGGTTGTGTGGACGCACTTCAGGGGGAATGAGTAAGTAAGCACAGAAGCTGGGAAGATCAGAGTGAAGACTGATTGTTAGGCTTGATTTTTTATGACAATGAAGATCTGGTTAGACTACAAGTAAAAATGAGTCATTTGATCCAAACTAAATCTTGAATAATGAAGTACGCAATTACTGAAGCACCTTTTTAAGGAAATGTTTGTTCATGTCAGAGAAGAGCTGAAAAATGCAGTAGTTTGTTGACTTCAGCCTAAGAGAAACCTTAACGCAGATGGGCAAAGAGCTGATGGTCCACATTGAGTTTTATTGACGCATTTGCATGGGGATGGGAAAAAAACATCTGATCTAATTGGAAATTCTCATCCTTTCATTCTGTGGTGTGAGTTGGTGATAACCAGGAATCGCCAAGAAAAGTGTGCAAAAAGACCACCGAATGTAGGTCAAGCACCTTCTGACTGAAGTATTCTTACGATCTTTAAACAGAAGAAGCAACATTCATGCTGGTCATCCTGAGAGAGCTTAACTATATGTGTTCTTATATCTAATCCACAATGCTGCCAGGATTTGCTTTTTATATACATGGTAACTGACAATTAGCAATTCAAATAAAGTATCAGTTCTCTAAAGAAAGTTGGCCCATTTAGATAAAAACACTTTCAGCTCCAAACTCCTGTACTTAAATATGACTGTCCAGATCTGCAGGTATCTTTGTTGCTAGGTATCTTGGTACCCTGATAAGTCTCCCCTTTCCTGCTGCCACTCCCCAGTTTAAGTTGCTATATATAGGTAGACCGTAATACTTTTTTTTTCTTAATTCTATATGATTAAAAAACAGTGCACATTCATACTTCAGACGAGAAATTTTTACCTGAAAAATGCTAGAGGTCTTGTAGTCTTTGAGGGTATTTGGAACAAACCATTACTGTTTGCAGACTAATTGTTTGGTGAGAATAAGGCAAGCTACCTTAATGACAGCTTGTGAAATAACAATCTATGATATAGTACTTGGATGTAGCAACAACTGTGTTTCAAGCCAAGTAAAAAAACTGTCAGTATCTTGTGCGTGAGAAGCTTGTAGATACCCTGAGGTGACTTCATATAATTCTAAACCAGCAGGTAGCTTCTTGCATAGCTAATCATGGCATCAGTGCCTGGAGCAAGTGGAGGTGGTTGACAATGTGTTTTAGTTTTAGATGAATTCAGCTCCTTTTGAATATAATTTTAATTCCCTGTTCCAGTTTCTAAAGTAGGCATTTACATGCTTTATTTTTGCAAAACACAGAAGGTAACCTTGGAGAGGTGAAAGCATAGTTTATGTTAAAAAAAACCCCAACAAACCCCAAAAAAACCCAACATGATTTTGGAAACTCTAATTAATGTCTTGTAGAGCTAGGAGAATAACTCCTAGAGAATAGTTCCAAAGAATTCTTTTTCTCTCTCTGTGAAATATTTTTAAATATTTCTGAGAAAGCTTCCATGTAAGTCAGTTGAGCGTACAGGTTATCGATAAACTACTTAAACTGTACACACCTCAAACTATTTGCTAGAAACTATTTATGGTTGCGTGGTACATTAATACCTGCTACCTCATTGAATAATTGACATTTTTATAAAACAAGAATACGAGTGATTTCAAGATGACTGTCCAATAACTTTTCTTTAGATGGTCAGTTTTTAAAACAGCATGTAGGAAATGTTAGATGCAGATAGCTCTTTAATGGGATTAAAGGTGGGTAAGCACTTGAATGGGTAAGCACTTAAATACTTACCTTTGAAAAATCCATTAATTCATATGTTTTAACATCTTTAAAAATCTAGGTCATATTTACACTTTGGCTTGAGACTTTTGTTTCTCGACAATACTCTTGTTACACCAGATAACAGCAAATTAGTACTATTTTGACACTTCTTCGTAAAAATTAAGAGAAAACAATTACTAGTTTTCCTCTCTGTGAGAAATATTTAAAAACATGGATCAAAGTAGATCTGTTACATTTATTCAGAGAATACTGGAAAAAAACTTGGCTTTTTATTCTCCCACCTCTGTTTTCTTCACTATATCTAGACTAGATTTCAGTCTGAACCCTGAAATAGGATGTATATATGACAGCTTGTGTACATATGTAAAAGTCTGTAGCTTGCTAAAAACTAGGGTTTCAGCACTTGAGCTGACTTTGTTGGGCTAGTTAAATTCTTCCGTTAGTGCCCTGTTACTCCACATCACGGCAGGGGAGAATAAAACTGCTGAGACGGACCATTTTACGATCATGTTGTATCCACATGAATGTCAGTTTCAAAAGTCAATTCATGTAGATAAATTATTCACCAACACGATATGCCTTTCCTCACTGCACGAATGTCCCCAACTCCCCACTATGCTTGTGGAGATTTTCCAGAGGTCTGCTTTCTTTCTTTTCTATTCGACTATCTCTAGCTTTGCATCTACTGAGAGATATTTTCTTCTCATCTTCCCATTCAGAGCAGAACCTACAATGCAAAGGTTATCTGCTGCTAAACTCTTCCTCTACAGACAGACCCATTAGGTGGCTGATGACAAAGAGCAGCTCATCATTCACGTTCATTACGCTAGCACGTAAATCTGTTGAGGGTGACCAGGGAAGTCGGGAGCTGGTTGAAACTTTCAGAAACTTTCCAGAAACCTATGTGGCTCTTTTGTCTCTGTGTCCTTAGTGATTTTGAATGCAACGATATAGAAGTAAGTTAAGGTCTGGAATGAGGAATAGGAGGGAAGGTGTTTTCCCATATAGATCTGGTTAAAACTTCATGCATGAAGTGCTTAGGAAGTCTGGTGGAGTATAAATACCTGCAGAGACATTTTGCCTGCCTTCCCTCTCAAACAGTATGCCTGGCTGGTTTGGTGTAACAGTTGAAAAACACCTCTCCTGGAGACAGTATTAATGGGCAAAAACTTTTATACTGTGGATGTAAATTTAGCTTGCATGAAAACAGGAAGTAAACACAAGAGCTGGATGAAATGTCTGTGTAGGCTAGCCAAAGATGCTCAAGAAATAAGCCATTTTTAAAGAAGAGAACATCTGGGTTATTCGTCCCAGGCACTATAAGGAAATGTTAAGTCTATTTTAAAAGACTCTGAGTTACTAATTATAATTTATTGACATTTTTCTTGAAGAAAGTTTGTGCTAATATCAAAAACATGAATTGACACAAAAAAATTGTGAAAAAAAAATCATTTGGTTAAATGTTTAATTTTTCAAAGGATGTCAAAACACAAAATACGACTCTGTTCCTTCAATAATGCATCAGCTTTCACTCATTGTCTTTTCCTCTTCCCTTTCATTTTCTCCCACTGAAAACATGGGGAATGCAAGTGGGAAGGGACTAAACAGAATGAATAGTGTTCTTACTAAGACTTATTCTGATATAAAGTTTAAAAATATTCAAAAGTTGAGAAATATGTTTTCCAACCATTAAAAATTCTTCGATGATTATTCCAGTGAATGAAGAGCAAAAAAAGCCCCACCCCCAAACTAACAAGGAGAGACTGAAATGTTAAATCGGAAAATTCTAAATAAAGCAAAAATAAATCTTTTTTCCCATCAGAAACAAAATCCCATTTTAGAATTAAGTGAAAACTGTTTAACTGGTTTTGAAAGCATAACATTTTAATCAGAGATACTAAGACATTGAGTCATTTGGCTCAGTTCATCACAGCCAGTCGTAACTGTGAAGCGGAACAACCTGAGAAACAGTCCTGGAGTCACAGAGGACAGATCATCTGCAGATAATCTGAAGGTCATGACTGAGGTCATTTCACACAGAACAATCACTATTTTTTGTTGGTATTATGAGATCAACTATCATAATATGCTTTCTACTTAGGCATGAGCAAGCATTTGTATGTTAGTATGTGTCAAAATGGATGGTTCAGATCTTGTGTAGTCAGAAATTTGGTATGCTTACATGAAAAGGTTATGATATGTGCAAAGGTGATAATGCACAAATATTCTATGCATTATAAACAAACAAACAAACAAACAAACAAACAAACAAAAATTAAGTAGGCAAAACGGGAATGGTTAGGATCATGTATAATGTTATGTCATAAGAGTAAGAAAGGGTGGACTATATTAACTGTATGTAGATGTCTACATGCTGTCTGTAGAATAGATGTTTACGTCTGAGTTAATCAGCCTGATCCTCCTTAATAGTCACTGGAGAGAAAAAGGTGTTTGTAGTGGGTGATGCACCCCTGTCCTAACAGAAACATCTAAGACAGTTCAGATGAAATGTGTCCTGTGTGCTTATTCCTTTCATCAATGATAACTAGCATGACTAGATCAGATGTAGATGTCTATGTGGTACGAGAGCAAAATTAGGTGAGAAGACTCCTTCCTCAAACGGCTCACTAGATCCCGAGCCAACTCGGTGAAATTTGCTTAGGAACTTCTAACGAAAGAGAGAGCTGAGTATGGTAAACTGTCAAAGTAGCCAGTCTGTCTGTGATCCTTTTTATTAAAATTCCTGATCACAGGAATAAGATAATATTTATCTTTCCCACAGAGGAAAAAAAACCCACAACAGTGTAATGGCCACCAGTCCACCGGTCTGATAATTCATGCATTGCTTGGGATAAAATCTAAGAGCTCCATAGATCAGTGTTAATCTGAGCTGTGCCTAAATACCAGGGTTAAGAGTAGCTATGAGTGGTTGAAAAGGTCATTCTTTTAAAATTTGTTTCTGGACTCATTCCAGCATTCACAGTGGAATGATTGCTGCGTATTCAGTCTCTATTAGGATGTGCTTTTCTAGCTCTGCTTTTCTAGTGTTAATGTAGCTGAGTAGCTTAATCCTCTCTTCAGTTTTTACCAACCAAAAACCACTGGTGATTCAGTGATACGAGATATGGGATGATACTAGTCATAAGCATTCACCTTTGCTTAATTCTACTGCCATCGGAATAACTGCAAAATGCCCATTTCTGGCCACACTCTTCTTTGGTTCGTAGAAAGTTAACCTCTTCTGTTTATTTCTGGGTATAACGATTACTGTTTGTGTAATGATACGAGACACTGGTTAAGGCTGAGCTTCGTCTACAGCCTCATCCCCCACCACCTGCCTTCTCCTTTCCTGCATTTCTCACAAGTACACCTAACATGTTAAAGTTTCCTCAACACTTTCCCCAATATTCTAAGCTGCAGCCAGTGTGTCGCTGCAGAAAAGGAGCAGTATGGCTGACAGGGAATAAACAGACGTGAAATGTCGTGCGTCAACAGCGAAAGTTGGTGAGAACACGCGCACTGCTATCCGAGATCTATGTTAGCAGGTAATTCCTGTGTGGTGGAGGGACTCCTGCTAGGGAAGGATGTACCAGCTTTGGAGCTGCAATCGACTGGCTGTTAACAAAGTGGCCAGCTGTTACGTGTTTCTAAGCCCTCATGTGAAGTAAAAGAATGGTCAAACAGCAAGATGTCTAGTGTGTTTTCTAAGCAAACAAATAATCGCTCAAACAGAAAATTCAATCATCCCTTAGAAATTTAATTAAAAAAGATAATTCAAAGATAGTTTAAAATTACTATGTCAGGTGATAGAGACAGCCCACTGTGCTCAATAAATCAAGCATAGCTGAAACACTCAGAGGGTTTGGCTCCCTTGCCTCACATGAAGCAATTCTCAATTAAATGTGAGTTTTCTTCTTTAAACAGTTTTCATGGTTTGATTTTCTTTTTTGTGGTTATTTGTTCCCTTGGAAGGTGTGCTAGTCATGTTGCTTTTGAACTAAAATTCAGCATACCATATACTTTTTATTGGCATCAATGCAATTGCTTCTCTTTGGCCTCCAGAAGTCACAGACCTCCAGAATAGAACTGGTGCAGAGTGCTGCTGGCGCCTTTTCACAAGTACAAAGAAGTGCAGACACATCACCCCCACGTTGAAGCGACTGTAAAAATTTCTTTTTGATTTCAAGATCCAGTTCAAAATAACTCCCCTGGTTTTATGGACTTTTCAGGCACTTGCTCCAACCTATTGTACCTCGTACATCTTGGGCTAGATCCACTTCTGACTACACAAAGAGGCTGGAGAATTGCCCAAAGCGTGCAGCTGACTGCTCTCCCAGATGGAAGGGTTGTGACCAGAGCAAACTGTTCTCTAGTGATCTCTGCTGTGCAATTCCCATTTGAGAGAGGCTACTATCCAGCACACTTTAAGCAGCCGCAGGACTTCTTCTAAGTATGCAGAAGATGGCACATTAAGAAGCCAAAAGCCTCTTTCATGACGCGTACGTGCTGCGTGAAGCAAGTTTTCATGAGAAGGGATCCCCTTCACAGCAATTCTCAAAACTGTAACATGAACACTGTTGAGACTTTCAATTTTTCCTTCTAAATCCCTTGTTTTTTCTAATGTTGTGTTCTTCTCTGGACCTCCATGTAATCCATCAACAACCGAGTGATGCCTGTTTTGCTCCCTTGGCTCCTACCACCTACAGCTTTCTGTTTCTATAACTCAGCACTGCTGACTCTTAAGATTTTATCACAAGTCTCATAATATTTCACTTTTTTTATCTAAACCTCCACTGAAATCAGCTAATTACAAGAAAATCCCATCTCATTTTTTATGACGTTGATACATAACCCTTACAGTTGCAGAGAAAGGTCTGGGCCATTAAAATATAGAAAGTCAAAAGCTACATGAAAAACTCAAGAAATATTTTTAATTTCATGGCTTTTACTGTTGTCTCCCTAATTTAGACTTCTGGCTTGCAATTTTTGAAAGCTTATACTGTCTCATCAACATGCTACCCATTTTCATGAGATGACTGTGTTACATGAGTCTACTTTGTGCTGAGCACTTGAAATGTGCATTACTTTCAGTTCAACAGCAGTGTAGATGATTAATTAAAAATAATAAACCATATATTAATGTACTCATTCATCTACAGCCTGAGCAAAAATTAATTTCGTCAAGAATAAGATACATAGTGCACATATATATGGATGTAAAGGAGACTATATTAAGAAGGAAACACACACCCAAGCTTGGGATGACTTCTGTATTCAGCAGTGGAAAGCTGTGGGTAAAGCATGGCGATTGTTCCGTTTAAGTAGTAGAAAAATTCATAACATAATATGTGTTCTGCATACACTGAGTATGTTAAAGCAGAATCTCTCAAATGTATTTTACCAGAGGACACTGAAAAAGTTAGTAAAGATCTGAGAGTACGTGTGATCATTCTCTATAAATACATTAGGGAGGTAAATACAGGGAGGTTGAAAAGCTATTAAAAATAAAGGATAAAGTTGGCATGAGAACAAATGGTATAAATTCACCATGAATAAATTGAGGCTGGAAATTAGGAGGAGGTTTGTAACCATCAGAGCAGTGAGGGAGTTTTGCCTGTTTTTACTGAGACTGTGCTATGTAGCCTTGAAAAGCCACATGCTCTACTTACCATGAATCCAGCCTTTCAAGGGTCTAGAAGAACCATACAAATCTTCAAAAATCTCTACTCCAAAACATAAAAATGTCACCATTCTCAGGGATAATATTTTTTGTAGGACCTTTTCAACTAGAAGCAATAGTATGAAGTTCTTGTTTCTAGCCCTGCAGGGTTGAACACTTTTAAAAAAATAGGTATTGAACATGTGTTTTGCATAAGGTGCCTTTTAAATTCACCCCTCTCTAGAGCTGAATATCACCTATTCTGAATCTCCCTTTTCCTCTGCCATCACTTTGAGGGGAAATTCCAGTTTCAAGGGAAAGAAGGAAATGTTTTTCACTTTCTTTAAAACGGATACTGCTGTGCTGTTAAATTAGTGAAATAAAAGTCAAGAAGTTACATTTGCCATTTTAAGAGAAGAAATCTGTCCATATTTAATCTTGAGGTCTCAGTATATTGTGCTAAACTATGGTTAATAAAAAAGAAAATTAGAAGCTTCTCAATACAAACAAATCACAGTCATGATATTGGAGGCATGGCCTGATCCCATTTTTAGTAAGTTACAGGAAAACAATATGGAGTCGTGGTTAAAGTAACAAAATAACAACTTCGAGGTGATGTTCACCCATTTTTAATTATTTTCTATGAAACAAATCAAAATCTGCCTCAGTTTGCTAAACTCATCTGTTCAAGAATTACATACGTAAGATCTCCAACATATACAGAATTTTGTGGGTTATCCCTTTAAAATAATATCACATAGCTGTACAGAATTAGACCACACTTAAATAGTTCTCCGAATAAATAATTTCAAATGTTATTTCTTATTGTGTAGCTTGTTTGATTTGTTTGTACATTGTTTCATTCCTTACCTAAGTCAATTCTTCTGCATGTGTTCAGATGCCACCGTTTGCACTGGCTGAATGTATAGTTCCATGCTAGAAAGCTGCCTTAGTTCCACCTTAAAATTAACTTGCTTTTGTCTTTATTGCCTTAATTTCTGTAGCCACATAACAGTGGCGGCTGCTGCACCTGACTGTGCCTAATTACCTCTGGAAAGCAATGCAAGTAACTCCAGCATTACTCCGAAACTCTTTCTTGTTTCCTTGCTGACTCCTTTGTTCGCGTTATATTCATTTGCTAGTTTTGAAAATTCGTGTTCAGACTCAGCTACACATCCAACCCACTTTGTTTTTGTTTATCAACCACCTAGCAACATTTTCTCCATACAGGATCCACAATGACTACGTGTCATTCAAAGGCATTATGTTGTGTAAGTATTTGTAGCTGTGCAGCCATCTCGCTTTTTTTCCTGAACTTATTCATCTCACTATGAAAAGAGAGACATGATTTGTAATCTCTTTAAGAGAAGCCACTTACATCTTTCTAGAAAACGTCTTTCAAATTCTTAAGTTATGAATCAAATCATTTTTACTAACTCTTAGCAAAGGTAAGAGGAATACTGAAACCCTGCTTTCCAGAGTAATTTGACTCCATGAGACTTTTAGACTTCAGTTTTAGCCTTCGTTATAAGGGAGAGCTTAAATACGTGACCGAAATGTGCCTTGAAGGCTGAACCTCCCCCCACAGAGTAAAAGGTAAATAAAAAAAAAAAAGTCTAAAATACGTTTCATCTCTAAATATCTTTGATATTAGGGCCAAGTTCATAATTATTAGCAGGTATGAAAGACAAGTTTTGAGCATTTATGGCACCAAGGCATCCTAGTCCAGAAGTAAATATTTTGTTTACACTTAACTTCAAACATCTGTAATATAGACGTCTGCTTTGCTCTGTACTCCCTTTATTGTCAAGGTGGAAAGCACACAGTTGCAGGGAGCCTGTTCATCTAGCCTCTGTCACACATACACCAGGGCGAGACAAATAACATCCTGTCCATTATTCAACTGTATTGAGCATAAGGATCCTTCCAGTGGCTGAATCGCGTCTGACATTGGGTAAAATCATCTTCCCTACCCTAATGAGGCTGAATCAAAGACACTCAGGTTGTAGTACTTTACAATCTGAATCTTTCGCTTTCCAGATCAAATCTTCTTTTTTCCATTGGCTATTTTATATCTACTAGAGATGGGGTGCTAATATACATTCTTACACAGCATTTGAATTTCAGAACAACATTAGAGTATGTAACCAGGGACATTAAAAACATGCACCTTTTAGCAGAAAAAAATGCAAACACACTAAGAAAACACTTTCGGTTTCCAGCTAATTGTTTATACATTTTCTCTTTTTAGTCTCAAGATTTGTGACCTAAATCTTGGTAACATGATGTCAGGGACCTGTGCACAGAACACACTGAGCAGCTACAGATTTTCAGCATAAAAAGGGAGATGAAGAGGAGACCCTCAAATCCAGATGGCTTTAGGAACTAAATGGAGGCATTTTTTTAGGGGAGAGGAAAAAAGTGTAGGGAAAAGCAGGTTGTTTAACTCTTTAGGGACCAGTGTGTGTGAGTTTAGGCTCACACAGCTCTCACAGCTCCGTCACAGTGGAGGGTGACACACAGACCTCTCTGCTTTTTGTCCCCATCAGCCTGACAGCTGGCTACTGCCTCACATCAGGTGTCTTTAGGGCTTGCCAGGTGGAGGATGAGGCTGGAGCCAGGCAGAAGATCCTCCCAGACAGGCTTTTTGTGTCTGGAGAGCAGCAGGGCTCAGCAGCAGCTATAGCTATGCTACCAAACAGCTCAGCTCCACACTGTGGAGATTTTAGCTCACTCTGGACTCTGTTTTGGAGTGCACCCTCTGAAATAAAGCCTGGGCACTGCTCTGGGATTATTTGCTCCAGAAGCAGCATACGTAAATCAAATGGCACCAGGCTTGGCTGCCTCTGCTGTCCTCTGTGTCCTTAAACATCACCCACCTCCTGTCACCTCACATCAGGGAGTATGTCACGTATACTCTTAGCTTCGTGGTGTAGAAACACTACTGCCGTGGTTTAGGGCGGACGGCAACTAAACCCCACACAGCCGCTCACTCGGCCCTTCTGGTTAACACTCATCTTTATACTGGGCATAAAGCTGCGTGATATGGAATACTTCATTGGCCAGTTTGGCCCTCAGTCCTAAGCCTAAATTCAAATCGTAAGGGGAGTTGTGGACCCTCTGTCCCTGCCATGCTCCTCCCTATCCTGTTGTGCTCCTGCACACTGGCAAGAACACGGGAAGCTGGAAAGTCCTTGAGGCCTCAGTGCCAGCTGTAAATGTCAGAAGAACTGACTCTGTCCCTGTTGAAACCAGGACAACTACTTTGATGGGCTATAACATAGCCCTCACAATATACTGTGCAGCTGAAAAAACCACACAGAAATGAACAATTATATGTTAGAGTCATAGAGGTATCTTGGAAGAAAGCTGGAGTCATATGCTTCATAGTATGGGCTCTGGCTGCTCCACCTAGGACAAGCACCTTGTATTTTCAGGGTCAGGGACTGCCAATCTCCAGTTCTGCAGTGTAGATGGAAACGTTGTTGTAGTCACAGTGTCATGCTGGCCTGACTTTTTTGTGCTATTTTTTTTGGAGGTAATACCAGTCTCAGAAACGGCTTTGGGCTCTTTGCATCACCTTTCATTCTGGTTGTAAACATGTCCTTAGTCACGGCCAGTCTCATGGTCTGTAACTATTTCATTGGTTCATACAGAGGTTCCACTGCTACTCCATATAAAGCTAACAAAAATCAGCCCAAATTAAATAAGTGTGCACAAAGCACCTATGCCCCAACCTTGCCCACATTGCTGTGTTAATACTCAGCCGAACTGAAAACTATTTATGTTTGCATTGCAGCATGTTATGGTGCTTTTTCTAAAACCTTTTACAAACTACCTTTTCCTTGTACCTGTATGCATTAAACCAATGCTCTATGCAGGTTTGGGGTCTAGATGTTATTTCAATATAAAACAATAACAGTATACCAACGATGTGTGAAACATCCCAACCAATAACAGCTAAAGGATCTGAGTTTTGCAAGATGCTGAGAGATGTCAAATCGCATCGACTTGAATGAAATACACGGTATCATTTTTGAAACCATAATTTTAGGGCATATTATACCTCCCTTTAAATAATAATTGTTTTTATTTATAAGTAGTTTTAATGAAGTCAATGATACCACTTGTATCAGTAAGCACTTCTAAACTGGAGATTAGGACTTGGAGACATTGTGTCATTGGCATTTTTTTAGTTGAAAAGTGGCTTTTGACCACAATAACAATTTTTAGTCAGCCTGTGCTCTCACATTTTCTATTCTTTTTCTTTTTTTTTTTTTCTTTTTAACGGGAAATCTGCAAACTAAAGCTTTTCCCTAGTGACCTTTGGGGATTTTCAAAACAAAACAAGCTATTTTTTTTCTCTTTAAATGCTTTTTGGAAAACACTTTTCAGTTTTAGAGTTCCTTGAAGAAACAAACAAATGAGAAAGGTATTAAAAACATTAAAACAAAATGCTCAGAAATCAAAAATTTCCAAATAGATTTGCAGAATTGGGTTCTACAGTTTGGAATGAACCCAGTTCCTCTACAGTACATGTTTACATTTATTATTCTAGATAACTACTAGACATCCATTCTCAACAATTACGTGGTGAGCATAAATGTAAATGCTCATATGAAAGCACAGGCCTAGATTTATCCTACCTAAATTTAAGCAATTAGTCGTTAAGCGAATTGAGAACCCACACTGCTGGCCAGTCTCTAAGCAATGGAGAGAGAGATATCTTTAGAGGGCAACTGAGGTATGAGGTGGGTGCAGTGGGTGCCTCCCTCTCATCCTCACTCCAGGGGCTATGAGGGCACCTTGGTGCATCTCTTTTCTGAACTGAAGAATCTCAGTTGCATGATTAAATTTAGGAGAGCCATTCTGTGTTTATGGCTCTGTGAAGTCATGAAACACAGCAGAGGGTAAGATCTTCTGTAGTGGTCGGATCAAAGTCGAATGCCCCGTATCTTGCCTCCACTAGTGGCCAGCAAGGACTGGACCTGCCCACCTCATGAAGACAGGAGGTGTTTCCTGAGCCAGAGGTGGTGGTTTTATGTTTAATAGCCCTCAGAGTGTTGGTATATCACGCACTTGATCAATCTTGTGTGAACAAATTTAAGATACCACATCTGCAGCATCTCGTGGGAAGGACTTCCACAGCTTAAGTGTACAGAGGAGTTCAATGGGAAGAAAGGGAAGAGAGTCTCCTGAGCTGGTAGAAAACTGAAAGAAGATGGAAACTGTGATACAAATAGTGGTTGCTCATAAAGCAGTGCATTGATGAAAAGGACTTTCTCTTCAGACTATGTATATCTCTATAAATGCATAATACGGAAAAGTTTGATCCGTGTTTTTTTCCTGCTCTGATTCTTGGCAACAAATCGATTCTTAAATCATTACAAAGTACGTGCAATACATAATCCCATGAAGTATGCAGCCTGTTTAATTCATCTGCTTGTTTCCATACCTGTAATCTAGTTTTATGTCAGTGCAACCTGCCAAGTTGGGGCTGGCGAGGGGAAGAAATGGTTCAAGTTCCTTATTCAGGGCTTTTCATGTAGCGCTACTCCCGGACACAGGTTGCGGTTACTCTTTGTGTTTGTCTCGAAAATCCTTTGTGGACTGCTCAGCTCAGGAGGATCAGAGTTTGTTCTCTCTGTACAGAACGTTATGCCCCTTATCTACTGGAACTTCGTTCTTCCTTGCAGGTAAACGTATTTTCTATCGTATCCATGGGAACCACCTTCAGCAAGGGTGGGTGTCCAAATAGATGGTTCAGCTCTGCCCTCATTTCCTCCCCCCTCCTCCAAACGAATTCCTATCTAAATAATTCTTGTCTCTACAGGTGTTGAGACAGGCAGTTCTCACAAAAAAAAAAAAAAAGAGAGAGAAGAAAAAAAGGAAAACTGATGACAAATGAGTTTACCTAGTAACCATTTGGAAACACTACCTCCTACCTCCATCTAACTATAAAAGGAAATATGTGTTTTATTCCTTCTTTAATCATAAAGGTTCAATGAACATACTGTAAGAATACATTCAGAGCTATTTATCATCACTAACTCCTAAGATTTAGGATACGAGTGTGCTTGAAAGTCTTAGTCATAGAAACCTCAGAAACTGTTGTTAAAGTGCAAAAATATTTTCTTTAGTATGTACAGGCATAATATACATAATCCTTTATCTCTGGCAAAGCTGCTGGGTTTTTGCCAAGGGCATGTTTAGTGGTGTGTGGAATCTGAGGCTGCCGCATGACACTGCTGTTGGAGGTGCACAGATACCGTGGCGATGTGAGTGATATAGGTGCCTAGATAGATGGATGGGTGGATGGATGTTTTCTTTACCCACTTGCCAGCAATTTGATTCAACCAGTCCAACTTGATTTTCCAGATTATTTGAGGAGCCTCAAATCCATCTGTTTGAGAAATCCTGGCAAGCAATCAAGCCCCCTGCAATTCTCCCCCACTGCCATCTGAAAATTAAAGGTAAACACTGAGCAGTTCTCATTTAAATATGAAGCATCTGATACAGCCTTGATTTTTCCTTTTTCTTTCCTTTCTTTTCTTTTTTTTTTTTTTTTTTAAGTTGCTGGAGAATAAAAACAACAGTTGAAGGAACTGCAGTCAGTAAAAACGTTTCTCTGGCAAGGAGGCCAAACTAAATAATGACACCCAAAGCAAAAACATGCTTCACTGAAACTAAACTTTAGTCAATTCACTCTCTGAAACAAAGGATTTTTTGTAATTTCAAAAGTGAACATTGTACTTTACTCTGGCAGCCATTTGTATGTTTTTCAATGATCTGATTATGTATAAATCCCAATTTAGCATGCCTTTCAACACCTAAATCCTATGAGTGATTTGAAAACATTAATGAAGTTTTCTATAGACTACAGCTGCCCTTCTCTTCCTCCTAACATTTTTTGAAATGCAAGCTTTAGTGACAGTGTTTTGATGTGCCTCATTTGTTGATGTGTATTTTCTTTCCTTTTTCTAATTACTTTGTAAATATTTATAAAAGATACGAGATCTGTTTCACATTCACACAGCGAGTCAACGTTTTTCTCTTCATTCCTGTCCTCTGCAGTTGCTGTGCTTTCATGTGTGCTCTCAGACCTTTGATGGAACCTGTACCCCTTAGGGACGGGGTCATCAACGCAACCTGAAATTTAGGATCAGATGAGTTCAAAGGTTGCTCACTCAGGGGATGAAGTCTCAGCTCCTACTCAGAGCCTGAATAATCAAGCAGTTTGCAAGACTGGCTAGATTTCACTCCTGGCCTTGCTCTGCGTCTCTGTCTCCATGTCTTTACAATTTGTAAAACATCTCTAGTCTCTGTTTGCAGGATCGTACAACTCCTTTACACTGGCCTGAAGGGGTACTGTAAATCTATCCCTCTCAGAATGATTTAAAATGCTGCAGGTGAAACTGCCTCCTCTTTGCCTTTTCCCAAGCTCTCTGTGGGGGCTTGATGTCTGAGCACAGAGAGGTAAAGGCAAGAACCAAACACGAACGTCTCATGGTTACACCGTATGGCTTGGGATTGCTGTGTGTGTCCTGTATCGCGTGCTTCCAACTGTTACGGAGGCTTTTTGTGCTAAGAAGGCAGCGGGGGCTATATCAACACCCCTGGTATTCCAAAGGGCTCATTAAAAATACTTGTATATATCTGAAAAACAATTTAAAATAAATACGTATAAGGTAAACAAAAAGAACATATTCGAATCTTAGCAACTTTCCTATAGAGCGTCCATCTTCTAGAAATTGTTATGAATTCATTTTTTCTTCTTATAAAAAGAAATTTGTCTTTACTATTGATTCCAATGTTATTAGAAACAAAAAAAGAAACAGATATTGAAAATAATTCCTAAAAGGTAGAAAAAAAATCTGTGAAAACCAAATCTCTTCCAAGAGAAGTTTTCCCTTGACTGAATCGTTATTTTCAGCTGAAAGTCTGAATTGTTGAAAATTCCTACTCAGCTCTATCCCTACTTACCCTGTACCTTTCCTGTAGGAGGAAAACCAAAACCTGAGTTACTGGGAATTATTTTCCTAAAAGTTATGTTTTCTTTTACTCAACTGAGAAATCATTTGTAATATCCTGAGTCCTCTTATTTCTTAAAAATAATCCTCTACCTTTTACCCATGAAGTAGTGTAACCGCATTCCAACACAGTCATATTTATTAAAAGTTCAATGTCCCATGTATTTTAAGCAGAAGATGTTTTGGTTTAAGAAATAGTGGAAAATGTTAAAATAAATATTGTTCCAATCGTTGCCCAACCAGTGCACTTAATTAATTTTACAACCAGGTGGTGAAAATGAACTTCCTTTTCATTTTAGGGCTATTTGGCCCTGCTGAACGAGGGCACGGTGTGATCAATACAAGTCCTACTGCACTGGGTGAATCCAGCTCCTGGTGAAGCTGGTGACAGAGATTTTGGTCCTCACTCTGTGACTTAGCACCTCGTATAAAATACCCCTTTGTTTTGGCTGCTGAACCCAGATATCTGAAAAAAAGATAAGTATATTTTCATTAGCACAGGCAGGGTGCCCCACTCTCTTTGCTCTGAGGAGTAAATCCTGAAGCCGCTTTTCACTGATGATGTCTCTGATGCCTTGGCATCCTAAGAAAAGCACTAACGGTTGTTTTAGTCTCTCCTCCAGACATGAGTCTTCACTTCACAATCTCAGACAGAATAGTGTAAACTTGGGGAAATTCCATACTAAAGGTGTTAATGAATTACTGGATTCAAAAGCATTAACTCAATAGAGTTATTTCAGAATAACACCAGCATAATTAGGATTCCAATTAGATCTCTGTAACATTAATAAATGATTAGTTAATACTCAAAATATCAAATTCATATGCGGTTCTACATAAACTCACAAATAAATAAATTGTACTGTCAGTACCTTATTTTTGCCTGATTTTTCCTCAAGGTTACTCTTTAGATGGTGATAAATATTTTTATTATTTTTCATTTGCGGGTTAGAATTTTGAAAACACTTTCCAGAGGCACATAAAAATGCATGTGATTTTAAAGGATATTGAATTCACTCCACCGTATTTTTGCTGGTGTTAAAAAAGGGACTAAGTGCACATCACCCATCACTCAAGAAGCAGGCAGGGCTCGTGATGTCCACGTTTAATGCAAGGGATGAGAGAGTGCCGTGCTTCTTTAAGGACATTCTTGCATCACTCCTGCATTGCCTATGCCCATCAGTGACTCAAGGGTAGAGTACTCTGACTGAACAGATTTGATTAAACCTTTCTGGGAGTAGATCTATCACAATCCTGCTTCTTCATGTTGCATGATAACATCCGGCCCCAGGCAGGCTTTTGATTAAAAGTTCCCCAGTTCCCCCGAAGATTTGTGGAGAAATTTTGTTTATTCCCACAACTCTGAGAGCATTGAGGTTATGTGCTCACATTTTGAAGTGCAAATTACATAAATTGCAATTTGGCAAAGATGTCTCTGGAGCTGGGAAACTGACTGGGGAGGCCGATAGACGTTTTCCATTGGACTATGGTCTGGAAAAAAAAAAAAAAAAATTAAAAAAATTCCTTTAATTTTTTAATTTAGCCCACACAATCTTTAAAACTAGTGGTGATGAGCAAAGAGAAGGATAGAGCTTGGAGTGCAGGATGGGAACTGGAAAAACTTTACAGAATACTTTTTCAAAGGAAAACCACACACTGAGGTCACAATCAGACTCCTGATATATGACTTATTTTCAGTTCAGCACTTTCTATATATCTACCTCTTCATTTTTACCTTTATTTTACAGATAGAAAATGAGTAAACCTTTTTTCTTGACATTGGAAAGTTTGTTGCTTAGTTTTAGAAGAATTTGGAAAAGTATTTGCCAAGTCATTTTTGAACTGCACACAAGCAGAGCGATTATTTATTATACTTCTCACTGTTATAAGTCACTTTGGCCTGCTCATAATGCAAAAACAGCTTGATTGTAAAAGTTCGAACTGCTTTTCACTAACTTTTTCCAACTAGACCATAGGTAAGGGATGAGGAGAATTGGCCCATGAAAAATAAAAAAATATTTGAACTGTTAGCTCATAAGCGGTTAATCACCAGAGGCACAGACTGAAATATTTCATTGATGGTTTGACAGCTAACACTGCAGGGGATGACTCAGGGCTTCTTGTTCACTCTTCACTCAGGCTGAACCATGATGATTTTTATCAAACTGAGGAGCTGGTAGAAAATGCTGACTGGATCTCTTTAATGCCAGTGTCAGTCTTAATTCCAGATTTCGCTAAATCTGATATGCCATGGGAAATACTTGAAATTGTATGGAAACATCTAAATTGCTGTGTATGATTTTCTGTGATGCTAATCCTGATCCCTCACGGGCAGCACACTGAAGGGCCACTAAAGATCAGGGTCCTGGTAGGAGACGTTTTACAGACGTAGTGGGATACTGAGAGTTCCTGCTCTGCCCTCAGATTCTGTGAGCTTAATGGTCTGTGCCAGTATGGTAAGATGAGTGATAGCATCCCCAGTAATACAGATTTGCTGCTGAACACAATGGCCACAAAGTGCTGTGTGAGTTCCAGACTTTCTGTTTCTGCCATCAAACCATCTGGAAGCATCTCTAGGTTGAAAAGCTTTTGGTGTCTGTACAGCAGGACCAAGCAGCAGTGCAGGACAGAAAGACAAAAGGATGGAGATTCCTGTCACTGACATTAGTGAATACAGGCAGGCAGTATGCGATTACACAACTTCAAATTTTTCCTGCTGTTTACAAAATTTTGGCATTCAGAATACCTCCCTGTGCTGTGCTCCGAGGATTGAGTAGAGCTGACTCTGCTCTTGTTGTAGGTCGCTTGATTCACCAGGCTCCACGGATCAGGGATTAATTTTTATCAGTTGCACAAGTAAAAGAGATAAAGACAAGGAGATAAAGGAAGCACATTTCTTCCCCATGTTCCTGGGAAATTTGCCTATCCCCACAGGACTCATTTACAATAAAAGAGATCAATAACAGTATACCAGTGTAAGCAGGAATTCTTTCAAGAGTCTTTATCCACGCAATTATAAAACAGTCTCTTCCAGGTGACTTATACACTTCACCTTTGATCTCAAAACACCATGTTTAGCTATAACAGTCCTGTTCACTATCTGTAGCATTTTGAATGTATGATTCTTATCTATGTGTGGAGGTTAAGCAGACGAGTACACAGCAGTCCTGCAATTATTCCCTTTTAAATATTTTCCATTCTCAGGAGAACTATGGGGAAAGGTGTCAAAGAGTAACTTCCAGTTAAACAATCGGCTAAAAAATCTGAAACAAATGGACCATTTCTAATGATTCAAACACTGAACCGTGGAACAAAACATGGAACCACTTCAATGCAACAAGTCTGTAAGTAAACAGTAAAAAACCAAACATTTATGGGATACAGGTCAGGCTCTTGTGTTGAAAATAAAGGCATATAGATAACACATCTGATGTGGAAATAAACTGAAGTTGGCTGAACCTTGCTCTAATGGAGTTACTGAAACCCACAACAAACTTACGTATCCAGATGAAGCTGCTTTACTTTTTTGGAAGATTCTGACAAGAATTCTTACCAATTCACAAACAGCACTCAAAGTATGCAAAATCATGAATCAGACTGAAAAAAAAATCCAATAGGTTTAACTACTAAGGTTAGATTTCCTACGAAGACTTTTCTTTCGCTAACCACCTCATCTCTTGAATTAAATCCAAGAATCATCTCGTGCTACATTACTCCGGTAATTTTCATTTACAATCAAATCAATATTGGACTAAATGTCAGGAGACATGCTCTTTATTTCCTAGTCTCACTCACATCGGTTTCACGGGATCATGGGATCATAAGGTCGGAGGAGCCCTCTAGCCCAACCTCCTGCTCAAAGCAAAGACAGCTTTGAGGTCAAAGTTGCTCAGGCCTGCGGTCAGTTCGGTCTTGAAAATCTCCAAGGACAGACACTTCACAAATTCTCTGAACAGCCTGCACCCTGCCTGACTATCCTCACAGGGAAAAAGGTTTTAATTCAATAGCTTGTGGGAAAATGTGTATATATAAGCTGTTGTTGTCAATGTTGCTGTTGTTGTTGTTGTTTTTAATTTCTCAATAAATATTTCATGAACCATCTGCCAGTGACTGCAGAATGAGTAACACTGGTCTAGAGCATAAGGGCAGGATTTCTCAAAACGGTCTCTTGGTCACTTTTTCATGCCAAACTTGGATTTTTCCAATGAATTCTAAAAATATTCTAAAAATTACAATTAATACAGAGATGTATACAGCCTAAACACTAATTAAAACAGACGAAGAACAGTTGGGGGCTTATATAGCTTCCCGTGCTAGATGGGTGAAGATGTCCAGCTGGAGGCAGCATGTAAAAGCATGTTGTCCAAATACCAAATCATTTTCCGAATTAGACTAATTATCTGTAGCTCGTAACTGAGGAGTGGATGGGAAGGCTTGGTAGGTATTTTGCTGCAGAACCAATAAATCCTTCTTGGTGTAAATCCACCGATGCCTAGTATTGGAAGAGACTAGGTACGTAATGGATTGCTATTTTTGGTGCTTCTCAGAAATCTAAATACTAGCGTACAGGGCAATAATAAGACTGGAAAAGTCATCCAAGGTCATAGAGCAAGCTTAGGCATTGATGGTTCACACAGTTTAATTGCTACTGGTCTCTACTTGGGCTGCTCCAGTTGCTTCTGCCCAGAGGAAATCTGCTATAGAGGTGGCAAGCTTGAAGCAGTGGGGTTGTGAGGCAATTAGCATCACCTACCTCAGGACCAGGTCCCAGACCTCTTCTATTTATTGGTAGAGACCATGTAGCTAGGTTCACGTGGGGCTGGATGAGAAAGCTGCTTAAGGGAATGCAGTCTGGCCTGTTCTGTGCTCTTCTGCCAGAGATCATGTAGGCCTGAATTCCTGCCCCAAACACCTTTAGCTGAAGCATGCAAGCCAGAAGCTTCATTGCTCTGGGCCCCCAGGGAGTCAACGGAGAAAGACACACACATCTGGAAGGTGATTCAGCACCCTGAGAAGCATCTGGTTCTCCCAATTGACTGTTGGCAGCATTTAGGTCACCAACACATCTAGTGCAACTGTCTGAGATACCTTTAAAATTACTCAGGGTTAATTTAGGCTACAAATAGTCAAAGAACCTTGTGAAGAAAATCTCATGATAGCGTCAGCTAAGATTAGACAGGACTGAAGGGTTCTGGACATCTGGGCACTAAGCATGCACGTGACTAGGAAACAATAAATGCAATCTGTCAGACCTGCCAGAGTGACCGTGCATGGCGTGCATCCAGACATATTGCATGGTGCATGCAAAACCCAGCATTTCTGGTCTGCATTAAATGAATGACTGAATGAAACAGTGCTGAACGATGATTCACAAAGCAGTGCATGTTCTCCTAAGGAACATGTACATAAGGAAGATGTACAAGGCATTCATTGTCTTCTTTGGCACCTAGATTCAATAGTTTAGCTAATTATGTGGCGTGTGTCTTTCCAGCAATTATTATTTCACATGACAATGACATCAAGTTGGGGTTCAAGCTCCCAAATGTGCAGCTGAACAGAAACGCTAGACCCTTTGTCCTATTCGCGTTTGACTGAATGAGGAAGCTCATTTTTTCAAGATTGATGATTGTAGGTTTATTTCACGTTATTTATTTGTCTATTTTTTTGTTGTGGTTATCTCTTATTCTGCATATACTGAAGAATTTATGGGCTGAAATATGAAAACAGTAAATTAAAGTGCGTTGGATCATCCAGACCAATTCTTTCTGCATAGCATGTTGACCACTAAGCTGTCCAGTCATGCTGCACAGCTTCCACTGGAGAATCTTTTACCGTCTCCATATGAGTCTGCCCAAAAGCCATAATCATTCATTCAGTCCATCCACTCTTTCTCTGCTCAGTCAAAGCCTGGGAAAGCAGGTGCATCTTCCACTTAATCCTGAAAGTCATATATCTTAGCTGTAAAAATCAAGAAAACATAGAAGTGGCTTGTGAAGTCTGAGATGATAGTCCATTCATCTTTAAAATTGCTGGGGACCCTGCTGTCATAAACATGGCTAACAATTGGTATCCATTGTCATGCATGAGAAGTCATAAAATGAAGTGGAAGAATAAAGCTCTGTTATGCATGTTGTAAAAACTGGCGTGATGAAGGAAACCCGCTGTGACCACTTGAACCCCTAGGCCAAATGTGCCTGGAAATTGCAGATATTCCATTGTCATTGGTTTCACATTTTTCAGGGTGGTAGATGTATGGAGGAATTCCTGTTGCCCGTGGCTATTCTCCATGCCGAGGTCAGGGCAGATAAAGAAATTTCGTTCCTTGGGAGTTATCTTTCTAGTTTTCCTCGTGTATTCACCACTTCTCCCCAGTGCTTTACGGCATTTTTGCCACTATTGCTCAAGGTTTGCTACAGGTAGGATAAAAATTCCTCTCTTCAGGGAATTCCCTCAGATAATCTCTTGCAGGGTGTGTCTATACAGTCTTTTGCAGGCACTGAGTAAGCTCTGCCCAGTCTCTAAGAAAGCCAAAAGCCATGTGCATCCCATTAACACAATGTGAAGCCCAGACTAACTGGCCTTATTACTGGGGCTTTCAAATACTGCCTTCAGATAGCTTCCAGATGTCTTAAAATCGGACATCTAAGTGTGAGCTAGTCAACCAAGGCTTCTTTTATAGTTAGTGTAGTAGAAAATAAACACCACCAAAGGCAAATTGTATGACCTGTCTTAGATACCTATCTCAGGATGACATGAATCACCTTCTGGAGGTGTCTCTTTCTCTACATCTACTGTACACAGAAAGGGCAACATGTCTCACTCAGACTTAAATTCTCATTAAAAAAAAAAAGTTGAGATCTTTAGATAATTATTTGTCTTGGGAACTTGGACTGTAATGAAACATCAAATGATGTGGGACTTGTCATGTGAGATAGTAATGCTGTGATCCTAATATTAGATCTCAAACCTAGTTTTAAAGTCTTCCAAGAAACTTCTTTAAATTTGTTTACAGCAAGTTGTCTATCTTCATGCAGTCACCCTGAAAACCAGACTCATCTTCTGTCCATTTTGCAGACATGCATTAGTAGCCTGAGGCTTGGACAAACCATGACCTTCTAGATCTGCCAGGGCAAGCATGCCTCTCCATGCCTGGCATGTTGTCTTCTCTATCCTCTCACCCAGGTTCCTCCACATTAGGAATTCAGGCAGGGCCAGTTCAGTCAGTCCTTGAGGGAATAATATAAATGGAAGGATCTCAGATCCTGTCTTTTCAAGACTGCTCTTAATTAAGATGTAGGCTTACCAACAGTGTCCTATTTGAGCTGGTGCTGTTAGAAGTTTTGACCTCCTCATTAAAGATTTCATTTTGTGTTCTTACATTCTTGAAGAATTTAGACTGCTTACCTCTGTTTCTGTGGTGACTATTTGAAGTTCTTCGGTTTGCCTGCTGGCCTAAGAGCTTGGGCTGAATGGGCTACAAAGTTTGTTCTGGAAGTCTGGATAACAGAGCAATTAGAAATCAAGTAGATGTTGGAGTTGATGTTTAAAATTGTAACAATGTAAACAATTGTAACCACGGGATACATCCTCTTTTCAATCACAGATTACGTCCCTTTCCCAATTGGCACATCAATAAATGTAGGCATTGATAGTCACTAATGAGAATGGCTAGAATTGTCATTTCTGTCCCCCTATGTATATTTTTAAGAACTATGTAGTTCAAGTAATGAGTTTCATTCTTCTTGATAGTTATGCTTTCTGAAGCCAATAGATTCATCAACAGAACATTTGTATTTTATACCTGTACACACATGCGTACATACTGTGTATACACAGCAACACAGAAACATAAACACAGATGACTTGAGCCAAAGGTAACCATTAAGAAGAGTTTGTCAATAGCGTGCAACAACACAGAAGTTCCAGACTGGAAAGGCTGGTTTCATACTACTTAAGTTAGGCGCCTATTCACCTTAACCTTCCTCTTTGTCGAAGGAGACACATATCTCCGGAGGGTGATTTGGCTCAGGGTGATTTGACTCGCTTCAGAATTAAGCTGTCCTCTGATGATGTTTGTTTCTTTTCACTGAAGGCGGGCCTAGGTATTCAAAGTGTTATATGCTCAGAAACTTCTTAGATTTGCTGAACGTAGGGTGGTTTTGTATTTATTTGAGACAAAACAGTACTGGGCTTCTCAAAGCACGTGGCCTAAAACAGGCTATGTACAGTGTAGGAATCTACACAAGTGATTCTACAATCTTGCTGAAGTCATCTGAGACCCAGTCGGTCCAGATCACTCTGAAGAAGACATCTACACTTGGTAGGCTGCGTTGTTTCCAAAACTTCACTAAATTTTTCCATATTAGAAATTTAGATACCTAGCTTGCATCTAGACACATTAGGCAACAAAAGCTAGGATAACCTAAATCTTTCCCTACTTATCACACTTGGTGACTTCAGTTCACAAGGCCTTTTCACAAAATCAAGCCTCATACATAAGGAAAAAAAGAAGACTAAGAAAACTGAGAAGGTCAGAAAGATTTTGCAGTTTTAGTCCATAGCACAGTGAGTGGCTAAATTACCAGATCACTTAGAACGACTTAGGTTCAGGTCTCGCCATTGGTATTTGATGCACTTTGACCTTCCAAAAGAGTATCTTTGTGCCAAGCTAACAGCTATTGTAACAGAATAGGTCTTTCATTATTTCATGTTTAGGCTGTTTCAGTTTCTCTGGAATAATTAAAAAATAAGACATAGGAAAACAATAACTCTAGGTATGAGGATTGCACCTTAGAATGATCGGGTACAAGTCACTGGAGCTGGCTGCTGTGTTGTGCTGATCAGTCAGAACATGGACAATGAAAAAACTCTATGAATTTAGACATCCCAGCTCTAGCTGATTTCTAAACAATGTGTTATTCCCAGAACAAATTCCTATTGATTCCAAAAATTATATTCTGCTGGCTGCTCAATGTTTTAAAAATATTTTCTCTAATTACTCTATCTAAATCTTTAGCTGTCCAGCTAGCTTTAAAAATCTGCCTGTTTGAAATACCAGACTTGGGCTCCTAAGTCACTTAGAAATTTTATGACAGTTCTTTCTTGCTAAAATTCTGAATTTCTGTTTCTTTCTTTCTTGTTCTCTTCTTTCCCTCCCTGCTGTAATTGAGACTGTTAATCCACTTGGTTCCAGTGAGAAAAATCAAATAAAATATTACAGTAGTTTTGGTCTAATGCATAGTAAGTTATCTCAGGTGAGTAAGAGGAGATAACTCAATAGAGGAGTTATCTAACTCTATGAGTTAGAGACCTCATTAAGGTCTCTTTTCCAATTAATATTTAGATATTAACATAAGTTTACTACTAATAATTGCATAAGGAGTGATAAAGAAGCTTTGTCACAAAATATGGAGTAGTAGCTTGGTTGTAAGGGTCCTTATCAGAGATGTGTGAAATGGCAGGACAGGAAGGTACTCCAAAGCTGAGTGATATAACAATCAACCTCTTTGGAAGCAAGGCTTTCTCATTTTTTATTTATTAACTGTGAAAGTCTTCTGTTTCATTCCTATACAAAATAAGAACGTTTTTTTAAATCTCAGGAAAGTGGTATAGAGGAACTTTAGGGTTTTCTTGCAGTCCTCAGGGCTTCAGCATGTAGCACAGACTCCTGTAAGAAGCTTTTTCACAAAACCTTTGACTCCTCCCTACAAGCAATGAATGTCAAAACACATGAAATACAATGTATTTAATTTTTTTTTGGCCAGCAAATAGAGCAAGGTGGATTATTAATCCAACTAACCCAGTTTTGATGTTTTAACTTAAGTTCCTCACTTCCATGATTGAACACTGAAGAAAGTAGACTTGCACACACACGTGATCCCCTTCCTCTCTGCCCCAAAACACTTAACACAGGTACTCCTGTATTATGGCAGACAAGCATTATTTAATATCTCTTTGGCTTCTTTGTACTATTTGATACACAGACTCCTTGACTTCTGGCCAAGATTCCAGTCTTCACGACCTGATGGTTGTGTCCCACCTGCCCCCCTTCTTAATGATAGGCTGGAGTTTTATTTGTATATCCTCAGATCCAGCATATTTCTCTATCTCTTTACATGTCAGGGTGGTTCTGTTGTACTTTAAAGTTAGTTTTACAATGGTAATTATGGATCAAGAGTTCACATAGTGCTGTACTTGATGTTAATAAGCAGATAAATGTATAATCGCTCAGTATTATGAGAAGTTCTAACTGAAGGACCAAAACACTTTGTCATTTTACTCCACCCTTTGTGAGTCAGTAAAATGGATTGAATTATATAGCAGAACCAGCACTTCACTGTCATGAAACTCGTAAAAAAAAACATCAGAAAATGTCACTACATGTTGGCAGTTTATAAAGGAGATTAACTAGTTTACCCATTGGTATTAACATGTCTTTAATAGTGGTAACATTCTTTGCAAATTAAATAGCTATTAAATAAAGAGCCTGTCCAGATATGCTTATGTGCCCATGTGAATATAGGCATCTATGTACCTTAATGAACAGACCTATACAGAAAGAATTAAGCCCATTTCTATGTTTTCAGCATAGAATTTAAGACCAACTGGCTCTCACTTAATCCAAAGGGTGATGTTTTGGGTCTCAAAGTTCCCTTTCTGCTCATCCACTGATGTACAAAGTTTCATTAAAGCAGTGCCCATAATTGGTTGCTTTTGCAGTCCAACCTATGATTTCCCCTTAAATCAAAATACTTCATCCGCTGCTAGAGGAGGGAAGAATGTGGATGGTGCATACTGGATGGTGCGTCTGCTCTGATGTTTTTTGTTTGGTTGATACCTATCAATGCTATAGGAAACTACTACAAAAGAGGCTGAGATGGTCCACTGCATTGGGGAAAAAGAGTGTCATTCATGTTTCTCCACAGCTCCATCAAGTACAGTTTAGAGGCATTGGAGAGGACAGCACAGGCAGGAGAGTGTGGCTAGAAGTTCTTCTCCTGTTTTCTAAACATAAATACTGCATGTACTTAAAAATGTATTCAAGGAGGAGCCCTTGAAACTCTTTCGGTGGTCTAAAATGTCACCCTTGCTGTAATTAGCATCTGAATCTTTTCAGATCCTGTTTTCTTCAGGAAGAATCTAACCTTCAAGATTAGACAACCTAAGATCCTTACAATATTTTTCATAGGATTTTATTAACAGTCAGCATACAGTTCTGTCATAAGGATGGACACTTTTCCTCCATTACTGCATTGGCCAGGTAACCACTTTCCACCAAGCATGTATTTCATGGCAATGGATGTGTCTGCATAATTTGTGTCTATATACCTTTGAGGTGCTGTAGGAGGAAGGCTGCAGTACAAGGGTTCCAGTGCAAGGATTCCAGAGAGCTTTTACATCTACTAAATATTATAGTTACGTGTGAAGGAAGGACTCTACATTGGAAAGAAAGTTGGATACACTGCTCAGTGTAGTTGCAAAAACAAATTGGAATGCAAAACAGCCAGCACATCTTCAAAGGCCAAAGTCCTGTGCGTGTGTTGTGTGTGTGTACATATAATAGTCATAACTCCCATTTATTACTGCTAGAGCAACAGCAACAGGCTTTAGAGGGCAAATGTATCTGACTGAAGATGGAGCAACAGTTTGGTGCTAGTCTAAGGCACAGTAAAGTCTGGAGAAGTCCTTTTACTAATTCCGCTTTCACTTTCCAATGAGACCTAATGAATGAGTAGGAAAGATTTCAGATCTGTAGAAGGAAACAAAGGGCTAACTTAAAAAGACTGTATATTAAGGGAGCCAAAGGCTCCAGAGATGTGGATCCTAGATATTCACTAATTCTACAGTGTTTATTTCCTGGTCTGCCCCGGCTCCCACTATCTTTAAAATCCAAAGTGACAGCTGATATCCAGCAGAAGAGTTGTGTATTACTATTGTCTTTCTATTTTTGATAAAAGAAGATAAGAACCTATTTAAATTGTATCATGTTGTTAACCTTAGATTGATTCTGACAGGATTACAGATAATGGGTTAAGAACTTCTAATCTTTTTAAAAGGAACAGACCGAAAGCCATGAAACCATCATCTTAAATCAAGGCTTTGTCTCTGCATCTCCTTATACATTGGGCAGTGGCATGATACCCTATTATGAACTCTTAAACCTAGTAAAAGCAACAAGCACAGGAGTCTTTTCGTAACTCCACTGGAGCTCTTGATTTACTGAAATTAAACTGTCAGACTCTAAACTCCAGAGAACTAAAGAACAGCTGCTCCATACCTATTCAGATTGTGCCTTAAATGGCAGTCCCACACAGTAAAGAAAGGAAATTATCTGTTTTGTATTGTTCAGCCCACACAGAAGGAAGCTCTTGCTTCTCAAAATGTGAATTCCCAGTGTCTTTCTTTTTTCTTTGCAAAACATACACCAAAAGACAGTTCTATGCTAGGATTATGGGTTCTTTTGTAAGTGTGAATTCATTCATTCATCGACTAGCTGAAAACAAAAGAAATAAAATATCTGACAAAAGCTTCATCCATCTATGAACTTACAACACAGGCATAAAAGCAAATACCAATGCACCCTCTCTCGATACTCATAATATCTGAGGTACAAAACTCATGAGCTTGATCCCAAAATGATGACTTTTTTGTGACTTCCATCTGAATTCTGATTTTTAAGTTCTTGTCACTCACCCCTAGTGGCATGTATTATTGCTTGTTTCTTCCCAGATTCTTAAAGACGGTTTTGGGTAAGTTCTGCTGTCCGCAGGCCTCACAGGGGTCGTTATCTCAGCATCACCTTTGTTCATGTACAGCACCCATAACATACATAAGAATTGCATGGATCTTCAGCTACCTTCATTAACTGTGAAGGACTGTCCAAGGAGAGAAATAGGCATCTCATTCTAGGTACTTCTGGTCTTCAAAAAGTCTGAATTTCCCCTTGGAGGTGCCTGTTGGTGTTGCTCATTCTAGAGACATACTAGACAACAGGGTTAGGCTTGGCAAATTATGTCAAGACTCAATCCAGGTTGTAGACATTTAATGTGTGCATGTGTTAAGTGTCTATGTATGAGATAGATGTGTAAGTTCTCATTATAGTAAAAGGTGATTCTGAGGCTGATTCATGGATCTTCACAGGGGTGCTAAAGAGATTATTCCAGGTATCTGGGACATCGTTAGGGGCTGGCAGACTGGTCACATGTCTGAGAAACCCAAACCCTTCTGGACTAGTATCTGCAAGCCAGTCAGAATACACTAGAACAGTTTATATGGAACTGAATTTCCACGTTAACGCAGCTAAGCTTACTCTTAGTAGAGCAAATAGAATCTGGAGAGCTATTCAACTTTCTTTACAGTAGATGCCTGCATTTAGTCGGCTGAATACTCCATACTCCATGCACATTGTATTTACTAGAGCTTAAATTACTTTCACAGGTTAGAGTCTTTGCTCACGTGTAGACACTTCCATGCTGATATATAAATCTCACCCTAAAAGACAATTCAAGCATCTGGGCACTCAAGTCAGTTGCCTAAACATAGGCACCCAGCGTCACTCATAATACTGTGGATCGTCTAAAAATCTGTGTTGACCTGACATCAGACAGGATCCATACAACTTGCACTCTTCTGGGGAGGAAGTTGAAGGCATAGTGGACTAACCTAAAGAATTTAAGGTGTCACTAGACTCGTAATGAGTTGATGCCCTGAAGACAGGTGAGATAAATTGACCCTGCTTGTACATGGATTTCAAAACAAAGAATAAAGATGTCTTGACTAATCATTGAGATATTCATTCTATTTTCAACATTCCTATGCAATTATTTTAACTCAATTTAATGCCATCTCTACAAATCCATTCCTTGTGATGAGAAAAAAATAATTTCTTTTCAATGAAACAATTTTTTAGTAAGCATACTGATACAAGCATGTTATATTAATTTGCCAGTAATTTAAGGTCTTAAATTTTGTATTTGTGCGTGCATGAATGTTTAGCTCACTGAAACAAAATTATCTCACCAGAACACCCAATCTAACTGCTACCGTCACCTGCTGAATGATACATTTCTGGCAACTATAGCAAATTTGCCCATGGGGATGATCGAATGGAATGTTGCTGTGTAACCAAACTCCAAAAAGTGTCTTTAAAACAGTGATGAATGAGTGAAGTCCACAAATACTGTTTTTTTCTGTCATAAATGTAATACTTACACAGAACCTTTTAATTGCATCAGTAACTGAACTGACAACCAAATAAACCTGACAAAGAATGTTAAAAACTTGATATATCCTACACTGATGGGTGGAGAAGATTTCAGGGAGGCTTTAACTAGTTATTTGCTTAATAACAAGGTTATATTTCCTCTTATGATTGCAATTATGATTTCATGGAGTTTCAAAATCAGGATGACAACAGTCTTCACATTTTGTGCAAAAAGCTAGGTATTCTCTTAGTAGACTATAGAAATGTGACTGAGAAATACTGAAAGATTTAAGAGAAGCTGAAAGATTTATTGTTGTAATAGATTAACAAATGAACTTTTTAAGAACACTTTGTATGAAACTAAAGTTTTCTAATAACAGAATGTCTGAGAACACTTTGTCTGTATGAAACTGAAGTTTTCTAATAACAGAATGTCTATTTATTACTTCTTTTATATCACTTTTGATCTGTTTTACTTTTGTATGCTTTCTTTCTTAAAGTGCTCTGATGCTTTTGCAACATATAATTTATGCGAGTGACAATTCTCCCTACTTTTACTTTTTAAATAAAGACATTGTAAATCCTTTTTCCCAGCCAACTAAATGTAATGAAAAAATATCATTAAAATAATGGCACATTGGTAGTGTTAACTCAGTAAATTTTTGCACTCTTTGTTTTGTTGGTTTTAAAGTTGTAGATTTTAGACCACACCAATACCCCAGCATATCTCAAGATAGTCCACAGTCATTGTGAACAGTTTCAGGGATAGTTCTACTAGTCGCATCAATTCATATTTGCTATTTCAAGTCTGAACTTCTGCTAAGTGCATAAATGCTCCAGTATACTCTGGCTGGATTCACTATTAAGCTAGGAACTCAGATTTCTGGAGAAAACAGGTTAGTTTGTTATTCTTACGGTGTATCAGGTCAGATAGTTTAAGTAGGAAAAAAAACCCAAACAGAAATATGAATATGATGATAGACGCTATGGTGAGAATCTCACATTCCTCTCTCTGGCATTTCCTATGGGGTTAGTTTAGGTGTCGGCATGTTGGCTTTTGTGAGTGAATTCCATTCATAAGCACCAGGTTGTACCAAATCCTTGGACAAAGAATTTAAATGTATTACTGGGGGTGGTGATTTTCACTCTTGTGTCCAAAGACCAAAAATTTGTTTGGCCTCACTGTGCTAAGTCTCCCGGTGTGAAACTGGTCTTTGGTTCCTCAGCTAGGTGAACTGAAGGCTGAGAGGAGAAATGGCTGCTCTCTCTTTAAACTCAGAGGATAAACCTAAGAAGGCAAAAGAACTATTTCAAGCTAAAACGTCATGTTTAATGGAGCAGATGGTTAAAAATTAGTAACACAGTTCAGAGTACAAAATAAAAGCCCCCGTCCCTGGAAGTGTTTGAGCCCAGTGTGAATAGGGGCTTTGAGCAACTTGATCTAGTGGAAGGGGTTCTTGCCCAGGAAAGAGGGTTGGAACTAGATGATCTTTAAAGTCACTTCCAACCAAACCTTTCTATGATTCTATGAAATAAAGTTGTGAGTCTTACAAGAAAAGTAACGGGAGGAAGAAATCTAGCCTTTTTAAAATAATTCTGATCAGTTTATGAAAGGCATTCTGTCATCCACTTGCCCATGATAACAAGGAACTGTAAGGTGATGTCGTGATCTGCTCCTTGCATGGTCTTCACACTCAGTAATGTTAATTTATAACACAGAATTTGAAGTCACATGAAGCAGAAGATCTCCTATCTTATTTTAAAGTATTTGTTGAGATTTATGATAAAGACACAAAGTGCCTCTTGTTCTCTATGTGAACTTTATCTCATTAGATCCTGAATCTGCTTGCAATACTTTTATCTTCAAGTAAAACTGAAGAAGCAGAGGATATTCAACAGTTCTTCAGATGTCTTCTTACTTTACAAAACCAGATCCATTCTGGTAACAGTAAGATAATGATGCAGTGAATAATATAAATAAGAAAATATTGCAAGAGAATTGTAACTAGCAAGCACATGAGTGCATGTGGAAATTGTGATGGATCCCGCAGCAGGTTTTGGCTCAAACTATTTGCTGGATTTAGCATATATATTTCAAATATTTTAGTACCTCTTAAGCTGTAAATTTTTTGTTGCATAACGTCTCTCACAAGCAGTTGCATTCAGCATGAATCAGGGATTATTCCTAATTTAATAAGCAGTCCATCTTTTTCTGAAGTCTTTCCCATAGACACAACAGTTACAAACAGTGGAATTAATCTTTCCAAATTTCAATGCCCGCACTCTGTTGGTTCCTGCTTCTGAGATAGTCATCCTTTGTTATAATAAATGAAAAGAAATAGACACTCCTATCAAGCAATTCCCAGTTTCTTGAGGAAGATTTCTGAAAATATGAGATGTTTAAGATTATAACTAGTTTAAATGCAGATATCTGCATTGCAGATATTTAAGCACAGGTCACATGAACTGTACTAAGAGAGATTTCCATTGCCCAGCTTAGGCACCTAATTTATAAGGATCTAGGGAAACATTACAGTAAACACCAAAGTCCTTTGTATAGTAAATGAAGAAAAGTAGGGCAGTGGCAGTAATTCTGTTTGGATGACTTTGAAACCACCTATATTTTTCCTTTGACCATATAAGCGCCCACTTTTATAGAATAAGTTCACTAAGATCCTAAAATTAGAAGCAAGTTAGGTGTGTAAGCAAGACAAGCAGGACTATCTTTTGCACTGACATATCTGTCTGATGATGACATAAGAAGATTGACATAGTAGAAGAAAAGAGTGACTGAAGAGAATAATTTTGGACAAGATTAGTTATATATTGATTTCTGTCTACATGCTGCAGTGAAGTCTGTCCTAGACATAGGTACATAAATCTGTAGATATGCACTGAAAAAAGTGAGAAAGATAGATGTGATACCAAACTTCAAACACTCAAAAAATAGGTAGGTAAAGAGCAATGGGGAAAATTAAAAATAAACCCATTTTTTATCAATGTAATTTTTCATTGTGGGAGTTTTTGTTTGTTGAGACTGTCTTGTTGTATTACCTGTCTAAATGTACAAAAGTAAAAAATCAACAGTAGTCTTCTGGCTCCAGAAAGCAAATAAGATCTGAGAACGGCTTCTCTAACTGAATAAAACAGCAATTCAAACCCAGCTGTTGTCTCATTACAGCGTAGATGCCTATGTTTGTTCCAAGTTTGATAGCAGAATGCAAAGCAATGCAGCAGGAGCTGGGTTAGTCTGGAGTATTGAAGTTACAGTAGAGGGATTCTGCATTTGGACTGCTTCCTCCACGTTTCCATGCCAGTGTTTCCATGTCAACTTTCTTCTTTCTGAAGTCACACAGATTGTAGTGATTATGCCTTATTACCTGTATGCTTAAAATGGGGTTTCTGCCTCAGCTGAGTGTTGTTGTAAAGCAAGCGGTATGTAACAGCTACACATTGGGCCATTTTTCCTGGAGGAACTTCACTTCTTCTCACAGCCCCCATTGGAAGTATCACACAGCACTGTAGCTCTTGACTGGTGTCTTTATGTTAAGAGTGCTTTGCTTTCAGGGTATGTTAACTATGATTTTACTTTATTTGGAGTGAAAGTATAAAGTCATGCTTATTGATAGATACTTCAGAATCAACTTTTATATTCCTAAAGAGTTTTACAACAGTTGACTGAATAAATATCTCACGTATCTGAGAGCTCATTAGTGTTATCCATCCAACTAAGTGACGACACTGAAAGAAGTAGGTGGGAAATTTGTAAGAAGGTATAGTGTTATCAAGATTTACTTAACCTAGTGAATGATTTTCTCTGTTAGGACATCCAAAAGTCTACTGGTAGACAGACTAATGATAAGAGATCTGTCTCCAGAATCGATTCATCTTAACCTGATCTCCAATGGAAAAAAGGAAAAGATTTATACTCAGAAGCAAAACATAACATTTTAAAAATGCACACATGCCAGCTTTAAAACCATATGTTTAAGCACAAACAAAAAATATTTTCTGTATTTTTCTTTGCAAATTTCACTACCAGACACTTTCAATATGCTTAATTTGTTAAAGTGCATCAAGTATGCCATTTAAAAAGTAGCACTCATATGTTACTGTGCTTACTTTCACCATAAAAATAGAACTCCCGGCACTCAGAATAGATGAAGAAAGCTTCAAAAATAAGTATTTTAACTCATGTCCTAGACACTTCTGAATCTGCTCTACACTCAGAGTGCAGAAGTCTGTGCATGAGAAGAAGAGCACTTGCTACTGTGCAGAAGCTGATTTTATGGAGCTTGGCTTCTTTCAGAGCAATTAGGGCCTAATGGCCTTTAAAAAGAAATCCTAGTCTCACATATTTATTAACTATATCTCCTGGGACACAGCTCCTCACTTCTCCGTTTCTTCTTTTCACGCTCAGGGTCAGAAAGAGGACACTTTTTGACATCATTCTGTTATCTTTTCCTATTGATTTTTTTATTTTTTTTTTTTTTTCCAGGGATGACCTCAGCGGATCTGCATGGGTGCAGCTGAAAGCAGAAGCCGGCCACTTACACCTCTTCTTCCAAAGGTGTGATTTACCCAGGCAGGTGCAGGCAGACCTGAGCTGGTTTTGCCTTCCCCCAGAGCTAGCTGACTGAGCAGGAGTGCGGACAGGATGAACTCAGGGCTGTCTGTACCCACCTGCACGGGCATGCTCCGTAAATCATTAGTCACAGCCATGGGATTAACTGCCTTGACACCATCCATGGAAAAAGCTGGATGCAGAAAGCCTGGTAGGTGCAGAGGCTCTCTGTCAGCCGTGGAGAAGTGGGCAGCTCGAGTGGCAATTCATTGCACCGGAAGATAGGGTGATGAATCTCCCTTTGAAAACGTCCTCCTTTTTTATTTTCTAAGGGAACTGCAGTGATCACCTTAGATTTTTGTCTAGCGTTGAGATGTTGGAGTTAGGTAAGAGGAATCTGATCCCCCAAGGATGAAATTGCCAGCACCTTCCACAGAGGGGGCATGGCTCTCAGGAATCAGCAGTAGGACACCAACCGATGCGACTGCATTTACCTGGGCCTGATGTTCCAGACAGGATCAACCAAAGGGTTAATGCTGTTGTTTTCAGAGTTTTGAGACACGGGGTATACAAAAACTAGAGCTTGGAAAATGTGATGTCCTGGTGCGGTTTTAAATTGTTAGCAGGTCTAAACAGATTTATGTAGCAGTCATGGACATTTACAATTAGGAACCATGGTCTATTTAAATCCTAATAAATATCTTCTGTTGAACTGTGTCAAAACAAAGTACAAGATACGTTGAGTGGATTCCTTAAACAAATAATATTAAACTTACTTAAATAACGCCCTCCAGGTATTATACTGAAACACCTGTTTTCTTGAGCAACATCTACTCCCATGGGAAATAAGTTCAAAGCCAATATAGTAGCATACAAAATGTTTTTGCCAGATACAAATGCTGCCTACGTTCAGTTTTGTAAATGGAAATTTTTTTTCCATTTGCAGTCATCTTTCCTTAATAACCCAAGGTCATTTATACAACACGGCTATTTTTATTTGTATGAAAGAGATTATCATTGGAAATATTAAAATGCAACTCTATTTTTAAAAGACTTATTTTGATTTTAAAGGAAAGAAAAAGGAAACCTTTACCCAGATAGGGTTTTAATGTTAATTCAGAAAGGGAGAAAAAACTTTCTGTACTTCAGCAAGAGTTTCACTTTGGTCCTCAATGAGAATCTGAAACGAAACCCGTCCAAACGAATGAAAAGATCCCAGTTTCCTTCAATAGGCTTTGGATTAGGGCCAACTCCTGCTCCCACTGCTTTCAGCAGTACAATATCTAACTGGGTCGAAATGATCCAATTCTTATCTCTCTGTATATCAAGATTACACAAAATCAATAGTAAATATAAAGCGAGATTATAGTTAGGCCTTGCTAATGCTGAGTTATTATTCAGAGTTAAAATCTAATTTGCAATGCATATTAGTTTTGGGAAGGATGACAGAAGTAGAGAAGAATAAAGAAAAGCAAGTAAGGCTACATTATTGGTGTCACTTCTGCCTTTTAGCTAAGAGCTGATTTTGTTATAGTCAAAGGCAAAGCTGTCATTGATTTCAGATAGGGCAGGATTTTATCTATTGCACTTCTTGTCTGTGATTCATTTAAGAATCACAGCAGTTAAGTCCTCTGAGCAAGCAGAGAAGGATACACTTGATTATATTTAGAGACTTTTCCACTACTCAGATTTTTCCATTAATTTCAGTAGGAGTTTGATTGAGCCCTTTGCAAAACACTAAAACCCACTGAGGGCTGGGCGTGAGCATTTCCAGAATTAATGGCAAATGAACGTTTTCGAAAATAATATTCTAGCTAAAACAATTTCCTAGTAAAGTGTTCACAAGCATCAGTCTTCCTGCAGATCTAAGCTATGCAAAACAATTTAATCATACCTTAAAGCCAACTGGAAAAAAGTTGTCTAAGTTTCAGTCTGTCCTAGAAACGTAACCACTAACATTTCCAATGATCTTTCCTAATTCCTGTTGGAAAGAGCTTTTATTGTGGTACCTACCAGTTCAGTTTGTATTCTCTGGAAATCATCTCCAATGAGATGATTACCTCAGAGCAATTAAACAGAAATTTAGAAATAAACAAACCAAATAAACAGAAAGATGTGAAATCTCTTTCCTGATTGACTTCTCCAAAGTCAAAGCAAATCAATTTCTTAGAAAAGGACTGACATCTTTCCAGGCAATAATCAAGATTCTAATTTTAAACACATCAGAGAAATAACTATTTCAGATTTAGTCGAATTCTCCATACATGTCAGCTGGTGCCCCAGTAGCATCTCCACTTTTGAAATACTAGTTGGAGTGTGTGGGCTCTACCTACCCGCACACCCTTACTTGTAGCTTCTCACCTTTGACATTAGCTTTGCTGCTTGCTGCTTGGGCTTAGTAAAACTCAGCGTTTTTGTCAGGTTAGAGAAATGGACTGAAGCTCTTGAAGTAAGGGATCACTGAAATCAGTAAAATTCAACTGGGTTTGCAGGCAAAAAAACCAACAAACTAACCAAGCTAACCATTAAACAGTCAGTTTCTCTGAGGACACTTCAGAAACTTTATTGTCATATCCTGTCTTCAGCTGTGCCTTGGAGTGAGGCTGGCCTGACTCCTCCGCTTGGGTCCTCTTCTGCTGTGGGAAAACAAGTAAGGGCAACTTACACAAAGCATGTTATCACAAGTAAATGGTAGCAGGTTAGAGGAAGAAGGTGGTAAGCTAGAGAAGATGTGGCTTAGTCTCTCCTTGTGTTCTGGGGACATACATACTGAGGTCAAACCTCACTTTGCAAGGTACTGAAATAATATATTTCCTCCTGGACGAGAGAGAAACGAAGAGAAACGAAATTCTTAGAGGAGATAGCATTATTACAGGATCTGCTGATGGGATATCAGGGCAAGCTGCTTCACCTGATTCATAAGATAGGATAGATCCTGCTATTTGACTTATTTTTGCAAGGGAAGGCTTGCAAAAAATTTTTTTTTGCAAGCTCAACTAAGTTCAACTGTTCAAGCTCAACTATATTATTGCTCAACTATATTTTTACATCAGTTCATAGATTAACATGATGAGTGTGTTTTGCATGAGTCCAAGGAAAGGTTGAAAACTTGATATCATCCAGATTCAAAGGGAAAGGGATGGAAAAAGTAAATCTCATTGGTGAGAAGGAGAGCTCAGCCAGCCCTACAGCAGTTTGACCTGAAGATAGCCTCTCGCAGCCACCAATGCAGCTGTCAGTGGAGTTTTCAATAGCCAGATGTTGTTACTGGAAAATACATTCCAGAGTTCATTGGAGCTACTTATAGTCCTGACCTTGTGTGACCAAGGCAGCTGATTCTGTAGCTAAAAAAAGGTATTGCGGATTAAGCTGAATGTGAAGCTTTAGCTATAGAATTATACAGTATTTTGCTAGCAAAAGTGTAATGACTGGAACGTTCATGTGCCTCTTTACTGTGCCAATGCAACTACTTTCTGAAAAAATTTTAATCTGTTCTATATATCTGATGAGGTGATCTTATTATTCAAGTAATGAGTGGAGCTGGTATGTTTTCTTGCCTTCTGAGCATTTGACTGATTTACTGTCTGGTCCCTTTAAAATTTTCTTGTCCTTCAGGGTGAATGCTAAAAGATAACTGGAAAATTTTTTGGTAAAAAAAAAAAAATTGCCCTCCCTTTCTGCAGAACAAGAAGGGTTTTCAAGGTCCTGGAATGTACTTGTTCCTCAGCCACCCACAGAATGCATGGCAAAATTAAATACATCTGACACGTACAGTACATCATGTCATGTCTGCTGATGTGATCCAATAGAGTACTAAGTATTACTCAATGCAAGGCTTATAGAAATGAAAAGGAGATACTGATTGCTTAATATTTACTTATAGTTTGCGAAACAGAACGAATAATCACACATTGATTTCAGAGGAATTGTTTCAAATACCTGTGCAGAAAATGCAATTCAGTTAGAAAGACTTATTTTTTCCTAACTTCATGTAATATTTACTAAAATATGTGGTTGGGGGCTTATAACTATAATGGGTTTGCAATAAGAGATGTCCCTTTCCAGCAGTGAGACAGCAGAGGGAGTGGAGGACTGGTTATTTAGAACCAGACCCTATAAGCAGGGGCTACTGATATTCTTTTACATGGTTCTGAATCTGCACCTGAAACGCTATTAAAAGTACTGAGCTACCATTTTCTGTGTGAGCTGTCAGTGTGAGAAATCTATATGAATCTGTAGTGAATTTTACAATTTACCAGGTTACCTCAAATTTTAACACTATGTTATACCTAGAAAAATACCTGCATGGTTTTGACGGGATGAGAAACAGTACTTACAGTTCCCAGATTTCACCTACTGGATAGGTGTCCTGTGGCATTAAAGTTTCATCATACTCTGTGTTCGGCATGTCCTGTGGGTTCAGATAAAAGCACTGTTAAACCTTAACCTCCTCCCTCCTTTCTCACCATATCCATTAAGCAGAAGGCAGCTGACAGCAGTCATTTCCACCACAGTCTCATTTTTCCAGGTCTCATTTTCTGTAGAAGTAGTGCCACTTCAGCTCTTTTTTTTTTTTTTAGCACAGAGTATACTTTTGGCTTGCTCCATCTCTCGCCATTGCTAGTGCTGAAGAAATGCCTCTTTAGATAGCATCTGTTTGGTCTGCTTAGGGGTCTGTCAGACGTGATCAGATCTTCATCAGTATTGCATTTTTTGTGTTACTGCAGACAGTCTTGTCTGTGTTATAGCCTCTCCATTACTTCTTCCTTCAGCTTACCATACTCTAAATATTTCAGAATTTCTGACACCTGCCTTGTAAACCCTGCAGTTTTCTCTAGAATTTGTAGTTATTTTTCTGTACTCTCTGTTGTACTGGAGGATGTTTCAAATACTATACCTAGGGACTTGATTTTTCTGGTCTTCCTAAATGCACGAGGCGTTTGCACTATACAGCTTCTCTGATACATTCATGTTCTTAAACACAATCTTCGCTTTGACAATTTTTGAGTTCCTATCAAATGTATAATCACTCAGTACCATTACAGAGTTTGTTTACATTTTTACACATCAGAGGGATATTATATTAAAATGTACTTTTAAGAAGAACATAAAATCAGCTTTTATAATTATGAATAGGAAATGTATGTCTTAGGGCATTTAATAAGAGGAAATTTCCACAAAAATAGGAAAAATTGCAAGTAAGGAAAAAAATTGTTTTACATATTGGAAATTTACCTTCTTTCATTCTATAAAGACCTTCCGTCCAAGAAGCATCTCTTTTTGGCTGAATGTACCTAGTTATTATTAGCAGTAAACATTTCACCATTTGTTCATAGATGGAGCAAAAAAGCAAACAAATTCATGAATCATCGAACCTAAGGTAAACTTTGAAACTGCAGTTAACTCTAAGATTAAATTCCCTTTGAAAATCTATGAACTTTTGCTTTTATGCTTATTATACTTAAAACTGAGTAGATTTTGATCAGATCTAAGGAAGAAATTCTTCACTCTGAGGATGGTAAGGCACTGGAGAAGGTTGCCAGAAAAGTTGTGGATGCCCCATCCCTGGAAGTGTTCAAGGCCAGGTTGGATGAGGCTTTGAGCAACCTGGTGTAGTGGAAGGTGTCCCTGTCCGTGGCAGGGGGGTTGGAACTAGATCATTTTTAAGGTTCCTTCCAACCCAAACCCTTCAATGATTCTATAATTCTATGATTAATGATAAAGCACCTTCTTTGGCCATTAGAAACACATCCAAATCTGTCTAAAATTGATATGAAAAGAGTATTTTGTGATGGCAGTATCATAGCTACAAAGACGCAGAACAATTTTTAAAAGAACAGTAGAGGCTCATGGTTTTCTTTCTTCTCTCTCTTTTTTTTTTTTTTTTTGTAAATAGATACTGCTTACCTTACAGATTCCTGTGTGAAAATTAGAGGCTGAGTTTATAAAATTACCAGCCCTACCCATGTCAGATCTTCTTCACATATTTCAGCTGAAAAATTAGAAAGGGGACATTAAGCTTTATAGAAACCCACAATTATGAAGAAACAGATATATGCAGAACCATTAGTTGTGCATTTGAAAAGAAATTGGTGAAAAAAATGTTGATTACCAGACCAAAAATGAGTGTAGAATTGTAAAATAGTGAAGTATTTGATTCTGCAGAGTCCCCATCACTCGGGAAATGGTTTTGGGATCGGGCTGCCTGGCATAAGCTGTCTGTGAACCCCTCTGGGCTAAATGGCTCTTACACAAATGACTCTGTGCAGGATCAAGATTTTATGGCATGTAGACACTGTTAAAAACAAGGAGCAGCACTGGGAAACTACACAGTTACAGTGGATATTGCTGTCAGAACGGCTTATAATAGCAAATTCACATACAGAAATCAGACTTTGTTTCACAGCAAAGTCTTTTGAGTTAGATTGCCCTTTTTTTTTTTTTTTAAGCATGAACTGCTAAGAGTGAAGCAGCTCTCCAAATACCTGCTTCTGCCAGGGAGATGGGAATTCATGGACAGATTTGGGAACTCTTGCTACTTTCCACCCTATCCTCATTTACCTCTTTAAGGGACCAAGTAAGACCTTTGGGCATGGCCTCTCTGTTGTGGGTGCCATCTAAGACAAGCCTGCAGGCAAAAGAAGGACATCTCTTTCTGGCTTTCTGATGGGTTTTTAAGGGATAACATCCTCCATCTATATTCTTCCTCAGCTAGAAAGAGAAAGGGACAGTGAGTAGAGACAGAGGATATCAGTTCGAGACCATAGCTCACAAGGTGTGGCATTACTCCCTTCTGTCCTGAAGCAGGGTGGGGAAGTGAGGCAGGTGGAAATGCTAGTTCAGTGAATGAGAAGAAGGCATCTGAATGACTGGTTATATATGGCCAGTCAGGAGGTTCTTCCTCGGGTTGCTTCATGCTCCTTCTGGCTTTCTCTTATCTTTGAGCAGAGCACAAGACCTGCTTAGGTTGAGGGGGCAAGGTGGGCTCCTATTTTTGTTCAGCTCAAAGAGTAGTTCCTCTTCTCTCGCAAGGGAAGCCCTATGTTCCATTCTTGGAGAAAAGCAGGAAAAGTGCTGGTCTGGAGAAGAGGAAGGTTGGAAACCTGGAGTTCAGTAAGCACAATGCAGAAGTGAGGTAGGGTTGTGGGAAGAGAAAGGAGAAAATTAAAAGCAGAAAGTCTGGGGAAAAGTTTAGGACCACACAGACAAGACAGCTGAGAGGGAAATCATGCAGCCAGGAATGCTGAAGATGAAAGGAAAGCTAGGGGTGAAAGTCATGTGTCATCTAGCTTTGGTAGCAAATTGGTGCCACAATCTTTCTCTCCCTTTTCTCTTCCTCTCTATTGTGTTGACACACTGAGAAGTGAGTTTCCAGGGTTTTTCTAGACTACATGGGTGTACAGAAACAATGGAAATGCATTGGCATCTCCAGAGGACAGTTCATCCAACTATCTTCAATACCTATTTTACAATGGAAGTAAAAATGAAGTGGAAATGGAAATAAAAAGTCTTTGCATGTACACAGTGAAGAAAAATCAACAGGGGAGCGTTATTCTTTCTCTGAGTGCGTTTACATTTCCAGAAGGACAGTAGCTTAACGTGATGGTATGTGTCTTAAAACGAGACCTCATGCCTGGCCATCTGTTAGTCTCATCTTGACTTTCCCTCATTTTCAAAGCCTGTGTTTGCATCCCTACAGCACATGTTCATTTCTTCATTTTTAATCAAGTGTTAAAATATAGAGGGGAAATGGCTGAGACTCTGGGGAACAACAAGGTCTCAGTGTGGTCTGAATGAGCTTCCAAAAGTGATCAGAAAATTCCTTGCACAGTGTTATGACTTGAACTGTCTCTCCTCTTTCAATATGTGATAACAGCACTAGAAGTTACACCTTTTAAAAGTTACAGTAATTTTTAAGTTTCCTCTGAAAAGTAAAGCTTCATTTTATTCCAGTATCATCTAATTTTTTTTTTTTTTATGGAAAACCCTTGGACATAGTGTGCCATTTGTACTAAGACATCCAATTCTCCCTGACTCAAGTGGTGCAAAGAGTTTAGTATCTCAAATGACTTGATAAATGAAATCTTTCAATATGAGTAAAAAAAAAACATGTCCCCAGGGAGGTCAGTCTAAAAATCTGTGCAAGATTTAGACATAACGTTAATCCACCATCAATCTCCTGTAAGGAGATGAAATAACGAACTCATTTTGACTATCAAGAGACATTAAGAAATAAATTCCTCATTTAAATTTTCAAATACATATAGGGATTTTTAACTGTTTCAGGTTGCTTATGTTGCTGTCACGTCATAAAAGATCTTGGTGTGAAAAGCACTTCTTGAAAATCAAGGTCCTTTAAAACTGTCTCTGACCGAGTGCCGAGACACTGAGGAGGGCAGAAGTTGCGCTTGTCACACTTATCCAAAGAAACACTTTATTTGGAATTCTGAAGCGTGTCAGCAGCTCCTACTAAACACTTGCACCTCTCGTTTTTTTCTCAAGACAGCTTGCGCAATGTGACATGTAAGTCAGAAAAATGCAGAGACATTTACATACGTATTTAATACACACAGGATAGACCCCAGGGTATGTATTAGACCAAATTAGGGGCTCAGTTGAGCTGGTTGAAACATTTTCCCTCTGTCAAACCCTGTTTTCAGCACCTTTACTCAGGCTCCAGGTATACACGGGAGAGGCTCTCCATGACCTGGTGATGTGGAAATGTGACAGGATCCAAATTAAAGGCTTTCTGTAGATTTTCGGAGAGAGGAAAGCTTAAATCTGGATCAAACACATCCCTACTAGAAATCTTATGTAAAGCAAGACCTTATGGCCATTGCCTCCTGCTATATCTGTGTAGCTTGTAGGAAGAGGTGAATATTCAGGAGCTTAAGGAGTAAGATAGACTCTGCAAAATCTTGCGGCACTTGGCTGGGTGGTAGGCACGCAGGCTTGAAGTCTCTGCTCTGCTCAGAGAGGAGTAGAACCTCACAACTTCACTCCATCATAAGATGCCCTCACTCATGCTGCTGGCACTCTCTCATGGTTTTGTTTATTGTTTGTTTCCTCCCACCCACACAAAAAAAAAAAAACACCAGAGCTCTCGTTTTTGTTCTCCACCAGAAGCAAACCGCAGAACGCCAAAACCTCTGCAAACTGCAGGCATCATCTTCTGGCCACCGTTCAGGTGCGGGGCTGCCCTTGGCACTTGGCTCGCTCTCCACAACGTATCCGCTGTTTCGGTGTAACACAACCCTCTCTCCTTTCCCTTTACTACCACTTGCACACCCTCTACACTGAGCCTCCCTGGCAAGATGTCTGAAGAGTGAGTAAACAGAGGAATACATAAGAGTTTTCAGGGAGCTGCTTCTTCTTTTCTCTTTCTGATTTGATCCTGCTTTAGTCCTAACTGTATTTTTTTTTTTTTAATTAATTTGTTATTTTTTATAAATGTTTTTCAGAAACAAAGAGAACAACAGCAAAACCATCCCATTTAAATTGTAAAAAGAAGTAATGTAGGTATGACTGTATTAGGAAGGAATAAAATAGTTTAGAATAATTGAAAGGCGATTATGAGACTCCTATGTTACAAATGGGGGAAAAAACAATTGACATAATAAAGAGACATGGAAATTTCTAAAAGATCCCAGAGAGATTCATTTCTCCACAATCTAAAAAAGCAATCCAGGCAATCTGGAAGTCAGTAGGACTCTTAAAAGAAGGTCTTATGAGGTTTTCAAAAATAAATGCATCCTATTTGTGACAGTAAGCAAGAAATTCATGACAATATGATGCTCTAATGTTACTCCCTGCGTTAAGCAATTGCAAGGCAGCTGAAAGCAATGTGGGAGAAGGGGAACCTCTTCTGCACACCAGAAAGTGGCAGAATTCAAGTTGTTTATCCTAGATATTTTAACCAGACAACCCCTAGATCTTTTGCTAAGTCTTTAATGCTTTGTTATGAAAGGCAGCTATCAGCTGAAAAACTCCAGGTCTATTGCTCACCTTCTTGTAAACGGGATCTGCCATTGGTTAGGATCCAGTATTTAAAAAATTGTCTAACATTTAGAATGAAATTCCCTGGACCCTCATCTTTCTCCTCAACACTTTATTGTACCACTTTAAGCTACTTTTGCTACAAGAGCTAGAAGAAGACATTTCTTCCTTCATGCTGCATTAGGTATCTTCACAGCCTTCAAAACATCTACCTCTAGTGAAGACTATGCAGTCAGTAAGCTTCAGTGGAGGGCACATAGACAAAGCTGCATGGCAGTAGGTAACAAGCATCCTGCCTTGAGAGTTCCTACAGCCCATCTGGGGATCAGTGGGGAAGCCTGTAGAGAGCAGATTCACCTATCAGAACTTATGGCCTTGTACACATCACCCAGAGCATCCTGGGCTACAGTCAGATGAGTCTGAGATTGCAGCTCCAGACATGTTTGAGCTCAGTTCATATTTAACTTAACAAAATATCCATGAGAGATCTCTCAGGTATGAACAAACATGGATAAGTGTGTTTTTCTATTAACTTCATTTGTTTGAAATGCTGTGCATATCAAACTACCCTGTAAAAGCATGAATATCCACTAATTTCTTTTAATTTTCTTAGCCTGAAAGTTCTCCTGGAATGCTATCACAGAGAGAAAGTTTAATAAGACAGAGCTGTTTGCCGAACCCCTCAGTACAATGATAAGCTGTTAATGTTATTCATAGTACCACAACCCAGCTCTACATGACAGCGCACAAGTCAGCTTGCCAGAAGTTCAGTTTCTGATGGCAAAGAGGAGCCGCTGTTTCACCTTTCTCAGGCTGGAAAAGCACCTCTCACCTTTCTCCTCTCTCCCCTCTGAGTACTCTTTGTACTCTTGAAAAAATGATGAGCAACCCCATGCACTGAAAATTCCTGCATAATGCTGAAACGCTAAACAAGAGAACTTTTTTTTTCCTCAGCAAATATAAACACATTCCACTTGAAGGTACAGTTATAAAATAGCAAAGATATGATTAAAGAATTCCATGTGGATTCATTACAAGCTTTCATTTCTGGTAAACTAATAAAGCTTTCCAGCTCATTTAAAAAAAATAATCTTCCAACATTACACAGGAAGAGAAAATTATTACTCTTTGGGTCTCTGATAGGATATTAACAGAAAGGCAAAATATTATCTATGCCAGATACACAAGCCAATATCGCAGAAAAACTCATAAAGTATATCAAGTCCAGGCAAAAACATAACAAGCAAAAAGCAGAAAATCACTTGAACTGTAGCAAACTGATGGTAGGCCCATAAATATAACTACTGTGCTCCCAGCCAAAGCAAAAACCTCAGAAACACATTTTCAGAGATATATAATTGAGACTGGGGTGGGGGGAGGAGAGAGAGAAAGAGAGAAAATTAACAATAAGCCCAAAAGCTTTTTACAGAACTGTAATGAAGAAGGAAAAGAACACAAGGTACAATAATAAGCCAGATGAGGTAATAATATACCCAGAAAGAGTTGAGAAGAAGTGGACAAAAGTCATTCCTAGTTCAATTTGGTAGGGATTTAAAGAAGCAAGAAATAAATCCCTAGTCACTAGGGATGAAGACAAGGCTGAGGTCCTTAATGCCTTCTTTGCCTCAGTCTTTAATAATAAGGTCAGCAGTTCCCAGGTGAGCTGGCCTTCGGTGTCTGAGTGCAGGGAGGGAGAGCAGATCGAAGCTCCTGTGATCCAAGAGGAACGGGTCAAGGATCTGCTCCTTCGGCTGGATGCCCACAAGTCTATGGGGCCTGATGGTATCCACCCGAGAGTCCTGAGAGAGCTGGCGGATGTCATTGCCAAACCCCTGTCCATTATCTTTGGGTAGTCTTGGCTCACTGGGGAAGTTCCGCTGGACTGGAGGCTGGCGGATGTTACCCCCATTTACAAAAAAGGGCGGAAGGAGGATCCGGGGAACTACAGGCCTGTCAGTCTGACCTCGGTGACGGGCAAAGTCATGGAACAGGTTATCTTGAGTGCTATTAATGAGCACATACAGGTTAACCGGGTGATCAGGCCCAGTCAACATGGGTTTATGAAAGGCAGGTCTTGCCAATCAAACCTGATCACCTTCTATGACAGGGTGACCCGCCTGGTTGACGAGGGAAGGGCTGTGGATGTAGTTTTCCTGGACCTCAGTAAAGCCTTTGATACAGTTTCTCATAGTGTTCTGGTGGAGAAACTGGTAACTGCTGGCCTGGATAGGCACACCCTCCTTTGGGTTAAAAACTGGCTGGATGGCCGGGCCCAAAGAGTGGTGGTAAATGGGGCTAAATCCGGCTGGAGGCCGGTCACCAGTGGGGTTCCCCAGGGCTCAGTGCTGGGTCCAGTTCTGTTTAACATCTTTATCAATGACCTGGATGAGGGGATTGAATGTACCCTCAGTAAATTTGCGGACGACACCAAGCTGGGAGGCTGTGTTGATCTGCTTGAGGGTAGGGAGGCCCTTCAGAGGGATTTGAACAGACTGGATCGTTGGGCTGAGGCCAATGGCATGAGCTTTAATAAGGCCAAGTGCAGAGTCCTTCACTTGGGGTATAAAAACCCCAAGCATCGCTATAGGCTCGGGGAGGAGTGGCTGGAGAGCTGCCTGGCGGAAAAGGACCTGGGGGTGTTGGTTGACTACCGGCTTGATATGAGCCAGCAGTGTGCCCAGGTGGCCAAAAAGGCCAATGGGATACTGGCGTGTATCAAGAATAGTGTGACCAGCAGGAGCAGGGAGGTGATCCTGCCCCTGTACTCGGCACTGGTGAGGCCGCACCTGGAATATTGTGTCCAGTTTTGGGCCCCTCGCTTTAAGAGAGATATTGAGCTCCTGGAGCGAGTCCAAAGAAGGGCGACTAAACTGATCAAGGGGCTGGAAAATAAAACTTATGAGGAGCGGCTGAGGGAGTTGGGGCTGTTTAGCCTGGAGAAGAGGAGGCTGAGGGGAGACCTGATTATGGCCTATAAATACTTGAGAAAATATGGTGGGGAGTTAGGGGAAGGGCTCTTTACATTAGTGATGGGAGATAGAACAAGAGGAAATGGGCATAAGCTTAGTCAGGGGAGATTCAGGTTGGATGTTAGGAAGTATTTCTTCTCTGAAAGGGTTGTCAGCCACTGGAATAGGCTGCCCAGGGAAGTGGTTGAGTCCCCATCCCTGGATGTGTTTAAGAATAGGGTGGATGAGCTACTTGAGGATATGGTTTAATGGGGATTAGGGATGGTTGGACTCGATGATCTCTAAGGTCTTTTCCAACCTAGAAATCTATGAATCTATGAATCTATGAAATATATGTATGTGTATATATATGTTTAAAAAACCTTCAAGAGCACTGCCAAGATTCCTTGCAGTGCTATTTCTGTGCACACAAATACTCTTCCACAAATGCACGCAAGTAGCCATATAATGCAGGACATTAAGTACAGCAAACAATCTTGTTTCCATTCACAGACTTTGAATTTCTCTAATATCGGGTTTCAGAATGTGGTGGTCTGAGGGAGAAATGGCTCACTCCCCAAGATTTTCCACAATGACTTAGAGAAAGTAAACAATACCAGTCATACTGCATGAACTTTACATGGATGTTTCCATCCTAAGTACTATATATGCAGGTTTTGTGTATTGGCAGCCTAAAATGTAAGTTAACATTTCATACAATTAGAGATCGTAAAAAAAATACCACTGAGCCTTTTAGTGTATACATTTGAAGCTCCCAGGATGTATTTTGCAAGAGTCCGGTGAATTGAGTTTGAAATACGTAAGTAGGTATAATATAGGTAGGAAGTAAGTAGGCAGGGTGATTTCAAATCAGGTTTTAAATTTCACGTAGATCTTAGTTCTCCACCCTTAGTGGTGCTTGTGTCCTGGATCTGTCCTGAAGGAACATCTCTTGACTGTGCTTTGAAGAAAACAAAATCAAAAGGTGAAACTGTAGCAGGAGAAGGGAAGCAAGTTGTTCCCACGCATTTATTGCCAAATAAGAGAAGCATGAAGAGCTCTCTGGAGAGTTGTAGCTACAGTTGTAGCTACGTCTTGACCTGCTACACTGCTTTTTGGTTTATAGTCCTCAGAGGCAAATTACACAGGGTTCACCAGGGGCGAACACATAATCATCCAGCTGCAGATTCATCCCACCTTGCTCTAGGTCCCTAAACAAAAGTCTATGTTAGGAGCAGACCTATCTTACCCTCTGTGTACAGCCAGCGGAGAGGGAGGAATTTCCAGAAGATGACTCAAACCAAGGTCTGAATCTTGTTCAGTGGGGGCATATGTCTCTCACCTAAAATGTCCCTAGAAAAGCTCCTGCCACACTGAGGATAATCTAATTTCATTTTTTTTTCTTTCTACTGTCAGTTTGTTTAACTTACAAAGTTTTTGGAGGGCACTCTGCTAGACGTTCTAAATTCATATGGGAAAAATGCTTCTTTTTAAGACTTCCTTTGTATTGTTTTCCTTGCTCCCCTTCTTTTGAGTCCGTTTCTTCCCACAGCTAGTGGGGCATGAAGGAAATAGCTCCACTTAGTGAGATACTGAATAATAAAATGTTAAGCAGTACACTAATTTTGTGGAGATAAGGCACTTAGTGGTAGCAATATTGAAAGGCTCAAAGCTGTAAAAAGGGAGTTTGGAGGCTTTGTAATACTCCAATGCCATATTCTCAGCCCTCTGAAGCTTCCCGCTGTCCTGCATCTTTTGCGGTGGATTTTTACTCTGTTTATTTCTCCTGCAGAGATGGAGAGGTGATACATTCTAGTACGCTCTACTGCTACTGCAACTAGTGCTTGTGTTGTTTTAAAATCTCACTTAATCCACTGCCTCTATCTGAGTCGCAGCATATTTGATCCCGTTCGCCCGAGTGCCTCCTTCCCACTCCAGAGCACGTGCTAAAGCAAAGCTCATTTGCCACGTTACACAACCCCAAATTACTCTAGGAATTAGGGCATTTCTGATCCCACTGCTAATACTGACGTTATACAATTGAGGATCCCTCCAGATCAGCTTCTTCCTAAGGGAGGGTTATAGAAGTTGCTCAGAGGGACATGTGTTTAGCAGAGTCTGGGCTGCTGCCCGCCTGCTCCAGCTGCCGGAGCCCGATCCTGAAGTTTGCAGTTGAGATTCACCCTGTGGAGCACCCTGTTGCACGGGGTTGGGGATGGCAGACTGGGCTACCAGAGATACTCTTTGGCCAAGCCAGCATCACCAAAGATATAGAGACCTAAGGACTAGGTGGAAGTGCTCTTCCCTGATGGAAAGTGATGCTAGGTGCCCAGTTGGCCCCTAGACAAGTTTGCTCCTGAGGGGAGAGGTTTCCTGGGATCTCCAGGGGCTCTCAGGGTTGCCCAAGTGAGAAATACAGATCAGAGAAATCTAGTTGTGGCACCAACAGGATTTACTGAAAATGGGGTTAGTGGTAGAGTGAGGGCCAGCAGAGACTCCTGGAGTCCAAGGCCTCTGATAGTTGTTGGTTTTCTTGTATAACATCCAGCACACAGAGGCAAAATTTTGGAGCAATACTGATTAATTTAGACCTGAGAGCCCAGTGGCTTTTCTGCTTATGAATAAGTAATGAAGGTGCTGGCAGCGCGGTATTCACAGGCACCCATACGTGTCCCTGTGAGAGAAACAGAGAAAAGCAGGCTATCACTGTCTCTCAGTGATATCTTATTCATATATCAGAAAGAAAATAGACTTTAGTGTTTGTGGTATTCTTTAAACCGATTTCAGGGTTATGTCTTAATTTACTCTTACCTCAGGAGTTAAGAAACAAACACTCCTTAAAACACAGATTATAAAACACATACTTACGGCCATCTGGAAAAACATACTGATTGATTAAAGTTCTAAGACCAGCTCACAGTAACTGCAATGATTGCAATTCCAGCTATGAGCTTTTTCTTCTTAAAACATTCCTTGCCGTTATCGGCCCAATCACTCAGCACAACTTTCACTTATTTCACGCATTTCAATGCCCAGAACGTATCTGATAGTCTGGAGCACAGCCCTGCACAGAGAAGAGAGTTTTGTTCCTGGTGAATCAGAACTGCTAAAGGATACAGAGGTCCAGGCTCAGTGATGTAAACAGAGATACACTTATGTACTCCACATGCCTTAGAGCAGCTGAAAACGTGATCCATAATCCATAACATTGACCACAGTTCAGTTACATACTGATACGCTCTGTCTGACTTCATATAATGTTCTTTTAATAATTTAATAATTAGGTAATTAGCCCTGAGGATATTTTGCAAAACCAGCTACTGGCGTGCAAAACAAAACATAAATTTTCTAAGTGTTCTGCTTGACTGTGACAAAAAAGCAGTAAATTATTTCGGTGCAGGAAGGTCACTGAAACTGTACATTTTTAGAATGTTAATCAAAAATGAATTTTGAAATCCAAAATTAATTGTTGAAATCTTCTCTGGTTACACAATCAATAGCCAGAAACTTATTCTGTCTGTATCACTAGGGGAAACTAGGCAATGTTTTTTCACACATGTAGTACGTGATGAGGTACATTCACCTTCTTTAGAACACTTTCAGAGATCTTACCCGCTTTGCCTGGAGCTAGAGTGGGTCAGTGTTTCCCCACCTCTCCCCATTATCTTCTCAACCATGCATGAAATACTTTTGATTAAATCATGTATCTTTAAATTTTCTAATAGCTCATGAATAGCGTGAAAAACAGAGCATGAGACAAAAGCTCACTGAATATTATTAAACTTGTATTCCTCTATTATCCTACCAGCGTACTCGGTTCCAAACCACTAACAAATTTGCCATAATAAAATTTTCAATCGACTTTCCTTTATATATTCGTCTTGCCTCTGCCGTACCACTCTGAGCTCCTCCCAGCTGGATTATTTTGTTGCTGGCAGGAGGCAAATATTTCTCTGCTGCCTTCTCAGTATTTGATTCATGTAGTGCTTACCCTTTTTATTCAGTCCGTTAACTACTTACTGGTATACCAAGTCAAAGTAACTGCAGGGCCCTATTCATGTAACACAAACCTTGACTAAAAAGCACCTCACCTACCACATGGACCAGGTGTGCATAAGAAGCCCTGATAACAGACAGTAATTACAACTACCACTCATTAAAATCCTGATATTGAATTGAACCGTGTTATGTCTAAAAGGAAATCCGGAGCTCAGGCAGATGAATCAGCCCCAAAAGTTCCCACCTATTTATTTTAAATGAGGTGAACTATTTCTCCTGGTCTTCTTTCTCGTTACAGTTCTAAAAAACCCAATATCTCTCAAAAATCATGGAGAGAAGGGTTTAAAGGTATGACAGTATGAAGCATAAGAAGAGAAAAAATATTTTTAATTGCTGCATAGAAGAACTATTGTAGTGGCAGCTTATCAATACTGGGGAAATTGCAATTTAGATATAAATAAGTACATTAGAAATGAGTAGTGAAAAATAAATTAGAAGAGATAAAAGAAGATTTTGGCCTGTCCTTACCTTGACTGCTTAATTTGTTTGGTTCATTTCTTGTCCTGTGATTTGCTTGTAAGTTCTGTTTTAGATCACTCTCAGTAAGTTTGCAGACAACACCAAGTTGGATGGGAGTGTTGATCTGCGTGAGGATAGGAAGGCTCTACAGAGGGATCTGGACAGGCTGGATCAATGGGCCAAGGCCAATCTTATAAGGCTCAACAAAAATAAGCGCTGGGTCCTGCACTTGGGTCACAACAACCCCATGCAACTCTACAGGCTTGGGGAAAGGTGGCTGGAAAGCTGCCAGGCAGAAAAGGACCTGAGGGTGTTGGTCAACGACCGGCTGAACATGAGTCGGCAGTGTGCCCAGGTGGCCAAGAAGGCCAATAGCATCCTGCTTTGTATCAGATATAGTGCGGCTATTGGGACTAGGGAAGTGATTGTGCCCCTGTACTCCACACTGGTGAGGTCACACCTCGAATACTGTGTGCAGTTTTGGGTGCCTCATTACAAGAAAGACATTGAGGTGCTGGAGTGTATCCAAAGAAGATCAACGAAGCTGGTAGGAGAGTCTGGAGCACAAGTCTCATGAGGAGCAGCTGAGGGAACTGTGGTTGTTTAGCCTGGAGAAAAGGAGGCTCAGGGGAGACCCTATTGCTCTCCAGGACTACCTGAAAGGAGGTTGTAGACAGGTGGGCGTCTGTCTCTTCTCCCACAGTAACAAGTGATAGGGCCAGAGGAAATGGTCTCAAGTTGCTCCAGGGGAGGTTTAGATTGGACATTAGGAAAAATTTTTTAGCTGAAAGAGTTGTCAACCATTGGAACAGGCCGCCAGGGTAAGTGATTGAGTCACCATCCCTAGAGGTATTTAAAAGACATGTAGATATGGCACTTAAGATCATGATGTAGTAGTGGATTTGGCAGTTAATGGTTGGACTCAATGATCTTAAAGGTATTTTCCAACCTAAACGATTCTCTGACTCTATGATCACAATGTTGCATAAGGACCTAGTTTGGTATAAAATTCCTATCCATATGTTTATAATGGTTTGTAACCAGGACAGGTATCTGCCCACGGAAACTTTTCAGCCCCTTATGAGTCCCATTGATTTAATGACCAACAGCAGCCTCTGTTAGCAGACATTAATAAAAAACTGAGGCTGTACTCGAGCACCTTGAATTGGGGTGGTAGCCCCGTTCTCCAAGTGTCCCACATGTTGGTTCAATTGCAAGGCATTTTGGGGGAAGGTAAACCAGATTCCTTCCAGAGAAAACTCAACCATAAGCTCTGCTCCACCTCCACACCAATGCTTGCCAATCCCAAGTGGAGACATAAAGGTTAAAAACAACAACCAGCCCTTCACATAGCTTTGAACCACAAGATTCACTGGGCTGTTCAGTCCAGAGGACTAGGCTTAAGCTAGTATGTAGCATGCATGGTTGTAAGACCTTTGCTGTGAAGCACCGATCTGCTCCTGTTGTGATGAATTACTTGCTAGTGTAGAATCATAGAATCATAGAATGGTTAGGGTTGGAAGGGACCTCAAAGATCATTTAGTTCCAACCCCCCTGCCATGGGCAGAGACACCCTGCACTACGCCAGGTTGCTCAAAGCCTCATCCAACCTGGCCTTGAACACTTCCAGGGATGGGGCACAACTTCCCCTTCCACAACTTTTCTGGGCAACCTGTTCCAGCGCCTCACCACCCTCAAAATAAAAAATTTCTTCCTTAGGTCTAATCTAAGTCTACCCTTTTTCAGTTTAAATCCATTGCCCCTTGTCCTATCACTACATGCCCTTGCAAAAAGTCCCTCTCCAGATTTCCTGTAGGCCCCCTTTAAGTACTGGAAGGCTGCAATAAGATCACCCCGAAGCCTTCTCTTCTCCAGGCTGAACAGCCCCAACTCTCTCAGCCTGTCTTCATAGCAGAGGTGCTCCAGCTCTTGGATCATCTTCGTGGCCCTCCTCTGAACTCACTCCAGCAGCTCCCTGTCCTTCTTGTGTTGGGGACTCCAGAGCTGAATGCAGCATTCCAGGTGAGGTCTCACTAGAGCAGAGTAGAGGGGCAGAATCACTTCCCTCGACCTGCTGGCCACACTTCTTTTGATGCAGCCCAGGATACGGTTGGCTTTCTGGGCTGCCAGTGCACATTGCTGGCTCATGTTGAGCTTTTCATCAACCAGCACTCCCAACTACGTGTAAATCTAGTCTCATTTAGACATCTTCTATGCTTTTTAGACAGGATTTAACATAATTTAACATAATTAATTTTAGCCGTCTAAAAGTCATGCATCTCATTCAAGCTCATTCGTCACCACTCTTGCTGTTGTCACCAGGTCAGGGCTTTCAATTCTTTCCATTTGAAGACTGATATGGCATATGAGATATCACATGCTTAAGGTATCACTCCTTTGAGAGTTGCTTCTCTTCCTCCATGGGCTATCAAAGTAGACAAAGGACCTACTTTATACTATCTGTCTAACTTTTAGGTAGTTAAACTAATGATCTGTCGCAGTTTGAGATGTGAGGTGGCATTTCATGAGTAAATTTTAACAAAAAAACCTGATAAGAACATCAATAGTGAGATGCAAATTCATGTCAGGGACATTTAAACTCCCGCTTATATTAAGGAAATACACTTTAAAAAGCAAAACCACCTATCCCGCCACCCATATAGCTGTCTGTGTTTAGAACTCAAAGAATGTTGTTAATTTCTTTTGTGCCTTTGATTTCTCTATGGAAATAACTACTTTTATGTATGCTTATCTACTAGTCGATTTCAAGTTCTGACAGCGAACAGCTTCTGAGCATATTTGGATAGAAATTTATAGTTACATTGGAAGAAAGCACATAGGGACAATAACACTTCCCAAAATATGCAATAACACTTTCATGCAAAACACTTCAAAGAAATGTACATTAAAAAAAAAAAAGAAAGAAAGAGAAAATTACCCTGAAGAAGTCAGCTGAGGGCTTTCCAACTGTGAGACTGTGCAAATTAAGATTTTTTTTTCTCAGTCTGCTTTTAAATGGCTCTGAGGACCCAGTAATCTTTCTTGCTGTCAGAAATCCGGAGTTGGGGCATGCTCCAAACAAAGACCCTCCACAAATGGCTCCCTCTGGTGTGAAGCAGCAAGTCTCAGCCTGTCCTGAGAACAGTTGTTCTTTAAGTTACAGTTTATAATTTTAACATGATGTGTAACAGCCGTAGGAACATGAATCTGAAGATTATCTCAAACACGATTTTGTAAAAATTACACCAGCAGCTCCTCATTATCCGGGCTACTGAGGATGAAAGAAGAACTTGGATAATCCAGTGCCTGAGTCATTGAATACAAGGTACTAATGTCCAGCCAAATTCGATTGGCTTGGGTTCATCAGGATATATGAGCACTAGCCAAAGCGCTAGCTCAACCCAAGAGAGCTGCTGGACAACCTCTCTGGTGCCTCTATATCCATGTTTTCCAGCACCCTGAGGACCAGGAGAGGTTTTCAAACCGGCTACGGAATACAATGAGTATACAGAGGTAACTCAGGTCATGCAAGGCTAATAAACCTTGCTAGGTCTGAGCTGGTTGTGTAGCATGTGTCACATTTTGTACTTGTTTGGATCCCAAGGATACAAAGCAGGGGCAGCTGAGCTGGTTTAACCCCGAATTAGTACATGTTCAGCAGGTTTTGTTAGTTTGGACCGTAGGACACACTGAAGTGGCTACAGTGCTTCTGAATATGAGCTGTCTCTAAGAAGCAGAATATTCATGTTCAGGGATTGCCAATACTGAGCTACTAAAGCAGACTTGACCTTGAATCAGCTTATATGACCCTGTGGTCTTGACCCACATAATCCTCAATCTGGATACAACATGTGGAGATAACTGAGAGTTGCCTGAAATTTATTACTCTTGTACTTATATCCTTCAGAGTTTCATTGCCTTACAGATTGTGACAGTTTCTTGCTGCAGTGATTTTTTTGTAAAACTCCAGGAAGAAAGAGGACGATCGCAGCAGCAGCAGCAGCACAGTGATGGCATCACCTGTGGTGAACCCTGATACACCTGCTCAGAGTGCTTGTGCAGACACTTTTGGTAAGAACGGCTCTCTGTATGTCTGCAAGCAACATCTGTGCTGCAGAGCCAGAGCTCCGCTCCAAGTCCCTTGGATGCATGTGCTTGTCACATAAGATACTGGATGAAGAACAAAGTCTTGCTTGGAAAGGAACAATAACACCTAAAAATTCAAGAACAAATTTCTAGCAGCTTCAGCTGAGTCTCTAGACTAGAAGCAGGCTGTGACATAACTGCTTTCTCACCTCCAAGACTCTTGGATGTCACATTTTGCAGTGACCTGGCTTCAATGGTGAAGTGGAAAACCATATACTGGGCTCAGCAAGTATGCTGTTTGCAAGCTTAAGGAACTTACTTGGTAAACTAAATCCTTTTCAGTGCTTAAAACTGAAATCTCCCCCTCCTTGTAAAGAGGAGGAAGAAATCTTGAAATGAGATGAAACTACCTAACTTTCATACAGAACAGCAAGAATGACCCTTACTAATGGCACTGACTGCAGTTTTTACCATAAGTGAGCCTGGAGACTTTTTCACAGAATATCAACAGCATTCAGGTGTCTTTTTACCTACAGGCAGGAGCAATTCACCAGGAACAGATGCTCCTGACCACATGTGGGTGGCTAAACCTAAATACCTGGGAACCTTTCAGCATAATTAGGGAGGAATCTAGAAACTTAAGCGCATAGAGTATTAGACAGTTGTGGAAAGTAGGTAAGCTGAACTTTCATCTTGGATCCAACCAGGGTTTGGGCAATAATGACTTAACCTAAATAGAATTTAGGATACTTTTATCCTACCCCTAACAGTAACTAGATTCTGACTATTGGGCTGCAGATTATGGAAATTAACCAGTTCTCAGCAGGTGCTTTGCATTTGTTTTGGGCAATGATCAATCACATTCAGCTCATTGGAGGGAGCAGAGACATGACTGTGACATAAAGAGGAACTCCTTCACAGGCACAAGGGTGGGAAGGGAAAGTGTCCCAGGGTTGGTTGTCCAAGAACTTCCTTATGCTCATCACCACGCTAAATGAATTGTTCACAGAAGACTAGATCTCAGAGATGAGAACAAACACAAAGTGTAATTAGCCTCAATGCAAAGCCAAAGAAACCAAAGAGGCACAAAATGAAGCACAGCTTGCCTGGGAGCATCAAGAGGGCAGTGACAAAGCCCACCTGTCCTGACACCTATTCCATGTGGCAAACTTGAGCTTACAACTGCTTTGGTGCACGCATTGCATTTGAAAATTACGGCAAAGGAGACATTTTGGGAGAAATGAGTACAAGCTCCCTTTTGGCTACAGAAGGTCTGGAGGTTTTCTCTCCAGGTGGGTGCAGAAGGAATGGCTATACTCTAAGCTGATGAAAAACAGACTCCAAGTTCACACATTATAGAAGCCATAATAACACAACACTGGGCCATAGTTAGTATAGGCTGCATTAGATGATGCCCAGAGCTAAGCTGAGAGCCCTGCAGAGCTTCTGGACTGGCACACAGTCATATCTAGTCATAAATTGAATGATGTTTTTTAACAAGCCCTCAAGCAGAAATACTCCAAGATCCTAGTTTTCTGCTGTCCTTTTCTCTTCTCTGTCTTCAGGATAATGAATATTTCTAGAGAACCGCCATAAATTTGATTACCAGTATAAGCAAGAGAGAATAAATATAGTGGTTCTGGCTAACCCAAAAGGCAAAGAAATTCTGATTTGTCTCATAATTATAATGTCTTTGAAAATATTTAGAAAAGGAATATATTCAGCACTTTGGAAATAAATATATTGCATGTATTTTCATTTTTTAAGCTGCCATGGAACATTAATGGTGACAAAATATTTGTATTATACAGCCAGTATGCAAAAATAAATATTTTCTTAGTGAATTTTCTACAGTTTTATAGTGTTTGGGAACGTGTAAGTGAAATTAAATGCATGTTTAGGTCTGGTCTTCAGAAATCATAATAAAAACTGTTTTCTGCAATGGAAGAAATCAGAACAGACTACTTCTAAGAGGCATTAAAGTAGTGCTGAAGAAGCATGATTTTTACAGTACTTACACTAAAAAAAAACAAACAAAAAAAACCCCAGAAGCACAATAAATGCACCCCAAGTCACTTTTAAAACCCTGAAGCTCCTATCACAAGCCCAGGCATAGCTTGATCCATATAACTAATTCCATTCAGTTAATGAGAGAAAGCAGGTAGGTAAAATTGATTCCACACATAACTATCATCAGGACCAGATCCTAAGCAGAAATGATATACACCCAAGAATCTGCTGAGCAGAACACAATTTGGGACCAGGGCCTTAACCTGCTGAATACACGGATCACTGTGACCAGAGTCAGTCCTCAGAGGACCTGTTCCACCTGCTCACCTGCAAATCAGCCTGAATATCCCATCCAGATATGACCAAGGTTCAAAGCATCCTGGTCTATACTTCCCTGCAAAGTCATCCTTGATTTATACCTGTCAGTGAAACATAGCAATGGCTAACACCTCAAAGCAACACTACTTACCCAAATAGTGCAAGAACCAAATAATTATGCTCTGTCCAAGGAAAACTGCAGGTGATAATTTATTTCAAGTAAAACATAATTAGTGGGATTGGAATTTAGCCAGGAGCCTCAGGTAAACATTCCTTTTAAAAATAGGGATTGGGTATTATTCTAATGAGTTTTCAAAATTAGTCTCAAAAGTATGTACTCTCTCTCAATGCCCAGAATATTTCACATACAGTTGAGTGCAGGACCAATGCTGTGCACACCAATAATATTTGATGCAAATGAAAGCTTGGGGAGACCTCAAGGCTTTTCAAAAAGGTGACATTTCTGTGGCGTTAGTCATGCTTATTCTTACAGGGACATTGCCAAAGGAAAGGTGCAAAACTGGCACCTCAGCAAGCACAGGTATTATAACCAGAAGTGGCAGGACTTGATTGTTTCTTCTCACTAGTTGTGGAAAACAATGCAGAACAACAAGTGACTTTTACTCTAGACTTTTTTCATTTCAAGTTTGTGCTCCACATGGCTCAGTTCTCAGTTCTGATGATCACTTCTCCCTAAGGTTGTTTTTTAAAATCAAAGAGTTGAATTTACAGCCCAATATGGGTAACAGTTGTAGAGACTCATGTTACTTTTTAAACAAAAAATCAGCACCCCTTTTGCAGGTGTTCTTGAAAGATTTGCAAGTCTCAAGCAATTTCACGTCACTAACATCCCTGCATGATTATATAGCAAACATGAAAAATGTCTACTTCCTGGTATTTTGGGGGGTTGCAATCCCATCTGTTACATTTCACAGTTCATTGCTAAGAATATGAGTTATATGATAAGTTGTGGAAAGTAGTTATGAAAATACATAGCAAAGTCCTCTGCCAGAAGCAAATGTAGTAAGGATGAGGGTCAGGTGGGGGATATGACAGCTTCAGTTAAGAGTCTGTCAGAAAGGTCTTCTGGAAAAAGTCTTGTCCATCTGCCAAACATACAAGATAATTGACATCTTGGATGTTCCCGCCAGCTGTCTTAGCAGTTCAGGATCGAACAGGGGCAATTCGCAGTCATCAAGAAGCAGAAATGCACGTCATAACGCGGGAATGGGAAAACATGACAGCTGACATTTGCTAATGACTGGTAATGATACATAAGAGATGTTAAGCACTGTAGCTATAAACCAGCCATTTTGGAAGACTGAAGTTGAAACACAAATTCATTTTAACACTTTCTGAAAATGCCCTAAGATTATCTACCATCACTCCGGAGTATTCCTGGCGCATCCTCACTCAACATCTAATGCCGTCATGTAATCTTTTGGACGGCTGATATCCCCACACCTTGGACAACCACTGAGAATACAGAATAAAAATATAAGGAAAGTAAATTTTTAAGACTTCTGGCTTTCCAGTAGATCTGCTAGTGGAAGAGCTATACCTTACAGAGGTGTCTGAGCATCTTACTTTTACTTATTCATAATGCACGACAAAACAGAATAAGTCATTTAGTCTTCTTCCATTATATCAGCATACCACCCTCTGAGCACCCTCTACCAAACCAGTAATTAAGAAACCTAACAAATCGCATTTCTTAATTTACAGACATAGATCTCTTGAACACTGGGGGAATAAAATGAAAAGTTGAGGAGCAATCTGAAACATCTGGCACATTTTAACAGCAACAGAAATAATAACACCCTCCTCCACCCACCCAAGCATTCTGCCAACACTTCAAAAGGGTAAATGGAGTGACTTGGATAATTATAGATGTGTCATCCTGATGTCAATACTAGGCAAAATAATCCAGCAGGTGGACATGACTCAATTAATAAAAAATTAAAGAAAAAAATGCAATTGAAATTTATGAAAAATAGAACTTAACAAGCTACCATTACAGAAAAATGTTCCACGATTCTATGGAACATATCAGCTTTAACACAAAGCCTATTCCTGCTTTATTGTCACACTCAGAGCACCTCGTGGCAGAGGGACTTGTTATCTGAGCAGCAACCAGTGGCTCTCAGAAGGACCATCCCTATCGCCCTTTGACCAGTTCCTCTGCTGATGCAGTCTGCAGGAGCTCAGCTGGCTTCAGCAAAGCTGCGCTCTATCACACCACCCAAGTATCGCTATCCCTCTGAATAATTCCTATCCTGTGCTGTTCTGAAAGGCTGGCTGGACCCATCCCAAGCCCTGATGTAAAAAAAAAAATAATTAAAAAATCCACTGCTTCAGAAATTCAGTTAAGCGTAGCTGTCCTTGCTGCCCTTTTCACTGCTGCCAGTGTCTTGCCCTATGTTACCAAAAGAGAAGTAACTATTTTGTGATCACCAGGAAGGATCTGTATTAAACCTCTTGATAGTCACTTTGCACAAATGCCCTTCTCAATTTAAGATCTGTTCCACTCACTAATAACAGTTAAAATGTATCAGGTTCGGACAATGCAACGGATGCCCAGGAGGAGAGAATTCAAAGTAAGGTATGAGTTCAAAGAGCAGTACTTTTGGGTCTTCCAAAATACTCACTCAAGCTCATTCCAATAGTAGTTCGGAGTCCCAGGTGCATCAGATTGTATAAGATGAGATAATGTTCAGCCATAGATTGCAGGCAACATAAGATGACGTATTAAGTCATCATGATTGCTCATATGTAACCATTATGCAGCCCATTACCTCACGATGCACTGGTGAGCCAAAAATCATTCATAATGACAGTGTATGTTTACTAAAGTGACATTCAGAGGACTCCAGCATTAGCATACTGAAGATTTTGCCCTCTGAACTACAACATAAATTAATTCACTTATTTCTTCCCCCACCACCTGCGGATCTCTGTTCCTTATCCAGTTTTGCACGGCTGAAGCAGCATAGCAAAATAGGTCTAAATTAGAGTCAGAATGCAGCTGTGCACCATAGTTCATCATGATTTGTTGATTATGAAATAGTCTTAACTGGAAGTAGCTGGCAGGCAACACAACAGATGATTATAGAATGATGGCATTAATTTGTTGGTGATTTTGTTCAAGTTGGTTTTAATAAAGACCCGAGTCCACATGTCCTGTCCCAAATGAAAGGAAAATAAAATGTGCTAGGGATGAATCAAGCAGGGTTATAAATGCCACAGGTACAGAACAGGAAAGCCCTACTGGTCTGCACCAAGTCAAATTTAGTGATTAGTTGACTCCTGAGCATGCTAGCAGGAGAGACCAAGGTTGCATCTGCTACCCTTCAGAACATTGATGTGCAGCCCTTCCTCCAGCTGGGACAAACCTGCAATGATTCAGAGGGAGGAAAAAGTACACAAGCATACATATATATCTGGACAGTAAACATAAAGAAAGTGCGAAATCCTCCCCAGCAACCTACAGAAGATGTGACATATAAGAAACACGACAAGTATTTGTCAAAATGTGGAAGTTACAAGCATGTTGAGCTAAATGCCTAGTTTCATGTTTTCACCATTGACATAGTTTAACCCAGTAAGCAACGAAACACCACGCATTTGCTTGCTCATCCTCCCCACTCCCTGGGGAATGGGGAAGAGAGTTGAAGGGGAAAAGAGAAAGAGACTTGTGGGTTGAGATAAAAACAATGTATTAATTAATTAATTAATTAATTAATTATATTAATAATAAATATAAAATAAAAGTAATAATGATAAAATAATAGTATTAATATTTGTAACATATGAATACATCATCATGTGGTCCATGTCGTTATCAGTTCCCCCATATGGAATAGAAAATGTACATGAAAGTTGGCATGTTTAGAGTAGGAAGAAGGGGAAGAAAAGAAAGCAGGGCCATCACGACAACTGGAGGAAGAACGCAGGTTACTCTGAAGCAGGGCCATCATGACAACAGGAGACAGAGAAAAAAACACAAGCCACAGATCTGCTGATTGCAGCACCTCAGGAAATCACCAGACTAACTCTCACTTTTTAATCCAGTTTCTGGATTAGAGCACATCCTTAGCAACCTTTCTGACTGTATTAAAGAAAGTCTATATCCACCAGCTTTTTGAGCGCTTAACTAACCTTATGGCTAGGAAAATGCGACTCATGTCAAGGCCAAGTTTGTCTAAAATGAACTTCAAGCCACTACCTCTTGTTAAGCCTTTGAGAACAGGACTGGAAAGCATCCCAGTATCAGGTCTCGTCGTACACACTAGCACATGACATGAATGACCTCTGCTCTTCTTTTCAGTGAATTTAGAAAATTATACATCTTAATCTTTAGGAAAGGTTTATCTTCCAACACTTAGGTCCTATTTATAGCCACACTGGTATCTCCACATTCTTCTTGAAACTGGACATCAAAGCAGGCTTGGTATCACAGTAGCAGCCTTGTCAAAGCTATGTGGACAGCCATAGAATTTCCCAGTCTTAATGGGATGTTCTTCTTTTTATATCGCAGAATCACAAGTGCCATTTTGCCACTGCACTATTCTGAGATCAATTTTTTCACAGATACTGGTTAAGTCTTTCTTGCAGCCATTTTTTCCATGGAGAACAGTCAAGATAAATCTCATCTAATTTTATATTCCCCAACTATGGCCCTGATTGCATCTAAGTTGGTAGTACAAGACTAAAAGGCTAAATAATTAACGACTTATAATGAAAGAGTTAACAGACATTGGTCCGAACACATGGCTTTGTTAAGGGTCTAACACAAGGCAGAGTGTATCCAGGGTGAAGCCCACCTTCCCATGGAAGGAATTGTTTCTTTGCGTCTTTGTTTCTAGAGATATTGTCTCATGCACCTCTGTACTGAAACACATTTTAAGGGATTATGACTGTTTAAGCCGGCAATTATATTGACACTGCCTGTATTGTGTTTCCTTCTGTATTTTTTAACTCAACAATCTTTGTATTGCATGAGAACTCTACCTGAAAACTCTTTGTATGGTCATCGATGTTGTTAATGAAAATACTGAACAATGCCAGCTTAAGAGTCAGTGCTGGAAACAGATCTGTTCTTCCCTTGCAGTAACTACTTGAGATCTCTTCAGGAGCCACTTTATGATGTGCTTGTTATGTGTTATGCTGCATTAATTTTGTATAATTCATGTTCCTTAGTCAAAATGTGATGGACAGAAAATCAAATGCCTTGGAGAAATCCAAGTATGTTACAGTATAGTTACCATTGTCTGCCAGCTTCAGAACAAAAGACGACAAACAAAATCTACCTTCCAACCAAAATACCTACAGCTTCTAACTGTTCTGCAATCCAAAACCCATGGCCCTGTATTTTCTAACCAACATTGTCAGGATAATTACCTATCTGTGTCATTCCTTTCATCATTTTCAAACACCAGACCAATACTGAGAGTTTTTATATTCTCAGGAATTCTTTCAGTTTTCCAAGCTTTGCTAAAAATTTACCATGGGCCGTCAAAGATCTTGCCTAATTTCCTTATGACTTTCAGATGCAAGTTTTCCAGGAGATATTGCCTTCCTGCCTCTGCAGTTACAGATGGTAACTTCTCTAGTCTATCCACAACATTATATGCAATGGACACAACCTCCAGCCTCTCTTCAAATAGAGAACAAAAACATTATATTAGATGAGTACATTCAACCTCTATCATCCATTACCCACAACTTCATTACCTGCATATAGTAGTCATATCTGATAGGGATTCTTTTCACAAATATTTATTTTCTTGTCTTTGAACCTGTTGTCTCAGATGAGACTACTTTTCCCTTCTAATCATATCTTTTCCATGGACTTCTGAGTTGTGTTATAAATCTCTCCATAACAGGCGTATAAGGTGGAAGTTCCATTAAACCCTTTATTACCATTCAGCAGAGAAATAGAATAATTATTGCTCTGTTAACTTGTATTTCTTATGATCACCCATAAGGATGATTCAGAATCATGGCACAGGCTCTGCTTCTGTCTATTTTGTGTGATAAAACAGAAGAAGAGAGCTATTAAATTTGCACTTCCTCTTTAACAGTTTTTGTACTAATTTAATTTACTTCCTTGAAATCTTATCTGGCAAATATCTATTCACAATCAAAAGCTCTAAACTATAGTACCAGAGCTGTACAAAGCGAGCTGCACTGCCACTAGATTTTGGATGCTTGCATGAGACATCCCATATCTACCACAGTATTTAAGACAGTCTTTTCTGCTCTCTCATCCAGTTGTCATTGCAGAAGCTTAAGATGATTTGGCTGGTTTCAGACTGGTATTCTTTCATCCTTTAGCTCAGTATAACAAGACTCAGTCACTAAAGCTGTATTTGACCTACTTAAGGAGGCTATAACAACACTTCTGCATTTGTCCATAGCTGGTCCCACAAAGAAGAAAAATCACAGTAAGCAAAAGCCCAAACATCTTGTCAGCTTTTTTATTTAGTTAATTAGTCATTATGCATTTATTTAATTATTATCCCAGAATTTCCGGTTTTCAAGAAATTTCCAAAATTTGAAAACAAACAAAAAATGAACTTCCTAAGTAGCAGACACCCTGCATTTTGAGAATATGTCAAGTTTTGAAAATTGACTGCCATTTTGTGTGCTACTGTCCACTCAGATCTTCACAGAATGTTGGGAAAAGACATTGTCTCGAGCAACAGCTAAACAAGTTTAAAATAGGAACTGCTGGAAATTTCATAGCAGCAAAATATATCATAGCAAAAAAAAATTATTGAAATATGCAATTATTATAATTAATAATACTGCTATTAACAAAAGACACTTCTCTGTCAGAGCTTAAGGCACTCCTCAAGTTGTAAAATCGCAATAATTATGAGAGAAAATATACAGCCTAGTAGAACTTTGAGATGGAAAATAGTTATTACATCACCCAGTTCATTCTCTCTTTGCCAATGAAGGACTGTAGTATTAAGTACAAAATCATCTTCAATATTTTGATGCAGATTTCCAACTTTTTTCGGCATAGCGACAACTCTTTCAGCATAAGAGTAATGAAATCTTGGCGCTCTGGCCCTCTGGTTGAGAATCTCTCCAAGAACCAAAGCTTGTCCAGACTTTTCTGTGTGTTTGCCCAGATAAATGTAGTTAAATGGAATTGTTTACATTGCTGTTTTTCCTGTTGCACTTGCTCTCCAGCCAGAAGTCCTATGTAAGAAAAAGAATTTTGCATACTGTGTTGCAAAACGGGACATCGCCGTAGAGTACAACTAACTTATTTTAGTAGAGCAGAAAGTAAGTCTTGACCTTTTTTTTTCATTTGCTTACAGCTGTCTGCATAAATTACTAGTATGTCCCAGCTGCTTGAGATTCACATTTTCTATATGGATATTCCTATAGTAAATAAAATAATCTATAGTTGCACAATGGGATCAATCCAGCTGAGGTCTTAGATGATGCTTCCACGTGTAACTCTTGAATGCTTCACTTGTAGGCACTAGGGTCTAGGATTCATTCCACCAGACTTGTAAATGCTCATCTAAGGAGGGGTAAAATGAGTGCCTCCTGTCTGCAACACGTCTTAAATTTGTATGTGGCAGTGCCCTTTGAAACCTCTGGATCAGGCTATTCTGCTCTGCCAAACTCTGAAAGCCTGTTGTAGACTGGAGCTAAGCCCCAAAACTATTCAGACTGGGGCATGCTTGGGCACGCGGGCACCAAGGCAACTGTCAGGTCAAATGCCAAATCAGTTCAGCAAGTCTAGTGAGCTCAGTAAGGTTAGGCTGGGCAAGTGTGAGATCTTTGTTTGTTTAGCTTTTGGATCAGATGCACCTAAAGTTCATCCCTTTTCTTTCTGAGACTACTCTGTCCTTTCAGTTTTAATTTGTGGAGCTTAATTAAAATCAGTTACACAAATGGGATGCTAAGCACATCTCTGGGAGGAGAATCTGGTCTTCCAGTTAAATGCCCTCAGTACTTAGGAAAAAGAGGCATACAGGAAAAATTACTGGTCTGTTGCATGCTGCCACCAGATTGGAAGGTGGAGTTAGCTAATGGGGACAAAGAGAAGGCCTACACTAAAACATCTTCTAGGTGGTTCTCTTTTTCCTGTTTTCACAGTCTTGACATTGGCGTACAAAACCTATTTTAACAATGCAGATCTGAGTTGTCAAGTCCAGATCCCTGATGATTAGGTAGGCAATTCTTGTAAGGACCTTATTATTCCTTGATTGTGATTATGAGTCTCTTCCAGTTTGCTCAGTCTGGGGAGGCCCCTTTTGCAGGTGGAAACAAGTCACAGATTCATTTATTCAGGTCTTATTTTTTCATTGTCCTGTCAAAAACTTATACACTGCAAATCTCTTTATTTCAGAAACACTGGGGGAGAGGTGAATATGTGTCACTTCCAACAGTCATTCAGCGTTCACCTGCCAAACCCTTAAAATCTTTTCTCCCTTCCAGTACCTGCACAGTCACGCGATGTCCTCCTTCAAAAAAAAAAAAAAAAAAAAAAAAAAAAAAAAAAAAGTATTCAAATAAAACAGGAATGTTGATATTGATCTAAGCTGGCTACAGAGGAAAGTAATTAAAAGGCTGATCATTGCTCCTGTGATGCAGTTGTGAGAATCAGCAGAATACATTCTCCACCTTGTTTATCCTGCTATGCTCAAATAAATAAAATCCAGCTTTTAAAATTATTTAGCTCTCTGTTTCGTTTAGCAGTATCCTCTGGGATTGCCTTGTGTACATGAATAGGACCTATTTGTTTTTATAGCTTCTTCTCTTATTTATAAGGTCACCTAGGTAGCTGAGTGAATTCCAAACCAACGACACAGTGCTCAACTAATTATCAGTCGCTTTCTATTCCAACTGGTTACAGGGAAAAAAAAAAGATCTTCTGTGTTTGCTATATAATAGTACACAGTTACTTTAATTTGGTTCAGAGAGAGCTGGACTGACACTGAGCTTACAGATGTCAGCAGTAGAACTCCAGCTGGCTCTAATGAAAGCCGTTTGAGCTCTGGTGAGGACTTCTGGAAATGCCACCTTTAATTGCCAGAGTGACAGTTTTTACGAGAGGAAAGGTTTCCCCTCCTGGAGCACTCACCACCTCCACAGCAGCTAATAGAAGTCTGTTGGAGGGAGTGCAGCAATTTCCCCATGACATTTCAGTGACTCTGGATGCTAAAGCACTCTGCCCCAGGAAATCCTTGCCTCAAGCACCGCTGTGGTTCCTTGCCACCAACGTGCTGCTGTGCTGAACAGTTTGTGTGCTTGAAGCTAAACATGGACTTTCTGAGAGTCCCTTAAATTGATTTTAGATACCAGTCTAAGAAAAACAGTGAGAAGCTTTAGCCCAGGCTTGTAAACTCAGAAGCAAGTGTCACTGTTTGCCTGATCTACTCTCCTACACTTCCACTGGGAAGGCGAGCAGATGGCCATGAGGGCTGTTTAGTCTGGTCATTTTTGAGTTCTTCACTGAGTCATTTATAAATCTGTTTGGTTTTCAGCATCTTTGCAAGACAGTGTGATTGCTCTTCCCTGTAAAGGCCTTCCAAAAGTACAATTGCATCATTAGCAAATAACATTAAGGAACTTCTAAAGCTCATGCTAAATCATACTGGCTGGTTTCCATAGAACTTATTGCCTCCACTGAATGAGAGCACATTAGTGCTTTGGTTATGCTTGAGACAAAGCAATTTATTAGACTCCTTCACTGCAATTTGTCTGCCCTAAGCTATGCATCCAATGTATAGGTAGACATCTCTCCCAGTTAGATGTTTGCACTTAGCTGCAATATGGGTGCCTGCAGGAGACAATTAATTCTTCCATACACCCACCACCAAACACCTAGACATCAAGGTCTTCATCCTCAGTGGCTTCCTCAGCTAGGACAGCAGACTTTCCAGCTACTCCAGACAAAGACTCCTGCAAGATTCAAGTCAATATTCTAAACATAAGCAAGTAGATGGTCCTCATGGAACTGGCAGCTATGAAGCTTGGCCTGTGGGTGACCCTTGTCTTCATGGAGAGGCAGCTGAGGCCAGGTATGATGCTCTAGGACATCTCTGATTATACTAGATATGTGCATTTAGATAAATGAATTGAAACTTAAATGTCTTATCACTTCTGTGGATGCCCCATCCCTGGAGGTGTTCAAGGCCAGGTTGGATGAGGCTTTGGGCAACCTGGTGTAGTGGAGGATTTCCCTGCCCACGGCAGAGGGGTTGGAACTAGATGATCTTTGAGGTCCCTTCCAACCCAAACCATTCTATGATTCTATGATTCTATGATTCTATGATTCTATGATTCTATGATTCTCCTGCCCACAAATGCTTGCTGATGAGTTGTACCTCACCCAGCCTGTGAACACCTGTGAACAGCTCTCTGCCCACCACAAGTAGCTAATGAGTTTAATTCCGAATTGCTTAGGAAAAGAAAATAAAACCTCTCAGCTCTGTGGCCACCCTTCATAGCTATGTTAGACCTTTCAGGTATGTCTTAATATATCCTAGATCACTGACTCCAAGCCCTTAGCTTTCAATAAAGTGAGATAAAATAGAAACGGCTTCAAGTTCTTAAAAGATGTGGATGAACCTGGTGCTGAAGGCCTGGATTGACAAGCTGCGAGAACAGAGGAGTTACCCTGCGACCTAATGGCACATTAGTACCTTAAAAAAAAAACACCCTGAAACCATTTTCTGGCACTGATGTCAGCTGGCATGGGACACTTCTTGTCTACATTGTTCAACTCTTTTAGCCTCCAAAATAGGATAGGAGCATCCAGCTGCCTGTTGGTAAGGGTCTTTGGGCCATACCAACTCCTTAAGGATGCTTGGGTGTTGTTTGGAAGAACACTAGCTCAGGCCAGAGGCCACTCCAGTGATACAACAGTACAGATGATTGCGTTGCAGTGCTCATGAATGGTTCCCACCACTGCTTAATTTACAGGTATAATTGTAGTCAGAGTAGCCAGCCCTGCTCAGCGCTCAGGTTCATAGGGCTAATTCTTTCCTTTACAGGGAGGATGAGTCCAGTAAATAAACCACAAATTCCTTGCAGTCTTGATTTCCAACCTTCTTTTTTTTTTTTTTTCCCCCGCAAGCCATGTTCATGTCTCATGAACACTGTAGGGCGTGTGATTCCCTGGGTGCTTGTAAACCTCAGATCACCTAACGGAGTGATCTCTGGACAGACTAACAAGGTTGCTTGGCAGCTGGCACTCTTCTATAAGCAATGTGTGTCCAACCTCCTCAACAGCCTCAGGCAAGGCTGTGGGTGTGATGGGTGATAGCTACTTGCTCTGCAGGCCCTGTGGAAATTAAAGTATCTAGCCAAGTAAGGTAGATGAACCGCTGCATAGCCTGGCCATAACACTGATGGTCAGGTTTCTGACTGTGAGGTGATCAGCTCTCTTGATCAAAAAGGAGGCATGGATGTGATACTCAACAGCTTTCAGTAGCCCTCTGAAACACTGAAGGTTTGCTAGTGAGGTAGGTATCTGCTGTCTGCTGTGAAGAGGTGATTAGTCCCTCGGTTGCCACTCAGGAGGAGCAGTATCCCGAACCAAATGAACCAAATGAGGGTCCTGAGCAGGTGGGGGAGCTATTTTCAAAGCTGCATGCTGCTCAGAGTATCAGTGGGCACACATCAGGCAATCTAAGTCCATTTTTTTAAAATATGTATTCACTCCATCCCTCTGTTGCATTTTCTATCTTAGTAAATCCTGTGGGTTTTTCATAAATACAACATAATGTGGGCACATGTCCTCCCTTTTATCAACCATCAACCATGGTTGGTTAAAGATGTGGCCGTTTGCCACAGTCAGAATATCCAGAGACTCTCCAGGCAACTGATGCTGCAGCCTTCCTATTTTCCTTTTCAGGCTACTGGAGTTAACTTCTCTTCTACTTTCTCAGATCATAGATTCATAGAATGATTTGGGTTGGAAGGGACCTTAAAGATCATCTAGTTCCAATCCCCTGCCACGGGCAGGGACACCTTCCGCTAGACCAGGCTACTCAAAGCCTCATCCAACCTGTCCTTGAACACCTCTAGGGATGGAACATCCACAACTTCTCTGGGCAACCTGTTCCAGTGTTTCACCACCCTCATTGTAAAAAACGTCTTCCTTATCTCTAACTGAAATCTACCTTCTTTCAGTTTAAAGTCAATAACCCTGGTCCTATCACTACATGCCCTTGTAAAAAGCCCCTCTGCAGCTTTCTTGTAGATCCCCTTTAACTTGTAGATTGTTACAAGTTCAATTAATTGATCCCCTTAATCATGTAGATTCCTTTACTGGAAGACTGCTATAAGATCACCCCGGAGCCTTCTCTTCTCCAGGCTGAACAATCCCAGGTCTCTCAGGCCTTCATGAAGCCTTTCCTTATCCATCCCAGCTACTCTTTGTCATGGCTCTTAGAAGTAGAAGAGCAAGCTGTGCATCTTTTCAGCTCTCTCCAGAGTGTCTTGAAGTGCATTCTCAGTCCAGAGGTGGTGGTGTCATCTCACCATCAGGCGTTAACCAAAGGCTGGGTCTACTACCACGGGAACAATCACATTGCCCCTTAGAATGGGTTTAGGTGTGCTTCAAGCAGGTCTGGCATCAGGGACAAGGAAGACAGGGATTGATTTCTACTGAGAAAGTACAAAACCCCAAAACAATGGATAGTTTTCAGGTATTGTTCAACACACATTATAGTAGCTGAGATCAAGCCAAGCATCAGGCGAGACATATACCCAAAGAGCAGTAGGGTCTCAGTGTTGCACACTTATCAAAAAGCCCCCTGTCCCTCATCTCATTCATTCTGACTATGGCTTTGAGATTTGTGTTAGATCAGACACTGATCTAAAGCTAAAACCATCCTCATCTCCCACTAGTCCCTCCTGGCTAGTCTGTGCTCATGAAGACTCAAGGACCCACAAAAAGGATCCTGCTCTCAGTAGATCTGCTGTCTCACTCCTCCACAGCTACCTAAAGGTCAGGGGGACCCTGTGTAGCCTTGATGCTTTTCACACTGTCCTGCTGCTTTGTTTTCAGGCTGTCCATTTGACTTCATTTACCCATCAGTAGTATAATGGCTTCTGCTTATTAATAGGCTTTACCATGGCTTAGGGACATATCTGGTCATGGATGCATGTGCTGCAAAGGCTGCCATGAATGTGTGAGGACTTCCGAGCACCTGAATTTAGTCACTTACTGGACATAAAGCCAGGAGAGTGGTGGTAGCGTGGGGATGAGATGACCCAATGACAAACATTTGGGTACCTGAAGCGGCCCGGGTACCTGAAGCGGCCCATGTACCTGAGCTAGGGCAGGAGAATCCCACTCTAATGTGGCACCTCTTCATAAGAGATAAGCAAGCTGTGTCGCATAGCACTGGGACAGATTGATTGCTCAGAGATAGGGCACTATGTTGCTCTTTGGAAAAAGAAATAGGTCATCACTGGCGTCATCTCACACTGCTGCTGTTTATCTCTGTCTTCTCGCTTTTCTAGTAGCATAGAGGTAGTTATCCCTTCTCCTTTACTGTGGTTACCTTTCATCCTTCCTCCTCTCTACTTAAAGTCTACCTCTTTGTATCAATAAATCCACAACCTGGATTAGTTTTGTGAAGAAATTATATGACAATGACCAGTGGTAGCATTTGTTAATTAATATTTCTCATAATGGCTTCCTCTTAAGTACTTGTTGCAGTTTCCTATGACACTATTATTTGAGACTACATAAAAATCAAGACGTAAAATAAGTTTCTTGTTGACTGTCAGCTGCTTTTGACATTTTTATCTTGGGTAATCTTTTTGAAAACTGCTTGTGAAGATCTTGCTTTCTGGATTTCTTCCCAGAAAGTTTTTAATTTCTCTTTCACTGAATTCTTAAGAGCATCCTTGTTCTCAGACAGACGCTGTAGACAACAGCGTCTCTAATTTTGCAGTCCCTGTGTAGATGAACTGTATATCTTTAACAGATGCTTCCATTTGGGGAAAAAAGGAGCCAGTTGCAAGCAACTATCTCCTAATGATGTTACGCTTATCTCCTACTAAAATCTGCATAATTTTCTAAAGGTTAATCAGAAGAAATTAATTTCATGGCTAATAAGAGGCAGCTGATGCTAAGAAAGTCAATGAAGGAATTTTCAGGATGGTGGACTTGACAGCACTTGAGCCTAGATTAAAGCAGCCTAAATTCCATCTACTTCCCTATACCTTGTGTCTCCTTTTTGTCTCTGAATCTCCAGGGACACAGGGCACACTAAGCACAGGGATTATAGATTAAGGTTTTGCTGTCTGACCCTGTACTTTGGTGTCCAGATGTAACAGTGACCAATGTCTCTCAAGTTATTTAGCCACTTGTCAGCAAGTGATTTACAAATTTGCTCACTGGTGCCTCATGAGCTACTTCAGATTTTGGTATTTTGATGTTTTGGATTTTTTGGTTTGGGTTTTTGTTTTGGTTTGGTTTGGGTTTTTTTCCCCCTGCTACTGCTTATTGCTATGTATCAGAGTTCAGAAGTTACCTGAAGTGCCATGGGACATAGCCCCATATACACTTCTTCTGAGTGAGATTGTGGGTAATGGTGGCAGAACTAGGGCTTCACTGATAAGATTTCAAGTCTTGCTCTGGACTTACTTCAATTCTTTCTCCCGCTGAAAGCTGCTTCCACTCTATGCAACTTAAATGCGTATGTGGTTATGTGAGATGAGATCTGACCTAGATCTGATGCTGAACGCATTGTTTCCTTTTGTGCTGCTGGCTACAGAAGCATCGTTATCTTAACCAACCTTGCCACAGCAGCCAACTACTTATCTTCGTCTTTGAACAGATTCTTAATCTTGGATAACGATGTGTCACTGTCAGTCAGATAACACTGGCTTTTGAGGAGCTGTTGCAAGCAGCTACAGCCTTTACCCTCTGCCTAGCTTTCAGTCAAATGTTGGGTAAGAGATTTCCAAAGGAAGAAATTTTCATTATGTTGTTCCTGACAGATCTTCCACAAAACTGCTGTATAGCTTTGGGAAAAAAGTGTTACTCTAGAAAAAAACCCAGCAAAATCTCTATCACTGATTTCACCAAAAGAAGATCGCTTCCGTCGTCAACTTCATACTGATGAGCAGGGAAGAGATGACACTGAACAGGAGAAAGTCTGGCACAGAAGGCAGACTGATAGGTATGAATGCATCTCAGATGCTTTACCATAAAAAAGATTTTGCTGTAATATAGACCGATGCAGAAAGCTTTAGAGTTAAAACTTTGAAACCATGAGTATTTAGGCCTGAGTGTTCTCATAAAAGTCCTCACAATAATTTTATCACAAACACATCTACTCTTTCATAACTTTACATTAAGCCATGTACAAAGACTCATTAAATAGAAGTAAAGAGTCATCTGGCAAAAAAATATCCTTAAAATGTTTACCTAGTCATAACTAATAGCTTTTGATTGTTCCTTAGTAAGCTTGGAAGCCATTATAGAAAGCGCAATTAAGAATCTTGACATTTACTGTGTGTTCCAGTTCAAATTTACTAATGGATACAATTCAGTTCCTTTTTGCACCACACAATGCCACAAATTCAGCTCAGAGTAATGCAGACTTCCAAGGGTGAGCTGGGAATAATTACACAGAAGGTCAAAAGCCTCTTGCCCTGCAATAAGTACCATTTCTGACAGGCTTGCTAGTTTGTTTAAATAGAACATTATAATCAAGCAGATATTGGAAAAGATCTTAAGGAGATTACTTTCATACAATATAGAGTCACTCTCATAAAGAAAGATATACCTCATTTTCAATTATGTGGAAAGTCACCAAGAAAGAAGGACCTCTTAATACCAAGGTGCAACTGCAGTTCTGGTCATTGTGAGTTGCAACTCCTTATCCAAAGTAGGATTTTATTGCCAAACTTGAAACTAACAGTGTGCTGAACATCCGGCCCAGAGCAAACAGGCTGCACAAGTACCTTCAAACCAGCCTCCCTGCATGAAAGAAGTGATACTTTTGTGAATGAAACTGGATGCTGAAGAATTACAGATGAAGAATTACAGACTCCTCTGGTCACCTTGCAGAGAAAGGATGGAGGAGGAGGATTAGAAGAGATGCTGATTGCAACATGCTGTCTACATGAACCAAACATGTGTGGAGGTGTGGGAACATGCGTATAAACCTTTCTCCAGAGTTTGTTGTTTCATTGAAATAAAGAAAACTCAAAAATGTGTTCTTTCCTCTCCTCACTCTCCACATAACGATTCTTGCTGAGCAAAGTGTTAGTCCTGGATGGGCATGGATGTTACCATTTTGACAGATAATCAAGTTCTTGTGAAAAAATAGCACAATTAATTTATCTGTGTTTAAGAACAGAGACCTGTACCAGGTTGATATGAAGGCTCTTCAGGTTCTCTGAGAAAGCCCTCAGAGCCACATAGACTTGCTGTGGGATCAGGGGTATAGCTATGTTGAAAGGGGTACAGCAACAGACAGGCAAGCACCACTGTGGTGAAAGAAGTCTAGGGCATCAATGGCATTCCTCAACACAAAGAGTGGCATTACTTTTCTTCTTTTTTTTTTTTTTTTATTCCAAGAATCTGAGGTACTTGAACCCCTTCAATTATAAAGAAATGCCATTCCCTGGTTTGAGAAACAAACAGCTCGTGAACTCCTGAAGCACTTTATCTTTGAAAGAAAAACAAGTAGAAACTTTTGTCAGTTTGCTACGAAACTGCCAAGAACTCTTCATTCACTGTTACTTATTTTTATCAGAGAGGGAAGTTGGCTGAAAGCCAGAACAAAGAGGTGGGTCTTCAGTCCCTTGATGAACATGGGAAAGCTCAGGTTTAGATGTGTTTCTAACAGAAGCAAGAACTGCTAAGGTAGCAATTATCTGTCCTCCGCAACACCACACCCAGACTTCCTTCTACCCCTGTCACCGCAGCTCGCTGAAAGAACATTGGTGGCACAGAAGAGACAGTCCTCATCGGCTGGTCTCTGGCTCATGTGGTGATTACCACATGATACTTCATCTACAGAAGAAGTGTGATATTTTCTCACCATCCTGTTTTACTCAAAAGTCTTGCAGTCCCCTTGACTCATAGCCCCATACAGACTGTGCAGCCCATCTGGTCCATATAAGACTAGGATGATAGCAATGAGATCTACATGTAGTCAGCGATCATGAGATCATAGCTGTTCTGCTGCAATAATCTCCCTCTTGCAGCATGTGTCACAGGTATGAACTGTTTGGCCTGTAAATCAGCAGGTTTGATCTTGCCTCTGGATGATTCCTGAATAGGTTGCTGAAAGGCTCTCAAAACCACCTCCACCTTTCAAATGGACTCCACCCTCTTTACTCACAGTGGTTATGAGGAAGTTGCTGCCTTTTTTTTTTTTATTTGTTGCTTAAGCTGACCTGTTAAAGACCATAAATATATTTTATGCCATACATAATTGCGGGCCTTCTTGCAAGTGTCACAACAATAGAGTGTCTTAGGTATAAATGCGTTACCTTTGAGACATGGGAAAGTGTAGACTCGGTTTCAGAATTCAAAATGTGTATACAAATGGGGGAAGCTCAGCTGGAAGTAGCGATGTTCAGGCATGGTCCTTTAGAAATTTTACTTCCAATTGTAGAAATCATTTGTTTGTATTTCTGGCCACATCTGAATCAAATCCAAAAATCAGGATCATGACAGTTTTGAATCTGACACTATCTTAAGGACAGATTGATGGACACAAGCCGCATTTTTGGGGAGGGTTTTTCATAAACACATATATTTTGACAAAGCAGGTCAAGTGAGTGATATATCATTCCTCAGCACTCCAAAGCACTGGCCTGCAATGGAAATGATTCCTTGGTTCGATATTTTCTTCAGCTGCTAGAGTGAACATGTTCTGTGTCTGCAGGTTCATGCTTGTGGAGCAAGACATTATTTAATTCAAATCCCACAGGTCATTTTTATTTAAATGAACGTGCCACAGATTTTGCTTCCTCCACCCCATGCGCTCAGCATCCTTTGGCCAAGGCATGCTACAGCTGCATCTGTAGCTGTGAATACACAACCCCATCTCCTGTGCACCTGAGGTCCTCATATGCAACCTGCAAAAAGTCTGTCCAAATCTGCTTGGCCTGACCTTCTCATGTGCACCCTGACCTTCTCATGGCATGATGACAGGTTACAAACGTGCTGGACATGCCTGGACACATAAACCGTTAAAGTGCTCCAAAGGAAAACCTCCCATTGCACCAACCTTGCAGCCTCCCAGATGGTCAAGAGCAGATTTGGCTTTTGGATGGCCTCAGGTAACCCTCGAGATGCAGTGCACCTGCATCAATACACCTACATGTTCTTACCAAGCAGAATTCTCTTCTGGCTTATACAATGGAAATTAGAAGTAGGTGTGCCAACACGTATCACTGGGGAAATGCACCCTTAATCCACAAATGTTTGCTTTCTAAAGACTGAAGTACTGTAAAAGCCATTCCTTTATGCAATGCAGCCTACAGATTATAAGACTCAAGAGACAAGGCATGGATTAAGCGCATTACCACACAATGGACAAGTGTCAGTTTGGTTTTTATCAGTCAAACAAGCACTGGGAAAGAGTCATAAGAAAAATATTTATAGCAATAAATCCCATCTTAACGTGATAACATTCAGACTGAACACTAAAAGAACTAGAAGTATGTAGAATACAAAGTGACTCAGGTATTCCAGGTAACCCATGACATATTGTAGGGTAATTACACTAGTATTTCTGGCTGGCTAATAGAAGCTGCAGGAGAAACTGCACTTCACAAGTTTTGGATAAGAAACTAGAAACGTCTGGGCTGGCTGCTCATTAACCTTAATGCAGTAAGTATAGACAACTTTTCTTCCCATTAATGACACAACTTATGCCAGTAAACATCTTCCAAAACGTTAGGAGCACAAATTATAACTGCTTTCCTAAGTCGCATAACAAGGTAGGCACTGTTCTCTGGTCTCACATAATCATGGAAATACCATCACTGCAGTAGTCTGCCTCCCTCTGGATTTTTCCCCTTTACATGCTTATGCTGACAGTTTGCTTTGCTTTCCTTTACTCACTAATGTGGTCAAAATTTGTAACCCTCGTGATGACTGCCATGGTTACAGAGCACATCTCTTTCAACAAGTTCCTTTTTCCTGGCGGTAATACAATGTCTCTGATTCATAGACTGCAGGATAGTGGTGGTGAAATCACTGGAGCTTAGTGTCCCTTGGCACTGAGGATCAAACTGAGAGCTGGTGTAAGCTGGGCATTACCCTCGAGTGGAGAATATCATCCCTGACTTTGGCTTTTGAGGTTCAGTTTCTTTCTCACCGTTTTTCTCTTTCTTTGCGCTTCAGAAACTAAGAGAGGAATGCGTTTCCATATCGCACTGTATAATTTAACAGAAGACTAATGTTTTGTCTGGCAGCCTTTGTAACTTGTATAGATGATTTCTTACACCAAGATCTCCTTTCCTTCTCCCTCCCTCGCCCATCCCTCCGAGTTTAAGTGGGATATTTTGAAAAGCAAAGCTATTTGACTACAGAGTCCTTTCTAGCATTTAATAAATTAGCCATGGGTTAATATGGCAAATGTCTTCAGTATATGCTCCTCCTTTTCAGTTTGCCTTACCAAAGTTTGTTCTACCAAAACCACGTTCATTTCAATTGACTGAAAGTGTTCCATTGAGGCTGACTCTTAATGAAAAGGTTTTTTTAAAGAGATTTTTCAAAGTGGTGAGTAGAGAAAGAGGGGAAAAGGCTTTTTTTTGGTCCTAAAAAGCAAAGGTTTTTTGATTCAATAATGGATACTTTCCAAATTAAAAATCTTCAGTGTGTAGATCCCAAGACGACCGCTTTGCTATCCCACAGAAATCTGTTTGTGTCTTAATTCTCCCCAAGTATGTCTCTTGGACTACATTTCCCATCATTTGTAACAGCCAGGAGGCCCATTTTCTGATTATCTCTACTATTCTCATCTTTGTGAATCTTTTCTCATTGAGAAAAAAAGGTTGAAAGAGAAGGTGAGCCTGACATTAGCAGTGAAGAATCCAGAAATCCACACTAGGGGCCTGTTTTTAGCAATTCCTTTCATCAGTGAGCTCAGCTTCCTTCTCAGATGAAATTAGGCTTCTGGAATACCTATTTAATATCCTTTCTCAGGCACAGTCAATCAATTTTGCATTAAAAATATGGAATGACTGCCACTTGCTGCCCATCCAAGTTTTTCCTACCATACAGTACTGCCATCCTTTTGGTTATAAAATGAAATTTAAATAATTCTGCCATGTTACCCTTGACTGAATGAACTGCAAATAAGCTTCCATCAGCTTGAAATATCAGAAATTTAAAATAGTGCTTCCTAAAAGATGGGTATTTAATATACCGCTTCGTACTTCCCTGTTCTTCTCCTCTGTGTTTATCTGTGCATTAATTTTTCCTTGTTGCACCAGCATATCTTTTTTTTTTATTTAAGCAAATTATCATGGCTGAGGTAAGTAACACAATTATTCTTTGTTAGCTGGCACATCGCCATTTCTTTCATGTGTTCAAGAGTCAGCTATGAATTATAAGGATGTAATGTCCCTGATGGATTTAGTGGTGACATCATAAATCCTCACTCTGATGAAGACACTAATATGTGCTGTTGCCAGTAATTTGCTGACACCACTGATAGTTGAGGGCACAAATAAAGATGTCTTTCTTGGCACAGTACCATGGAAGACAAAGCTACTGTGAAAGAAAACACCAGCCAGGTGAATTTCAACTCCTTTGGAAATACATCTGTTAAACAGGGAACAATACACCTACATAATGAATGATGCTTTCTTCTGCTCATAATGTGCTTTGAAAACCATGGTAAATTGAATATAAAAAAAAAAAAAGAATTACAGAGATCTGGCAATAGTTTGTTAATTATTCGGGCTTAGCTAAAGCAGTTCTGAAGTAGCTTGGGAGTCACTATGGTATAAGAATGTGGCTGGATTTGACCCAGCACAAAATACAATCCTGTTGAACTTGTTGCCTGTATGATCTTCCTTCCTACCCTTTCTCCAGCAGGGAGTCATGCCTGGTCTCCTCTGGCCCCAGATCCTGATTTAGTACTGCTGCCACACTCCATAGCTGCAACCCAGTGAGGTCAGCATGTCCACATACTACTGAGTACTCTTTGGAGCACTCCCAGGTGAAATGGTGACCTGTTCCTTCTAAACCAACAAGAACAGTCATGGTGGGACTGAAGCCTGGCTAGTAGTGAGATCCATTGGCACAGATCAGTTTCTAGGTATCTATTGGTGTAATATACCAAAATACCAGACTGGCACAATCTGCAGGTCGCAGAGGAGTTTTGGTCATGTGTTGTGAACGTGATGCATGGCAGTACTGATTCACTCCTTCATTCTACTCATCACCCCTTCTTTTTGCCTAAGCTTTCGGAAGAGAAATTTGTGGCAGCAGCACACATTCGTAAAACACTGGTTGGCCTCTAAACTGACTCCTTTATACATATCTTAAAAAACAGGGTCCCCTGTGCTGCCTCCCTGCACCACTGTTGCTCAGACCTTTGTTCCAGGACATTGCAAGCTCTTTTAATCTCTTTTCAGCTAGATTTAACAGGTCTCACATTCCTCCCCACCCATCTCTGACACTCTGGTCTTCCTTTCCTCTAGCAAGAACCCACCCAGGTGCCTTAAGGTGGCACGTGCTGAATGCCACAACACCACTGGGAAGCTGAAGATCCCAGATTTTGCTTAAGGAACAGCACGTAGCTCTTGGGCAGTAATAAAGTACATTAGTATTAGGTTAGCCCAAGCCGCCAGGTAGCATTATCAATATCATTATAAAAAACTTCACGTTAGGATTCAAACTTTGGCTTAAAAACAGTAACACTGTAGAAATCTGTTCCTTCTCTTTGCTTTCTCCATTCTTGGACAATTTCAATTTTTAAATTTCCTCTGTGGCCCTGAGAATGACCATTTCCTGCCCCCAGATCAAATGGGAGCTGCGCCTCACAATGTCACGTGACTCCAGAAGCTGTGGCTTTGAAAGAAAGCCAAAATATCTGCCTTCTGCTGTGCAAAATGTAGATGCTATTCAAATGCTGCATATAAAATACACTTCATATTATCTTGACAATTAGTATGTTTGTGCATTGTATCAAGCAGCACTTGACTTCCTTATGCCATATGGTGCAGTTTTATTAATAGTACTGATTTTCATCTAATTTACCTGAAAGCTTTCAAAACTCCTGCCTGTGTAAAGAACCTGAGACACTGACCTACAGCTCAATCCAGATTGTACCTGTTTTAAGCACTCCACATGAATTTCTATCCGATTTCTATCTATTCCAAGCTTGCTGGGACCTGTCAGTGTTTCTACTTTGTTCTTCGCTGGCAAAGCATTGATATGACATTTGTAAACATTGCCAGATGAATCGGTGGCCTGGGTTTGGTACATAATTCAGAACTTCAGTTTGTCAAGCCCTCCGAAGCAGCAGCCAGCATTGGAGCCAAGATTTAATATCCTTAGCGTATTAATTTATGTCAGTGGTTGAGTCCATTTCTTTTTTAACCGCGTTTCACAGAAAATCTCCTACCATCACCAATTGATCAAACATGACAAGCTCCCTCTTGGCTATCGTCCGTGATACAGGCCACTTAACTCCTGTATTCCTTCCCAGAATGGAAACTGCGGCTTTTGGAGAAATAAAGGAGCTTCTGTTTCTCCATCGCTGTCAGAAATGGAAATTCAGCGCAATCTTTTCATCAGCTTGAAATGCCAGATCAGATTAAAAGCCCTGATGCCAAGAGGAGGGCATCTGATGCACTGCTTTGAACTGCGGTTCTTAATGCTCTTTGGTCCACCACTTTGTAGGAGCACCTCAACCTTCCTGTTAGTCCCCTCATTAGAGCAGTGCTGAAGTGTCAAATCCTTACCAGAGGCTGAGGTCTTCTGGAAACAGCCCTGCTAGAGCAAATTCAAGCCTGCTATAAGGCTACCAGGCTAAGAAGGTGACCTCAAGGAGGAAAGCACACTGGTGAGTACGTAAACTGAAACTCACAGGGTGCATGCAGACTTCCCAGTGGTCACATAAATTGCACATTGTGACTTCTCTGTTGGGGAGAACGAGTGGCTTTCAGGTCATCTCAGCTCCTGCTACTCACCAGACCTACACTTTTCAACGGGATGTAGTAGTTACACTATACGCACTTGTTGAACTAACCAAGATAATTAATGTTGGCATTACTCTCCACAGGCTGTAGAAGCGGCCAGGATCTGGCGGCCTCAGAGAGCAGTGCCTCTGAATCACTCACGGATCTCCTGATCTTGGACATCTTAAAGGTTGTGATAACTAAGCTGGGCGCAAACAATAGAGCCCATCATAGCCAGCAGCCTGAGGAATCAACCGCCATCCCGCTCAGATGCAGTCTTGTTACTAAACCTTCCCTGCATTTCACATGCACATGGAGGGCCTGGTATGAAGTGTGGTGTTGTCATAATGAAATCATGGGGAATCAGATGGAAAAATGTGTGTTTGAGCACTTAAAGCTAGACTTGTAGACCACAAAACAGACTTCACAAGTAGAGGTCAAGGTGGCACCAATTAAGACAAGATTATATTTAATGGAGAGTCACCTGGATTGAATTAAGTGTATTTTCTTGGACCTAGCAGGCTGGAATCAGGATAAACAAACTGCTCCAGAATTCCTAGGTGACCTTCTAATAATTATGACCAAATTCGAGTTTCGAGTCTTCAGAGCCCCCAGATTATCTTTTATATAAGAACACACATTGCTACTCGGGAGGTCTGTTTGTTGTGATGAACAGAGCATAAAATAAATCCCTCGCACACAATACTGCAGGTGGAGGCTGCAAAGCAATTTCTCTGACCAATAGAGTTAATGGGCCTCTAGTGTAAAACACATTTTTGTAACTCCCTTTCTTCAGACCTTCTTTTGTTGCGAGAAACACAATGCCAAAAGAACTTAATGGCTTTGTTTTCCAGTCCATAAACTGCTGATATGTCACTGGTGGTGTGGTTAAGCATACATGATAGGCCCACAAGAGTTCAAGCTCGTGCTACAGTCAAGCACTGGGGCCACCATTTCTCTTTTTGTTGCGAGCTTTGTTGTTGCACATTTAAAACACAAAACTATACCTCTACATGGAAACACAGAATAAAACCATGATACATACACTTCTTAATCTTGCAGGTTCAATCTGTGACATCTTTGCCCCTCATACAGAGAGGATACCCAGGAGACAAACAGAAAGTTGTACAATTAGGCTGAATCTAATTCCTGTTTGTTTACCTGTCTCGGACTGTGTAAATCCACTTGTTCACGTTAAGATGAGCATTGACCAACCGTTTTTCACCACAAGAGAGTTTCTTTTGAAAATGTGTTGGTTCACTGAGCTTCACTTATCAGCCAAGACATTTCAAGAACTAGTTAATGAGCCCATGAAGGTTTTCACATCCATAATGGGTACCAACTATTTGGACCCTATGAATCTCTGGTAGCTTCTTGGTGAACGCACACTCTTGTCAACTATCATCATCTGCTGTTAGCAGTCAAAACAAGAAAAGCTCCATATCTCCAGGCAGACGCAGAGGGGACTTCCTTAAAGTTGACTAGAAATGTCTAGAATTCATGGTTTCAGTTAAAACTGGACTAGAACACAGTTTCAAATAGGAAACATTCCTTGTGGACCTAAAATAATTTCAAATAGGCTTTTCAAGAGTTAGCCCAACTTTCAATCTCTTAAAAAACTTATAAATCTGTCACAAAACAAAACAAATGACACGCTTGCAGTATTTCCTTCACTTGATGTTGATTTGAACCTTTAAGCCTGTGGCTCATGGTCTTGTCCACTAGGATTACAAATATTGTTTTTATACTATGAAAGAACGAGAAGACCTAGACTTTCACCTGGGATACAAAATGCTTGGTCTTTCTCTGATGAAGCTGGAGATAAATCTGATACAATTAACACTTCTGATAAGATTGTGCAAGTTTTTGAAATAATGTCTTTCTGTATTTTTTTAGTTTGAATCTTGGGAGTGGGGAACCATATCTTAAAAGAGAAGAAATACACCAGCATCAGTAATTGTTACAAAGCTTGCAAATACTATTCTAAAAACCTTTGTGTGGGATGTACAGATAAAGGTGTAAAGAAGTTACAAACAGTTATGTTTGGCACCATCTGATTCAGTGTTTCACAGACTTATTGCTGCCACCATCCTCTTTCCCCTTCACCCTGACCCCTAGGATCACTATACAATCATACTTCACCCTCATCTCAGCCCCAGGGTTGGTGATATTGCCTTGTGTCCTTCTATCCCTTTTCTTGACTTCATATCCCACTCCTGTCTTAGTCCTTGATTCACGCTACAGGTTCCTTACCACCTCTTCTTACTGTCATTACCTCTTTCTTCTCCCCACGGCCCCATCACCCTCTGCTAAGTAGGAATTAAGGACGAAAACTTCACATAGACCCAGCTGAATCTTTGTAATTCCAGGTCTGCACAAAGGCTAGAAAAGCTGTCAACTTGGGCTTGCAAGTGTGCTGTGAGACTTGCCTCCCCAAGTGGGAACTGGCAACTTGTATTATCTGGTGGTGCTTTTTGTGGTTGTGAGTAATGCAGCCATTTGCAAAGGCTGCTGAGAAATCCCGAGTTCTGCATCCTGTGCTCCTCCCACATATAAAAGCACCAGCTCAGACTCTAGCTACTATATTATTATCATCATAACTAAATGTATTACATGAGACGTATTAAATACTTTCCATCCGAGTCCTTCGTGAACTTTAATTAAGCTTACAGTGTCCCATGTAGATGCCACTCCAGTCAGCACAGTATGTGTACTCCAAAGATAAGACACGTGTTAGATATTATGCATGGGGAACACGGTGCGTTTGATGGCCTTTGGCTTTGGTATGAAGTCAGTCAAATGGCTCCAAATCCACTGCTTTATATAAATTGACTCTGGAAGCAAAACATCAGATTCTGAGGCAGATTTGGGACAAGAATAAGTCTTCAGGGTGGTGAAACACTGGCACAGGTTGCCCAGAGGAGTTGTGGATGCCCCATCCCTGGAGGTATTCAAGGCTGGTTGTATGAGGCTTTTAGCAACCTGATCTAGTGGAAGGTGTCCCTGCCCATGGCAGGGGGGGTTGGAACTAGATAGTCTTTAAGGTCCCTTCCAACTCAAGCTATTCTATGATTCTATGATTCCACCACAAGTGGCGGGGGAGTCCCTGGAGATGTCTAGGAACAGGAATCAGTGAATCATGTTTTAGAGGAGATTCACCTTGAGAGCACACCACAATATTACCATTTCTGTCTGTGCCACCTCCTGCCACTTGTGTTCATTATTTCCACTAAACAGGTTAAATGATCGATCCTTCAGCACCAACCTGGGTGGTGACCCGCTACTCCCTGTGGTGGGAGCGTGTGAGGTGCTCCAAAGCCTTCACTCCTCCAGGAAAAGGGTCATCCTGGGCTCTGGGAATCCTTCCCACCCAGCACCACTCACACAGAGGAGCCAGCACCACTCATGAAGCCCGTCTGTCTCTGCTACCATCCCGGGCCATCTCCTCAGGCTCCGTGCCCTGCTGCCACACCTCAGAGTGTGTGCTGCCTTCCTCCTCTTGTGGCGAGAAACCAGGGACTGCAAAGCCTGGCTTCTATGTCAGACCCTCTGAACCCAGGAAAATGCACAGAAAATAATCTGCGGCACAGGAGCATGTCCATACGGGGCCCAAAAGAGCTCCATGTGCTATACAGCATGCACACTGCTTTAATAGACTTTAATAGGGGCTGGCATCAAGTGGTGTGGCCACGGGCCAGCCTTCACCCCGTGCCTTTGGGACCAGGGGCTGCATCCCAGCCCTGCTGCACTGAGACACAGAGACAGGCCCTCAGTCTACCAGCAGCAGTCCAAATCGGACATAGAAAAGAAACAACAAAGAGGAAAAAAAATGGTTTCATGTATTTATTAAATCCTTCCTTCCTCCTACAGCAAGGTGTCACCTTCCACTGTGTCTCTGATAAGTGAAAATCTATCTACTGGGTATCACCACCGCTCCTGTGAGTTACAGCCAGTGAATGAAATTTTAGTCACTACTGTTCTGAGCTGAACTCAAGCTCGAAATTTCTGGCAATGCCATCCCTACTTCCTAGGAATAACCTTCCTGCGAGGATAGTCAAGGGAAATATTTTGAGCCCCAAAACCTCCTTAAAGTTTATGGGTACCCGACCATCAATGGGAATCAAAGTAAAACTGACAGTCCCAAAGGACCACATTAGTTTTCCCACAAAAACACATGAATGTAGCACTTCTGTCCCACACTTGGCAGGTTTACTCATTTATTTTAATTTGCAGTAACCGTGACTGAGTTACATTCATCTTCCCAGATGTTGTTAGTGATGAAAGCTCAAGGAATAAGCCTTTTCTGCTGTTGATGTACTGTGTGCCAAACCTCATCTTGAGCCCCTGGCTCCTGCTGTACTTTTCTTGTGTCTGTACTGCTGCTTTGTGATAAATGAAACTTGCAGAATCACACGTACCGTGGTAGAGGAACAAGCATCTTGTCTGGGGAGCGGTCAGTGCCGGAGGCTAGAAACTTGGGTTGTGTGTGCATCTGCGGAGGCTCATGTAATAACTACAGCAAAGTTATTATAACTAAAGCAAAGGTGCTGAGGCTTTGATTACAAATGTCAAACGAAATGGGAAACAAAGCAAGGCTGAGGAAGGAAAAGGGCCCCGTCCTCGTGCTCTCCTCCCCCCGCCTCATCACAACGGGCTGCTTTTCTTCCTTTGTTTTATTTGCTCTAAAAGCCTTTGCAGTCTTCCCTTCTTGGCACGTTCATAGAATCCTGGGAAGCTCAGAGTTTACTCTCTGTTGCGCTGAAAAGCTCCACATGGTATAAACGATGATTTGTAACTAAATGAATAATCAGAACCAAAACTCTCCGCAGAAACTCTCTACCAGCCTTTTCTCATTTTTTTATAAAACACCTCAGAAACAAACTGCGTACTTCACCAGCCGACTCGAACAGCCGTGTTACCAATTCGCACCTACAGAGATGGATTTCATTTCAGCTAATCCCAGGTTCACCATTTCCATGAAGCTCCTTCCCTGGGGCTGTGACTACCCCTGGAAGCGGGGCTGTTCCAGATCTCTGCTTGCTGGAGGAGAGAGGAGGTGCAGCTGCCAGGCGAACCCATCCGCCAGCCTGAACGCCTGATGAGCCCCGCAGCAGGGCCGAGGCTAAAACCTCTGCTTCGTGTCCCTGCTGTCCCTCGGGGCACCACCTCTTCCTCATCTGCCTCCATCCACGCTGGGTGCCACGGTGGCGGTGCAGCCCCAGGCTGCTGGGAGACCTTGTCCCCTCTTCGGGGACACCACACCATCCCCTCCCAGACGCATTTTGCAGCCCAGGCTCAAGCTGAGATGAGAACAGATCAGGGGTCTGGGGGGCACCTGGGGTTTTGGGGCACCCCTTTGAGCACCAACTCAGGTTGAGGGGACAGGTATAGGAAGAGACTGGGCATTTGCCTCCTCCCCTTGGCCTTTTGGTTCTAACATCTTGAAATAAAGATCTCCAAAACTGCTACGCAACTTTTGCATAGTTATGTAGACACATGGCTCTGATGACACACGCTGGAGGGAAGGGATGCCATCCAGAGGGACCTTGACAGGCTGAAGAGGTGGGCCTGTGAGAACCTCATGATGTTCAACAAGGCCAAGTGCAAGGTCCTGCACGTGGGTCGGGGCAATCCCAAGCACAAGTACAGGCTGGGAGGAGAATGGATCGAGAGCAGCCCTGAGGAAAAGGACTTGGGAGTGCTGGTGGATGAGAAGCTCAACATGAGCCGGCAATGTGTGCTGGCAGCCCAGAAAGCCGACCGTATCCTGGGCTGCATCAAAAGGAGCGTGGTCAGGAGGTTGAGGGAAGTGATTCTGCCCCTCTACTCAGCTCTTGTGAGACCCCACCTGGAATACTGTGTTCAGCTCTGGAGTCCCCAACACAAGAAGGACATGGAGCTACTGGAATGAGTCCAGAGGAGGGCCACGAAGATGATCCAAGGGCTGGAGCACCTCTGCTATGAAGACAGGCTGAGAGAGTTGGGGCTGTTCAGTCTGGAGAAGAGAAGGCTCTGGGGTGATCTTATAGCAGCTTTCCAGTACCTAAAGGGGGCCTACAGGAAAGCAGGAGAGGGACTTTTTACAAGGGCGTGTAGTGACAGGACAAGGGGCAATGGATTTAAACCAAAGGAGGGTAGATTTAGATTAGATATAAGGAAGAAATTTTTTACATTGAGAGTGGTGAGGCAGTGGGACAGGTTGCCCAGAGAAGTTATGGATGCCCCATCCCTGGCAGTGTTCAAGGCCAGGTTGGATGAGGCTTTGGGCAACCTGGTGTAGTGGAGGGTTTCCCTGCCCATGGCAGGGGGGTTGGAACTAGATGATCTTTAAGGTCCCTTCCAACCCTAACGATTCTATGATTCTATGATTCTATGATACTCCCAGAAATGCTCCCAGTGCCCACAGGCATGAATTCGTAGAGGTACCCTAACTACATTTAGAAGGAGCTAGTCAGAACATGCACACATATATACATACAGTGCATGCACATGTGTGTGCATGTGTGTGTATATATATATTGGTATGTACGGAACAGATATATATATGTACTTGCATGCTGATACGTGCTACCAGTCAGACTCCTGACGTCAATGTAGGCATAGTCAATATTTAAGAACAAATGAGGAATTAAAACAGCTTTATCTTTTGGGGAATAGTTGCATCTCGCTTTCTACAGCAGCCAGCCCTCTCTTTTGGCAGCTCCAACACGTTTCCACCAGGCTGCAGAGGCATTAGAGGAAACGGTTTCCCAGGAAATCCCCTGCCGTCCCAGCCTTGGCCACACGCAGACGGTCTTTGTGCCATCCTGGCGATGAAGCAATTTCGGCATGCTCCTCTCCCAAGTCTGCCGGTTCCTCGGACATGGTGACGTGTGGTTGCATCAGCCAAGGTTGGATTCACCTCTGCTGAAACGAAACAGCACGGCAGGATGGCCGTGATCGTCTTGGTGGAAAGGGCTGAGATTTTTCCGCCTGAAAACCAGTGTGCTAGCTAAGGTGCTACAGTGGTTATTTTATTTATGCTATGCCATAGTTTCTTTTCTACATCCATGATGTATTTAAAGAATGACTTTAACTATACTTCTTTTCCAGCCAGAGGCTGCTGGACGGAAGCAGAAAACTCCTTTCCAGAGCTGCAGGCTTCCTTATTTTCCTTCAGTACTCAGTGACGGCGTTCAGCCATCAGCAGTGCCGTGTACGCTACACCACATGTGTCACATTTACGATCCCGTTGATCACAGGAGAGGGAAATTTAATAACTCCTTACAGGCTGCATACCAGAGCCTCATCACGGCATCGCGTTAGTAAGAAACACAGAGGGGAGCCCGTAATAAATGTTACAAGGGGAAATACCTTCCACTGATAAGGAGCTGAGCGGATGACAAATCACAAAAGCCTCCAGTGAAGCCCTCAGGAGCAGATAACCTTGAGAAGTACCTGTATATAAAGATTAAACAGCAACCTGAGCTCAGCGGAGGTTTATAGAGCTCTGCAAGTGTCTCGGTTTCGCTGTTTGCTTTTGTAGTCGTTTCTGGACTTTATTGTTAGTTTCTGTCTGTTAATATTCGGTACAGGCCCAAAAATACAGGCGTAGAGAAGTCACTTCAGGAAAAAAAAAAGAAAAAAAGAATTTATTTGAAATATTTTACAAGGAGATTTTATAGATCAATATCCCCAGCGAACGAGAAAGATAACCAGGAAAGGGCACAGTACACCTGTGAGCGAGGCTGTGCAAAGATATAAACAAAAACATGAAGGATAAAATATATTGACGTGTTTGAGCTTACTGGCTAAATCTGGTTATTCATTCCTCTGTAAGTGGCAGTCCTAGTTATTACGGGCTATATATTTTTGCTAAGACAAATATGTGAGGCAGTAAATGCCTTCATTAGTATGCTTCAACAGGAAGGGTAGTGGCTACTGCTGCTATTCAGGGCCTCTCAGGGAAAATACCCATGGGCAAAAAAAACGTGGCCCGTTACGGACTGGGTCGAAACCTTAATGAGGGAGACCACTCTGTCTAATGGCTAAAGAGAGAGAGCGGGAACCTGAAAAGGTTAGGTACTATTCTGAACATCAGGGGACACTTTTTACTGTGAGGATAACTGAGCCCTGGCACAGGTTGCCCAGAGAGGCTGTGCAGGCTTCATCCTTGGAGATATTCAGAAGCCATCTGGACACGATTCTGGTAACTGGCCCTCGATGTCCCTGTTTGAGCAGGAGGATTGGATCAGATGATCTCCAGAGGTCTCTTCCAACCTCAACCATTCTGTGATTCTGTCATTTCTTGCTCAACTATTGAGTCACTCCAGCTTCAGCCGACCGCCTTTCGTTCTTCGTCTATGAAAAAGGTATAACTTTGCCTGATTTGCATGGATGGGAGGGTGAGTGAGGGACATGTTTCCTCAGTGTGCATCAGAGGCATTGCTGAAAAGACTGATTATGTCCAGGAGCAATCTGCCCCACAGGGCTGGCTCCTCTTTGGAAAAGACAAATACCCAGCAACCACCAAAATTTATCTTCCCTAGCCTTGCCCTTTCAACTCCCAACCAAAACCTCACACCACTGGGTCACAGTGCAGCAGGCTGGAGTACAGCCAGAAGGTCTTTCAGTCAAACCTCCTGTACTGGTGTGCTTCCCTATTGCAGGCTGGTGAGGAGGAACAGCATCGTAAACCCACGGATTAAAGTCTGCACTGCCAGAGCTCCGTCCAGGAGGCGGGCATGCTCCCCTGGTTCAAGGACAACACCGATGTGATTGTTTCTGCACGTACAGAGGGGATCGTGCTTATCTGATCCAGTAACTCAACGTGCAAAGTTGAAGGTGGTTACCACCAGTTGCCCCTTGGCACACTCGCAGAGAGCCAGACGCGCGCTGCGTATGGTATATGAAACACCACGTGCTGACTTTTCACTCCAAACGACCGTTCAATAACAAAGGAGGGAAAAAAAGGGGAGGAGGGATTAGATAACAATGGTGCTGTTGTTTGTGCAAGTGGAAGAAATAACTTTTCAGGAACAGATCACAGGTCAGGGCAGTGGACAATGTGGGCGTTCGCTGGAGAAGTCAGACTAAACAGGCAGTGATGCGTTTTATACTTATGGCACAGTTGGGAGAAAAAAATGGTATTAAACACATGCAAGACACCAAGGAAGAACAAACAACTTATTGTGTGGAAAGTAAAAGTGCTTTGGAAGGGCCAGTAGGACTATCCAATTTTTAAACTCATCAGTGGTTTGAGAGATTCAAGATCTGTTCTAGCACGGTTTTGGTTTAGACCCATCTCTTGATAAGGCTCAGAGGGCTCCACATCAAATCACCTTGTTTATTTGCTTGTCTGCCTGTAACCATGTAACGCTATGGTTTTTATCAGACAGATGATCATGTCGGTTAAAAGGAAGTGGATGGAAAGGCAAGGGAAAGGGAAAATTCACATTGAAGGAGAAATTTCACCATTAAGGGCAAAGTGCAGCTTCATGCCTCTGGCTTGACGTCCACCGTTGTCCTGTGTACTGGCTCAAACATAAAGGAAGCTTCTTTGTGGGACGCTCAGACATAAGACATAAGCCCATGGGCTTCGAAACATGCCTAGGAGCAATCGCAAATACCATCTTCAACTAAGAATGATGCCAGTGCTTCCAGTTCGCCATGGTCCTCCATCAGTAGCTGTTCCTTTACTTTACAGGCAGACTGGACGATCCCCCCACTTGGCTCTGGGGAGATCTTATAGCAGCCTTCCAGTACTTAATGGGGGCCTACAAGAAAGGTGGAGAGGGACTTTTACAAAGGCATATAGCGATAGGACAAGGGCTAATGGCTTTAAACTGAAAGAGTGGAGATTTTGATTAGATCTAAGGAAGGAATTCTTCATTCTGAGGGTGGTGACGCACTGGAAGAGGGTGCCCAGAGAAGTTGTGGATGCCCCATCCCTGGAAGTGTTCAAGGCCAGGTTGGATGAAGCTTTGAGCAACCTGGTGTAGTGGAAGGTGTCCCTGTCCATGGCAGGGGGCTTGGAACTCGATGATCTTTGAGGTCCCTTCCAACCCTAACCATTCTATGACTCCATGCTGCACATTAACTGTGCCAGCTTCCCTATGCACAGAGAAAGAAGAGGGAAAGTAGCAGAGACAGACACACAATTCCGTTTTTAAGTACTTCGTGAACTCAGATTATATAGTAATGTAAAACATTTTTATACCATCCCAGGACATTTTTGTTTATACTGCTGAGTGCTATTTTATTTGTTCCAGCTTTGCCACAGATGCACAAACACTGTGAAAGGAGAAAGAATGTCTACCCTACATGATGGCTTTTAAAAAATCAGAAAAGCAAGTAAAATCCATTTCTTAAGCAAACATTCCATTAAAAAAATCACTATATGTTTATAGAAAAGATTTTTTTAACAAAGGTTTAATTTAAAAAAGTTAGTAACTGGGTATTCCAGAAGGTTTGAGTCATCCACAGTAATAATTAGGGGTTTTGTTCCATACAAAATGCTTTATTTAACCTTCATGCCTCCATTCAGATAATTATACAAATGCATACATTTAAAGGTTTAAACTCTATTTCAATTCACAGCTCAATTCATAGGAAAGTTGAATACAGAAAAGCAATGCACCAACAAAATATGTCTGAGACACCATTAAAAACGATAACACTTGTTCATTTAAATCTTTGAGAATAGACTGGAATAATCATCCTCTGACAGAATTTCATTAGGGGACTCCCTTTACATTATCATAGGGCAAAAATCACCATTTTACAGTAAGAGGAAAAAAAGCTCTGAGTATATTTACAATACATACACTATACATAAATACAAGAACAACACTTACATAATATTAATAAACTTATAACATAGGTGTTGCCTAAACACTACATAGTATATAAATGCAGAGGAAACTATTGGGAAATTAGATCTTCACATGATTACTTTTATTTTTGAAGAAAAGTAATTTTTGCATTTAAAAGCTTTTGAAAAGAAGGCAAAAAGAAAAGACTTAAGAAACTAATACGCTTGCTTGCTAGCACTGGTATGTTTATTCCTTTTAAGTGTAGGATCTCTATTGACACTATTATCTCTATGGGGTTACTGGTAATGACCCTCCCTTTTGCATCTTTCCCTAGGAAAAAGATTGAGGTGCTGTACATACTAACTCCATTGCTGTGAAGCTTCAGTCCCAAATTAATAACTTTGTAAACTAAGGGATGTTTTTGTATTTTTACACAGGAGGATCAAATGAACACTCATCGGTACATACTACGAGAACGACCTGATTAGAAGGAACAATCTGGGGCCAAACGCAACCCCATCCTCAGGATCTTATTCAACTAATGCCATAAGGGAATTTGCTTCTTCCATAAGTGACTTGGCCAAGAATGCTATTTTTCATTATTGTTGTTTCTTCCTAAACACAGCTGAAAGAACTTTCCAATTTAATAGTATTTTTGACCCCACATGTTGATAGCAGTGTCCAAATCTCTCTTTCACTTGAAGCGTATGAATGCGTATGTCTGCGTGTGTGGGTTGAAGGACTTAAGGCTGATGGTGCATGAAACTGAAGTAATTCATTACTATCTCTGTGTATATTCTACTCTTAAGTGCAAATAAAACTTTTTAAGGACAGACAGCAGGTCAAGAGATCATACTGCGTAGGTGTTCAGTGGGGAACTCACATTACCAAGGAAGCAATGTAAGGGACGATAAGGAACTAAATAAACCACGTTTTTTTTTAAATGAAAAATAAGATCCAAATGTAGCAGTGAGAAACAGTTTGAAACCGGAATGCCAACATGAACTCTGAATTGTGAAAAAGACTAGTTCAGCTGTAAAGATTATGGCTCAAACTGTCTTTCCAAAGCTCTTTACATCTAGAGAGGCAGGGACAGGGAGAAAAGCAGTACTTGAACCTGTTTCTGTAATTCATGGTTCATGCTTATGACAATCCACCAAAGCCATCACCTCTGGTCCCCTACCAGACACTGAATCACTGTTCTTTAAATGCGGAGGTCACAGCATGGAGCAAGGTTTAGCAAGTCAATGTGTGAACCATTCACCTCTTCTTTTATAACTGACAGCATCTTGGATCACTGAAACTTTTGAGACTGAACTGGGGAAGATGTTGCAGGTCACACATATGGACAACAGGACCTCAAATAATTTTTTCTATTCTTATTTTCATAACAGCTAAAATTCAATTGCCTGGAGGACTGAACAACTGTGTACTGAATAATCTAAATATTACTACAAGGGCAACTCAGTTAATTTCATAATTTAAAGTCAGTAAGCACAAGCAGCTATAAAGGTATGCTGGCAAATCAATAAAATTGAGAAAAAACCCAACTGTGTTCATTTTTCAGAATGAAAGAAAAAAAGCCAGTCTCACTTTGGGATGGTTAAGACCAGGTGCCCTTTCCTGCCCAAGAACTAACATACGCAGGGCTGGAGTCTGCCAAACCTCCCAACACTGCAAGTTTCTAAGGGTGCCTCCTCCTAGCATTGCTGCTTCAGAACAAAGAACTGAACCCTCCTCTCCAACAACAGCTCAGGTATGAGGTAAGAAACTACCATTTCCTTTGTCTTTCTGATGACACATTCCCTGGTGCCCTCCTAAAATCCCCAGCATGAATTGTGTTCTTTTATGTGCTTAATATCTGGAGATTAAGCTCAGGATGACAGAGTAAGTACATGCATGTTCTGATGGGATTATTTCCACTGGTGGCTAACTTTTAAAAATAAGTTGTCACATGATTAACCAACGTGCAGAAACGTCTAGTTTTCACATGCGAGTCTATGTGCTGTTTTTCTTTTTTTCCACCTGCACTTTCTTGTGCATATGAGCATCTTCGTGCACACCTAATCCTGCTTCAGTGAATAAAACCCAAACACCTGTCCTCCCACTCCAGCAGCAACCCACGGATGGCAGCAAAAGCCTAGGCAAAACGCAGAGTTTTTCAAATACAAAATTCTGCCTGGATAAATGACAGGTACAAATTTAGAGGATGGAAAGTAATCTTCCTTGGCAAAGGTATTAGGACAACCAGTTACATTTTGATCTCCAATAAATGCATTTTTAGAAACAGAAGCAGCATGAGGGATGACATTATACTGCTATTTGAAGAAACCATTAGCAGCAGTTTTTTTTTTTTTTTTTACAGAAACCTACCAGATTAAAAAAAATAATTGAGGAAAAAAAGAGTGGAAGAGTCACAGGTGGCCATTTTCTTGTAAAATCAATTAGTCTATCAATGCAAATGTTTAGGCCACTCAATATAAAAATCTCCTCACTCCATTTTAGCAATACTGACTTCTTGTTTGCTATTCAAATAGCCTCTAGACTGACAGTCCCCAATTTTTCACCTATTTGTCTCCAAAAGGAAGAAGAGGAAGTGATATATTTTGTCCACCCCTGAAGTCAACCAGTTCCAAGACGATATTAAATACTGTGAGCATTACATGACAAATAGAAAGGAGACATAAGGTGAACTCTTTTCTAGAGTTTGATGCAGAGGATTTTTCAAGAGAATCCCCATTCTACCATTTACCCTAAAAAGCTCCATTGGGCTTATTGCTGTTTTTTGGATTATTTCACTAGAGAATACCCTGGATACATGGGCACATCAGACATAAATTAGGAACAAATCCCCTAAAACACTGCTTGACAATGACCTCCACTCACACCTACTGAGAATCGATATGTCATTCGTAAACTAAGATTCATTTTCTTCTTACAAGTATATGACAGATGTTATCTGAGAAAATAACTAAAAAACCTCTAACAGTATCTCAAGATGTCAAAATACAAATGGCACTTCGTGTTTGTTTCTGTGCTGCATTATTGTTCTCCGAGAAAAATTTCATTTTCACCTTATTGTTAACAGAATCCCGTAAGTTATTGCTGTGTAAAAGTATAGGAACATCCCATCAGTTCTAATTACAGGCACTTTCAGTTTCCGTTTCATCTTTTAAAATAGATTTTAGGCTATTTTGCTGAAGTGTATGTGCATTTTAAATGTCACAACTGTCCTGCTATAATTGATTTTGTTGACATGCCACTGCACCTAGAAGACTAAACTGCCCTGGAATCAGCAAAGAGCAGCTGCCTATTTCAGCTCTGCAACCTTTATTCAAGATGCATTGTAGTCAGGGAAATACAACAAGAAATAAAATCAAATGAGAGTTTGCTGTTACTGTATCTGCAGTTCACTGTAAAACGCCAGAAGGAAAAAAAAAAACCCACACAAAAAACCCCAAACCTTTCATATGTTTTTCATTTTGATTAAGTGTTTTTTTCCTTTATTCAGGCAAAGACATTCTGAGTGTTGACTTACTCGCCACTGAAGGACTCAGTACGACTTCGCTATATCGCACGCCATCTGCGAAACAGCAAAGAAGTGGCCACTCCGTTTTGCAGAGAAAACATGCTCCTTCTTACGCTTCGTGTTTAAGCTTTGCAAGGCATTATCTTACCATTTTTCCTGAAGAAAACTAAAATATTTTCAAAAACGTACTTCCTTTTACCTCTTTACACCCCATGTAAAATTGCGAGTTTGAAAATACTTTTCCACTATCATATATATTACAGAATATTTGAACTGTTACAAGAATAGTAAAATACTTCCAAGGTATTTTGATTTCTAAAGATGCAGTATCCTTATTGTTACATTTGTGTACTAAAACCTGATTTGCTGCAGAAATTGACTGGAATTTAAACATTTTTAAGGTACCAATGGGCTTGACTTCATAAGTATACATTACACTGCAACTGCTATGCTATTACAGAGCTGTGAAAATATAACAATCTTTAAATTTCTTTGTACACTTCTCCAGTTATAAATCACAGGCAAAGGCATAATATAATAATACAAGCTGGTTTCTTAAGAAGGTAGTATTTTCTTTTACAGGGTTTATTTCCAATTCTTCCTCTTCTGATTTTTTTTTTAAGCAAACTTGTTTATTGCCTGCACATGGGAGGAGACGTGGAAGTGCTGGGGTATATATGCAGGGGTGTGTGGATGAGCATGCCGGAGTAGGGCAGATTTACTGAACCATCTTTAGACTTGTCTGCTGTGGAAGATGCAGTTTCACACACTGCCCTCTCCAAGCCAAAGCCCAAACTAAAAAATAAGTGGGGCACAAATGGTGAAACTTACTCCGATTTTGAGGTATCCACCTTCAATAAAGGAGAAAGAGATTTTTTCCATTAAACAGCATTTATTATCAGAAGATAAATTTATAAATGGCAACTAGAATACATTTTCAATGTGGCTAATGAAAAACGAGACTTATGATCACTGTTATTCCCGTTATTAAAGGGGAGAAAGGTTGTCCAGCTATTTGTCCATGCTCTGCACTGTGAGTTTATCCCAAACATCAACATCACTGATGTAATTTTTAACAGTTAATTTTGTTATACATTACTCCAGCAAATAATCATATATACAAGTCAGTCTAAATCTATTTAATTAATTGTGTAAGTATGATAGAGAATAAGGAATACTGCATCTTCATTCCCAAGTATAAACTGCTGTTGCAATGAGCCAATTTTACAGTGCTGAATAAGACAGGTGCTCAAAAAATAATGACAATTTAAAATTTTAAAAGTTCTGTATCAAAGCTGCTTGCTCATTATGTTTTCCTATAATGCTGGCTACCGAGATTTCCTGACAAATCCATTGGATCCTTTTGGAAACATATGAAATCTGACACTTTGTGGCACAGTTTCCCTTGTAAGCTGCAATGGGCACAGTGGATATTACCCACCCTTTATTACTCGCACTTAGAAGCATAAATCTCTCTTTTTGAAAGAATGGGACATTGTATATTTTTGTCCCAATTGCTCAATTAAGATGGACCTACTGTGTTGTGTCAAGACGAGACCTGGTGTTTCTGCGTGTTATGTATGATGTAAGCCTCCGCCACGGTTATGAAATGTCACGGACTTGCAGTGGCATACAAGGATTTTTGAGGAAACTACCCTGGAGCAATCACCCTTGATTTTTGCACAAGCACAGAAGTTTGGCGGGTCTGAACTGCAGCCACTGACAGAAGGACGCCCTGAGAAGCCGGGGGACATCAGCTCCACATCCAAACACTCTCCTCCCACAGAGCAGCTTCTTTTAAAATGCTTCTGAAGGAGAAAACAAACCAGAAAACAACCTCAGAGAGTATCTGGGGTGAAAGCCTGTGGGTGCTGGTATGAATAGGAAACTTGCCAAGAACCATACTGGGTACTTGAAACCCAGTGGTGGACTACTGCTGGTTGTGTAAGTTGTCTAGAGGTAACGGCAGCACAAAAAGCCCTTACACGTGTGCTGGAAAGGTTGAGGATATATTTCCTGCCTGTGAAATATGAAAATTTAGTGTACACTCCTTTACCTTTTGGCTTCATTCTGTTACTATTGACACGCTCTGTGCCTGCGTCTGTCCCTTGGCGTGAGTGCTGCTTTAACCCTGTATCACTTTGGCGTTCCTTGAATAAAACCAGACCCTCTTCTGTTGCAGCATCTCCTGTGCATAAACGGATGGGCAACCAGCTAAAAGACAAGGGATTGACACAGACCAACCTCGGCCTTGGGAGATGAGCCTTCCCAAGGGCTGTGATACATGCGCTCCTCCTCGGGGCAGTTCAGAGCTGAATGCTGAAATTTAAGGCCTCTCAATTTCTCTCAGAGGAGTTTTTCTCTTTTCATTGACTACAGGGGAAGCCCAAAAAGGACACTGGTCTCTCCCAGTTATACCCTGCCTTTGTGAATAATATCAGAGACAATCTCTCGCTGCTCCTCTTGCACACTAGCAGAATGGCCTTAAGAGCTTCTGGTCAACTAAACTTAATTTTATACGGGAGAAAAAAAATCATAGATTCTGAAAGGAATTCTATATGCCATCGGTTCTTCAACTGAATTACTGCTATTCAGGTAATTAGTCAGTAAAACGCTCTTGGGCAGGAATGAATTTTATCAATTGACTTCTATCTGATCCGACTTCTTTCCCTAAATGCTGAGAATGACAGATCCATTTAAGGAAATGATATTGAAGTACGTAAAAGACGGACCTCAGATGTAATCCACGAACCACCTCACGCACAAACACTGACAACCAGTTTTTAAAACCCACAGCAGTAACGCTGCTAGTAAAGACCCAGTTCTGCTGTCCTGCAACATTGCCGAATTTGGTGGAAGCTGTTTACCAAGGCGGTTGATGGGAACTGATAGACGGATTTTCCTCACAACGGGTGTGAATGATTTGTCTTGGGTTTCTCTGCTGACCACTCGGCAGAGGGGAGCCTGAGCTTTAGCTGCATTGAAGTTTTCCTTTCAGAGAGCTGATAAACTATCCGGTACTGGAGAATATTAAGAATGTATTTAAAGACGATCAATCAAACTCTGGGGCCTGTGAATGTTGTTATAAAGTATTATCCCAGTCATACTAATCCTCAATTAACTGTAATTGCTTTCAGTATCTGTATGGGTACACTGTGCTGTTTTTTCTTAAAGATTACCTTGATTTCAGAATCCCCCCAAAATTACTACGGTTACTTCAGGAATCAGAAATTAATTCAGACCGGTCAAACATTTAAAAATGAACAAGTGGCATCACAAGTTTAATCTGCGCAATTCCTGGAACCAAATATTCATAATTAAATGCATTGCAAAAGACTTTCATGTATACATCTTTCATCTCTAAGCTATAAAAATCTCAACACTTAAAAAATCTTGCTAAGCCTCTTCTTTGTCAAATTTAGCTGAATAGGCAGATCCTTGTGAGGAGAGAAAACACAAAAACGCTATTCCATTTGCATGAACAACTGATGACTAAGAGTTTCTCTCATTCCTACATAATTCAATTAATACAAATTTGTTCACAATTATAGGGCTGTATGGGAATGATCAAGAATTTCCTTTTATTCAATCTGAAAAGGCTTGGATTGAAAACCCCAGCAGGGGCAGCCACTGGTACCCATATAAAGGGTCATTTATATCATACTAGACAGCTGGCAAAATCTTGTTATTCCCTAACTCCCAGGGAGAAACCTAATGTCTTGCAGAGCACCACTGCAGAACCATTTTGCCTTTCTACGTCGGGTTCATCCACTGACTCCTCAACAATCATCTCTTTCCTTTATCTATCTTGCTTTCCAGACACAAGTATTATGATGAAGGAAATGAAAGTATTTAGATGTGGTACCTAGCAGGTCAGTGAAACCATCAGAAAGATTAACTTAAATGATCTTATGTGCTATTTCTGCATACTCCCCCTTCTGTTGGTGTGGAGTAAATTATTGTCTTGAGAGCCATTTTACTCATTATTGCTTTTTTTCTGCAAGACATGCAGCCGTTTCTTCCGTTTTGTTTTGTTGGTACATTCAATTCCATTTCATGAATGGCTACACCACTAACCTTGGTATCAGCGAGTACAAGATCTATTTCCTTGTGTTCAAACACTGGTTGTGGGGAAGACGATACCTGCATGAAAGAAAACTGCACTTTGAGAACAGGGTAGTAGTTTTTAGATGGGCTCTTTCTATACAAATCAGAAAATGGTTCTAAATAAGTCCATGGTAAAATACAGATACTTAAAATTTTACTTTCACCAGAGATGCTGCTGCCCCTTGTTTATTTTACAGACTTCAACAACAACAACAACAAAAGAAGAGAAAGGAAAAAAAAAAGCTAAAAGAAAAAAGTTAAATGGCTGGTGTCCTCTAGGGCATAATGACAAATTGTGGTACAATATTAAAATGCCACCATCGTTATTGCAAAAGTCTGCTCAAGTGACCCTTCAGCTCCGACAGCAGGACCTCTCCAGCAGAATCTTCTTGCCTACTCACACGCAGCTTGTCTGTAGCACAGCTTGGGGGTAATGCTGCCACCGGCCAGATGGTCTTCAAAACAAGGGGAAAAGATGGGATAATAAAGATCTAGCGGTCTTGCTCTCATCATCATCATCATCATCATCATCATCATCATCAACATCAACATCATCATGATCGGTTTGTCATATCTAATCCTCCAATCAGCAGTGATTTTTCAGGAACAAAATATCCGACAGCTGAGAAAACATACAAGCTATAAACATTTTTTGTCAAAGGATGCAGCATGTAAAATAATGCCCATTCCTGTAGCATTTCGGCTGCTATTTCCCAGGTGATTGTGATGACACTTTCAGGGTGTAGCCATGCTGAGGGGCAGACAGGGTTAGCTTCAGATGGCGAGGAGAAGAGTGGCACTTCTTTTCCTGCTTTTTTGTTTGTTTGTTTTTAATTTCTGTTACTATTTTTTTGTTACAGACATCAGGGAAAGCCCTGCCTGTTAACACTGTAGAGGGGGATTCAGCCCTGCTGAATTCACTCCCGGTAGTTAAGAGACCCAGCTCTTAAACTCGGCTGGAACAGGTAGCGTTTCTCAAACCAGCATGTGCCTGCGGCGGTGGAGCGCCAAGTGATCCGAGCGGGAAAAGCTGCGGTCACAGTCTGCACACTTGAATGGCTTCACTCCCGTGTGCTTGCGGTAATGCCTCGTCAGTTCGTCGGAGCGAGCAAACTTCCAGGTGCAGCCTTCCCAGGTACATTTGTAGGGTTTTTCTCCTGGGAGAGACAAAAGAAAGAGGGGAGAGGGGGGAAAAACAGGTGGTGACTTTCCCCTTGTTGCTCTTAATCCCCACAACCCCCTCTCTGCATGTTTCCCGCGAACACCCACTGCCTCAGGGCTGCTTTAGGCCAAATTTCACAATTACGAGGCACCGAATCTGCTGGATATAAGGAAAGGGCCTTGAGATTTCTCATTCCTGTGGCATTCACGTGACTTAAGAAAATCAACAGGATTAAGGCAACAATATAGATCCTACCTTGCAGGGGTGATGCGGGGATTAACATCAGGACAAAGGGCTGTGCAATTATTCTCATGATTACCGTACAAGTTTGTTACCTTCATTTTGTCAGGCTACACTTTCTCCAAAAATAGCCAGATTACCCGATATTTCAGCAATTTATCACAGGCTGCCGCACACTTCCAATTATTTTTATGAAGTTTATGAAAGTTTCTAACTATTTGTGTAAACAACACTGTGGGACATTTCTTAGGAAGCTGGTAAAAATGAACTACGATTTCGCAATTAAACATAAAAATTCAATTTGCAAAATGTCCGCTTTATTTAGTGCACTTACTTCCAGTAAAACTAATTTTGCCTGTAAGATGTTACCAGCAACAGTGTACCATTTTTAAATGTACTCAGCCAGGGGAGCTGCACATGCTGTTGATAAATACCCATTTACTTCAATGAGATCAGACTTAGGCTAAGTGTAGATTTTTGGAAAATTCCACCCTCTGCTTTTTATTTGAAGGTAAGCCCAATGCATGCCCCACATTCTGTGTCGTATCTGAAGAGTAATACAGCAAATCTGGATTTTGTGCTTTCATAAAGCAAACTGTTACAAAACCTCGTTTTTGCCATGTTTGTAGGCTATAATTATTTGCGATTTCTATCACCAGCCCTCAATGTCTCCATGTTAAATGCTCTTGGCAGTTACCTAGATCCCACAGTCGAGCATGCACAAAAACTGATGAAAGGAAACTGTGTGAGGTCCATACGTATCTTCCTTTGGTATGTCAAAAATGATTTTTTACCTCCCCTTCTGAAACCAGCTAATCACAACCAGGACAACGAAAGAGCATCTCTGCAACAACTGTTTCTTTCGTCAGGCACAACCATTCCTCAGTTATTTATTATCTCTTACGAACCATAAGCAGCTTGCAAGAAACTATTTCAATTACATGAGCTGGTGACGCAACACTTGTGTTGTCGTAGGCAGCACCTCCCCCCCATGTGTCTCTTCAAAAGTCAATAAATGCTTGCTGAGAGCCTTGGTTTGAAAAGAAAATTCCCGAGTATGAATATCATCACAAAGTTCAAACAGCCCTGAAAAGTCCAGCTGAAATGGCCATGGGTGCCTCCGTAGGGAAATCGGATGCTGTACAGGCATGTCAGCAGGGTTGTCAGCAACATTTGAGCTCCTTGGGTTGGTACCTTCTGTGCACCATCTGGGCTGTGCTGCAGTTTTGATGTCAGGCGGGGGTGGGAAACAGTTGCTGTGAGGAGAACCCAGCAATCCAGGCTCCGGGGTGACCACAGCCCATAGCTGCACCAGCAGCAACTTAGCCTAGATAATTTTACAGTCCTCAGCCAAGCACAAAGCACCAGTGTTCATTGGCCCTGTGCTGCCGCAGTGCTGGACGCCTGGAACCCAGCAGCTGCCATGAGCTGGATGGGCATGAGCTGCACAGGGCAGATGGTGGATTGCACGCTCTTGCCAATGACAAAGTGCTACAAAACGCGCTCAGATTCACCGCTGAACTGTCTTACATATATACCCTTGCCACAAACAGTTGGTGCGGAGCACCGGACAAATATAGCAGTCTCCTCAGCTGACTTGGCAGGTCCGTCCTAACGGTCTCATCACACCACATCAACAGTTTCCAAGTGGAGCGTTTGCCCGTCCATCCTCAATGTACTTTTAAATGCTCTTTTTGTTTTGACTCCATATACTGTCCCGGTTGGTTTCTTTGACCACAGAGACTTCCAGAGCAGAACGAGGAGGTATTTCCTAAGCTTTGGATCCTTATTTAAAAGCAGCTGAAATTCAAAGTCTCTCCCTATCCCAAGATCCTTCTGCAAATGGACTTTTTGGTAGTCAAATCCCAGATCTTCTTTCGCTTGGCAGGAGACAAATGGAGAACCCGATGCAGAGAGGGCTGGTTGGTGAAAGAGAATTATCAGAAATAGTTTGTCCATTAAAACAGTCACCACTTTGGGTAAGAAACAAAAGTCAGCTGATGGAAGGACGTGAGTGCAGGTCACTCGGCTGGAGTTCCCAAGTGTTTTTTCCAGCCTCCCTCCTCAATGAGTCCTGCTTACTCAGCCCCTATAGAGCTCCATGAAAGAGACAGGACTAACCACATTCCTCTCAAGCTATTTACACCACTGAAAGCAAATCACTCTCACAAGCTCAACCTAAGAAGACCTTTCATTATTTTCAGTTAAATACATGTGCATAGCATAAGAAGGAAAAAAAACAGGCAAAGTAGCATTACTCTGAAGACATTCACTCATATGCACCTTAAAAAAGCCACTGTAAAGAAAAACGTGAAAGATACGATTTTTCATACAATTCTTCATCAACAACAGTTTACACAAATCTAATGTTTACAGGAAGAGTAATAGTATTACTTTCCTGTTAAACGCCCACATTATCTGTGGATGGACAGGTGCTAGAAAAAAAATTCTTCCCAGGCAATACTGCACTAATTCTGAACGTTTTGTTTGGTAACATCCACATATGGAGACTGACCACTGAGTCCTTAAGAACTGCAGTAAAAAACCATAAGATCCAGGAGTTCAAAGGATGGAGATAGGACCAGCAGGAGCAGAATTGCTGGAGGATGGGAAGCTGGTGTCAGACATCACACACCAGCTTTGGCTGATGAGCTTGAGCACTCACAGCTGAAATTCTCAGTACAATTAACGGAGAGAAGCAGGACCTCAGCAGGGCAACCCAGAAAGTGGTGAGTGAGGAGGTGGGCAAAACTAGTTTGTTAATTGGAAGAAACTATCCTCACTACTTATATCTCTATATATCTGTTTCCATTTCAAGACTGGATTGAAGTGAAGTTGAAGTCAAATACTCAACCATTTTGACTCAGACACTTCTGTCTCTCTGTGAGCACTTGAGCTTAAGTGCCTAAGAAACTCTTGGGTTCAAAGCACGGGCACGTTTCAGCTCCTTCGATGGCTTGGCAGCTGCAGGAGCAAGGGTGCAGAGCTACTGTCATGCACCCTGGCGCTCAAATTCTCATTCAGCTCTAAGGAGCAAAAGCTGGCGGGGTGAGTCTTGCCTAGGGTAGCGGAAACATGGAAGTGAAGGAGAAGACAAAATGATAATTTTTTTGAAAATGGTAGTAAAGAGACTAAGAACCTGCGACAACTAACATGAGGAGAAAAAGAAAACCGGAAAAAGATAAAACCATGTTAGTTCAATCTTCTGAATCTGTAAAGTTTTAGACTTACAGAAGCTACCCATATGAAAATAAATGCCTGATGCTGTGACCATTTTCACGGGAGTTGACTCTCTACTTTTGCACCTGTCTTTGAGCTCTATTCTTTTGCCCTGAAACCTGACAAAAAGATCCTGAAACACAGAGAAACTGTGTTCTGATGCTATTCCACAGCTCTGTCTTGCAATACATAGACAGTGAACAGTATGCCATGACAGCCATTTACAAGGATCAAGTGGAACCCTGGAGCATGAAAAAGTTCTTCTAGACAATTCCCCGTAGAAAATGAGTATTTTCTATTGTTTGGAGAAGTTAATTATGAAGTTTTAAAGGTATGACTCAATGTCCCAAATGGAATTAGTACTTTTTAAAATTTTCTATTAACAAAACATCTATTTCTCAGAGCCCTCCAAAACCTTGCCTTTTGTAGTCCAGATGCCACAATCCAAATTAATTTAATTACTTTTATGCTATTATTTTTCCTACTCTACCATGACTCCTCTCACTTAAGTACTTAAGAACATAGTTACAATGGTTATTCATTAAATCTCCCTAAACTCATGCAAATAATGAATTAATAATGCTGAATAATGAACATTGTTCAGCCAATCCTTCCAAAATTTTCCGCCCTCCCCACAGCCCAACATCTGTCTTCCCATATCCTTATTCATGTACTCTAACATCCGAAAGATCGTTCGCCCAAGGAAATAAGTACCTCTCAAACTTTTACTTTACAACCCAATGACATTCACATATTCCTTAAAAAAAAAGTCCTATGTGGGTACCAGCAGGAGACCATGCCATGTAACAGATGAAAGGACCAGGGTCTGCTCTACCTTGGGCACAATTTCTCACGCAGTACGATCCTCGGCAGTTATCCTCTGCCCGTCAACTATCTGGCATCATGGTATTTGATGTCAGGTGCTTTGAAGACAGGCACCACAAAACCACCATGTAAATAGTCATGGGTTATTCTGCCAGCAGGAAAACTACTCTGGAGCCTGAGGAAACAGAGCTGGGCTAATGTTCTCTAGGCAAGAAACTTTATTTACTGCAATTGCAGATGCCCTATGTACTCCCTGTGTGCTTGCAGTTCCTTTCATTTGTGTATTATTTAAGCTTCATTTATTCATCATTTTAGCAGGCTCTTGGCAACCATGTCATTAAGTAACAATGAGGTAATGCTGTCTACTACCAGGACAGAAAACATCCCAGCGATCGAGTTGTAAACCAATTTCTTTCTCTCACATAAACTCATCTCTCTCTCTGGTATTACAGGTAAGTGCCATGTCCCTTCTTATATGTGTCCTCTTCAGACATTCCCATCTATCCAATTCTTCTGCACATGTAATTCTCACCATGACTCTGAGTTACCACCTCAGTTCTCTGTACCTCCTTCCTGCAACAGTACTCAGCATTTTGAAATACTGGTAACATTTTTATTCCAAATAAGAGTCAACTAGAAAAGACACATAAGGGACTGTTTAGGAGTACAGGCTTAGCCACCTAGTCAGATGTTTCTATAGTTAAGCTTTCATCATCCTATGAAAGAGACATGCTGAAATTCCACTTTTGAGAAGGACAAAGTTAGAAAAGCACTTGGAAATGAAACTTGGTTTACCGTTTCCAAACTGGGAGGGTGGGAGCATAGGGGAGATGCCGTCTCTCACTCCATTCACGAAATACAATGGTTTTGAGTCAAACTTGCACGGGTTAATAGGCGGCACCCACCCAGCCGTGCTATCTACAGCCACATCTTTATACACTCAGTTTCTACTGTCATTACTCTTGGAGGAGTATTCCCCACATGAAAACAGAGTGAGGTCCTAAAGATGTAGCACATAACAAGCCAAAGGAAAACAAATAATCCAGCAAGCATGCCTCTGCCTATGCTTGATGATGTTAAATTTTCTAGTCAAAGTCAAGAGGACTGCAGCTTTGCAGGGACGAAGGGCATCTGGTGATTCCTGGTTTGGTTTCTACTACAGGATATTATGCAATATATATAAGGCGTAGTATTTACGTCAGCTGGTTTCAGCTCCCACGTAAACGCTAGAACTGTTCGGAAACATACGGGACAGTCGCACTGCGCCCACAGTGCTAGGACTCTGGGAGGGGAAATCGTAAATTGAACACCACAAATGATAATTAGATTTTGCATTTCTACTAAAAATAAGCAACTTTGGGCAGAAAAGAATCTTTTTACAGCAAAACCACTATCTGATAATGAGCATCCTTAGGCACTCCCAGAGGAAGAAGGCGCCTTAGCTTTTAGGCACAGGGGAAAAGGAAAAATGACAACTCTTACACTTTGTGTGATATTTTTATTAGCATAATTTTTTAATGAAAAAACATCAGAGCACTTATAAAGCACTCTCCAACTTCAAAGTGCCTTATAAAGCTTTATTTTTTTAAAAAACGTAATACTTCATAAAAGTCTGTCTTCGTAATAGCACTGTGTAACAGTTAATATCGTGTCCATTCTGCAGGTAGCAAAACCAACACAGTGAGCATCAGCAACCTTCCCAAAACTGCAGAGAAAGTGAACAGCAATGCTATGACTCACATATTAAGAACACCTTACTTTCTGTAATGAAACTGCTAGGTCTCGGTTTTATCCCTTTAAAAGTCTGAAATATTTTCCATCATTTGGAAGCAAAACTCTAATCCAATTATTTAGATGTCTTTCTAAAGGTTATTTGAGATCTCTGTTTCCAAGTTACTGATTGACCATATCTCTTTCGTGAACGCAGTGAATTTGACTTTTGTATTTCAGTATTGTCAAAATATGCAAATAAAATATCTTTCTGGGAAGAGATTAAAGTTTTCTATCAGTTGAGCAAGTCTGGGAAAACAATTTCTATAAGCAGAACAGGAACATAGTGTGCTGCCTGTGACACGTCTTGAAATTCAGGTTTTTTATTTCTTGTTCTCAGTCTGACTTAGGCAAAGCACAGGGACATGATTTCTTCATGTGAAAACTGGCAACAAAAGAATTTCTTCAAGTCAAAAATACAGTGACAACCTCTACTCTAAAACAAGAGACAGAACTTCCATCACGCTTTTGGCAACTCTTGAATCGATTATTCACAAGCTCCACTTCTGACAATTCGAAAGCAAGTCCTTTTCCCACATCACAACACACAACTATCTTTTCATGTCGCTGCTCTGCTGAGCTTGGGTCCTTTGCATTTTGGCCCTCTGCAAGATCAGTCCTAGTTCAGCACTCATCTCTTTCTTCATCCTGCATATTGTCCCACACGACCCTCTAGGTACACAGCTGCCTCAGTTTACCGCTATTTTAATACAAATTCCAGAAAAAAAGTCTTTGTGACCAGACTCACAAGAACTCCATTCTCTGCAGTTTAAGAAGGCAAATCCATTACATCAGTCTCAGCTCTGTTCTGTCACTGCACGCACAGAAGAGAAACAAAGAAGGAATCCAAGAAACTTCTCTTTTGCATTTTCTCTTTTCAGGCTTCTGCGCAGACTTTGCCCCATGATAGGACATACCCAGTACTATGTGAAACACAAATGAATTTTTAGTTTGGCCCTGCAATTTTAACACCTTTCCTTCATTGCAGTCCACAACTGAAAGGGAGACGCTAAACAAGTGACACTTTCCTTTCCATCTGCCTCCCATTCTGCCACCATCACTCCTCCTGGCTGCTCGAGGAACTCCTCCACCATGTGCATTAAGAGCAATACTGATGTTTCTCAGTATAAAAGTTAAATTTTCCACTACTTGTAAAAAACGAAACAACAAACCAATCTCCTCAGAAATAAACAAACAAACGACAACAAAAAGGCACCAAGGGATGAGCTTTGTGTTGTCTGCACTGTGCTAGAAGTCAGGCTCAAGCAGAGGCCAGGACCCTGGTGTGCCGGGCTGTCTGCAGAAACAGAGCAGTAAAAACCCCACCTCCCATTTAAGCAAATGAGTTGTGAGCAGCATTAAACTTCTCAAACAAAGAGATACCAATTTTTATCACCATAAAATGCAGAACAAATATATATGATACTAAAGAAAAACAACTAAATGATAAAAATACACGTGACAAGGGGAAAGATCACTAGAGTTAATGTGATCGAGATACCACTATATTTCATATCCCATGTGGACAAAACACTGAAGTGCAGAAAATAACCCCTTGTCCTACACAGGTGTCATCTGATCTTTTCTTTTCCTGTGAAACAATTAGTTTTTGCAAAGTTTCCCAGTGTTTTTACCTACTTATTTGCAAAAAGTGAAGATTGAAAACACTAGCTTTCAGGCTCTACCTCTTTCTTCCTTTTAGCCATGCAAAAAGCATACATAAAAAAGAAAACTTGAATAAAACATTAAAACAAAGGCTTTTATGAAGGTTACTTGCAGTTTTGAGCAGGCCCTGCTCCCAAAGACCGTGTTTCCAAAGAAAGGCTGCCCTGAAAAGAACAGGGCGGGCACAAGCAACTCCAGACACACTTCCCAAAAGACACAGGGTATCACCACCAGTAATGGATGCTACCACCAGTAGCAAGTTGCTATCCTTTTCCCTCTGTCGGAGACTGAGTGGGCTGCAAGTTTTAACGTCCTTGGAAACCCTGTACTGTGTATTTACTCCTCCAGGCCTGGGTGCAACATCTGGGAAAGTATTTTAGAGGGAATGGGAGTAGAGAGGTCTTTCTCGTCTTCATGCCACTGCAGGGCTACACATGGTAGACCACAATCATGCCTAAGACCTTAGATGAACTGCAGTTCTTTGGAGGTAGAATATTAAGTACTAAATGGCTTACTTAGAGAAAATTTTATTCTGCATAATGAAATCATCATTATTCCCTCGTGCCACACACAGACAAAACACATATGCACCCCATATTTACAAAGTCAAGGGGCACTGTTACAAATATTTTTCATAACCTAGAGACTGAAAGCAATCACAGAAGCAATTAGACTTGCTTTCCCATCAAAGTGCCTTGGAATAACCACGTGGGCACTTTTCCATATCGGCACAGCATCAGACCTACAATGCAGAGGAATGACTCCCTGTGTGTAAGGTGAATTCAGAGCTCGCAAAATGCGCCAGAAATGAAATCATTTAACTTTCCACAGAGCAGCTATTGGAAGAGAACTGGATGTACAAGCTCCTTGTGGTATGGACACCTGCCCGTAAGTAGCTCGGACGACTCAGACAACTATCTCATAACATCCAGAGGTTCCCATTTCTGAACATCACCTTACTAGGCTGTGGTGGCATTGGTGTCTGCCTTTACACCCTGGTACATATCGCACCAGCAGACACCCGCTTTCAAATACATTTCTGTCCTGAAATCTGAACCCAGTCACATCAATGGAAATAGGCTGAGGCTTCAGCAGTCCCGTTCATTAAACAACCTGTTTAGCTTCTAAATAGAGACTGCAGGAAAAAAGAGCAGAAAAGCTAGAAGTGAAGAATTCCATGAAATATACTGGTTTCCACATTGGAAAGCTCTACTGTTTATTGAAACTGGCAGTAAATTTTAAACACTAAAAGAAAGTATTTCTTAAAAAATAAAAGCATCACCCAATACAAATAGAACCTCCTATTTTACTCAAAGCAAATCAATTTTTAAATTGGCTCTGTTTATTTAAATTCCCAGTTTCTGGAACAGCATGTGAACCTGCTGTTGCAGCTTTTTTCACCCGACAGATTTACATGGAGGAGGGAGAGCTCTGGGATAAGGGCCTAGGGAGCACGTAGGACATGAGAAAGAAAAGCTGGGCTTTTGAAGAGCGAGTCTGGAGGGTAGGTGACAAAGAGGTGATAATTTTAAAGTAGGCCAAAAATCTACCCAGTTCAAGTCAAATCCAGAAGGATTATTTTAAAAATGTTGCTCCCTCCCAATATTTGTCTAAAGAAAGGACTACAAACCTGTAAATATCTTTCTGGAACTTACAGCTAGCAAAAGGCATTAAAGAGACCTTAAGAAAACAACACGTAATAAGTGGAGTTTTAAAATCTACAGAGCAAAAATAACTTTTTTGGTGCCTCCGACTTCTTAAGTCCACTCTGAAATTGCTCAAAGGAAAATATGAACAAAGACTAATGACAGGGGCCCTTTCATATTAAAATAATATATGGAGCAACAGTGAGTGAGAGGAATGCAATGTTTGAAAAAGTACAGACTAAATAAAACACCCATGTACTCACTAGCCCTCTGTCTTCTAGGGTGGTGTCTCAACCCAGCTATAAAGGAACATCTCAGGGAGGAAATGCTGTCATTTTCTCAGGTACAAAACCGCATTTCTGAGATGTTTACTGTCTCCATGTAACGCTGCCGAAGACCCCCTGACACTGACAAATAGGCTCCATTACGTCTGTGGCAAAGGTATTTGCTCTCATCTCTCAGGAATGATACAGGTGTTGATCAAGGACAAAGCACCAAACACTAAAAAATTCGCTTGGCCCGGGGGCTGTATTCCGCCCGCCTCCGTAAAGCGCCTAACGAAGCGGCCGCATCTTCTGCAGCAGCGGCACTGAGAAGGGTGGTTGGGATCCAGCGCTGGTTGGGGCTCATGGATGGAAAGCAGCAGTTGCGGCCCAGTATTAGAACCCCACAGAAGGTGCTCTGGTTACAGCCCTCGCCTTCCTTCGCCCCTTGGAGGCAGGTGCAAAGCCATGGCTGCGGCTGTACGATGCCCTACACTCACAGACTAAATCCACTCCCACCTCACGCCAACTGGGAAGTCCCAGGCTTTTGCTGCCATTGGCTTCAGAAAGCCACTCTGCCACATTCCTCCAGAAATTAGTACCTAATGACTGAAATAAGGTTGCACAGAAATACAGAATGTTGATTACTCTTACAATAAAAGAAAATCCTACAGAGGTGAGAGACAGGGAGCAATCTTTTCTGTACCAGGCATTGTAAAATTACGTCTCATATAACCTCAGAGCAGGCATCTTCTTTCTTTATGGACTTCTTCAGGATGATTCACACAATGTTTTAAACTCCTTGGGCTTCTCCATATGGTAAGAGGGCAGCCACAATGAGCTACATCTGGATTTAGCTGTGAGCGACTTCAGATGTGAAATCCAAGACAAATCAAATTTCCCTTTAAATGACTATGTAGCTGGTTAGATTTCTCAGGTCACAGTCCCCACGCTAGGCACCGCTTTGGGACACATTCACACCACCCAGTGTACTCTGCATACTTAGAAAAAATCTGAGAAGAGCTTTAAATCTCCTCCACATGTACTACCCATTATATGTGTTTCAAGTCTCTATGTTCTTTACCAGGCTCCCTAACAGACAGCATAATTTGTCTATTCAATTTACATAATGTGCCTCAAATTTACATGCTCTCCGTGTTTAAGATGAGACAGATGATGCCTATGAAAACTGGATCGTGACATGCAAAGCTTAGCTTTAGTACCGATAGGCCACGATTCAGGTTAAAACAGAATATTGCACAGTGGGATTTGTAGACTAAGTAGCCCGTGGATGAAAAGTGAAAGGAGCTTTTAGCCACATGGTCGGCTAGCGGGACAGTTTGTCTGTGACCAGGTGCACCACCACGTGCATGCTCCGGGACATCGCCCACAGCCAGCAGCCACTGCCCGGCACCGTCTCTGTTGGCGGCCAGAACCTGACACCTTTCGAAACTCACGCTTTTCATTATTTAATGCGTTAAGAAGGCAACTGAGATCACTATAAAAAAAAAGAAAAAAAGTGTTTGTGTGTTTTTCGTATCATTACTGTCATCTATCCAAAAGGTGTTTCTACTTTCTAATGTCTCCTTTGCATTGTAATAGCAACTAGCCCAAAGGTTCCTGGATCTTTGTTCTTGTTTTCCCTCTTCTCTCTCCCTTCAAGAGACTTCCCTGTCTTCTCATCTTCCCAGTCACTCTCTTTATCCACAACTAATAAGCTGACTGAGGCTATAATAACACATACACGAGACTCTGCTGCATTGCATTTGACCTGATAAACGGCCTGACTGCGTGGCTTTGTCCTGCCACCTTTACTGTGTCTAGCTCAGGAACTTACTTTAATTATAGTTACAAATGATCGAACAATAACGACAAGTGAAATTTTTCAGGGAAATTGCAAATGATTTTGACTACTTTGCAGCTTTCCTTTGACATCTCAGAAACATCCAGCCAACTAGAGAGGAGGTCAAGACGTATGTCCTCAATTTTATGGCATGAAAATATCTGCCTGCTTTTTGCCAAAATAATGAAATCATTTAATGCATTTTACGGTTTCACAGACACATGATTTCCAGTTTCACCAACTTCACAGATCAGCTATTAAAGTCTAGTTTTTATAACCCATATCAGCCTCTCAACAGAAGGCATGATTTGCCTGTTCAATTTACATAAAACCTATCAGATTTTCATCGCCTCTCTTCAGAGGTAACAGAGCCTGTAGATCTTTCACAAACCAGGGTTAGTAGAAAAGGAAACAACAATTCATTAAGATAAATTTAAATATTTTTAGAATAAAACTTTGATGGGGAAAAAAAAAACCCAGAGTGGAAGCAACCCGTATTACTTAGTCTGCAATGCTCAGCTGTCCTGCTGGAAGTGTCAATGGCAAACCTTAGTAACACCTAAAAGGTCTGAAATAGCTGTTACATATCATAAATTAATGCTACAGTTGTCTCCATCTTCAAAGAGAAAGCAGCAAACTGAAGAAGGTGAGTCCCACCGGGGCTGCATGGGTGGAATTACAGCTCTCCCCATTTCGGGGGCCAACAGCAGCCGCTAAACCGAGCGCAACGCAGACATACGCAGACTGGGAACGCAACAACAGGGCTGCTGGTTCTCCCATTTTTAAAGATTACTCATTCGTAGAGTCACACATTAGTAATTTTCTTTAAGTTTGCTGAAGCAGAAACTAACTCAACGCAACTCCAGCGAGCCAATTTCTCACCGTTTCTCCTTGTGGAAAGAGTTGATAAACCTGAGCTGCGGGATTTCCTGCGAGCCCTGAAGGCTCTCCATCACACTCGATACCTCCTGATAGCTTTATTTGATGATTTGGCAAAACAACAAGAAGCTGATTCTACTAGCAAGAGAAATTTAATACCAGTGCTCGTGATTTACGAAATGCTCTAACTAGCACAAGTTTCTCTTGCAGTTCTTCCAGCTGGAGAGGCGATGTGCAATTCAAGCTCGCCCCCCAGTGGGCTCCTTGCCATAAGTTTTGAGGACACTGGTGTGAAGTTTTGGGGAGCTAGACGATAGCATACTTTAAAAAAGAGAATTAAATGCAACTGTTACCATCTATAAAATTTTGTTTCCTTTTATAATGAAGTTTAAAAGGAGTATACTTTCCAATCAACCAAGTCGTACATCCTTTCAAAATACTGCATTGTTTTGCCTCCTGTATCCACACGATTGCGAATGTCTCAGTGGCTATGCATATGAAGTAACTGAAAAAAAATATAGTTCTCAAACACATCCTGCTTAGGTAAACATTTGTCAGCAAGATCAGCCTGCCTAAAAAATAAAAAAAAGTCCAGATTATGCAACGCTGAGTTTCTGTGAGCTTTTCTCAGAAAGTTTCCCTACTGAAACTTGTTCACCCTTGCGTGCGTGGCTGTCATACTTCATTTATACTTATCCAAAACTGTACACTAATTACTGTGGGTCATATGTGAATAATTACCTTCTTTTGCCTGAAGCAAAAGTAAAGGCCAAGATAGAAAATGTAAAATGAGATTAATACATAGAGTATGCTCGTGGCCAATGCTACATGTAAGTCTGAATATACCAGCTTCTTACCAAGACCTGAGAAGAGTTCTGTAAAACACATTTAATTTTAACAACGTAATACTTATTTTTCTCACTGGATCCATTGGCTAAATGCAGCACTCACCTTCTCTCTAGACTACACTTTACTTCTTACGTTGCAGCAGGTATGAAGACATGACAATACAAAGCAGTTAACAGCTGACCATTTAATGAGGGTTTTTGATTTGGTATTATTTTTCTTTTCTTCCTGAAGGAATAAACCAACATGACTGCAGTGGGGATTCATTTCAGCCAGCTAACAGGTAGGTATCTGGGCTTCCTCTGTATTCAGCAGTGAAAGAGAAACACCTTCACATGCCAAACCCTGGGTCTACCTGAAGAGGGAATAACGTGCCCCAGAGGTGCCAATCCCTCTTCTCTGACTACCCAGAGATCCCAGACAGATAGCATAGCCTAGACACCCAGCTGCCAGGGAACCAAGGCTGGGGAGATGGATCCTACGATTACGGTAGGTACAGAAACTCCCTTCATGCTGCTGAAGAGTTATGCTGCAAAAGCTGTAATTGCCAACACTTATCTCAAGCCTTCAGCACCTAGTTCTGAGCACCCTAAGAGCACAGGCTGAGATTCAGTGGTGTGGACATGTAACACTGATTTGGGTGTGTTACCTGCAAGTGCTGGTCTGCCAAGAGATCACTAATGAATCACAGACTCATCACAAACGTGATTCTCAGTGATTTAAAACATCACAGCAGAGAAGAGCCTTCTCTATTTCCAGGCTAGCTTGGGTGTGACATTGCTGAGGTTGTTCACATCTAGTTTTGTAACTCAGCTCCTTGCACGGCGCTTGCTTAACACTCCTGCGCTGGTCACCAGTCTTGCAGGCTAGAAAAGAGTGACCTCTCTGTAGTATAAACACAGAAGCGGTATTTTTGGTCCAAAGCAAAAAGTCTACATGTCTGCTGGGCTCTGCCTTCTAATCTGCTACAGCCGTACAATGCTCCAAGGGTGATACAGGCAAGAACAGAGAAACAGCTTAGAAATCAGGGCAGGGAGAAGGAAAACGACAGAGTAGGGTTAGATTGGGATAAAAGAAGTAAAACAAGAGCAACAGAGAAGAAGATGAAAGGATAAGGGTATATAAAATATATTGTAAGGGTAAGGATTAAAGACCACATCGAAGATGGGAAAGAATAGGGAAGAGGTAAAAAGAATTAAGACAAGACATGATAAATCAAGAAGGAGGAGAAGGCACAAGCATTAATGGGAAGATATGAAAGAAGCAGAATAAATGGCCTGGAGGGAAACGTAATGAAATTCCCAGATCACCAGAACATTTCCACTGTTTAAGGAAGGGACTCTTACCTTACAGAAATTGGTTTAGTAGGGGGTATTAGGACGGAGCCTTGTTCAGTATTCCTCTCAACAAAAATCCTACCAACCAAAAGACATATTGGAAAGAGTGATGGAGACGTGGCCTCATTTGAAATGGAGAAGCCATCACTTAATTTTTTAAAATAGTATCTCATACTCTTTAAGAGTACACCACACCACGGAAAGCACCAGCAGATTCTCAGCAAAGTACAATATTGTGCTACATGCTGGATAAACACCATCTTTTCTCCAAGGAGTTACAAGAACACTGAAGTACATTAAGAGCAGAGAGATCAATAAATTTAATTTAAGCAAATCAGCAGCAGAGTAAAGAACAGCATGGACAGTCAGAGCATTGTGTCCACTGCCTTTCTAGCCATCCAAGTGATCCCCTTTTAAATTGTTCTTGATGACTTTGAAGTGCTGCTCCTGAGTTTATCCACAATAAAATTACAACAATTACACGTTACTGCTTCAGCTGTCCTAGCACGCCTGTCATGTAGACCAGTAACAGTCCATAAAGTTAATCAGGACACCAGGTATTGATTAAGTGTTAAGTATTATCACCACTGAATGGGACCTAGCTCATCTAGGCATCTCTCCTGCATCTCTGTTGTAGAGACCTAGTGCAACATACTCTCATAAAGTGACTGACTTCCCTCTGCAGTATGTGGTAGGTGTTTCTGAAAGCCTCCAGAAAGAAATACTGAGCTCCTGAGTTTATACTTGAATTGAACTGAAGGCATTTACTGGCATCCAGCATTCAAAGGCTACACCTGTAAAAGCGAGTAGTAGCTCATTAGGAGCAGGTCTGTAGAGTGAAAAAAGTGGTGTTGAAGATCCATGTCCACACTATATGCTCTTCTTGAGGGTTTTCTTTGGACTAGCTCTTGTTGGTCCCAAGCAATGACCACCTATGGTTCGCTGAAGCACAGTAGGTGTGTCCCTGGAGGCCACTTTTCTGTTTAGTTTCATCTGAAAGGAGTCTGGTTTGTGCTGAAACCGCTCTTGTGCTGCAAAGTGGAGATGACAGGGAAGTTCAATTCAAAAGCATGCTCTTGATCTGCACCAGAACGCCAATGCTGATGCACTCACAGACGTCTCTGTTATTTAGTTACAGGCCTTTGGCTCTTAGTGTAGGATGATGAGTTCAATACTTCCTAAATTAGGCAGAAAGGAAACTGCTTAACTGTGGTACATAGTGCCAGAAAAGACTTACCTGTGTGCGTCCTCCGGTGAGCCTTCAGGTGGGAACTTTTCGTGTATACTTTGTTGCATCCCTCAAAGTCACACCGATGGATGCGCCGCTTCCTGGAGTCTGGAGATTCGGACCTTCTCTGACGCCTTGTGCTTTCAATACTGAACGGTGAAATTGAACTAGAAAACAGAACAGAAGCAAAAAATGAAGCAAGAGCATGGTGTATATCCTAGGCCCCAAAAGATCAGCTATAATATATCACAGTGCCAGAAGTGACCTTCACAACTAATTAAATATTTCCTTTTCTACAGTGTAGTCCAGAGCACGTATTTGAAACAATTTGTGCTTGAACTAGAGCATATTTTGCAACATGAAATAATTCAAGTCTTGATTTAGAAGTGCTTATTGCCAGAGAAAACACCACGATCCCTGAAATACTGCTCCAATAATGAAGTAGCCTGACTTTATCTGAGCCTTGTTTCTATTTCACATGTGTCCGGATCCAAGCTCACTGAACCTTGCTTTCTAAACAACTTTATATATAGCCTCCATAATTTCTCTTTGACAAGTTTAAATAGATTAAAATCCTGAAACCTTTTATGAAAAAGTTTTTCCAGTACCCAGATCTGGACTATGGATCCTTCCATTTGGCCAAACACCTGTTGTTTGCTTGCATACAGACTGCTAAGAGATCCGTATCACCCTGCAGCAGTGATTTTTGCATTTACTTATTTAACAATTCTCCATCTATCACCTGCAAGTCAATGAATTTTATTTCCTTTCAGACCACTGATAAATAAAAAAAGTTTATTAGTACAGGATCAGCGAACAATCCCCACAGAAATACAAATGATTTTGAAGATACTCCACTTACAGCAATGTCCTAAGGCCTATCAGTTATGCCAATTTTAAACAATTAAAAATATAATGTTCAAGTCCTGTTGCTTGAGTTTCTAAATACATTGCCTACCAAGTCTAATATTGAAGACAGCCTGCTACAACAATGTAACTTGCCTCGGTTAGATAAACTTGTGTCATAAACTATTATCAAGCTGGTATGCCACGATACAAATCCTCATAGACTTCCATTAATTTTATTATCCAGCTGTAAATCATTATTAATTGATCTCCTTATCAACCCCATTATGGTTATACCGCACAGCAGTCACGTTCACCTACAGCTACACTAGCCTGTTCAACTGCTTTAAGCACTGGAACAACATTGGCCTTCACTACGTTTCTGGGGCTTCCCCTACATTCCTGGGTTTATTGACATTGAAAGTAAATGATCTAGAGATTCGTCAGTCAGCTCTTTCAAACTCTTAAGAGCCAAGTTCCTAGTTGTCTTGAATTTGTGACTGTCAAATGAAAATTAAAGGAGGAAAAGAAACTGAATCCGATCACAAAAAGAAGTAAGCATGAACTTAAGTAAGATACTAACAAAGGCATTTGAAAGAAGCACTGATGGTGATGCATCTGCTGAGAAGCTCCTTTGCCAACACCAATCTTCAACCTCCTGTTACAACAGCCAGTGCTGTTACACCTATAGCTGCTCTGCCTTAAACTGCACTTTTAGGGATTTCCAGAATTTGCTAAGGGCTATTTATATTGGGTTAAAACTTTGCATAAAACATCTCAGATCGTTAGCATGCGATTTCACTGATGTTCCAATTCGCTGCATTACAAATCTTTCCGCCTTGAATTCGTGGTAGTTCAGATTACGCATTTTTCTTTTTGTTTAAATATTTTTACAGCACAAGCCTTATTTAAAGCACTATTTAAAAAAAATGCTGCATGCTCTTTCTGACACTCCTCTTTTTCTCCTAACACTTGATATATATTCATATTTCACCTTCAGGCAAAGAGATTTTCCAGATTAATTATTTTCATCTATAATAATGCAAGGAATTTCTGAAATGGAGAAAGAAATGGACAGAGGGGCGTAATATCAACATTAACTAGGAAAAAGTAGCTCCCAAGAGAGTAAGAAGACACATCGGCACTTTAAGCATGTGACAGGAATACAGATATGTTTAGCTGTCACAGAAATGGCATAGAAATTGCATTTAAGCATCTGCATCTCAGAGCAAATAAAAGTCCTGGGTTAGATGATTCACTGAGAATGGTCTCGCTACTCCAGCTTTTTTTTAAACATCCCACCAGCTAAAATAAAAAGCAAACATGTAAATCAAATCTTAAAGCTCAATACCGAAGGTACAAAATCCAGTGTTCAAGACCAGAAAATCTTTATCTTGAAAAACAAATATTTGTGCATCATTTTTACTGCATGTGATTTATAAGCCGTTTTAAAAGCCTATTTTGTAACAGAGTGTTCAGATCCTGGATAGTACAGCTCATTTAAATGGGAGGAGGATCAAGCTTATAAAGCTGCTGCAATTTCCAGCCCCGAGACAAAATGAACCTTGAGCAGAGTCAGCACCTCGTAAAAAGCTCTTTGTCACGTACAAGAAAGTGACCTCACTGCAGGGAACTGCTCTGTGCTTTCCTGGGCATTTGTACAGGAGATGGTGGCATAAAGCGGTGCTGCAAAGGTGGCACACGATCAATGCTGCTGCTTCTTCACTGGATTGCTCCTTCCTTCTAAAAGGCAAAGCATCCTACCTATTCTCTTGCCCAGAGAAGTTGTGGATGCCCCATCCCTGGAAGTGTTCAAGGCCAGGTTGGATGAGGCTTTGGGCAACCTGGTGTAGTGGAGGATTTCCCTGCCCATGGCAGGGGGGTTGGAACTAGATCATCTTCGAGGTTCCTTCCAACCCTAACCATTCTATGATTCTATAATTCTATGATTCTATTCCATGCCAGGGAAAATAGCTGAATAAACCACCGAAGGTGCCGGGTACTGCCACTGTCCCCTGTGAGCTTTGCAGCCATCGCTTGCTCAGCACGCCGAGGAGAAAGGTTACTGTCAGCTGGAACCAGCAAACGTAACCTCATGCCTTCCCTTTGCAGCAGTGCAGGCTAAATGACCAACTAGCCAGCAGAAGGGACTCACGTGGCAAGTGAGAGCACACCTCCAAGGAGATCTTCCTGTGCTGCTCTAACCCCTGTGGTGCAGGAGGACGCCACAGTGCAGACATGCTCACTGTTGGAAAAGGAGCCAGATCCTACCTGATACCACCAGCCTTGGCTTAGCCTTACAAAAGCTGTGTGATTTTTTTAAACGGAGATACCACACGAAGCCCTAAAAAAAGCACAAGGTGCTTTTTTGGGCTTCCTGAGGTTAGTCCCTCTCATAGTAAATGCCAGTTGAGCTGCTGATGTTTTTTCCCTTGGCCATGCAGCAGTAAAGGGACACCCTCCTCCTTCTCAAGCAATTTTTACAAAATGCCCTCACAGATCACACAGAAAGACAGAAAAAAAGTCCTCAAAACCATGTTTTGTGCATTTTAAAGGCCATGAGGGTTCTGCTGGCTGGCTCGGGTCAGCACAGGGCTCCGGAAACTAATGTTTGATGCACCACAGTGGACAAAGAATTTGAGCAGGGACATGACAGGGAACTCACAGGTATTTATTTTTTTACTAAGTTTTTCTTTGTTTTGGTTACAATGTGTTTTAAAATCATGTCAAATAAATTAAGAAACCCCACCATATCTTAGCAGCCTCTCTTGACTGTGAGAGTCCCTCACAGACAGCCCAGAGTGGAGACCTGGAAACATGTCAGCAGCTGAGAGCTGCCAGGGTACCCAGAGGAAGAGCTGCCAGTTCTACTGTTGATGGCCAAGACCTCAGGCAGCCTTTAAGGCTCAAGGTGGGGTTTAGCAATCGGACTGACACCATACATAACATCCCGGGCAAACTGTAGGATGTATCAAATTACTGCTGATGCATCAAGTCCAAAAGATAAATTAACAAACAAGAAAACTGGTTTCTGACCTGTCAGCTTGCCTTTTATTTATTTGCAGTTTTATTTCCAGTGCAATTTCTCTAGTAGCGCAAAACTATTAAACTCACAGAAATCCTGGGAGACTGCTGGTTGCCTCCATAAGCAGCTGCAGCACCTGTAGTCAGTACCACTCATAGGGGGAAATGAATGAAACCAATGTGAGCATTCAGGATGATTTACAAAACTTCAGCTCTGTTATTTCCAGCTAAAAGTGAAAACATGCATCTTTGCAACTCACACAGGGCCAAATGCTTGTCTCTGATGCAAGTTTGCAAAGTAAAAGGAAGACCGGGGCTTGGCCAGTAGATGGCCTTCAAGTTCTGCTGAACATCATCTGCCCTACATGCGACAGGGATTGTAACAACCCTGGTAATGCAGGATTATTTTTCCTTTCTCCAAATGCTGCCCATGACCACCTGGGTGTTCTGCCTCTGTTCTGTATGTATGTAATACAGACTGTGAAAGGCTCTTAGCATATGCTGTAACACTGTTAAAAACACACATAACAGGGTCTTTGTGCACCGATCCGGTGTTTTCGGAGCGGTATGCGGAGCAGAGCTGCCCGGGGAGCACAGTATGTTTATTGAAGCCTCGAACAACATGCGCCAACAACATGCCATGTGGTGACGGGCGGCTGCACACTGGCTGCTCCCCGCAAACAGCCCGCTCGCTTGCGCTCGCCCTGTGGCAAACACGCAGCGTTACCTTCGGCCACCAAAGTACGAGCTTCCTGGTGCCACCGGCGTCCCAGCAAGCCGGGCAAGAGCTGGCTGACATGGCCAGCATGGAGCCGGTGACGGGCAGCGAGCCGCGCTTTGCTCTTTGCCGTACAAACGCAGGGTGCCAGTGTTGCGTTTTCGTCCTTGTGATTGCTTCCTTAATTCTTCCTTGGCCCCTCTGCGACGAGCTCAGGCTCTTGGACTATGTGTCCTGCCTGCCTCGCAGAAGACCTCATGGAAAACACACTGAGCCAGGGCCAACAGGTATAGACCAGCTTGTATCTAAATTCCTCTGCACCTTACCACACGTCTCTCCTTTACAGCATCCAGATTTTATTACCTTCCTCCCTACCTGGCCCTGTAGTTAAATGAGAGACTTATGGCTGCACCTTAACAAAAGTCTGTGGCGCTAACTTCACTTTGGAGTGAGACCCAGGCATGTATCAGCTGTGTACCTTCCACTCTGGCTACCATGAGAAGGAGAACCAGACTGGACTCAGCCCCATGCAGCACCTGCTCAGACCAGATGAGGGACTCAGCAGGCCAGAGCGTGCCCCACAAGATGGGCATAACGTGAGCTGTGGTTCTCTTGTGTTTCTCAGGCTCTGGGCTGTTGAAGGATGTGTCTCGGCTAAGTTGGCATATCAGGGCCGTCTTGCTCCAGTCACTTTGCCTTGTGTCAGCACTGGCACTTGTCTGATTCTGCAGCGACCCACAGTGACACACAGTCAATTCCACAAAAAAACACTTCAGCAGTTTGCATGCTTTTGCTGGTTTAGCTCCCTAAACAGAGGAGTCCACCAAGTACCTGCGCTGACACACGGGAGAGGACGGGAACATGTAGTCAAAGGCGAGAGGAGTGTCACCACTCCTTTCAGTGGCAACTAGCTGTGATTTCCGCCAGTGCCACAACTTCCACGGAAATTCAGAATTTGTATAAAGAAATCAAGAACATGGACATAAGCCATCAACACAAGGAACAACTGGAAAAATCCTCCTCCTTTTGCTCTACAAGCTTTTTCTTGTGATATTTGTACATGTAACACACACAAACACATAAATAGGCTGAAAGCCAAAATGGGGAGATACTACCATGTTAAATACTTAGGAGGTGACAATGTGCCTTGGCAATACAGGCTAGAACCAACAAACATTCATATCGCAGCCTCAGGCCAATTTTGGACATCTAGATAATGGCAGTTTTCCTTTGTTTTTAAAGGGAAAAAGATACAAATATACACTATTTAAGTACGTAAATAGCATGTAAATTTAGCAATGTGAATCATTACTTTATAAGACATGCAAAGTTTCTAGGTCAGCCTTTCAGTTGTAGTAACTAAAAGTGTAGGCAAACGAAATAAAAGCAGAAAACTAGAATATAACATGTCTGCAGTCAGATGGTAATGAGCAGTTAAGAGAATCCTTGGATTTCCAGTGCATTTCGTTCGGCATTCAAAGGGAACCTAGGCTGCAGAAACATCATGGATTTTGGCCACTTAGCATTTATAGAAACCAGAGCTCTTAGATGAATAACTATAGGCATCAAGTTGAGCTTTCTGCACTATTTTTGAAAATCTTGGCCTTTGGATCCGGTGGTGGGACAGCACCCCGTGAGCACATCAAGTAGCGCGCTCACACGAACCTAGGGCAGCTGTGGGTCCTCCTTGGGGTGAAGCAGGGCAGTAGCACTGCTCAAGGCTCACAGAGCAGCTCCTCGCCAAGGACAGTCGCAAGCAGACGTGACTGTGGTCCCAAACCCTCTGCTTGGCTCCTCTGGCACGTTTCTGAATCGAGTGAACACGTGCACAGCAGCACGCCGCTCGTTCAGGGAGCTAATCTCGCTTACGATAAAGTACCCTCTTTCTGTTAAGACCTTCAAGTTTCAAACGCTGGCAGGCAAGACATGGGTACTCCGCGTGGTTTTGAAAAGGGGAATTGAACCACATTTCCCAGTTTCCAGCTCTCAATTACCTTCTTTTGTAGTAGCTTTTCACATAATGTAATTTCATTTTCTGATAGCTTGTAAAATGTTACCTTCCCACTCAGGATATTGGTGAAAGTATCTTTATAAATGCCACATATTAAACTGTGAAGAAATACGATATGAATTATTTTTCATTACAGTTTATAAAACTTCACCTAGCAGTGAGATACCAACATCATAAGATATAAAAATATAGTAGTTTTTTTTGCTTTAATATGCTTTAATATCAGTGTAATCTCCTGATAAAGTCTTCCCCTCAAATATTTACTTACTGCTTTTTTTTTTTAATACAAAGTTTCTACCATCTCCTGTTCACAGACAAACAGATGCACATGCATATATACATATGTATTTTTTCTCCTCTTTGATTTTTAGATTCTAATTAATGTTTCATGAAAGGCAAACATCTGCCTTAGGAATGTCAGACATTAAAACGTATCAAGCAGTACTTAAGGCGATCATAAATGGAAAATATGTACTACTCTTTTATTAGAGGTAGTTACTTCAATCAGTGTACTTTAAGGTGATGCTATACTGGAAATTACACTTTTTGTCAAGACAGAAAGGAGGAATTTGGCAGCATACACAAACAGTACATATGTTAAATGGGAAAAACACATGGGTAAACAAGACACAGAGAAGAAATTATCTGAATACATTTGGTTCAGAAAGTGCCTGAGCTGGAGATGGTGGGAAATTGCACAGGGAGCAGACAGGAGTAGGAGCATGGTAAGTTTGCCCTGTTACGCTCTGTCCTAGGCGTCTGCTTCTGGCTGCTGTCGGAGGCAGAGCCCCAGGCAAGAGGATCCTCTGCTGTCTCCATACAGCCGCTCCCATACTCTTATATCCCCCCTCCTGGGTGGTCAGCAAGCAAAATGTCCTGCTGACCACGACTGAAACATCTCTGACCGTGACTTTATCTGCAGCATTTATTCCCACTGAGACCACCTACAGTTACTTGAACTGGTGAGCTGCCTTACGAACCGAAAGCATGACTACATATGAAACAAACTTCTGACAGAGGGAAAGAGCTTTGAGATCTACTAGAAAAAGCACTAATGTCAACTGCATCTTACCAAACGATTCATCACCTCTGTTATCAGCTGTGTTAAGCTGAGACACAAGAATAAAACAGTTGCCTGATCTTCCTCAGCTGTGTTCATTCTGTGGGATGGGTGAGCACTTTCCAGCTCCTAGGATAGTGCTGTCCTGGGGTGTATTCCAGCTCCACACTGGGCTGAGACCCGAGTACACACCATGTTCTCCTTTTTCACGCTGTTTCTGTGTGCTGAGTTTCTAAGGAAAGGAAGCCAGGCCAGAAAGTATCTATGACATGCTCCAGCATGTCCCGCAGATCTGATGACTGGAGGAATGGGACTGCAAAGCGTTCTTTGACAGAGAGAACCTATAAATCAAGCCTATGATGAACTCTGAAATGCCACAAAAAAAACACCCCACCAAAACCTTCTATCTACTTTACCCTTATCGTTAACCAAGTATATTTTACCTTAGAGTAAAGAGAGAGTTACTGTGTAAAAAAGTGAAGGAATTTCACGTTAACTATCTTGCACATAAGCATCGTCTACATAATTAAAATGTTTATTCCTGGTTTTGGGAAAGTTCATGGCCGTATGACAGCTTGCACCACCTGCAGATCCTGCTGTAAGAACCAGAACCTGGGCTGGCTTGTAAGCAGAGACAAACTCCTTCCTGCACAACTACATCCAGCTGTAGCCAAGCACAGGCAACAGCAGCTCCCAGACCAGTGACATCTCTACTGAATTACTGGACTGCTGCTTAACAAAGACGAATTCCATATTTCTCCTAACATGGCAGGACATACAAAGCTTGTTTCTACCTGTAAAAGTCTTAGAAATATTTGACAGTAAGGCTATGACGTTTTTACACATAGACAAAACACTCTCAGTAATTTTGAACATAATTCCACTTAATTGCTCCCTGTCTTTCCCGTAGTTTGGATGGATGAAGACACTTGGCCTTAGGTTTTGTCATAGATTCTGAGGTGACAAACGACAGCAGTTGTTTAAATCTGTTTAGGAGATGTTTTTCCCTAACACGTGCAACATACAGAAGATACATAACTGCACGATCGACAATTCCAGCTCCTCAGGACGGCTGAACTCGGTGTGAAGACTGCTTGGGATGCTGAAACCCACATTAACACCTCTTTTTGTAATATGTTGCATTACTGTGGAATAAAGAGGAATAGAAAAATTCAGCTGGGGAGGTACCTATCAACTTTCTGCTCGGCAGGGTTAGCTTCAGAGCAAGATCAGATTGCTCATGGCCATGTCCTGTTGAAGTTTGAAAATGTTCAAAGATGGAAAAAAACGCATCTCTCTGAGCACCACATTTCAGTGCTCAGCCACATTCATGTTCTAAAGGGAGTTACTAATAGTTACTAAACAGTTCCTACATAAATGTTCTTATTTATAAATACACATATCTACACATTATAATGAAAGATAACTGAGTGACCACGAGCTAATGCAAGCCTGAATATCTTTCTTTAAAAAAAAAAATTTACTTTGCTTTAGCTCAATGTTCTTCTGAGCAGAAGTGGAAATTCATGAAAATAAGGAAACCTCAAGCAGTAGGGAAAATGTATCTTCACAAGGAACTTGCAGGTGCAATAAAGTACATGAGCAAAAAAGGTCTGTGCATTGGACCTGAAGACAAAGCATTGTACGTCTTCCTGAAAGCAGGAATAGTTCCTGAAATCCTGTATGCTCAACGTGTTTGATGCACGCTAGTTCAAGCCTGGGAGCTGAACCTGGCCTGGCAGAGAAAGAGCATCTTATTTCGCCGCCTCCTTTCAGAGCTGGCAGAACAGCAGCGATCATTCATAGGATCGCTAACGCACCAGCCGTCCTAACGCTCCTTCCAGACGGAGGCTGCATCAATGCCGAGTCTGTTCTTTCTTTTTTTTGTCCCCTTCTAAACAGAGCAGAAAACCGGGTAACTGAGCACCTCCAACTCAGCTTTGAGAGCACAGGGCCCTGCTTTTTACCTTTCCTGTTCCCTTCTGATTCATACTTTTCCTTCATGCTTTCCTGGCAATGCATACGCAAACAAGCTACGGAGATACTGGTATTCTCAGCAGAGGAAATTAAAAAAGTGAAATAAAGACTACTCTGTTGGAGACATGGGCTGAGCTGAAACTTCCAGCACGAAAATTAGATGATTATGTACATATTCACGTTTTTCACTTTTGTTCCGGTTACTTGTAGAAAAAGCGCAGACGCTGCACTTTCTAGTGCAGGACTCCCTGCACGTTGTACTTTGCTCTCCAGATTTCACTTTCTTCTTATATCTCTAACTCTGATTTCTCACACCTGTGCAGCACAGTAGTCAGTCCCAGCGACTGTACAATGATGCCTCTCACCTGTGCATCCACCACCTCCTGTTGGTCACACTAACAAACGTGGAGCTGATCACCACAGTGGTGATTAAAAATTCTCTCCTCTACATCCTTAGCTGACAAAATTGTCGTGTAACGTCTTGCCAGGTCAGTGACATTAAATGAGGACATTGCATCCACTGAGACTGAAGCTCATGTGCATGACCTTTTCTTCCTTCCCGTTCAGACGGCTTATTATCAATACATTAAATATTTGATTACCCTGGATACCTATGTATAATCCAATTATGGATGGTCATCTGTCATGCTTCGTGTCATCAAGTAGATTTTGGTAACTACTAAATAGCTGACTCCATTCAAGTGTACGCTTTGGTGCTTACATATGTAAAGATAACCTGCCACCCCCAACAGAATGTCATCATCTCAAGAAAACAATTTCGTATGCCCCAGAACCATCTACAAGCTCCTGTCTCTGAGAATATATATTGCAAAGAGTTCATCTATTGCAGAGATAAAATAAGTATACCTATTTCATCAGGCTAGGAGAAAAGGGACTAAATAATTTAATTCATTTGCGGACAAAAACGTTACTGAGCACATGATCACACTTCAGGCATCTGGGTTTCTTTTTCTACTTTCTAATTAATGAAGTTTGAGATTTCTGTTTGTGGTTTTTTTTTTTTTTTTTTTTCCTTCCAGAGCACCCTCTCCTATTGAAAGGAATTTTTTATAAAAGAACATGAGAAAATATTCTATATATCAAAATTGTTACTACACCTCAGAGGCCATACAGATTCTGTTACCATGCATTTGTTAACAACAATGAAGAATCCTGATGTATTCATGTTACACAAGAAGCTGGCTTTTCTATTCAATATGCTAACTTGTACCTAGCTTTTCAGCCATGCATGTCAATGAAGTTCTCTTCATTTAGGTTACAAGATCCTTGCTACACGTTTTTTGCTGGTTTGTGCTTGCAAAGCAAAATAAGTACAGTGAGGTCCAAATCCATGAACAGAGTACTAATAGCCTACTGCAAAACGAAGAAACCCCACTACCTTTCCTTGCATCTCTGGTTTTCCACACCTATTTATTGTACAGTCTCACCTGAAAACCAAGCAATGTTCTGAGCTTCATTGGGTCCAGCTCCTCAGCCTCCTTTCTCAGGGACTGTCATTTATTCTCTCTTCCTGTCCTTTGCTTTCCTTCCCTCTTCCCTGAGGCTTGCTGCCACCTTCCCAGCTGGGAACTGCCTCTCTTAGACAATCACAGGGCCAGGTTTTGTCACTGAGTAAGGTATTTACATAGGCAGAAACTCACATGGTTGCAGTTTCACAGTGTTTGCTGGTATCTGAAAAATTTCTTGTGGCTTCATCTGCATGCTGGGACAGGTGGTGTCCCTGAAAGTTGTAGATATCACTTGGCCATATAATTTCTGAGAAAGAGGAACCCATGACTACCATCTACAAGCTGGAACAGTTACCGTATCTTTTTACTAGCCTGGCACAGATCCACTGGACCATGTGGGCAACCATTCCTCTTTGTCACTAAAATCAATCTGATTTCCATGCAGTGAATACTCAGTCTGCACTAAGTAACTGTGAGCGGGCAAAGTCTTTCCACTTGTAATTAACCAGGCAACAGAGCACTTACCTACTTCTCGCACATACCAAAAAGGCAAATTTCAACAATTCCTTGTTTATCTTTACACCAGTTCAGCAGTCAGAAAGACATCCAACTTGGACGTGAGCCTCAGAAAAGTCCAGCAAAGCTGCCATTGTCTTCATTGGAGTCAGACACATGCTCTCCCAACACAAAAGGGAAACCAAAGTATTGTGGTTTTCATGAATTGACCCCCTGAACACTTCCAAGGCAGCACTGCGTTTATGATCTCAAGTGCTCATGGGCAGGGCAAGGTTTGATTAAGAGCAAAATTTCTTCAGTAGGCAGATTGCATATAGCCATAAGGTGCATTCTGTACCAAGAAATCTAAGGAAATACATCTTTAAGTCATCTGTTTGTCACAGTAGAAATTGTTCTATTTGCACACAGAGTACCCAGTCTCTATGCTTCACGACGAATGCCCCATAATACTTTTCCAAGAGCAATCGATTAGGCTGGTGGCCAAGCAACTCCACTCCTCTGGGCTTCACTGGGTGAAGATGGCTGCGTGGACTTTGCTCTCATGCTCCTCCACTTAAATAACTAGGTGGCCCTCAGTGTGTCTGTTTCCCCATCAGGAAAAACTGCAGAGACCTTTAGGATGGCAATAGTCGTCTTTAGAGAGGCAAGAAAAAAATCCTGAGGACTTTTTGCTGTTAAAATAAAGGGTCAAGATTTCACCCCATGTGTGCTCCAGCCCGACTAAGGCAAAATCAGACTGAGGACTTGGTTGGTTACAGTAACTATCACTTTGTATGCGAATTTATAGGAAAGTTCGCATGCAAGGATTTAAATTGGGTAAGATCTAAATGAAGTTGCTTCTTCAGGTTTTTTTGAAATGTAACACAATGCGTTCTCCTGATAAGAAATGTTTTCCCACTGGCTAAAGGGCGTATGTCCCCCTTTGGGACATGAAGTATTCAGTTATTTGAGGGAAATTATTCTGCTATTTCCAACAGGCATTGAATGTTTTGTTCAGAAAAGGATAAAAATATACAAAGTTGAACAAGCTCTGCAACTGTCAGATTGTTGACCCAGCCCTTCCCTAAAGACTAGGAACAGGCAAAACTGCATGTTTGCAGGCTTTATGAAATAAATTTTATTTAGCTTCATCCCACAAGAATTATTTCGATAAATATTTAGAAACGATCCTGCCCAACAAAAGAAAGAGAGAGAATTCATAGTCACGTAGCATTGTAGTTAAATGGACACCTTTTCACAGAGGGTTAAACAGCCACCATTTTCACACTTTGTCCTTCGATTTGAAAATATCTCAGGGAGGAGGGAAGGAATGTGGTTTCCATCCACACAGAAACACTACCCAGTCACCAGTGGGATTTCTTGCAGATGCCTTAGAAATACGTATCAGACCTCCTTCATCCGCATTATACTCCTTGTCCTATTTAGTCCTAAAGAATCTTTCTTGTTATTACTTGGTGCATTTATTTTTTACACTACCGCCACTATCATTTAGGAAGCACGCTCACATTACAGAGGAAATCTTGGAAAGAAGTGCAGCAGCTCTGTCTGGCTGCTTTCTCTCTGAAGTGGGTGCATCCTTCCTGACTGCATCTCCTACAACTGCTGAGAATCAAGGGATGGTAATAAGGGGCCACTCCATTCACCTTGCTAATTTATGCATGTTGCTCATTAGCGCGCTGCCAAGCTAAGTCCCGGAGGCAGGTCAGTGGATCCGAGTGGATAGAAGAGAGTGCTCTGAATTTCAAGCATCTTAAATGCGCGGTCAGGAGCACCGGTCTAGGACTGAGCCGTCCCTTGCTTTGCCACAGGTTTTCTGCATATATTAGCCCAAAGCCAGTTGTGCTGACCCAGGATCCAGTTCATTTGTCTCTGGAATTTCTACTGATTCCCTAAAAGCACCACTCTCCAAAATCGTCACCAATAGGATGTTTTGGCTTAGTAACTTAAATCCACATCAGGATGTCCTTAGTCGTACTTTTTAAATTTCCTTTTTGGGAAAAAAAAAGAAAATAAAATTGAAAAATTCCCCACACCCACTTCTGGATATTTTTCCCTCCCTAATCTATTAAAGTCTCTGCTTGTTTACTATCTGAGATCTTACAAACAGTACCAGTCACCAAATAAAGCACCAACTAGCACTGCCAATATAATTAAGAACAACCAGGGTGCTTACACTCAAGCTTTTACTGGAGAAATCAGAGTCTGCTAAAATCTAGCAAAACTCAACCCTGCACATATGTTGTTTTGTTTTGTTTTGTTAAATGGGATGGAACATACCAGAACTTTAAAGATCAAAAAACCCCCATAATTTCCTAAAACATTTGGAGCTTTCACATGCAGTAAAAAGGCATAATTATCAAAGCATTTTGCTGTCACAATTGTTCATTTGGAAGAGGCACAGAAAAAAAACCCACAAATCCAAATCCAAAATTCCCAGCATGACAGAATGGTGCTGCTGTAACTACAGTAAATAAGAGAAAGTGTTAGGCAGGTGGAAGGAGACATCAGAGCAGTATTTGGCCCAAGGTCAGACGAGACAACCATGACCCCTGCAAGCTAGACATCTCGCCCTGGGAATGGGGTCCCATGCCCCATGTGCGCTGCAGAACCCCCTGCCGCTTTGGGCAGGCGTCCCTGCCAACACCTCCGGGGAGGTGCAGGAGGTTGCTCAAGGCACCTCGTGACACCCACCCAGGGGAAAGGAGAGAGCAGGGCTCTTCCCTCCCACCGCAGTTCTCATTTCTTTGCCCCTATTATATACTTTTATCCCACATGGGAGGGATGGAGGGAGGAGAGGCTGTCATCGCAGGCTGAAATTGAGTCTGACACAAGATCAAAACCTGGCCACACAAAACCCAACTTGATGTGCCCGTACCCATTTTTTTTCAGAAATACTGCCGTAGGGAAGCCATTCACTTCAGTTACACCACTGAACCCTCTTTGAAACCTTCCATTTCCAAGTCCACCTCTTCTCTCTCTGCCTGGATAAGTGGTGGTCCGTTCTGAGTTTCATATCAGCTGTAACAGCAGCCACAAAACCCACTTCTCATTTAAGTCTCACATTTGGCCACTCAAATGCAACCCAGCTTGTTACACAAATGGAGGTAGAGTCTTGAATACTGATATAATGAATTTTTAAATAGTAAAAATGTTAACTAAATGTCATGTAGAAGCACCTTGTGGCATGACAAAGTCCCTCTCCTGCCACACAGGGGGTAGGTGGAGGAAGTGGACAGTGATACCCACCCCACCGCTCGCCCTGCAGCAGGCACAGAATGAAGCGGTAGCACTTCTGCCCAAGTATTCGTTCGAGGTAGTGTTAAAAAGGCTGTGTTCAATAGCCAGTTATTTCTTGCTCTTGTTATGGTCTTTCCTACAAAAATGAGATGTTGGAATTTAAATGTGTTTTGCATTCAGTAAATTACAGGCGTTTTCAAAACACCTTTAACCTTTTCAGTGGCCTGTGCCCCGGCAGGCAGACCTCTTGTGCCTTTTCATACCAAAAGTCTGACAAACCTTTCTTGGAAAAGTCAAGGCAGGCAGGGAGATGGTATGTAAAATTACAGAATATCAGTCAAACCGGTAGCGCGTACTGCACTGCTCTCTATTTAACACCAGGATGGGAAATCCTACTATCTCATTTCTGTGACAAAAAAATTGAGTAACAACAAAAAATGGCCCAGTATTCATCTGTTTTTGTGACAGGCTGCCTTCCCTTCAGCCTCTGCAGTTCAAAGAGCAGAGACGTGGTTTACATAGATGTGCCACGGGTGAGCTCCTTTTTCTGAAGGGCTGTAGTCTAACTCTACCCGTCTGAAACCACTAGAGTTAAAAGCCATTTTGTTGAAGGACAACACTATTACAAAGTCTCACATTATTTCAGAGCCCACCTTACTCAACAATACCATTTGAAAGTATATCTAAATTAAATGCACATCTTCTCATTAAAGCAATGTGCTATGTTCAAACAGTAGTGAAGATTGGGAAAGGAGGATAACATGGCTTGGGGCTCTGGAGTGCTGCAACAGATTTCCAGGGAATCCTTAGTCCGGTCCCTTATTCTTTTTGTAGTTTAGCTGCCAATTTGAGGAGTATGGGGATACTACCCTTTCTCCGTCTCTACCTCTTCCTCCCATCACCTTAGGTGTACCATCTTTTTGGGAAGTAGCTGAATCGCATGCCTGTATGAACACAGCAGCGAGGGGGCTCCAACTCCACCCTTGTTTTCAGGCAGATGCCTGGAATACTGCATTCAGCTCTGGAGTCCCCAACATAAGAAGGACATGGAGCTGCTGGAGCAGCTCTAGAGGTGGGCCATGAATATGATTCGAGGGCTGAAGCACCTCTCCTGTGAAGACAGTGTGAAAGAATTGGGACTGTTCAGCCTGGAGAAGAGAAGGCTCCGGGGTAATCTCATAGCAGTCTTCCAGTATCTGCAGGCGGCCTACAAGAAAGCTGGAGAGGGGCTTTTGACAAGGGCATGTAGCGATAGGACAAGGGGCAATGGCTTTGAACTGAAAGAGGGTAGATTTAGATTAGATTAGATTAGATTAGATTAGATTAGATTAGATTAGATTAGATTAGATTAGATAGAAAGAAAAAAAATTTTTACAATGAGGGTGGTGAAACACTGGCACAGGTTGCCCAGAGAAGTTGTAGATGCCCCATCCCTGGAGGTGTTCAAGGCCAGGTTGGATGAGGCTTTGAGCAACCTGATCTAGTGGAAGGTGTCCCTGCCTGTGGCAGAGGGGTTGGAACTAGATGATCTTTAAGGTCCCTTCCAATCCAAACTATTCTATGATTCTATGATACTAAACAGAACTAACAAATGCTGAAAGTATATAGTATAAAAGACCAAAACATAACCTCTCCTTGTTTCTCACTCTGCTAGCAGTCAGTAAGTGCCACTTACTGATTGCAACGATGTTCAGAGAGAGCATGTCATCCTTATTGTAGGTGCATATTTTAAGTGAGTATGGTTAGGAAGAAATCCGTACTAATGCTATATGGTCATCATGCCTATGGTCCTGCATACTTCCATATCACACACGCATCGACAGACACAACACAAGCCAAATACTGGTATGAGATTTATACGAGGTCTCTTAAGAAAACGTTGGGTTTTCTTTTTCTGAAGTAATGATTAAAAAATCCTTGAGTAAAACAGGTTTGTGATCAGACTGCTTCTGCTCTGCTGGCAAACCTGCCAGGAACTGCAGGCTCCCAGCTCTGGGACAAGTGAGCCATTGGCCAAATGCTCACAGGAACGTGAAGTCGCTACTTCATGTTCTGGCAAATGTCCCTGCAAAAGGTGGTGCTGTGATTTATGTGTCATTCAATGTTGTTTTCAAGACATTCACTGAACTGAAGAAGCACCATTAGAATACGTCAAGCACACGTCAAAACCCATCTAAATCAGCAGCAGTTGAAAATACATCATGTGCTTGACATACAATAATTGACATGTCATATTACATTTGACATTTCAAGGACAGTAATGCCTATTTAAATGGAGACACAGTAATATAAATATTTTTGTAACTTGAGCTAACCAAAATCTAACATGGCATCTTAATGAAGAGCTGTTTAGTAAATATCTGGGGAAAAAAAGAATTCTTTTAAAAGAGAAAAATCTCTAATGGCTTAAATTATGAAATACGGAAGAGTCAACTTACAAGAAGGTAACTCTACTAACACGCCACTATCTTGGGGGAAAATTCTGGTCATACCAGCTAGCAACCTCCTACTGATTTCCATGGAGTCATAGTTTCACCCATCCCTCCCTACTTCCCTTTGCAGCTCTGCCTGGGTTTAGGCCTACAACTGACACTGCCCACACTACCAGCACGACATCCGATACAGAAATACAGATTAACAGGACGGGAGTACAGAGAGGCATGCACACAGCATGGGTCACACTCTTTTTCCTGTGCAGATAAGACAAATTGCAATGTAGCAGAATTTTGAATTACACGTGCTTCAACTGACACCTCATCCTCTCTCCTGGAGGCAGCTGCATAGGGACATCGCCAGTAACAGCAAAGGTCCTACAGGACGTGCTGACAAGAGAAAGGGGGAGGTAGTATAAACCATCCCAAGAAGCATAAGCCACGCAAACTACTCCTTACTGGGAGATTCTCCCAAATTTGACACTCAACAAATTGAGAGTTCACTGTCATACTTTCTTCTAGTTCCAACTGATAAAGGATCCTTGGGCTTTTTTGCTTCATTTATACATTCTGAAAGGTTTTCTCCACCGTATGTTGTGAGGCAAAGGGAAGGTGCTGGCAGAAATTTTTTTAACTGAGGGCTAAATACATGAAATTAATCTGTTGCCGCTGCTTTTACCTAATGCTTTTAATGTACAGTCTTAATTGGTTCTTTCTTGTTCCATCTTCTCTCCTCTACATTTCCAAGACATGATGCTACACTCCCCTGAACTGCCGTTTAGCCAAGCCAGACATTTTTAACTCTTTTACTCTGTCCCCTTAGCTATGCCCTCCAGCAATCTAAACAGTCTGCTGCTCTTCTCAGGTCTTGTTCGGATTTGTAGATATACTGAACGCAGCACATCGCCCTGAAATAATGCTATGTTCTCAGCGAAGAAACATGACAATAGCATTTGCAGGATGAGACTCATATGCTGTGTGCATAATCTAATGAAGTCACGCTGTGTGGACGCCATATCCAAGAAGCCACTGTAAACGACGGTGGGTGGAACTGCCAGCATAAAGAACGAAGCAAGCACGCAGAAATCTAAAAACCAGGTACATATTCTTCCCCTCCATATTTACTCCCATGTAAAACCCTACTTTGAAGAATGCAATGAATTTATTAATGACTAGATGCCCAATTCTGTAAATCTGTCAGAGAGCACAAGCAAACTAATCTACCTTTTTCTTTTAAACCCAGATCCTGTTCATAAATTCTGAGATGCCTATGCCCAAATAAAAAAGGTAAACAGAAATATTGTGCTAGTTTAAAACTCTATTAAAGTAGAAGAGAGAAAAGGAGACTGGAGGAGGTAATCATGTTAGACCAGCAAGCAGAGAAATTTAATCCTCCCCAAAACCCTCAAAAAGTTTTTGGTGAATCTTCTTAATTGCAGCAACTACAAAGAAAAATAGTATGAGTAATCTGTCATGAGTCTCATTCTCCTTTCAGAGCTGTGGAGAACAGAGCAAGGTAGTGAGAAAGATACGGTGCCAGGGTTTCATTTTAGACCTCAGAATTAAATACAGAGAACAAGTAGTTCAAAGGAGATGAAGGAAAAAAGAGTTCACGTACTTTGCGAATTTAACTTCTTAATAGCTGTGTCTGGGCTGCAAAAACAAGACAAGAGCATACTGAGGGGAAATGGAAAAAGATAAAACTACTAACGAATGTGAAGTTATTTTCAAGACTTGGAATAGGATAATTCAAAGAACTGAGAACAAAAAAGAAGAGTAAAACTATAAAGCGCTTTTTGACAGCCTTCTTTTAAAAAAGTGGCTGAGCAGATTTATCAAAGTGTATAAAATGTTTGATCCTAAGCTGAACTTCCATGAAAACAGAATCATATTCCTTTCTGTTCAGAAGTCAGAGAAACACTGCCAGAGCCAAAAAAAGGACAAAGAGCACTTTCCAATTTTAAATTAGTGCTGCATGTGTAGACACCAACATCTTTACGTATGTAGCTAAAAGCTGGTTCCCATACACAAAGTGTGTTTACACATTTAATTGACTAAACCCAAGAGATTGAAATCTGAATAGTTGAAAATTAAAATAGTATCAAATGACATAAATGAAAAAGAGGCTAATTGAAACATAGTCTTTTAAATACAGAACGGAAACACGTAAACTCTATGAAAATGTTTTTGCTAATTAACAGTTATATCAAGGCTCTGGAAGTAGGATGTGTGAGTGATGAAGAGACATAAGGATGCTACAATGGCAACGAGTATCTATTCTGAAAGCACACCCAGCACCAAACATTAGGGCATAATATTTTGAGCTTGTGTATGCCATGCTGAGCCCAGCTTTGCTCTGCTCCACCTGATGGCTGTCCTCCTTCCTTTGCCCCCATCTGCAACCCACCAAGGGGAATGAGGCTGTTCTACCACCCTGCAAGCCACACATTAGCAATGGGACATTCGCACAGATTCAAGTCGGTACAAGCTGTTACCCTTTCTGCATCAAATACCACATCCCTACTCTTTCAAGTACACAACGGGACTTCTAACACCTTCAAGGAATGGGACGGGACGTGCTGCTCTATGCAGAGGCTGTGCTGTGAGGCAGCCTGCTTTGCAGACCTAATGAAAATACAAGAGGAGAAGGTTCTCCTTGCCCCAGAGCAAGGTACCCGGTCTCATCAACAGTATTTGCTTGCTCCTGCAAACTCCAGACTTTGCTGGGGTGTTGCCTTGCTGGGAGAGAGGAGATTGGCCTTGTGCAAGAGAGGTTTTGCTCCCAGAAGGACACATCGTTGGGTCTTCCCTTGGGACTGTGAAACTGGACAATCAGGGGCAGAGGGAGCAGCAAAGGAGGACCAGACAAGTGAGGGTATCAGATGTGACACAGGACAAAAGGTGTCTGCCACTGTCCTAGTCCAAGTTATTACAAGCCTTTAAGTCATCCAGACTAAGATCATTAATTCTGATTTCTAAATGTAATTAGAAGAGGGAAAACAAACAAACAAACAAGCAGTTCTTATTTGTGATTTCTAAGTCAAAAGTCACAGCTTAACCCCAATCAACTCTGCACTGGATCTTCTTCACCTGCTTGCCCTGCTCCCGGTCCTCCACAGCATGCTATCACCTGGTCTGAGGGCTAACTTCCCAGTACAGTGTTACACAAGGGACAGAGAGGCTGGAGCTGGAGAAACATTTGAGGGAAAGGAGACAAGGGAGATGAGAAAAGCCCTGTGAAATTGCAATGGGAATAGCCCCTCTGTGTATGTCTGTGCTGGGTTTATCTGCAGCCCTTGGAGAACCCCACGCTGGAGCAGAGACGCCTGTGCCTGAAGGAAGTTGTAGAGAATGGTCTTCGTGAGTTGCCAGAGGCTGGTGATGAGGCGGAGGGGCATCTGAAGCCTGTGGAGAATCTCATGGCAGAGTGGATGGCAGCTGCCTAAGAAGCTGTGACTCTGTGGGGAAGAAGTCCGCACTGGAGCAATCTCATGGGTAAGGATTGCATCCTATGAGAAAGACTCATGTTGAAGAAGTCTGTGGACTGTCCTGTGAGGAGGGGATCCATTGGAGCAGGGGAAGGAGTGTAAGGAGTTCTTTTCCTTTCACCAAGGAACAGCAGAAACAACATGTGATGAATTGATGTGCGACTCTCCATTCCCTGTCCCCCTGTGCCACTGGGGGAGGAGGTAGAATCGGGAAGAAGGGAGGGGTGGGGGTAAGGTGTTTTTGAGATCTGGCTTTGCGGTTTGTCCGTTTTTTTGGGTGATGGTTGGTGGGTGATCCCTCTCTGTTCTTATTTCGACCCTCAGTCCTTTTGTTACGTTCTTCTCCTCTGCACCTCACTGAGTAGGAGTGAGTGATCTCGTAGTGGCTTCGCTGCCGGCTGGGATAAACGACCACAGTGCCCTTCCACACACAGGTTTATTTTTCTGACCGTATTCCCAGGATGCTCTGCAAGCCCTTGCCAAGAAGAATGCAATCAACTTGGAAAATGTTGAGCAGACTTTTTAAATCAAGCAAAAACAAACAAAAAGATGCTTGTCAGTTAACAAGTCCTAATACAGACCACAATTCTGATAGCATCTTTACCTGTACTCTTCTAAATCCAATTTGCTTTCAGTGCAACTACTTGCAGGAACGCAGCCAGGAAATGGCATAGAAGGGTTTAAAATTCAGGTCAAATTTTCAGTTGGTCGGAAAGTTTAGGAGAAGCTGTGGCACTCCAAAACTGTTATTCATTTTCAAAGTCTAAAAACAAAGTAGGATGCCAGAGTGACTTCTTCAAGTTTGGAAGCTATCTTAAAAGCGTACCTGCTTATGCTATAAAAGTGGAGAATTTTAAAAATGAAACATATTTTTATGCAACTAGCAGTTTGTTGTCCTTCTAAATCTCTCCAGGGTTTGAACTCATGAAAACCGAGTAATCTGTTTTCTCTCTTTCTCTCTGGAGAGAAAGCTTAGCTTCTAACCAGCTTGGTTAGCTTCTACACACACACACTTTTTCAGGTTGATCTTCACGTTACACAGCCTGTGCTCCAAATTAATATTTTAAAGAAAGCTCAAAACCCCTCTACAACTTGACCGTCAGGTGAAGTTTGGGATTTAACAACAATATATTATAAAATTAAAATTTTTTAAAAGGTGAAAAAAGTAAAACTTCCATCTTGCTGCTTAATATTACAGTATATCCTAGTAATATCATATATATGAATGCAAATCACGTCAGATAGAGTACAACATCGAAGGGAACATCTTCAGTCTCAGTTATCTGCGCCCAGCTTGGCTGCAGCTTTTTGTTGCCTGCTCTAAACATGTACTTACTTGTAAATCGTTGTCTTCCTTTTAGCACTATGTTATTTCTCCATTTTTAGATGTGATTAGAAAATTTTAACCAGAATTAATACACCTAGATAACCTGTACACAAAAAAGCACTTATTGAAAATTCAAAATATTTTTAGAAGTTCCCATTATTCTCAGAGTTTTTGCTTTGAAAAGCAAAGAAAGCAATTCTATTGCTCTGAGGGGTTTTCCTCTACCATTGTTTTCACATCCACATTAATTGAATACCACCCTTGAAAAGGCAATCAACATTAAGTCTCGACTCTAGATGGCAGCAGCCTCCTTTAGTTTTCAGTTTTCCCCTTAGTTTCTTGGTCTTTGTTCCTTAACCCTCCAAATAATTCTATACTTCCTTCTCTTCCCCCAAAATAAAGACTTCAGTGCTCCAAGCTGCACAGTTTGGGTAAGATGGCTGGAAGGCATTTTCACTAGAAGAAATCAGGCCATTCCTGCAGTTAAGCTACACGGTTCTTCAAAGCGTACAGAATAACTGAGGCCTGAAGTACGGAAAAAAGAAAGAAGACTATTTCCCCTCCCCCTTCCCCTATCAGTCACCTGGAGAAATGTTAGAAAAATAGTGCTTCTTTTGGTCTAATGACAGCCCCTCAGATAGAAAGGGAGAGGGCAAAGGACAGAGAAAAGAAAGAGACACAGAAGAAACGGAACAAAAAGGGGCCATTTCATAATGACTTTGAACTGGGGGAAAAAATCTACCTGAAGAATATGGCTTTAAAGCACTGAACCATTTTACAAATCTCTCTTTGGGCACAGTGTACTGACACCATGCTGGTGGCGTTTGTCAGATGAGCCGAAGCTACTTTATGTGTCGTAAAACTTAATACATAAGGCAAGCTATTGCTCAAACTAAAACACCTTGTCTGAAATCCTTTCCTTTTTCCCTTCTCCTAACATTTGCACTTAGTTCTACCACTCAGCCACCAGTCTCAGCAAGTCTCTGTATTTTTCTACGTATGTCCTTCCCCACCCTGTTGCTCGTGTCTTCCCCCGTAATGGGTGTTAGGTAGGGTACCATACCTTCTCCAACTCCAGCGTTTCTCATACGCTCTTTGACATGATCACACCTCTGGCATTCACATGAATCCAGCGGAAATACAGAAATATTTTAAACAGAGATTTCTAAAAGTTCATGCCTGAATAATTCCTTAACATCTGTAAACTGTTGCAATTGGAGGCTGGTTCTGTGAGCCTTCAAGCACACATGGAATTTTATTTGGGCAAACAATACCAGTTCAGCTGGATCTGTCCCCTCTGTGCAGTTTCTCATAAAAGTGCTTTCAAAACCAAGCTGTTAAGACTTTAAGTTCACATTTATTGTCAGCATTTTGAAGATTCCCACATACACATGTTGTCATGGTCTTATTTCTACTGGTAAGGACATATAGAGACATCGAAGACCACTCAGGAAACTGCCTTTTGGAACAGATACTGCTGAAGGGTACTTAATGCAGTGCTCTAGCACATCAACATGTTAACGTTGTATCTTAGGGTTCATGTTTGTGCTATCTTCACAACTCATGGACTTGCTTTTTCTTCTGTATAAAACCCAAACAGTTCAGTCCCCTACATGCCATTTTGAGGCCTCTAATATCCTAAGGCTGGTGAAGCTGAAGTTAAGAAGCATGGACCTAGCTGTCTTGCTGTGAGGCATATGCACAGTCTTGTGGAATGATAAAGGCTATAAAAATACAGAAAACTCCAACAGATATCTTCATCGTCACCTTTCTCTGGTTGCAGTCAGGAAATGTACTTTTCTATGAGAAGCACAGAAACACAGATTCTACCAAACAAGGATTTAAGACTAGTAGACAGACATAAAGTACTGTAAGAAATATACCAACATTTAAGAAACAAAAAACATCCAGTTTAACTTCTGAATTCATCTCTGACTCTACTGCAAGATCAGACAATTTTAAGAAGTCTGAACACAGAGCAGACCTGTTACTAGACCCTACTTGTCCACCATTACTAATTACATGATCATTATACAACATTTCTCACAGTGCAGTTTTACCATATATCTGAAGTGATGTAACCACAGGTGTCTAGTAATGGCAGCAGTTTTGCTTTCTTCCCCCTCCATCCCAAGCCATAGGTGCCTCTAACCCTATGGAGAAGCAGCTTAGCGAGCTAACATTTGCCACTGCCCTCCCTGGCGTGATTCACCGGTAATCGGCTGAAATTAGTACTCACACAAGAGAAGTGGCTAAAACCCACGGCGAGGAACGGGGACGGTACTCTGCCTGTTAGATCTGTCCGTTCATCTGTGCAATCGAGTTATCCCTGCTACTTTTGGAAGAGTAACTAGTATCATCAAGTCACGTCACTGCTAAAGGACTCAAACACTGAGACAACAAATGAAGACTTCCACCCACACACGCTCCAAAACTTAACTTCCTTGTCACATCACAACTGAAGCATCCCAGACATAAAGTGTCTTCTAGAAGACCGTGCTAACACTATCCCAATACTTTCTAAAGCGAAAGCCCTGACTACTTGACACTGATATGTGTAGTTCAGTGTTTTGTGGTGTGCCTTAGGGTAAAAAAATGAAATTGGTGGATCTAAATGTTAAATCCCGCAATTGGATTCAGATGGCTGAACCTGTGTCCATGTGAGACCCCATGGAAGTTAAAGACGTTCCTTGAAGGTGCAGAGGGTTGCTTGCATGAGTACACTTGCACCACTGGGATCAAAATCTTTACTTTTGTGTCTAACGCAATTATGATTCAGAAATGACACGTGAACCATGGCCACTTTAAAAACTGTATCTTGGCCCAACACAATTAGTGAGAGCATCAGAAGTCACCAGTGGTCTCACCCTTAGGACTACAGTAAGGAAAAATTCATTTTCATGCTACTAGAGGGAGCAAAAAGAGAGCAAAAGAAGCAGTAAACCTTCTTCCCTTTCTTCTCAATTACTATCAGGTTTACCTATAATTCATAGGTTTTACTATGACAATCAACACAATACCTGAACAGAATTCAGATTTATGAATTTATTCTCTCATTACCCAAGTGAGGCCGATGGACAATGTTACTACCATTTTTAAGACACAGGAATGACATACAGAGTCATTAACTGCCTGGGTTTTTTTTTCTTTTTTTTTACAACAGGTATTATCTGGAATGGAAAATACAGGTAATTGGAGAATCCTTAAAAGTCAGGGCATAAGAAACCTAAGATAAAAGAGGTGGCATACAGCAGGTAAGAAATCCCGAGTCACGGTCCTGTATATCCACTGAACACAAAGGTGTATGTGATTCCAGATAACTCATCTTTCAAACTCCACTTTCCTCGCTTTCACTGTGTGCTTGGTTTATGGCATTCAGGATTAGAACTCACGTACTAATTTTCAAAGGATTTTTTTCTCCAGGATGGTATTTTTACCTTACATCTCCTCTACATTTGTTATGTCCGCTTCAAAACTCCTTCTCTTTCTCTGTTCTCAGTTAACTGTCTTGCTTAGACTCCTTTGATGGCCAACAGAAAGACAGACATAGGGAGAAACTGGCAATTCTTGGGATAATTCATAGAATCATAGAATGGTTTGGGTTGGAAGATGTCTTAAAGATCATCTAGTTCTAATCCCTCTGTCATGGGCAGGGGCTCCTTCCACTAGACCAGTTTGCTCAAAGCTTCATCCAACCTGGCCTTGAACACTTCAGGGATGGGGCATCCACAGCTTCTCTGGGCAACCTCTGCCAGTGTTTCACCACCCTCTGAGTGAAGAATTTCTTCCTTAGATCTAATCTAAGTCTACCTTCTTTCAGTTTAAAGCCATTACCCTTGTAAAAAGTCCCTCTCCAGCTTTCTTGTAGGCCCCCTTCAGGTACTGGAAGGCTGCAATAAGATCATCCCGGAGCTTTCTCTTCTCCAGGCTGAACAGCCCCAACTCTCTCAGCCCGTCTTCATAGGATAGGTGCTCCGGCCCTCGGATCATCTTCGTGGCCCTCCTCTGGACTTGCTCCAACAGCTCCATGTCCTTCTTATGTTGGGGGCCTCAGAGTTGAACACAGTACTCCAGGTGGGGTCTCATGAGAGCAGAGGGGCAGAATTACCTCACTTGACCTGCTGGCCACGCTTCTTTGGATGCAGCCCAGGATACGGTTGGCTCCACATCACACAGCTTGGAGTCACTGGCAAAATGAAGGTGTACTCAATCCCACTGCCCATGTCGCCGACACAGATGTTAAACAGCACCGATCCCAATATCGACCCCTGAAAAACCCACTCGTCACTGGTCTCCACTTAAGACATCAAGCCATGTATCTTAGACTTATATATTTCAAAATGAGATGGACATGTCCACCTCTCTTCATTAAATGCAGAATGACATCTACCTATCTACTTTACTGGTGAAAGGAATCATACCAGGAAAACACTGAATATTTATCTATCCATGGTAATATCTTTAGCTGTTACACTGAAGACAACAGGTGTCATTGAGAAATCAAGGCAACTATTTCCACATAGCTAATAAAAAAGGTGCCAGATTGAGAAATGTATTTAAGAGCAGAGAAAAAGGAAAGAAAAAAAGACACTTACATGTTTTACAAGTTGTTTGATTGCCCAACAAATCACTTAGTCATTTGTCTACCCATATTTGCCCTATGTCTATATTTATGAAAATGCAGTCTGAGGGAGGGACCACGGAGGGTTTCTGGAGGCAACACAGGGCACACTGATACACTCTTGACTTCAATGTATCAGACTTGTAATGACGGACTAATTTGGTTCTAAGCACTAGCCTGGCAGAAACAAAATACTTATAGACTATTAATAGAGAAACTTTTCACAGAAGCTGTGACCTTTATGACTTAGCATGGTTTACAGCCCTACCTCTGTTACAATCAAGAAGATCCTTGCTGCAAAGCAACACGTTTGTGTCTTTTTTTCCCAATTAGAAGGAAGGGACTGCTAACGTAGAGCAACTATTTGGTACGCATCCTGATGCAAATCCCTTCTGCAGTACAGAGATGTACTAGAACACAGTGGGGGAAAACACAGGGTTTAGGGTGCTCTGAACAATAATGTCCCCTAACGTCCCACAAAAATCCGTCCTCAGTATCGACAGCCACTCTAGTCCAAGGCCTATGGAGATTGGAAGACAGTGATCTCTATGCTGTGATAATAAAACTAATTAATAGGAGAAAGTAGCAACGTTTCAGTGGAATTGGGAGTAGGGGGAGGAGTGTATTGAAGTGGTTATTTCTCTCCCTTCAAAGTCAGACATTTCTAATGACTTTGAGTATAACTAAACATTTTAAAACAGTATTGCAAATGCCTGATGGAAAACAGTTATGAAACACACCAAAGAGGATAGTAATTTATTATTTCAGCCTTTATTTGCCAAGCCATGTATCAACAAAAATACTGGCTGTTTAGGTCACTGCGACTAGAAGAACTAGGGAAGTAACTGTATCAGGATCATTTTTAACACAAGTGGTTAAAGTCTAAAACTCAGGAAAATATGTAATGCAAAACATACATTTGCATTTTTAGGCACACTAAATCAACTTTTTTTTTATCATAAAAGATACTTATTCATCTGACTCCATCTGCTCATTGCTGTAACTCATAGCAGCACACAGAACATTAGCAAAAGGCCATGTTGTCTAAAAGCGCAGGTGCATGGGATTAAACAAAAAAAAAAAGACATAAAATAATGTAAAAAGACAACAAATTAGCTCCAGAAATACAAGCTAGAGTGAAAAATTTGGAAATAATTAGAACAATTGGTACAGTAATCCTAGTTCTTCCTGGCACTGCAGAAATGAGGAGCTCTACAGGGATATGCCAATAGCTCAAGCAGCAGAACAGCAACAAGCATCATTTTGTCATACTTAAAAAACAGAGGGCTGAACAAGCTACCGACTCATTAGAAGCAAATGGTGACAGCAGCTAAATGACTGGTATTTCAGCAGTTTTATGCTTTGCAACTTTTTGTGCCACGAGAAATGATTTGTAGTGATGTTCTGAACGTAAAGAGTGATAGAAGAGTCCACAGCAAGCATGTTTCTTTAATTTATCCTATTCTTAGTAACAGATTTAAATGATTCCGGGCAGATCTAGGATTAATTTGGTCTCACGAAAAGAATGCAGAGGGGAAACTCTCCCTGTGAATATTATTTCAGCCTCGTCTTTGACAGCTGGCCCACAACCACGTTACTCTGAGAATGCCAAATTTGTGAGATAACCAAGGAGAGATAGTAGAGCTCTGCACGGCCAAGAATGTAATGATAGGAAGTGATTATTCATGATTTTTTTCTAAGAACTGGAGGCTTAAACTGAACAGAGGGAAGAAATATATTTTTTGTATAACACATACTTGGAACTCATTGCCACTGCATACTGCAGAGGCCACGAGAATAAACGGGCTCAAAGGAGGATGAGACAAGTTCACAAAGGGCCAGGCCATATATGGATATTAAACATTAAGGTCAAGAAATAGCCTCAGAGGCTGAACATGCATAAACTACTGATTTTTTTAAGTTTTAAGGTAGAAGATGGATAGAAGGAGGGGACTGGGTATTCTAGGGGAAGAATCATTCTATACCAACCTCATTTTTCTACTCTTTTGGTAAACACTAGCCAGGTTACTGGATCTGCTTGGACTGACTCAGTAGGAAGGACTTTAGACTTTGGTCAGTTATTTCTACACACACACTAGTGAAACATGCCCTTTTGAAACCAAATGCCAGCTTTAGTAGCACTCCCATATTAGAGGAGTAGGTAGGGTGGTTCTTATGCCAGTGGGACTAGGATGACATCCAAACTCCATATTGCTTGGGTGTTTACAAATACCTGGCGTATATAACAAATGACATCTTTAAAAATGGCAGACACAAGGAATCACGCTCATCAGAAAGGAAAAGGTTCAATTTGAACATCCAGGCTATCCACCAGTCCAACAAGGCAGGGCTCTTTGCTGTACATTGTCCATTGTTTTGCTCAGGCCAAATCCAGATAACAAGTTGATGAGCATAGTACCATTTCCTACTCAAGAGTATTTTATAGTCCCACAAGGACATGTCATCTTCTCAGTATCATCTATCCCAGGAAGCAGGTGTAGGGAGCATGAAGAAATATCTAAGGGTATGGGAAGGTAGTGGGTGGGCTTCTCAGTCTTGGTGTGAGAGGCTGAAGGAAGAGTGAGGAGCCATTGTCAAGGCAAAAAATAACAGGACATGTAAGCTGCCGAGGTGACTGACGCATACTGAAAGCAGCAACGGGCAGTCTGAAAGGTTGAGAAGTGGCGGAGATTTCAACAGCTAGCTCAACTGAACAAGTCTCTTTGATCTCGTCGTTAAGACAATCTTCTCTAAAAACATCCCTACTCTAAGAGCAGGATATCTTGGCAACTTTTGCTCATCAGGTCTGGTGGTAGAAATAACAATACCATGGAAACCACTTTAATTTTTTCAATTGAAATCATTGTAGGGCTTAGCGCTTGCACCAAGATCATACACAACAGTATTTAATGATATTACCACGACACAGTGATGGAGAGGGTGGCTGGGAAAGAGGAACCTAAAAAAAAAACTAAACCAACAAAAAACCCTCCACAAAATTGCTTGACGAGCCGTTTTTGTGAAATGAAAAGCAATTTACACAGCGGTTTTACAGAAAAGAGAATTATGCAGTTAATCGGCGCTGCTGGATAATTACACTGTACATGAGGCCTTGCTTTTAGGGAAAAATATAAGCTAATAAAGAGAGTCAGACGATCGGTAATGGCAGGGCTTTTGGGAGACACTGGAGACACAAAGCTAAATAATTTAAAGCTAAGGAGTATAATGACTGTGAAACTGAATTATTTTAAGTTTACATTAATTCTCCACCCAATTACATATCTAACATTAAGTCCAAAAGCTAGAGAAATCCCCTTGGCTGCAAACAACCTCAGCGACAATGAGAAAGCCGAGGGGATGTGATCCCGAACATGACCGGACTCTGAATGCGTCCTCCCAACTACTGTCTACATCCTTAATATTGAGAGGTCTGCTGGAGAATTAAAGCCAGTTTACACTTCCCTCCAGTTACTGCCGGTTCAAGTAAGGTCTCTCCCTAATACGGTGAGCCACAGTCAATCAATTTTCTTTGTGGTGCCTTTTTGTACCTTTCAAGCACCAGCAGCAGATGGCCCAGCCTGGCTGTCTCACTGCCACATTCGCACCGGAGAAAGCAGTGAAAAGCAATTCAAAAGTTGTTGAATTAACAACGAAAATGATGACCGGTGTAATGAGAGAGTTTCATTACCTTTGCGTTGTAAGCAATTTAGCCCTGATTATTATTGACCTTTGGCGATGCCGCATCCAAGTAAAATGCGCTATCCTAAAAAAGTGTGGGTATACTGGAAGGCAGACACTGTTTCTGAGTGTATTCATAAATAAACCAGGCCATTTCTGTTCCTGTGTTGGAGGTTTACCTTACAGCTGTGTTATCAGCATTCAGCACTCACCCTTACTTTGTGTCTGCGCAACAAACTACAAAACCAACTTAACACAGTACACCTGGTAAATAATTATTATTATTACTATTACTACTAATTCTATGGCACCCAAAAAAGCACTAGGTACTTCACAAAGTAGTTAAAAAGACAAACTGTGTGATGCAGTGAGCTAATACTCGGTGAAACAGTAGAACTACAGCGGGTGGAAAAACAGGAGAAGGTGGTGTAACAAGAGGAAGTATACCGGTTACGGGAGTAACATTAAACAGTTACTGATCTGGGGGACACGAGGTTCAGTGCATGCTGCTTATTCTTCTTATTCCACACTGAGTTCAGAGGAATCCCTGTGACTGGACATTTTGTTAGCACGCTTTCCAAATCCACTGTTTTTTCCAAAAGTGCCGTTTGCTTGCATGCTAAATCACATCTTTTTTCACTCAGGTTTTGCAGCCCAAAAGCAGATATATTTGAAAGTTTTGTCAGTTCCAAAGTAAATATGACTATTAAGGGTTTACAGTTCAACAAACAGCAGCCACAGGTTTTGAAGCTTTCACTGACTTCACGGTGATGGCACGATAAAGTCCGTGACTTCGGGCCAAAACGCACCAGGCCAAATGCACAGGAGCAGCTCACTTCCCGGCACACTACATCATGCCCCAGCAAACCACACCGTGGGACTCTGCACGCTCGCATCTCAAGTCAGAAAAACTTGCAACCAACTTGTTTCTCTTGCTCACTCTTCATTTGATTTTTAGGGCTCAATGTTCAGGGAACCGCGCAGCCCACGTGGTGTAGCTGATCTGCTCCCACTGAAGTGCTACGATGCCACGTGAGGGTGCCGCTTTTGCGCACCTCCGTGTCCCAACAGCACTTCCCTCTCCTCTACCAGAGGGATTACAGCATCCTTCACCTGCGGAGTGTGCTGGGGACAGCCCAGGGGGTAAGCACAAGAGAGGATGGTCCATTAAAAACAAAAAAAAACCTAGGAAAAACTACAGCGCTGGTTACCAGTTCCATCTACCAGTAAAAAAGCCAACTGCCACACAGTTGCTGGCTCTTTGGGCAACCACATACCATCCAGAACAAAGTGCGCTGCTGGCGCCTCCGGACTATTAATAATAGTAAGGTATGCGCTGCAGCAGGAGGGAGAATCGCGAGGGGTGGTGCTCCACAGGGCTGGCATAAGGAATGGATCTGCTCCAGGCTGCCTGCCAAATGTACTGGAAAACGTGACTTTCCGGGGGCCACCGAAGGATGCTTTTTTCCTGCCTGCAGTACTCTTTTGGATGGCTTTTGCCCAGACTGGGCAGTGCTGAGCCAAATGCAGATGGGAAGTATTCCTGCTTGCTCTCCAGCCTCTCCACTGGTACTGCTGCCTCCTGATAAAATGGAGTCACTGGGCTAACCCTACAGATAAAAGCTTCCACTTCATCCTGCCATGCCCAGGGAGGTTTACAGAGGTCACTGGAGCCAGTGGTGAGCATCTGAGAAAGAAAACATTCCTACTAGCTCCTTAACCCAAGAGGATGTAAGAGGGACAGTCGAGCCTGCCAGAGGGACTATTCAGGTGTGTCCAGGACCCACTGCAAATGTAGGGATTAGGATGGTCTCACAAGATACAGAGGAGAGAAGAGAAGAGAAAAAAATCAGAATGTTTTAATAGAAACACCTCAGTCCCTACTAATAGCTTCATATACCAGAGGTTTTGGAAGGGGGCAAAGGCAGTGAATCAGCACTGAGAAAGGAAGGGGCATAAGGGAAACAAAATTTGAGATGTTAGTGTCCATTGGTGCATCATTTAGCACAGGGTAACAAGTCCAAGGGAAGCAAAGTGTGTATTCACAACAATCTGCTGCAGTTCAGGTCTTGGATCACCTTCAGGTTTCCACACACACGACATACCCCTGAGATGCAATGTGTCCCTGCCAGGGTGCTCCCTCCCCCTTCAGATGGCTGACAAACTGCAGAACAATGCACAGAGAAATGAGACCCCTGGATCACTGGCTCAGTTAAAAGGATTGCAGACAGCTAGCTGCTAGAAGTATTACTAGATATGTTGATGTTTTATAACCAAGTTTACTCTCATTACTGTTTGGATTTCTGGTTTGCATATAGCAGAGGAAGGCGAATCCTTGCTGTTGTGCAGATCTGCTGCAATACCCCATTTTCACCGGTGGAACTGATCGAGGTTTCCCACTTCTCTCCTCCCAGCAGCCTACCCTTGCTGCGGAGACATGCTGTGGTGCATGGAAAGAGAGCCCAACTCCCTACAGAAGTGCACACAGAAAATTTGTACCTTGTCTATACACAGCCTTCAGCTTTCAAACCACTAGCATTGACTCCACAGGTGGGAGAAGCAATTTGGCTTCCATGTGTACCGAGCAGAAAGAATTTGAGATATCATCTACTTTGCAGAGGATTACGGCTACCAAGTGTCTATCTTAAAACATCAGCCTGCCTCACAAATACAAACACGCAGTTAGGGTTTCCAGGGATACATTATCTCACATTATGGTATAAGCCAAGGAGTTAACCTGAGCCTTGGAGATATGTTTGGAAACTGGTTTTGTTAAACCACTGCCACCTCCTAAATATAACTTTGTTTTCATTAAAAAAAAAAAATCCTATAGGAGTTTTCTCTGAAAAAAATAATTCTTTGAGGCTGTCTTGAGGATTCCTGGAAGTTTTTCTTGTGTTCTAAAAATTACCCCTGCAAAGCCTCAGAGTCATGCCTCCGTGGCAGAGACGCCCAGAGATTGCAGAGCCTGCCCAGCTCCTGCCCCAGCTGCCCCTGGCTCTACAGCTCGAGATGGCCCTTCCTGACTGGAGCTAACTCTCTGCCCAAATAATTTCCACGTGACTTTGCAAGCTACTTCTTGTAGAGAAAAGCTTAACTGAATTATCACCTCATTCCAAACTAGTTGCTATACAAATAAGAAAGCTCATGAGCATAGAATCATAGAATCATAGAATGGTTAGGGCTGGAAGGGACCTTCAAAGGTCATCTAGTCCAACCCCCCTAGCACCGAAATTTGTTGAAATGCTGATTTTCCTGCAACACTTGACAGAGTGCCCATCACTTTTCAGCAGCTACGACAATTTTGCTGCTGTTCCTACAAAGGCCCAGCCACGGTTTCTCTCCAAGACGGAGCGCACCTCTGCGCTCGCACAGCCGATATTCTTCCAGGACTCTTTATTCGTATTTTCCCTACGACTGTTGCCGCCACTGAGCTGTTCTGCACAGATTTTCTGCTCGGTATGGGGGGCTGGGCAGGAGGGGTGTGTTAATTATACAGAGAGATGGAGCGGGGCCAGGCAGCCCCTCTGGTGCACTGTCTCCTACATGCAGAGCCTCCTTCCTGCTGTTTTGCAGCTACAAGGATCACCTGTTGGTCCTGGCGCTCACCCAAGCTGGGGCCTAGCGGAAATGACAGAATCAGCTAGAAATGAGAGCCAGCTCCTATTCCAGCCACCCAAATGAGGGAAATACGAAAACAGATGATGGCAACACGACCTCGCTGCTGCACGCGGGAGCTAAGAGAGGGTGAGGTAGAAGGGAATAGTGAAAGAAGGGGTATACGTCGGAAAAAACCCTGGAAAAAAAACAAAAAAACCCCAAAAAACAACAACAAAAACCCCAAACCACTAAAAAGAATCGTTTTTTTTCCCTGCTGTTCTCTTTTTGCATTCAGCACAGCAAAACATTAGAGTTTTTCTCCATACGAACACCTGCCGATAGGGAGAACTAACCACCTTGTTCCTGCTCCTGCTGCGGATGTCGGATGTTTCCATCTCCCACACGACAGCTGTCAAGGGGATATTCAGGTACGTGGCTGAAACAATCTGCCTTTTTCAGACTGGCTCCTCTCTGTACTGCACAGTGACACATGAACTGCTCAAAGACTTGTGCCGGGAACTCCCTTCTCCCATAACAGCAGTGCTCAGCAAAACCTTTTACTTGATAGTTGGGTGAGCTGCAATGTTGTGCAGCAGAAGGATTAAGCACCACTGGCCTCTCATTTTGTACTTCTGGGCAGAAAAGCAGCTAAGTAACCCAAAAGAAATATTAACGGTATTTAAAACAGATGAATGCTGCCTTTTAAACGATAAAAATACAAGGTAATCACGCATTGCATTTCCAGATAGAACTAGTTTCATACAAGCTCTTGGAATCCACGTTTACTCGAAGCAGTAATCATCCCAACATCCAAAATTTCTCATCAAATTTCGCTGGACCCTTGAGTTCAGCGACACCATAAATGCATACTCTCTCAAATAGTTTAACAGGCTTTAAATGAGCTTTTACGAGGGCTTTTTTTTTAACCAATCATTTTTAGAAACAATAACAATAAAAGCAGGAAAAACCTAATTCTTAAAAGGAAGTTTTTTCCTTCTCCGAGAGCAATGGAATGAGTCCCCAGAGCTTACTTCTTCCTGAGAAAACACTTCATGAATAATCAATGCATAGTCCAATTCCTCAATAAGCACCGAGCCTTCAAACACACCCAGTATTCAGCAGTCTCTGTGACTTTGGCCTTTACACTGCAACACTTTTTGCCTCGCCCTCCCTACTTTCCCAAGCTTGCTTTATTTCTGTTCTTTCTAGCAACTAGGTAGGTAAGCAGAAGCAAAATCCGAGCACTGGGAGCAAGCTGGGGCTAATTTGCACCTTATGAATTATTCAGGCCCTCCTGATTCTTGCACCTGCACCGAGGCAGGAAGCTTGCGAGGAACAATCATTACTCTTCTCTTGGGTTTGCACAAGCCTGGTTACTGCTCAGACACTTTGTTCTGTAACTAAGGGCTTCAGGTCTTGTATTAAGCAGTGAAATGGGGGAAAAAAAACCCCAACCTTGCATGTCAAACCCCCGCCTCTGCTGCCCCAAACCCAGGATAATCAGTCAGCCTCTTGTGAGACAAACGAATTGTAGCATGTATCAGACGGCTGAATTCATCTCACGTATGCTAATCCGGATCGGAGCACCAGCAGAGAAAAAATAAATGTGTGCACGAGCTGGTCTCGTCAGATATTTACTCAGCTGTATTAGACTGTACGTTTAAACTTCTCCCTAGCTCAGTTGGGAATATTTCACGTGCATCAAGTTATTTCACATGCTAACATGATCATTAAGGCATCCTTCTCCACACATACAGCACAAGAAAAGTCTCTCTCTGGCATTCTGGCTAACATCAGAGGTACTAACAGTTTAATACTACTGGAAGAGCCTATATCGTGCTTTCAATAGGATGGATTTAACGAGCAAATAGGTCTTTTCCATCTTCATCTACTATTATCTTGGTAAACAGAACGTGACACCTCACTGCAAATCCAGATATGACCCACGAATCTAGAAAGCCATTAGGAACATTTGCAGAGAGCAGATACAAACCAACTAGCGCTATGAGCATTTTAAGATAATTATATTTTTTTCAGTTAATATGCTAAGGCAAACAGATCTAAAATTATTATGCAAATTCAAAGCAGCAAACATCATCTTCACTGCGTCTCATGTCCACAGTTGTAACGCATATCTCTGGGTCTTGTCCTTTATTAACATGCCGTTACCAACAAGTTCTCCAGTTAAAAGACCATCTCATTAATCCCAAGCAGCTAAGCATCATGCTTTGACTGATTCAGTAAAACAGATCTGCAGTAACTGATAACGAAATCTCTTTAATCCCCTCCTCCCAAGTAACGAGTCAAAGACAAGTGTTAAGCATTCAGAAAGGTACTATCAATCCTTATCAAATCTTTCATTTCTTCTTTCTATGCCTAAAGAAGTTAATTCATTTTCCTTTCGATGCAGAATGCATGATTGGTCCTATGCTGCTCTTATCTCATTCCTACCCAATAATAGGTACTCTGGCTCTTTTTTTAAGGTCTTTTAATCGGGCGTGTAAACACGTTTTATTCTTTGATGCTTTTTCATTCAGCATCATTAATCCCCAGCATGAAATCAATAGACTTAAAACATTTAATCATGTCAAAATGCAACATACGAATCCACAAATGACTTCAGCTCATCACACACACTGAATAGCTTGCAAGTCAGAAACTATGCCTTCTTTTTGCCTTGGGAATCAGTAAACTCTAAGCCTGTCTTTCATTGAAGTAAACAGATCCTCTCTCCAAGTATCTGCCATTAGGCAAAAAAAAGATGTTAATAAACAAAACATGGGATTTTCTGTTTGCTCTGTCATCTTTTTACATCCCTTGTGGTCACATTGGCCTTAAGAGAAATACTTACACTTGTTTTAACACCACCTCATGACAGTATGCATGCTTAAAAAAGTTTAAAAACAATTGCAGTAACTGGGTTACAGAATGTACTGGAGGTGCAAGGGAAGGGAAAAACATCTCTGCAGTTGTTTATTTTAACAGCACACTGTTTCTCTGCTTGAAAAGAATGCATAAGGGAAAACAATCATAGTTGCCTTCTTAAAAAAAAAAAAAAAGAGAATTTGCTCTACCTTGTATACGATTTCCAAAGCAACTGGGATAAAGTGGCAAGAATCTCTTTAAAGGGGCACAAACTGTGGCTGAGATGCAAAAGTTAAGGACAGCCAGACCCATCCCTGGATAGGGAAAAGGGCAGAAACAGGTAAACGGAGAAAAGGAATACTCTACATAATGGAATAACATCTTTAATTCTACTACATTAAAAAGCATTGAAAGCCTGCTGCTCATTTGAAAGGAGAAAGTATAGTTTAGAAAGTGAAATACATGGAGAAGTATGGAAACTGGCACGCTGAAACTGATTTGGGAGGCAAGCACCCAAAAGCCTTCCTAGGTCCATGGCAGCATTTCCACTCACTGTCCCATGAACAGTCCTACACAGCATGTCCCTCAACTCACGATGTCCTTCACTGTTAACGATGGAGCTTCTTTGGGTACCAACCACAAGGTAGGTGTTAAAACATGCTCATTCTGGCAGGTGCCCATTCTCCACCTACAGGCAGGGCAATGTCCTGAACTTTGCCTGTGTCTTGTGAGGAAGCCCCAAAAGGCAGGCAGAGTTTCGATGGTGGTGGCACTGGCAAGGTGTTGAATTGTAGTCTTGTAGTCAGGTAATTCATCCAGGGCAGGAGAGACTTTGGTTGTAGGTCCTTCTCAGACACATGGTTGATTCAGCATCTCCATCACCCCAGGAATAACTCCGCTATAAGGACTCGGGGTCTTCTGCATGAGTGTCCATGGAAGCGAGGCTACTCTGCAACTAGGAATGCAAGAACCACGAGGCTAAAAGGTTGGACAGAAAAGGAGGATCCTGGCTCCATACTAGAAATCTGGACAGTCAGCTCCACGAGGGGGATGGTGAAAGCTCTGTTTCAGTATCCATGTCTGTTTCTGGCCTAATGTTGCTCCGGGGAACGGAGCCTACAGTCCCAGTTCTGTCCATGCTCAGGTAGGATTCAGGCTCTTCTTACACACTGTCCTTCTCATCCTGTGACTTCTGTGCTCCTGTCTACACAATGGCCTCTAACCAGTAAGAAGAAAGATGAGAGACTCCACTGCTCCCCAATTATCTCATGTGGTTAGGCCTGTGCTAAGGATCGTAATAACTAAAACACCTCTGCGATGCTTGTGCTGAGAACGTAAGACTCAGGTCTCCTACTTTATTGACAAGCTAGTTAACGAAGGTCTCCTGAAAAAGGTGGGAATATTGCTGCTGTGACCTTGTTTTTCAAAAGAATCATCCCTGCTCCGTTATCATCCAGAAAGGGATATGCAGGCTACCTCTGAGTGAAAGAGATGCTTTTAGTTCCCACTGGTTCCCTATATAGTCCATAACGACTAGACTAATGTAACTGGACTGTATTCCTATGGAAGCACTTACGTTCCCTAGGCAGTCAGTGCAGAGGAGCATATACCTAAGCTAGATGGGTAGGGTCTCCTTTTTGCTTGCTTCTGAGACATGCAAGTCTCTCCAGTGATTATAATGGGGAATTCAGGTGCTTTTCCTCAGAGGTTGGATCACCCTGCAAAGCTTAGCCTCAACATACAGGTGGAAGTTTGTGTCCAAGTAATGCACAAGTTCTATCTGCTCAAGCGTTTAAAAAGTGGTGTGAGTGTGTAATAGAGATACCACTGTCTCCGGTGTAGTACAACATACTCTCATTACAGCTGAGTGAGGGAAGGAAAATTTCATAGCAGGTATGACTAATCTGTACTTTACTGTAAGTATCTGGAGTCTCAGTGACCTCCTGATTCTGCAGTTTTTCCCACTGAAAGTAATGTTTATGCACTGAGCAGCATGGAGGAAAAGGCATAGATTAGGGAATAACTTCAAATGCTTTGGCTATCCTAGATGTATTAATTTTTCATTACCTCATTTATGAAAAAAATTCCCACCAAAATCCTGAGGTAAAACTAAAGTATGTAATGAGGACATTCCAAATCAGCCAAAGAGAAGATCAAGCATGTTCTTCTGGCAGCACTCTTAATTATTACCAGTGATGTCCTATTTACAGTCATCATCATTATTCTTTATCCTTTTCCTTTAAAACTGATCCAGATTGTCTCCCAAATGTGTATTTTTTTTTTCTGTTCAACAGCAGCTAGATTCACTCACATTTGAAAGCAATCAAAGTTTAGACATAAGAAATGTATTTTTTTTTAAGCCTGTGCTCTGTATTTACAATTTGGTTCCAAAGACAAATTGCAAGTACAGACTTGGGCCTCACATTCCTACTGACTGAATGGGAACCCTAACAAGTGAAACAGTGTACTCTCTAATGCTTATTTTCTTTTTGAACCACTGACAAATGAGAACTACTGCTTCGAGTTAGTCTTACAAACAGCAGGAAGAAAACAGAACAGTGCAAACGTTCGTCTTTGAATACTGGACAGTCAAAGCAAACTAAGGTGAAAATGGTGTCCGTCAGGGTAATTCAGATCAGGAAAGCCATCCAACTCCATAGCAGCTTGACCCTCGCATAGCCCCAGAGGCAGTGCTACAGCTGCCAGCTAGACAGCTAGCCAAGAAGTTAGCAGAGGTGCAAGCCAAGAAGCCAGCCATGAACCCATACGCCAATGCACGAAAGCTATATTCCAGAATTTGGCATCTGGGTCCTCCAGCTGCCAAACATCTCCCATCTGGCCAAGCCTGTGGAATGAGGTGTTAAAAAGAAGAACAGGGGTAAATTATACAAGAGCAAAAGCAGTACTGTTTGCGAGACACCAAGGACGAAGAGGCACATCGTGCCCGCCAACATCTGAAATTCACATATAATACCATTTTGCCACCAGTGAAATGGTGGATTGAGGCACTTCTGGATCAGGGGAGGCAGTATGGACAAAATGCTCAGCATTTTACAGGAAAAGAACAGTTAAACATGTATGAACTGGAGCAACAGTCCCAGCCTGTGGCCATCCACAGAGGTCAGAAGATGCAGAACATTTGTGTGGGATCGGTTTTGGGTAAGATTTACAGCTTTTAGTGGATTTCATGAGCCAAATAAAAAATGGCAAAAGGAGCCTACAAAAAATGTTTCTTCAAGACTTTGTGATTCATTCTGTTCCACTGCCACCAAAAAGAATGTTTCTATACTTTCATAACTAAAATAAAATAATTTTGAGTGTAATTTTATTGAAGAATAACTTTATTAAAATTTAGTGGAAAAAGATAACTTTAGTAATACAAAATTAAAAAAAAAACACCAAACAAAAAAACCAAAGCTGAGCAGGCATGAAATTTCAATCAGATGAAATATATACCCTCACATAGCTGTACTTAATTGCAGCACAGTTCACTTCTGACAAGCAGTTACTGTTCCTAAACTACAATAGCGCCGTACTCCAAGAAGCAAGACCAGCTGTGATGAATCGTCCCAGCAGTGTGAGCAGTTTTAAGTGCACCATAAGAATTCATACTTTCAAACTACACACTGACTTAAATATTCATCTCGCTGGCCTCATTTCCACCTTTCACTTCACAGACAGGTCCACATGGCCTAAACGAGGTTTGACAAATGTGACTTTCGTGAACAATTTGGTCCTTTATTTTGAAAAGACAATAAAAGACTCTATTTCTCTCTTCCAAGTTTCTGTTTTTATTAGCAGCTATTTGCCTCACTGAAACATTGCATTTCAGTCTCATCTCGTTCCAGTCAGAGCCAACAAACCTTCAGTGGTTTAGAGTTGGTACCTGAGATGACTTATGCCATCTTCATCCACATTTAACCATGCATGTTCTTCAGGGGATTACATTAGCACTATCCCATATTCATTGTTATGATATGCATAAACTCTACATGTAAATATAAGAGTAATTTTTTCCGCAAAATACTGACAACATTAAAAAAAGAGAGAAAGCTTCTGCTCTTGTGAGACCTCACCTGGAATACTGTGTTCAGCTCTGGAGTCCCCAACACAAGAAGGACATGGAGCTACTGGAGCGAGTCCAGAGGAGGGCCACAAACATGATCTGAGGGCTGGAGCACCTCTGCTATGAAGACAGGCTGAGAGAGTTGGGGCTGTTCAGCCTGGAGAAGAGAAGGCTCCGGGGTGATCTTAGCAGCTTTCCCGTACTTAAAGGAGGCCTCCAGAAAAGCTGGGGAGGGACTTTTTACAAGGGCGTGTAGTGATAGGACAAGGGGCAATGGATTTAAACTGAAAGAGGGGAGATTTCGATTGGATATAAGGAAGAAATTTTTCACTCAGAGGGTGGTGAGGCACAGGAACAGGTTGCCCAGGGAAGTTGTAGATGCCCCATCCCTGGAAGTGTTCAAGGCCAGGTTGGATGAGGCTTTGAGCAACCTGGTGTAGTGGAGGGTTTCCCTGCCCATGGCAGGGGGGTTGGAACTAGATGATCTTTGAGGTCCCTTCCAACCCAAACCATTCTATGATTCTATGAAAAACTGACAACATAGGCCTCCTTGTTGAAAATGCTTCCTGTGGAATAGAAGCTAATATAATTGGTGATCATATAGAATATTATTGCTAATTTCAGCTAAAGGAACCTGCATTCAAAATTGTATCCAACATATAAATACATTTTAGAAACACATTTTGGAAGACAAGTAGGCTATTCAGAATAATTTCTGAAGTTGCACTGATAATTTCAATCAGATCAAAGAAAATTCTAAAGATTTAAAAAAAAAAGAAAAGTATCATCTCAATTTTGTACCCAAGGAAACCTTAAAAGCTTTGTATTGGCTTTAACAGAGAAGTTGCTGCTGCTGCTACTTTGGAAATGTTTGAGTAATAAAATCCTGCAAATTTTTAATATAAATATACCAGTTGTAATGCAATTAACGGCAAATTAGAGACAGTAGATTTGAGGAATGATTTCTGTATTTGACTACTCATTAGCAATTTAGAAGTGTAATTGCTCTTCAACGTGCTGTCTTCTTAATTTTATTACGAAGCTTAGCTCTACTTATAAATGTGAAGAACTAGATTTATCCTGCAACTTAATTTGCTTATACTGAATGTGTGAAGTTGTTTTTCCTTCTGTGCTCCACAGATAGAGGGCCCACGGATTACTAAGAGTAGATAAAGCAGTGAGTTGATGGGTTTACACTTGTCACATGATGAACACAACTCCCAAGGAATCTTTTTAGGGGCCGGCAAAACAAACAAAAGAAGGGAGGAGGACAAACAAACAAGCAAGCAAGCACACTGAGCAGACATTTCATTGCACACTGTCTTAAAACCCAGCACAACAACAGCGATGAATCCAGCAAAACTGAGAACCCTATCAGTGTTGGTACATCACTTCTGTCATATGACACCATTTCTACTTGGGCAAGTGAGGTGAACCCAAGGCACCTCATGGCATCACAACACTCCCTGAAAACTCTCAGTCACCCCACGCTGGACTTGTTTATAAACTCTGCACTCTAAAACAGGGCACCTACTAGGTACACTACATAGGAAAGTTTTAAAATGTTGGCCTCCCTGAAGAAAAAACAAGGAGTCATTTGCAAAGACCTCTTCCTACGTTTTACAGTTTCGCTTGTCAACTGTTTCATGATAACTGGCAACGACCATGGCAGTAACATGAGCTGTGCTGGTTCACATTTACTTTGTTACTCGATTTCAGTACACTATTCTGGAGATTTTAAAGTGCATGATCAAACATCAGACAGGATATTTTTTTTCTATTCTCACATTTTAGTCATTGGGATTTGGGAAAAAAAAATCTGCAGCTTTCCCATGATGCACACCACCACCCTCCCAGTCCCAAAATACAAAAAGCAATAGCAAAAATCAACTTCAGACCTTGCCCAGCCCCGCATATCCCCCAGCCACGACATAAAGAGGGGAAGAAAGCTGAAAAGCACTGCTACTAGACTTTGTCAATAAAACAGAACAGTATATAATACACAATAAAATGCTTCATACCTGGAGTTGAAAAAACGAAAAGGGTTAACAGCTGACCTGGCACAGCCCCACATGCTCTCTCTGGAAATTGAACACAGACAATTAGGAATTTTAAGTTACCCCAAACAACTGCAGGGGACTTAGACAAGCTTGAGGAACACTTACTGCTAAGTAAGCACATAGCCTCAGTGTGGAAGGGACTTTAGGATTTTCCTATTTGCTTATAACTCCTTCTTAAACTGAAATTACTCTGTAGAGGTCCCAGCTAATGCTAAGCAAGTCCTTAGGAGCTCTGCCATTAATTTGCATGGGAGCAGAGTCAAAGCTTAAGGGACCAAGTGTCACTTAGTGGTAATTCTGGATCACAGTGGATCTTATTTTCTTCCTAAAAAATTACCAGTGACCGAGAGGAAAGTATTAACGAGAATCTAGAGCAGGCAGACATTACACGAAGAGGAAATAGAGTCTGGAGCGAACGCCTGCTCCCAGAATCCTGCTGCTTAAGTAATATTATTCCCAACACATCACTGAAAAATCTAGCCTTTAATGCTTTTTACTTAAAACTGAGACTCCAGAGAAAATAGATAATCTTCTCGAATATTATCTGTAATATTGAACAACACAAATATACGATGCCATAGCTGTATAAACTCCTATGTTGGGATTTGGACTATGTGGAATGCTGCTTTTCACTGACAAATTCTGATATACTGCATGTGCTCAAACAAGAAGTATCAAACAGCTGGCTTTTGGAAACAGTTCCACCACATTAGGGAAAAAAAAAAGAAAAACCTATAGAAAGCCAAGTCCATGAATAACCCCCTTCACTCATTCTTTCTGTGGTTTGTACCTCAAATACACCATGAAATTAGTCTAAGGCCAACGCCCAAGAAACTAGCAAAAATATTAGAATAACAACATGAATCTTAGAAATGTTCTAGAACACTAGCAGTTGAATGCATTTCCACTGAAAACATTTTGGATCCTTTATAATGCTCAAGTAAAATGGCCAGGTTGGCACAGTAATTTTTGAAAGTGAAAAGGAAATTTTCAGCGCAACTCCCTCTTGATTTATATAATTGCACTTTCCATTGGCCCTTGGAAATCTAGAAATAATCTATTTTCTCCCAAGATTTTGCACTGCATCTTTCAAACCTATCACATTTTCTTGTTTCAAGTGCACAGTAAATATCAGTCGTCTTTATTGTTCGCTTGATTTTGCCATTCGTTAAATTTCTGATAATGACTGAAATTTGCTATCAAGATGACAAAATGATGCAAAGTATTTTCAAAGTCTAAGTTATTAACTCGGTCACAGCCTGACACTGTTTTTTTCCACCTTCTTTTTCCACTCTCCATGTAGAGTCTCTTCCTTCTTCAGAAACATATCCCGGATACCTGTCCCATGGTATCACTAGATACAGATTTTATTTCACAGTTGCGTCAGTACCTAATCAAAGGGCATTGGGACAAAATCGCCTCTACCCCATTAGCCCTCAACTGAAATCAATGTGCACTGGGAAAAAATGGCAACTGTAAACCATAACATTGACTGTTCTCTCCCATGTCAATTAATTTATAATCACCTCTGTGTCTTACTGGAAAAATATTTATTCCTAAAGCTGATACAAACACTAATACATTACCCAGAAGTCATGATTCTAAATTTTGTACACTTCTTTTCGTAAAGGTCCTTTTTTAACAACTAAGCAATAGGGCAGGCAAAAATAGGGTTGATGAGGATGCTAAGTATTTGCATGCTGAATTTTTGTCAGTGGGAAACTTAGCAGACAATTAAAGCTCTGGTTAGAGCCTACAGTATCCAGGCACTGAAGTGAAAGACACCCAGACATTCTCCAACTAACCTCACAGACACCTTCCCAAAACTTGCTACGTTCTGTTGCGGACTACTGATGTCTCAATCTTCGGGGATCACAACCCAGAAGGTTGTTGTGATCTTCCTCGTATATCAGAAGGCTTTATCACACTCACTCCAAAGGTCCTTGTCACAACTAAAGGCTTCCAACAGAGAGCTTCAAGATGCTGCTCTCCAGGGGCTCCTATCACTCCAGTCTCCAGGAGGGAACTGCCCCACTCCCTCTTGGGAGTGCCCCACCTTTATTCATCCATGAGTCACGTGGTTTCCGGCTGACCAACGTGACTCACAGCACCTGTCCTAACAAGGCACAGGTGCTTTCTATTGTAGTAGCCAGGAGCTCCCCCAACAATTCCCCCTTTCTTTTTTTTTTGAAAAAATACCTAATAGCATTTAGGGCTTTCTAATGTTCCAGTTCCATTTTTCATCGCCATTTGTCAGATGCCTTGGAACAAAACCGTGGGGGAGTCGTTCTTATGTTTTCCTGTCATACCACGTCGGTGGTGGATATATCCACTGTTCTGATGAGGTTGGATACATCCACCCTGGTTGTTCTGGCTGCTTAATCTGCGGCTGCCGCAACATTCCTTCAGGGGTCTTTTCCGGATTAGTTTGCGGTTGTTGCAGTGTTCCCGCAAAGGGCTTGCCTGGAGTATAAGACATCTGTGCATACTTTCTCTTTCTGCTGCTCCTCGGCCGGCCATTGGATTTGCAGTTTTTTGCGAGATGACCTATTCTCCCGCACTTATAACACTTCAGTTTCTTGTTATCTGAGGCCATCAAGGTGGTGGCTAGCGCGGTCATTTCATGTTCCACGGACCCGACCTTAGCACATGCAATGACCATCTCCTCTAGGGAGGGGTCCCCTGGGAGTACTTCAATAGCTCTTCGGCAGTCAGCATTGGCGTTATCCCTTGCGAGTTGTTTTGTCAACAGGGCCCGTAGATTGCCGTCATAAACTTGTTTTTCTATAGCCCCTTGCAATCTTTCTACAAATTGTAAGAAAGGCTCCTTGATTCCTTGTTTAATTGTGGAATACCTCGCTTGGGGTTTCGCCATTTCTGTGGTCCGCATGAGGGCCTGCATTCCTATTTGTTTGATCTGCCCAAGAATTTGGGGATGCCATTGGGCCTGTACCGCCGGATTACTAAATACCTGACCCATTCCCATCAGGACATCTGCACCTACGGCATAACATGGGTCACCTTGGGGTAACTGTATATTTTGTAGTGCCTGACGATCAGCCAGCTGCCTCCATGTGCTCATAAAAATGGAGCGTTGTACCGGCTGGAACATAATCTGAGCTAGATGTTGAAAGTCATACGGCACCAATATTTCCAGGTTTAGTAATCGTAATAATTGTGTTACTGCTGGGGAGTTTGGCCCATACTGTGCTACCGCTTTTTGTATGTCTCGTACGACTTTCCATGACCAGCCCAGGTATTGATTGGGCTGGTTAGAACCCGGGAGGGTCAATTCCACAGGGAATACATTTGGCCTTTCCCCTATTTCCATCATGGATAATTTTTCGTTATTGACTGGCAGCCCCAAGACTTGAGCCAAGTCCCAATCCCCAGCCTCTATTGCTTTCATTTTTATTTCGTTCCAAAAACGGACCGCGTCACGGCGTTGAACTGTCACTGTAGGGGTTCCCAAGGGGTTTGGATTTAATAGACAGATTCTAGTGACTTTTCCCTCGGTGGTAACTCCTCAGCTGGGCTGTCACTTGTTTTGGAGATTTCTTTTGCTACAGGGGGGGTCATAGCCTGATGCAGTATCTCCACTACAGCTGCTAGCTGCTGAGATACTCCTTGGAGCATTGTCACGGCCTGGCGCACTAGTGCTGGCTGCGCCAAATGTACCTGGGCCGGATAACCAGATACCGCGGGATATGAAGTTGCCAAGGGTGGGGCCAATTGCTCAAATGGCGGAGCCGTAGGCATAACGCATCCTGAGGAGGAAGGGGGGGTTGCTGGGGCAAAGGGTGGGGGACGCTCCACTATTTCCTGCAGGGTGGGGTAGAGTCCCTGCATAGTCCCCGCAACTTTATTGATCTCTGTGAACAGCGAGGATACGTCTAACTCGCTGTCCACGCTGTCTGGGGTTAGTCTTCCTTCAGATAGTTCGTTGTTCCCTTCATACCCCTCGCTTGCAGATACATAATCTGTTGATTCCTCTTCCTCCTCTTCTGCTGACCCCTTTTGAATTATATTATCTAGGGCCTCCCATGTACGCAGCAGGTCGGTCCAGCCCTTTTGCTTAACCACAGCTTCATAGAGTAACTTATCCCCCAACCTTTTCCAAAGTTCTAGGTTAAAGGTAAAGGTGAGGTTGACTAGATCTTCATGTCCCGCTGCCCAGTTGAGTAGGTAATATAAATCCTCATTACTTATACTGAGCCCCGCAGCCATCCCTGCAGATTTGAGAAAGGTGAAGGTCTGACTTTCCTTTACAAAATTCTGACCCATGTTCACTCCCAGCGGCTCACCTTGTTCCAGGTGTCTAAGTCAAAACTGGTCAGTCCGCAGCTCCTGCCGCTCTCAAGCTTCGTTCTGCAGTCCCAGTAGTTCCTGTTCCGACGAATCACGTCGGGGTCACCAATTGTCGCGGACTACTGATGTCTCAATCTTCGGGGATCACAACCCAGAAGGTTGTTGTGATCTTCCTCGTGTATCAGAAGGCTTTATCACACTCACTCCAAAGGTCCTTGTCACAACTAAAGGCTTCCAACAGAGAGCTTCAAGATGCTGCTCTCCAGGGGCTCCTATCACTCCAGTCTCCAGGAGGGAACTGCCCCACTCCCTCTTGGGAGTGCCCCACCTTTATTCATCCATGAGTCACGTGGTTTCCGGCTGACCAACGTGACTCACAGCACCTGTCCTAACAAGGCACAGGTGCTTTCTATTGTAGTAGCCAGGAGCTCCCCCGACAACGTTCCTCTCCGTTTGGCCTGGAAGCCAAATGGCTGTGGTCTCCTATCTAGCCTCTGTTCTCATCCAGAAACTGTGGGGAGAAATGCCTAATCCTTGCCTCTAGGACGTGAACCTTATCTGTGCTCTGAAAATGGCTAAAACACAGATTCAGCATAAAAGAGATCTGTAATAGTCACCGCCCAATCCAAAATACAAGCGTAGGAGGAAATAGAAGAGGAAAAGGACGTTGTAGAATCACTCACAGAATGGTTTGGATTGGCAGGGACCTTAAAGATCATCTAGTTCCAACTCCCCTGCCATGGGCATGGACACATTCCACCGCACCAGGTTGCTCAAAGCCTCATCCAACCTGGCCTTGAACATTTACAGGCATAGGGCATCCACAACTTCTCTGGGCAACCTGTTCCAGCACCTCACCACCCTCAGAATAAAGAATTTCTTCCTTAACTCCTGGTATCTTCTTCATCCTAGCCTTGCGCTCCAGAATCGGCAAATGCAGGTATCTGGCTTCCTGAGTCAGTGCTCTAACCACTAGGTTTTTATGCCAGACGTGGATGGCTGCACCACTGCTGCTGCTGACCATCACATTTTTCAACAAGGTGAAGGCTAGTAGGAAGAGTTTGCTTTGGGTTTTAAAAAACTCCTTTTTAAAAAAAAAACACATCCATGCTCTGGGTTTTAAAACAGGTACAAATAAGTAGGCTCAGAACAAACTACTTGATCTCTTATTTTCCACAATGGGAAGCTGGGAACATAAGTCTTTTTTTTTCTCCCAAACTGTATTTTAATGAACAACGACAAGTCAGAAGCCCAAGCTTCAAAGAGAGCAGAGATGACTCATAGCCAAGTACCTAGCAGGTAAGCGGAGCCAGTTCTAGGAAGCTGGTTGCTCTGCTGGTGGAACTTCAGAGCATTTAACTCTGTGTTAGTATATCGTGGGAGTGCTGATGCCTTGTGCAGGTGCTCTGAAACACTGCTGGAGCCAATCATCCATTTTGTAACTTCACAACGCCTCCACCAGGCCCCCCCAAAGCAGGCAATCTGCACCTCATCTCAAATGCCCACACTGTTACGGTTCTTCTTGGTTCTGGGTACCTGCAGTACTTCACGCATGTTGCGAACACGTGGGGACAGTGGTACCTCTATGCCATGCAGTACATTGACAAGGATGGACCTGTTACAGAACTGCATGCACTGTACTTGCTAGTTCCTCTCAAGCAAGAGGCAAAACACGCTTTATTTTGACTATGCCTTAGAGTAGCTAAGAATCTCAGAAATTATATGGTGATACAGACAGCCAAGCAGTTCAGAAGTTGAAATGATGAGTGCAAAGGGAACCGACCTGTTCAGCTGAGTAAATAATTTTCAGCAAATCACTTGCTGTACAACACCACCCTGTTACTCTGCTTTTGAAACTTTTATGATGGAGATTTTGGTCATTATTCCAGTTCCTCCTGTGAACTTATTTATAAATGGTTTGACTCTTTGGTCCTGATAAGCAACTGATCATGGAAATAGCAATGGCTATCAGTTCTTAAGAGAAACACCATGGTGATTTCTGTGTGAAGCTATCTGTCTGTCTGACAGCATTGTGCGTCCCTGATTTATCACGCAGTATCCCAGCCCTATGCTAAATATCAAATAATTGAGGGAGATATTTTGACAAGATTGAGACTCCTGCCGACTTTTAACGAGTACATAAATCCAAGTATTTCTTTTCGTGCCTGCTGGCAGCTTCCTTTCCAGGTTATTTCATTTTTCAGGCTGTTTGCAATGCTGGAGATTTCTGCCAGCAGCAGATACTGTGGACAGGCCCTAGGATGAGCATTTTTTAGGGCAGCCTCTGACCTCAGTACCTGCCAACCTGCTCCATGCTGCCTGAGCTTAGTGATACATGCTAGGAAAGAGTGGTTTAGCCTCTGTTGCCACCTCGGATCCACCCTGGTCTCTTTCTTATTTCCCGCCTGCCTCAGTTTCCTATTTCCTTGCACCACTGTACCCTGTGGCAACTCAGTTTATCCCAGAATAAATGAAACGGTGACCGAAAACTTAATTCTTGACACATCTTTTGTTTGCCAGGGTTATAACAATCAAGGTGCTCGGCTTGACTCTGAAACCTGTGACTATCATTACTTCTGACACATTTCAGGATTAGATGCTATTATCTCAACCACCGCGCTGCTATACTCCTTGTTTCAGCCTTTGATTCCTTTCATTCTGGCTACAGTAACTTCATACGTGTGGTGGTGGCTTTAAGCTCCAATTATCCTTTTCTTGATGTCTTCAAAATAGTAACGCTCATGTCCTCAGTCACACACACATGGACAATGACACCTCCTTGGCACACGGGCTCAGCACAAAAAACTCTTCCATATCTGTCATCCAGGAGCTTCCTTTCACTGCTCTTTATCTCCAGCCTAAAAAGAACTTGCTGTGAGAAATGAGGTTGCAGTCGAGTCACTACACTAGTGAAAAAGGACTGAACTAATAAAGGGGAAAACCTAGCACAACCTTTTCCCATTGTGCAGGAAAAAGGAAAACAGTAGAAAAAATGTGGTTTGTTATTTTTTTTTTAGATCCATGTACTCACATGCTCACTCAATTACACCTTGCTAAACAGTGTTCCCCTCTTAATGGTGCCCTCCTTTGCATGCAGTTTACATACCCGTGACCTACACAACTTTTTTTTGTGTTTTGGCATGCATTGATCTAAACTCTCAGGAAACATTTTTCCATAAATCAGTGTAAGCACTGCTATTAAGATTTAATTGTGCTTCATGTTTGTCTGTCACAAAATCACAGGAAGTGCCTTATGGAAAAGGAAAGATAAAAACTTATCTGATCTAGATAACGAAAGAAGAAGTAATTTTGGCTCAAGTGACAGCAGAGGACAATGCTCTTTCTTTTTCTTATCAGTAAGTCAAGGTAGCAGTTCACTGAGGTAGTTTCATTGTGGCTTTTTCTGGCAGCGTTCTGCTATCTAATCCGCACTGATGAGTATTTGCTACAGCTCTGAATTTCTTAATGCGCACAGCTCTGCCTCTGCTTTCTGTGCTGATTTAAAAAGAAAAAAAACAGAAAAAGCTGAATAACGAATCACTGGGGAAACAGCTGCCAAGTAGGTGTGCAAACTGCTAACTGGGTAGCAGCAACGCCTAATGTTATTTATAATTCACTCTTCGGTGTCGTGCTCTTGAAGCAATTACACAATGCCTGCCTCCCTATCAATAAAATGCGCTTCGCATATCTAACCACTAATGACTCAAGCTTCACTCTGGAGCAACACATTGTAGTGGATTAAACATGGGACTAGAAGGCAGACGTTCCTGATCCCAGCTCATCCTCTGCTTTGCTGCATGGCCTTGAGCAAGCCACTAACCTGCGGATAATTATAATATTTGAACACACAGGAGACTTGGTGCAATTTAATTAGTTAATGTTTGCAAAGCTCTCCAAAGATAAAAAGTGTTATATGAATTATAATCATGCTGTACTGTTTTGGAGCATTTTATTCTAAAGCACATTTGTGTAAACATGTTTAGTAATGTAAAATCCTAACAATGGCGAAGTTTGATAACTACCTTGAAATGATTGGCACTTCTTAGACTAAATTAATTAACAAATTTAATCTATTTTTGAGAAGACAAAGATGTGAGACAATTCAATATAGACACTAAAGCTGGGAAACAAGATCTTTGAAAGTTTGCTTGTGATGGATAAAGGTAATGAAAGAGACATACAGAAAGGTATCTATGAACCCATACATGTTACAAATACTTCTTTTGCTGCACCATATTTTTCCCCCGAATAGCCTAAATGTTGAGTTCATAGAATCACAGAATGGTTTGGGTTGGAAGGGACCTCAAAAGATCATCTAGTTCCAACCCCCCTGCCATGGGCACGGATACCTTCCACAACACCAGGTTGCCCAAAGCCTCATCCAACCTGGCCTTGAACACTTCCAGGGATGGGGCATCTACAACTTCTCTTGGCAACCTGTTCCACTGCCTCACCACACTCAGAGTGAAAAATTTCTTCCTTATATCTAATCTAAGTTACTTTCTTTCTTTTTAGCATCCAGACTTCTGTTACAGTTTCAGGGTTAATAATTAGACCCAATGAAGTTAATGGTAAAATTCCTCTGGACTTTAACAGAATCAGGATTCTTTGGTTCTTCATAGCTTATTATGCACTTAAATTAAATATTTCTTTTAAAAGGAAAATATGCCTCCTAGCAATGGGGTGGTAAAATATGTATTGAAAAGCAATGTCTAGCACTTTGAAGTGATTCAAAAGAAGAGAATAAACATCCTAATGGCAATGTGCCCTTGCTCTGGATTCATCTACTCAACAGTCACGGTAACTTAAAGAAACACAGAAAAAAATAATTTTGCGTAGACCAAGCTAAATGCACTTTTATTTTCAAATTAGCTTTCTTCAGGGAAAAATTTGACAATATCCCTGTCTCCTAATATGATGTCATTTAAGCAATACCGTCCTTCCAAAGAAGGCACCGATGTCAATTTCTTTGTAGAAGCTGCTTTTGATTTTAACAATTGCTGTCTACCTGGCCCTTGTTCCCAACGGTCACTGGCTGATGGGAAATAATCTGTTGTCCTGGCAAAAGGCTCTGGGACATGTAACAGCAAATTTCCGTACCAAAAATCCTAAAACCTCTGTGCATGCAGAGAATAGCACCCTTTGATTTTACTGCCCAACCTGTCAAGTTATTACTACTTGTTTTTTTAAACGTTGCATATGCAAAAGAAAAGAAAAAGAACCTTTTTATAATAGTATAGGTCCATTTGGACTACTGAAACTAAAATCTCAAGTTATACTGAGACTAAACGTAGTGCCTATATAGCAATTCCCAAAGGTATACAGGGCTTTCAAGCTCTTTCAGTAGAAGTCCTTAGTACAGCTTTAGGCACATTCATTTCTATATACTAACAGAGGATTCTGACAATTAAATTCTACTAGACGAAAGTTTGTAAAGTGCCATATAAATACAATAAAGTCAGTACTTCTTTAGTGAGTTATCTGAACTTCATGTAGTTAGGAGAAATTACAGCTACAGTAGCTGCATGGGCCCAAAGTTTAGATGTACTGGTTCAGTTTCTTCCTGAGTCACAGCCTTTAGCATGATGTAGAGGGGGATTCCTCATACGGAACTACAGCAATGTTAAGTTTTATCACTCTCCCTAAGCCATTTGTCCAGCCTCCTTTACAACCAGGCAGGCACATCCAAAAGGCAGATGATCACAACCAATGAGATGATTTGACCCAGAAGAATGCACATCTCTCCCCTGAGGAAATCCAAAAGACTTGAGCCTAACTTTAGATAGATTACATTGTGAGAGATGAACCTTGCCGCAAGGGTATGTCCAAACTGGACAATCCAGTGCTGTCCAGAGGTTCCCAAAGCTTGCTGAGGCACAGCACACCTCTGCCAGCTCAATGGTGCCCTTGGGTCATTAGTCAACCTCCAATCCAGCAACACATTTCACCGCAGAAACCTTTTCTGCCACAGGATAGGTATCTGAGACTGCTGACAAAAGATAAAACAAAACTAGAACAGAAACATCCCTGAAATAAAGACATAGTGGGGGCATCAACCATAATACAGATGATTCCCTGCCTTACAGGGCTCTACATCACCAGTGTCTTTTACTTACGTACCTGCATACACACCTCTCTCTATTTATGTTTAATAAGTCAGTTCAGTTTGCACAGTGCCTCTGGAGAAGGCTGAGGAGAAGACCCACAGTATGACAGCCTGTGGAGATGAGGAGGCCTATGGGCAGTTCTGCTTTCTGAGTGTGGGGTCCAATTTTCCCGCAGGAGCACTGCAGCAACCGTGTGATCTTCTGCTCTAAAGCCTTACTGCAATGGAAAAACGCATCCCAGACTTGGGAAATCTTCATGAGAAAAGTAAAATTGAAACTGATGTATTCCCACGATTTTGTTTTAGACAAATTAGCATTCTCCAGTGAAAAAAAACGCTTTATTGAGAAATTCTGGAGCAGCACTAGTCAGTTCTCCATCTGTAAAATCATCATCCAATTGTGCGCCAGTGTTAAAATGAGCATTTGTTCATGGAGGGCGGATGTGTCAGAGGAGAGAGAAGCAAAGTTCACACAAGTACTGCCAAAACACCCTCGCTTATGTTTCTGGAGACTCAGGACAAAGTATTTTGTCTGTAACTAGAGAAAAAACTGAGGTGAAAGCTCCCTATAATGAATAGCACAATGGTAGTAATGATTGCAGCTGAAGCAGGAAAACACACAATATCAGTGTAGAAAATGAATGGCTGATGGGAATACAGTTATTAACCTCAAAAGAGAGAAAAATCAACTGCAGAAGCTGATTTACATTGAAGAAGAGGAGGAAGAAAAAAAGAGATCTAAGGAGAAGGATTCAGACTTGAAAAATAGGTACCAATTTAAGAGAGTATCTTGATACTGTGACTATGCTCTATGTCTGCTGCGGAATTTCTTTTTCGCTAGTGCAGTATCTAAAACTATCTTCCACTGCACTGCAATACGAAAAGCCAGCAGAATTTAAAAATAAAGTAAGATGATCACATTAGTATCAACATATCAATCACATAACGCAGCCAAAGAGAAAGAGGGATAGGGTCGAAGCCCCTAATCTCATTTTTGTACAAGCACTCAGTGGCACCCAGCTCAGTGCAAAGAAGAGTTCACGCTAAAGGTCACCACAGTCACAGCCAAATGACAAATCACATTTCTATGAATTGACTGCAGCTATAACTACAAGTATTCAGGATTTCCTCTCTGAATTTTCTGTCTCTTCAACACCCAGAAAAACAAGAAGCTACCTTTAGCATCACCAGTTTATATGCACGGTCTGTCTTCTCCTTGACATTACATGAAAGAAAAAATGGTTTTGCCAACGGAGTTCCCTCCACCTACACCCCCTAAGGAGAAAAAGGTCTAGAGAGAGAAAGAGGAATTTCTGGATTTTTTGATTTGTACCGATACACTGATCAAAAGTTCATGTTAAAAACCACCCTCTGCCTCTCCCACTTCTGCCCTCAGCCTCTGCAAGGAGGAGATCTTATGCTGCATGTGGTCAGGGAGAGAGAGATGCCTGCTGTAAAATAATATATTTTACTGCTAAGTGAGCAGGGAAAGAAGGAGATGAATGCTCTGTTCAGAGTCTGCATTACTATGAACCACGGAGATGGCTCCTGAGTCCTGTTGCATCAGGGCTGCCTAGGGATGGAAGGGCTGCCAGGCTGAGGGAACAGCACGCTGCCTCTGAGGGGGGCTCTTAAAATGTTCTACCAGTCTTTCAGGGCTTGATTAACACCTTCTCTTCCCTTGGCTTCATAAAGATTTCTAGACTGCATCTGAGATTTGACCCTGAATATATGATGCTATTCTTGCTGTGTAATAACCATCAGTGGTGTCAGAAGTGCAGAGGCAAATCTGTTCTTTGTTAGAGAGCTACATGTCAAAATGAGTTTGTAAAACACGCTACAAAAAGGATGAAATGCTGCTTACAATGCAAAGCCCACTGAAATCTACATATTCCTGCAATATTTATTACCAGCCAGAGCATATTATCTGAGATTAATAAACTATTCTTAGTCCATGTTATGGTAAGGCATAGCAACTGCCATAAAGCAACACTGTCACATAAAGAATTTTCACCAAAGTACCCTGCTTGGAATAATGACTTTGTTTATCTATAACTTTACATTATTGATTGGGTTTGCTGAACTGAAAAAGGACTATGAAGTCATTCCAAAAGAACTACTGAGAAGTCTGGAAGCTCAGCCAATATAAAGCTAGCAGCAAGAAGGCAATTTCCCTGAGAAAAAATAGTCATACTTGGTTATTTTACCAATATGCAAGCAAATTACATTCTGTTTAAGTAAATAAGAACTCATACCAAACATAGAATCATAGAATAGTTTGGGTTGGAAGGGACCTTTAAAGGTCATCTAGTCCAACACCCCTGCAGTGAGCAGAGACATCTTCCACTACATTAGGTTGCTCAGAGCCCTGTTCAACCTGACCTTGAATGCTTCCAGGGATGGGGCATCTACTACCTCTCTTGGCAATCTGTTCCAGTATTTCAAAATCCTCATTGTAAAAACTTTCTTCCTTATATCTAGTCTAAATCTACCCTCTTTTAGTTTTTTAAAACCAGTATGCTTTCTCCTATCGCAACAGACCTTGCCAAAAAGTCTGTCCCCGTCTTTCCTGTAAGACCCCTTTAAGTACTGAAAGGCCACAATAAGATCTCCCCGGAGCCTTCTCTTCTCCAAGCTGAACAAGCCCAACTCTCTCAGCCTGTCTTCATAGGAGACGGGTTCCATCCCTCTGATCATTTTTGTGGCCCTCCTCCGGACTCGCTCCAACAAGTCCATGTCTTTCCTGTACTGAGGACCGCAGGGCTGGATGTGGTACTCCAGGTGGGGTGTCACCAGAGTGGAGTACAGGCACAGAATCACCTCCCTTGACCTGCTGGCCACACTTCTTTTGATGCAGCCCAGGATACAGTTGGCTTTCTCAGTTGTGAGCGCACATTGCTGGCTCATGTCCAGCTTTTCATCCACCCGTATCCCAAAGTCCTCTGCAGGGCTGCTCTCAATCTCTTCGTCCCTCAGCCTATATTGACACCAGCACTCGCCCTGCTGCATGTACAGGACCTTGCACTGTCACAATTTTTATTGGTAAGAGTTTTTTCCTTGTAAGACTATAGTGGACCTGAAACAAAGCAGCAACAAAGGCAGATGCCTTCCAGTTTTAGAGGACATGAAAAGCAAGGCTTTCATATAGGCATTGCAAACTGTCCTATGATCCAGCCACATAAGGGTGATTCCAAAATATCACGTTTAAAAAGGGCTGTATTAAAACAACGGTTCCTCCCCAGTGTTGACTAGTTGATTTCCTTCAGCTCTCAGTTAAAACCTTGGCATTACTAACCCCACCTCATAGATTTAGATCCCAAGGAAGACACTGGAGCATTCAGTATTGTCCTGTCACTCCCAGCTTCTGGCATGCTGACTCCCCAGTCAGGTGCCGTGGATTGTGTTACCCTCACCTCACACCAGAGATCTGCAGCGCTGACACATGTGTCCCAGGCAGCTGTCTGCACTGCCTGCAGTCAATGGAGAGGAACAGGTCCTCGTGGGCTTTAGTTCCTCTCTCTCCCTAAATAAGGTAGTTAGAGTAGGTCAAAAGAATTACTGCCTAGATATGCCAACTACTATCTGGCCCATGTGCAGGAAGGCGAGATAACTAGTTCAGATGCAGACACCTACGTTGCAGATGTCTACCTAGGCAAGACAAATCCTGAACCACACAGACAGCACACAGGGAAAGTGAGGAGCCCCAACAAAGCAATACTCAACAGCCTCACACACTGCATGAAGGTGCACAGGACTGATCCAAAGCAAATACCCCCACCACAGGGTATTTGAAATCCCTTCACTCCCAGAGAACAGGCAGCAATAGGCAAATATATAAACATACATACATATATTTATAATCCTTATGCAGGATAATTTAAAATATGTCTGAAAACCAACCAGGAAAACGTCAACTGTTGTCTCGTACCTGCCACCAGCATCTACAAACTAGGCTTGGTATTTTGTTTAACATGGACAAGATCACACAACAGCAATCCGGTACTGAAGGAAAGGACGCTGCCATCCCTTTGGAGGTGTCATGCTGTACTTCCCAGCCACTATCCCAGAAAAGAAGTCTCTCTCTCAGCAAGAAGTTATTTTTTGTTGTTAACTGTACAACTATTTGCAAGAAAGAGCCTACAAGCTCACATAAGAAAGAACAGACTCTGTGGGACAGTCTTCTAGACTCTGAGGTCAAGCCTATCTCACTTAGGCACTTAGCTCACACCTACTTTAGGCTTTATTGCCTACTGAAGCAGTCCTTCTGTGCATGTCCCTATGCTGCCCGGTTATTCAGCAGAACAGTAGGTGCCTTTCCACGTCCTCAGAGGAAATTCCAGTCTGCTAAGTTTAGATGCTGAAATTGAGCACACAGGATCTCCCCTTGGAAGGCTTCAAAGGCACTTTCCTCTCTGCAAGAAGGGTGTGTAGAATGAGGGCTTTTATTGCTGGTGGGCTGCTTTGCTAAACGTCTAATATGAAGGTGCACATTAGATGCCTAAGTTATACAGAATAGAGCCTGCCTGTAAGGCACTATATTATAGACCAAGAAAGAAACGGATTGAGCGGAGTCAGTATGACACGCTAACGTCTCTTTTCAGCTCAGCAGCTATATGCGTGGTGTCTGTGGCTGAGAATGAAGTAAAGAAGATAAATTGCAGATCACAGTCAAATTAGATTTTCCTAATGGGGCTTTTGAAATAAACTAACAGATTACTGTTTAAATAAAACCTGTAACAAGGATGAGTTGATGTTATGTTATTAAATTTCTTAATTTAATTCTTAAGCTCCAGAGCCAGCCAAGTATTATTCAACATATTTACCTTCATAAACTATGGAATGCATTGTGGAAAGGCTAAAAAAGCTTTTCATGGTTTGACCAATTCTCTACATGTTCAAGCAATATCAATCACAGAGAATAGTATCAGCCTGTCAGTCATGTATTAGAAGCATTTGCTAGCATCCCATGCTTCCTCTTTTCATTAATTAGATAGAACTATTTAGTGCAAAATCATGATAGGTTGTTTTATTTTTCTGGCTTATCACACGTGCTATAAACCGCGGAAAAAATACTTAGCACTTCAGGGTCTGGTGTTGTAACTAGCAAATTCAAAATATGTGTGAGATCTGTCAATCAAGCAACAGTGTCACTGGTGAAGGAACCTCTCCTTCCTTTACCACTGTAGGAAGGGAAGCATGCTAATTACAGCGAGAGCCAACACCTTGCCTTGTCCATAGAGACCTCCCTCACTGCTTAAGGGGAATATAGATTTGTTACCGTGCTTGACTAGAAGATGAATTACTGGATACCTGATGAAAACACAAAAAAAGGAGTTCTCCTGAAACACGGCTCAGTTTCCTGTCAGAAAATAGAAGACTGCTTTGGAAAAATCAGCGCTTTTGGCTACCAATGGCCAGGAAAACAAAACGAAATGTAAGTACATTCAGACACCATGTTAAGACATTTAAAATGCATCTATAATAAATTACATAGTAACAATATCTAATGGCCTTTATTATATCCCTTCCTATTTAATAGTGTCCAGAATGCCCGTATTTTGAACTTCTCAGATAAAATAATGTGCTTTGTGGGTCTAGCACAGGCTTCAGTGCCTGGAGGCTCCAGTTCTATTTCCAGCTCTGCTTCAGACTTACAGGGTGACCTTTACGCATAACCTCATTTTCCTCACCTATAAAATTGAGATATTAATACTTATTTACCTCACAGTTGGTTCCCTTCCAGCTGCTACAGTGACTGAGGCAAGCTCATGCATCTACAGAATTGCTCTTGTTCATGATAAACTTTTTCTTTTTTTCAAACAAGCAATACAGACATTAAATTAAGAACTTATTTGTCCATCCAGTGAGTAAAAGTACACAGAATAATAACAGCAAGGGAAAAACTGTTCAAAGCCCCTCACTAATTTTCTTTCAATGACATTGTCCTTCAGGAGAAATGTAGGTAGTTCCTATTTGACAGCAACTAGAATAAACTTCTTGGTGCTGCTTTCAGTCAAGAAAAAATTTTGTGTTTTTTGAGTGAAAGTCTAACCTGGTCTCCCTTTGGAGTGGAAATAAAAACACTGCAAGCTTTGCAACTAAATAAAGGGGAAGAAACAATTTCAATTTGAAACTTCACCTAATAATGACAGCAGAGAGAAAGAAAGGAAAAGAGAATCAGAGACAGAAGAGAGATACAGCCATCTCTTCCTAAAGGGATGAAGCTACACAGAAGAGATGCAGACAGGTATGCCGGCCCACGGCTTGGGGGACACCCCTGCGGCGCTGCCGAGGGCTGGTGCCTCCATCGGCCCGGGAGCACCTCGGCAACACTCGTCTCACTCTGGGAATGTGATACTTACTCTTGTACTGCTCTGGCTATGGAGAGCGCTGTAGATCCAGTTTCATTAACGCTATCTAAGGTCACATTTGGCAGGTCGTCATCATCACTGTCACTTTTAATTTGTCTGGGAGATAGGCCTCGGGGGTCCATTTGTGCTGGAAAGAGACATACAATGGATTAATATGAGCGTGCGGAAATTAATCTCATCCCAGAACAACATCAGGGTGCACAACACATCTGGCTCGCTCTGGCCGGATGGCACCGCTTGTGCTGAGCTTCCCAAACCAGGCAATGGATTCGCAAAGTCACCCCGGAGCGCTACGGCGAGGGGTGAGCTCTTCCAGCGGCACGCAGGCACGTGGACACACGCAGGCTACACCAACACGTTCGGCAGACCTGGAATAAAACTGCGCACATAATACTCATCAAAAACTCAGTTTACCCTCAAGTTACTTATTCTGGATGTGTTCAGAAAGCAAAGAGAAAGGGCGATGTCCGCTTCGCACAGCACAGCACACTTGAAAGTAAATTTTACAGCAGAATTTCATAGAATCATAGAATGGTTTGGGTTGGAAGGGACCTCAAAGATCATCTAGTTCCAACCCCCCTGCCATGGGCAGGGAAACCTTCCACTACACCAGGTTGCCCAAAGCCTCATCCAACCTGGCCTTGAACACTTCCAGGGATGGGGCAGCCACAACTTCTCCGGGCAACCTGTGCCAGTGCCTCACCACCCTCTGAGTGAAGAATTTCTTCCTTAGATCTAATCTAAATCTGCCCTCTTTCACTTTAAAGCCATTGCCCCTGGTCCTGTCATTACATGCCCTTGTAAAAAGTCCCTCTCCAGCTTTCCTGTAGGCCCCCTTTAAGTACTGGAAGGCTGCAATTAGATCACCCCGGAGCCTTCTCTTCTCCAGGCTGAAGAGAGTTCTCCAACTCTCTCAGCCTGTCTTCATAGGAGAGGTGTTCCAGCCCTCGGATCATCTTTGTGGTCCTCCTCTGGACCCGCTCCAGCAGCTCCATGTCCTTATTGTGTTGGGGACCCCAGAGCTGAATGCAGTACTGCAGGCTGGGTCTCACAAGAGCAGAGTAGAGGGGCAGAAATCACCTCCCTTGACCTGCTGGCCAAGCTTCTTCGGATGCAGCCCAGGATATGGTTGGCTTTCTGGGCTGCAGTCGCACATTGCCGGCTCATGTTAAGCTTCTCAGATTTCAGGAGCAATCTGTGACTTCGACTGTCCGTCATGAGATAATGCGCTGGGACTCATGTCACTCCAGTCAACTAAAAGTTAGGTGCCAAAAACCCCTCAGTTCTCCTGATTTCTGATGCGACTCAACACCAGCGTCAGCCTCTGGAGAAGCTTTCCCTCCATGTTACACGCGGCGAAGGCACTGCACGTAACTTCACACAGGCAACTGACTTTTAGGCGACTGATGTTGGGTGGGCTTAGTCGGGTGTTTTCAAAAAGGTGCACAGTCTCGGGTCTTACAAACACCTGAAGATCACGTATTGCAGGATTGTTTTGTGCACCCGCAGCTTATGGTGCCCATACTGTACAGTAACGGTGCAGGTGCCCAGGCGCTGGCAGGGCGGGCTGCAGGGCGGCTCTGCGAGGAGCGACTGGGGCTGCACCACACCAGACACAGCTCTGATCGACCCATCGCAGGGCATGGCTGAGCCCCTCAGCCACGATGGTGGCATCTTGGGGAAAACAGCTTTAATGAAGGGCAAAACACCGCCACGCAGGCAGAGTGAGGAAGAAAGCGTTGAGAAACAGCCCTGCAGACACCAAGGTGCGAGGAGGAGGGGAGGAGGTGCTCCATGGTGGAGCAGAGACTTCCCTGCAGCCCAGCTCCTCACACATCCACCCTTCTGGTTTTGTATTGGATTGTTCTGTAGTTGTACTGATGGCTACGTGAGACTTTATTGTATTGTACTGGTCTTGCACTGTATGGCTCTGTACTGTGTGAGTCCATAGCAGAGCAGGCTCTCATGACAGGAAATGCAGCCCGTGGGGGACCCACGCTGGAGCAGGGGAACAGGGTGAGGAGGAAGGAGAGGCAGAGAGGAGCTGTTACAGACTGACCACGGCCCCCATTCCCCGTCCCCCTACAGTGCTCCAAGAGGGGCAGTTAGGAATGAAGGAGTGAAATTGAGCCCAGGAAAAGTGGGTTGGGGGGTGGTGGTTCTCACCATCCAAATCTATTTTTAATTAGCAATAAATTAAATTAACTTTCCCCATTTTGAGTCCGTTTTGCCTGTGATGGTAATTAGTAAGTCACCTCCCTGTCTTTATCTCGACCTGTGAGTACCTTATTTTATCCCCCTGTCCTGTTGAAGAGGGAGAGTGCAAGAGCGGCTGGGTGGGTGTCTGGCAGACAGCAAGGATCAACCCACTAGAGTCACTTTTTGTGCCAAAAGAGACAGGAAAGGAGAGGAGAGCAGAAAGGTAGGCTACCTGCCTTCCCTCTTATCCTGGCTCTTATCCTGCCCTCCAAAGGGAAGAAAGCACAACCTGCATAAGGGCAGGGGAAGGAAACCCAGAGATGGGCATGAGGGGGACTATGGGGCACAAGTGTGACCTGGGATAGTCCCGAGAAGACCTAGAGGTTGCTTGTGTCAGCGGACAGACCCAGAGACAAACTTCAGAGGTGATGTAGAGAAAGAGACATTCCTCTTCATTCATGAAATACCACATACGATTAGTAAGTGCTGAAAGACACTGAAAGCAGCTGGAGCGGAGAGCAAAACTGGAGAGATGCCTAACTCTGCAAGAGAGGAGTGGGAAGGGGAAAGACAGGCAAAGAGATTTGTTTAAAAATCTATTTATTTTGTTTGGTCAAGTGAAATAAGGGAATCCAAGATTATTTATTTAAAGAGCTAACTGTTGCAGTTGGTCAGCTTGTGCTCTCCTGTATTGCAGCGTCAGAGATAGGACACTTTCTAGGTCTTCCAGTATGCTTTTCAAGAATGGTAGCTGACACTCCTACTCAGCTCTGGCTAACCACAGCCCTGGACAACAGGTATCACAGGTACCCTTTAGAGATCATGAACAGTTCAGCTGGTCTACAGTTAGAGACCAGCTCCAAAAAGTCACAGCTAAATTTCTCATTTTGCCATGTTTCTTATGTTACTGCGTACACTGACTCTAGAAAAGGGATTGAGTTACACTGAAAAATGGGAGGGCTGTAGATACTCCAGGAGCCGTGCAGCCATAGCAGTAACACTGATGGATAGCTAGGCTCTCGAAAAGAAAGCACTCCCCAAATGAGTGATGATGAGGGAAAGTTGGCCTTAAATTTTAATTTATGTCTTAGCTGTGAACCACCTCTGAGCAAAAGAACAGTGAAGGATTATAACTACCCTTCGGCTACATTTTTTTAATGTTAAAGAACTTCATAAAGAAAATACTATTAAAATATGCCAGTAAGCCGATGCAAGAACCCCTTCTGGAAGCACAGTGCCTTTACAGACGCACAGCGTGACTTCTGTTAGCTTTTTACTAGCACAGTTTTGGTGCCCCAGTAACACTGGCTACGTTTGGACTGCTTATTATTTCTTCATGTATGGTAAAGAAAACACCTTTTGCTTAGCAAAGCAAAGACTGTGGACAATGAACAATGACCTGCATGAGACAAACGTACAGCAACTTAGAAACTGTTCAAAACATTTCATTGTTTTAGGTAGAATGAGCATCATTCTGACTGCGCTTCTTAAAATCACAACTTACACATGATGGTATTCAATGCAAATGTGAGCATTAGGGATAATCTACTATTTGATTTAAGAGCGACTGAACCATTTAGTCAGCTGATTTAGTCCCAGAAAACTGTTTGGAAAGAAGTGCTACTTCTGCCTTGTTCCCTAATTTCCCCTCTTAAAAGCAACTTTAAGTATGAGATTATTATTACTTATCTCATTACTTTTTCAGTTTTTCTTAAAGTGAATCTTGTTACAAGAAGTTATATGTTTGTACCTGCCCAGTATTTAAATGCTGCTATACGTGATGCTTTTGTGAAAGCTAATGTTTGTAAATAAAATTAAAATTGTAACAAAAAATGATGTGTGCGATATTTTGTATTAATTGTGGCTTAATCTGACTTGCACTACAGCAGAAGTTTTCAGTAGCTAAAGCTCAGAAACTTTCTTAATGTTTAAATCTAACTCAAAATCATGAAAGTCGTTACATAGTTTAGTCTGTAAGAGTTACTATAAACCAATTTTGATCACTTCAGTGTGAATACATCTACATAAAAAGAGAGGGTATAAATGTATATGAAGTGTCTTAGATACTTTCGCTCCTTACAAAACACGTTGTTTCATTATCATTGCAGATTGCCAGCTCTCAAGACATTACTGAGACTCCTATGATATTTGGTGTTGTTTTTAGATTACCAGAGGAATACGAGAGGATGAAAACTCTCAATTACCTTCTTTCTGTTTCTGCTCGGCGAGGTAAATCCTACTCTGTATACTCCTAACACAGCCACGAAGTTGCCAATGGGGTTGTGCTTTTGCACCTAGGGATAATTTGGCCCACTGGGCACGGTTTGCCCCATCAGAAGCCAACGTTTGAGCACATCATGAGGTGCTGCGACACGTGGGCATGGTGAGAACGAAAGGAGAGGGACAGAAATGCATCAGTGGGCAAATACAAAGGCAGGCAATTCAGTGACATTTTCCGTTATATTTTTGCAATGAACCTAGCTAAAGATGATAATTAAATTAGAGAATGATCTAGGGATTATTCCCTTATATTTTAATGTCGGCCCACATATATATCCTTTTTTGTCCCCTTCTCCATTTGCGACCTCTTCTCGGCTTGCAGACCTGGGTGGCCGAGGCGCTGGGGAGCCGAGGTGACTAGCCAGGGGACTGAACTTCGCCGCTGCCAGCTGGTGTAAACCGCCCTGTTTTCTCATCAGCGTGGCTGCAGCTGCTGCGGGGAAAAACAGCCTTTAAAGCTATTCTCCTCCCCAAAATGAGCCATGTGAATAACCAGCTGGCTGAAAGCCTAACAGATATCTCCTCCTCACCACTCACTACAGTGTGCAAACTGCAGTACAGGATTTTTATACATCCAGAGTTCATGACTCCTACTTATGTCAACAGCTTTGACTTTCTCCTGGACATCTAAGAACAACTGTCGAACTGCTGGCACCAAGGTTTACAAATACCAGCGGCAGTTCATAAACACTGAATTAAGATTAATTATTGGCCTAACGAACATCAAACTGGAAAGAATTAAGAGATGCAGGCAAGAGAGAATTCAGCAAATGAGATGAAAAAGGTGGAGGACAAGTGAGTAACGGAATGCAATTGGCAAGCGAGGTGGAGGAGAGCCCACAAAACACGCCAGTGCGTTTTAAACTCCCTTCGTGCTCCTCCTTGCTCTGACGACCAAGCTGTTCCTTGAACTTAGGACCACAAGTCCAGAAGGAACTCAGCTGGGTCACTGAATTGAGTCCTCCCTATCACAGGCAGACACATTTCATTAACAAAGCTCAAGCCTTAACAATGAGCTGGTTTTCTTGCCCTTGCTTCTCCTCTCGCAAGGCAAGATTTGTCCGGCAGAGCTATCCAGTGGTTTTGTGAAGTGTGAATGAGGCTAAGGTGAGGCAAGTGAAGAAACAAGTCAGAGGCTGCTTTCGTGGAACAAAGGTGCCATTGAAAGAGTGCACAGGAGCCACAGAAGCAAGCTGTTTGCACTCCATGCTGAAAGGACTGGCGAGCCAGAGGAGTTATTTAAGAACGTCCACAAGCGCTGAAGGCTGCAAGTAGCCACGTCGTGTTCCACCCCTGTTAGTCTCAAGCAACAATGATCGTTTTTGCTAGAGAAGGTACAGAGGATTGCTCGTGATGCACGTGCATATATGCAATCACTTCTCAATGGTCCCTCTGCCAAACTGTACCCAAAAGGAGTTTCCCTTTGGGCGGTAGGAGCAAATTCACTCTCTGCACTTGTTTTAAGGTAAGATGTGCAAATGGGTCTCACGTAACAGTTTGTAAATGCTCCAGAACTTGGTCTACCATTATTAATACCCTATCTGCCAACTATTAGTTGCCAGTAGGAAAAAATCCAATCTGGATCACATATAAGCTTGCTTCTGTTTCTATCGAACTAAACAGTTTTTTGGCTTTAAAATTTATGCTGGCTGTGGGGGCCAGACAATACCTGATCCTGTCTCTAAGGACAAAACTGCCCCTTCTACAATGCTGGAACAGATCTTAACTTGCAAAGAAACTTTCTAATGAGCACTGACTGAATTTGTGCTTTCAGGCACACGACTGCGTCATTTCTGACACTGTGCAGGATTAGCCATGTCACAGAAGAAAAATCCCTGGGAAGGATCCAGCCTGCCAACTGCTAAGGGCAGGCAAACCTCTTGGGACAGGACATGGACTCCACCTTCCCAGGGGAATAACTTGAGTGCAGGTCACACCATCAGGGTATTTTTCTCCTTCTCCACTCTCTAAACGTGTGCTCCCGTCTGCATGGAGGCATTGCCTGGGGAGGGGGGGACTGCAGATTTGAATCCTTCCAGGCTGATGAGAGCCCAGCACTCCGCTTCTCACGTCTCAGATGTGTGCTGGTGTTACTAGGCTGCTGGGTAAACACCGGTCATATTCAGGCTCCACCTGAGTATGTCCTAATAGCTTTGCTTCTTCCTAGAGATTACTTAGGGATATGCTGCTCAAGTGCTCTGACCTGGTCGGGCTAGGTCGAGTGCCATCAAAAATCCTGCAGTTGGATGCCTGTAGTAGGTGACGTGAAAAGGGCCATACACCAACATACTGCTGTCACCACTGGCAGTTTTCAGTTACTGCAACCCCATTTATTTTCTCCAGTCAAATCTCCTGTGAGCGAAAGGGATGAAAACTCGTCCCATCAGCAGGCTCACGAAGACCCACCAGAAGTAATTTCACGTCTACACACTATCTTTGATTTAAAGGCAAATCTGAGCCCCGTGGGTTAAAGATGAATGAAATATTTAAGAGTAAGAGAAAACTAAGTAATCATCAGGAATCTCGCCTCTCTTCATAGCTAAACCACGTATTATCAACTAATGCCGAAATGACTCATTATGAGATGATGCTTGTTGGTGTGAAAATAGAGAGAGAAAATTTCAGCATCCTGAAATATTGAAGCTTCTGGCTCATTTTATCTTAATATCTCAGTTTTCTGCATTAAATTAAATTATCTGCTAATAACTTTGTAAACATATATACATGTAGGCCTGCTGATACACCACAACGTAATAAAAACTGAATTATGCTTAACTGCTCTCTTATAATAATTAAAAATCTATTTCTGCATTTTGAAAGGATTTCCAAATTTGTTTGTATTGTTTCACATATTAAACTCCCCACTCTACTTTCTCTAAAGGATGCCTAATACACAACCTGCTAATCAAAGTGATTTTTCATGACAGATTTCCAAGTGGCCCTTGACATCCACCCACAAGACCTGCTGGCCACTTCCAGGGTTACACAGGTCTGCAGCAGGGAGACATCTGATGTGGGACACCCCAACTGTAATGTCAAGGCCTGTGTTAGGTGAGATGTCAGCCTGGATGGTGGGGAGGTCCCTCTGGCCTTGCTAACTGATCCATGCCAAGGTGACGTATTTGCTCTTGCAAATGTAGCCACAGATTTTTATTGCAATGGAAGTTTAAATTGTGCATAAATGAATAGTTCTGAAGTACCTCAAACAAGTCAGAAAGAGTCACGTTTGCCACTGCCAAATGTTTTTCTAAGAACTTCCTCTCCAGTTGCTTCCAGTGTCTGCTGGCATACAGCAGTAAAAACATTATCTCTAGCTGTAAGCAACGCTCACTTTGCATTAGGAATGGAAAACCAAATACCACCCCACACCCCAAAATTTACATTTACAAGAATCTCGTCAGTACTGCTGTTACACTTCTGTGTGCCCATGTGTCTACAGAGCATGGAAGACTGAAGTAACAATGTTAATGACGTTTGCTGCCAGATTCCCAGAAGGGTGGTATTGGAAAATATGGTGAAGAAAATTATATGGCACTCATGCTTCAGCACAATATGCTGTTAATCTGCTGGCATCAGAAACACTGTGAAAGAAGAAGTTTGAACCTAATAATAGTAATAATCTGCCACTTGTAATGACCCCATGACCCAGCAGCACCTAAATGTGTGTTTCCATCAACCCACATCCTATCTCAGAGCCCTGGACATCAGGAGCTGGGTGACACTAGTACCATCACCCCAACCCTCCCATACAGGCAGGGGAGGCAGGTGGGTGCCTTCAGGGGTGCTGAGTTCACTCACTTCCACAGACTGCACAGGGAATTCAGTGGTGTGAGCCACCCTCCCTCCTCTCGCCAGGTGCTGGGGCACCAGCCCTGGCAGAGGAAAGTGCCTTGGTGTCCCCTTGAGACACTGTGGACCTGCTCCTTGCTGGGAAGAGGAGGAGCGGAGCCTTTGCCATGTGACTCTATCATGCTTGGTTTTCTGGGAAAGAAGCAGAAGGAGTGTCTGGGGGATCTCAGCAGGTGCCTCAAAATGGGACAACAGGAACAGCACTGCGCAGCCTTGTTTGCTCCCACTCTCTCCCCACCTGCCATGATCTCCTGAAAGCCAACGAGGCACCTTGGTCCTCAGCAGCAACACTGAAGAAAATGATCTTTGGCCTCATGGCCCTGGTGGGCAAATTTGGAAGAGGAGTAATTCACAGGAGGACACAGTAATCATCACTAACACCAACAATCTGCCAACAGTTATAAACATTGTAGAGTCTAAACCATAACTTTGGTCTCTGCGTTTGGCATACGGCATCTGGGTGGATCAAATGCCAAGTAGAGGGACCGATTCATCTCCATCCTTCTCGGTTACTCTTGGAACACAGGTTTTAACAACTGTGTGTCGTGGGTTAGGTCACTCCGGCAATCAAACCCTACACAGTCACTCACTCCCCCACTCCCAGGGATGAGGGAGAGAATCAAAGAAGAAAAAGGAAAGAGACCCATGGGTTGAGATAAGAACAATTTACTACTACCACTACCAATACATATATATGTACGGATATGTACAAGGATAAATATATACAAACGAGTGATGTACGGTGTAATTGCTCACCACCCCTTGACCGAGGCCTATCTCGTCCCAAAGCTGCAATCCCGAAACAGATAAATCCCGATACCGCAATCCCGGATGAACAGGAGAGGCCCCGAGAGAGATAGAAAACACTCTGAGAGTCCGAAAGTGAGAGTCCCAGAAGGGCAAAAAGCCCTTCTTTCCGGCTGACCCTCACTTTTATACTGGGCATGACGCTGCATGATATGGAATACTAATTGGCCAGTTTGGCCCTCAATCTTAAATCCAAGTACAAATTGTAAGGACAGTTGTGGACCCCTTGTGCCGGCTATGCTCCCCCCTTATCCTGTTGTGCTCCTGCACACTGGCAAGAACATGGCAGCTGAAAAGTCCTTGAGACCTCGGTGCCAACTACAAACATCAGTGCGCTATCAACATTCTTCTCAGAGCAAGCCTCTGAGTAAAACCAAAACACAGAGCTCTTCTAGCTGCTAAAAAAGAAGAGCTAACTCTGTCCCAGCTAAAACCAGGACACTGTGCAAGCCCAGTCTCACACCGTAGCGTGATGTCTGAAGCAACTGAACATCCCCCTTCTCGGCAGTTTTTTTAGAGAACAGGAGCCCAGCACCGATTTCCCCAGCAGGAGAACGTCAAAGGAGGACGTCAGAGGCACCGCTGTGTGTTTTTAACAGTCGAAGCAACACTTCCAGACGCAGACGTACAGGAGCTATTTGAAATGATGCCCTCAGAGAGTAAGTGTTATACTCAGGTTTACTTAACATGTTTTAGAGGAAATCAAATCCTGGCTTTATGGACCTAACAAATGCATGGCAATGATGGTACTCATGATTTTCTCCACCTAAGCTGGTCCATACTACATGAAGCACATACGTGGCATTCTTCTTCCTACTTAAAGTTCATTATAAACGCTTTATGCGTTGGAAAATGCTCTGAGCGCACCTATCAGATTTTCAATCAAAACAGCTTGGTGTCTGGTAGGGGCTGCAGAACTGGTCGATTTATTTAATAAAACTTTATGTACAAAGCAGCAGTATCCATGAACTTAATGGTCAGAATATAGAGTCTACAGGGGCAATTTTTATTACAATTTATAGCAAGATTACCCATACTCCACAGTTTTCAGATTTTATTGAGATTTTATGGGACTATATGGCTAGAGCAGTTAACTACACCCAGCACAGCTATGGTTCACAGAGAATGGGAATTGGCACCGAATGCACAGTGTAACTAATCTACCAGAGAATATTAATTGCTATGATCCAATCAAAGGTAATATTTAAAATCATTTCACCAAATAATTTGTCAGAAACCTGTAAAAGAATAGCCGTGTGGAGAAACGTAGAGGTGAGAGTGATTGCATGGATATAATATATGCACATATTTAAGCATCTCTGTCATTGGGTTGTATACATAAACATACAACACCATTTTTTTAAGCAAAGGCCTTTTCTCTTTCTAAGCTATTTGAATGCCATGAGACCTCATCTACACAAAAAATAAACTACCAAGACTACTGAGATTTATATCTCAGTGAGCTTCCAATACACAAATACTCCATCACCAAAAGTAAACAGGGAAAATAATAAGGGCAGAATACATTTAATACTAAATAAAATATTGCAAAGCCACTACAAAACGGTAGCAGATTGCAACTTATATACTACAACAGTCTAGAGATATTTTAGACACCAAGAAGTTTCCAGCAGGTTGGTCCAAGGCACAATAAAACCCAAGGCATGGATAAATAAATGAGAAATTTTATGCATGTGTTTCCACTGGATCCAAATTTGTGGGATAAAAGCAACTAAATCAAAGCTCAGGCCTGGTGAGAGTACAGAGCTGAAAGACCAGAGGCATTCTTGGCATGGAAGACAAGGAATTAACAGCTTCCAAAAGGTGCAGGCACTTAGGATATATCAAAATGGGCTTCTGCATCTTCCTTGCGCTGGGCTTCACAAATAAAGTTGGAATACACATCTACCCCATCCCATTCCTCAAACCTGCTTCTAGCTAAAAACATTCATGATGCTAAATCTACTGTTGATAAATCTTAGAAGAGCATGTGCTTCTATAGCGGAAAAAACCTGAGCATGTCACTAGTGAGTCACGAGAAAACATGACTTTTCTGAAGATTTAAGCAGAAGACTGTCTGTGGGACTCCCTACAGTCAACCCAAACTACTTTGTCTTCGAGCAACCTCCTTCTCAGTTTCAAATACCACAGCATACTTGTAACCTGTGTTTTAACTCCCTGTTCTGGCACGAATTACTATTTACTCTAGTTCTTAAATATACGCACCATCTCCAGCAACACAGGTCCCACCCTGAACGCAAGCCTCCCCTCTGCCTGCTTCTCTTCCTGGCTAACCATTGCCAACCTGCTGCTTCTTTCCAAGAACCACTAATATTTCTTCCAGACGAACCAAGCAAACAGGGGGAGAGAGATTCAGCGTGTTGGGGGGCAGGAGAGTGGAGGTGGACAGGCTGGAATACGTACAGCCACAAAAGATTTTTGTGCGTAACAACAAAAAAATTACAGCTAAAGTAGAAACACTCCGCCTCGATGCAACTCAAATCCAAAATAACCATCTACTAAAACGGAGAAAGGATAATCACTTCACATGAAATAAAAAAGGCAACGCTACTGGTTTTAATTAAGAGTCTCTTCCATAGCATAATTTATACAAACAGACCATATAATCTGACCTTTAAACATATGGAGCAGTTCACCAAATTTCTAACTCTGTACTACAAATTCTGGAATAAACTTTACAGTAGGCAGAAATAACAGGCTGTACTTAAAAAAAAAAAGGGCAGTGGATTACGTAATCTAGTGTTATTACCTGTCTTGAGTCACAGAAAAATCTGTAGCAAAAGGCACTTCATCTACTACTTATTAATGTATCCACAGTGAGGAATACAGCATGTGTCAACTGTGAAAAGACACAATCTATGTATTTCTGCAAGGTCTATACACAGACACAGTAACATAAAAATAGTCCACACCAATGTCATTACGGATGTTTACGCACATGGGAAGGAGATGAAGTTCAGTTGGCAAATTTAAATTTATAATGTCCCAACTGCTGAATTTTGCAAGTGGTTGTGTGTACTGAAAACTTTAAAACCCTTAAGAGTAAGAATCCAAAAACTCGAACCCCAAACCCCAGAAATATCAAAGTTGCACAGGTCCTCAGTGCACCATCATCAGGAGGGAGTTTCAAAAAGGCCCTTCAATGAATGGAGTAATTCTTCCAAACTACAGAAAACAATTTTTAAGGATATTATCTTTGGCAAAATCTGCTGCTAGAGGGACATCATTTGCCAGTAGTACTCATGGATATATTCTGAAAGCAAAGCAGTGGAAAAACTCACGCTAATGGGACCAGAGTTTGTAGGGAAACAGGTTGCTGCCATGGCAGCCCCTTTCACTCCTGTATGTCCCAGCCTCTCCTTGTTCCCCTTCACTCTGCAAGCTCAACATGAGCCGGCAATGTGCGCCTGCAGCCCAGAAAGCCAACTGCATCCAAAGAAGTGTGGCCAGCAGGCCAAGAGAGGTGATTCTGCCCCTGAACTCCACTCTGGTGACATCCCACCTGGAGTACTGCATCCAGCTCTGCAGTCCTCAGGACAGGAAAGACATGGAGCTGTTGGAGAGAGTCCAGAGGAGGAACACAAAAATGATCAGAATGTTGGAATGTCTCTCCTATGAAGACAGGCTGAGACAGCTGGGCTTGTTCAGCCTGGAGAAGAGAAAGCTCCAGGGAGACCTTCTAGCAGCCTTCCAGTACTTAATGGGACCTACAAAAAAGCTGGAGAGGGACTTTTTACAAGGGTGTGTAGTGATAGGACAAGAGGCAATGGCTTTAAACTGAAAGAGAGCAGATTTAGATTATATCTAAGGAAGAAAGTTTTCACAATGAGGGTGGTGAAACACTGGCACAGGTTGCCCAGAGAAGTTGTGGATGCTCCGTCCCTGGAAGTGTTCAAGAACAGGTTGGATGAGGCTTTGAGGAACCTGGTGTAGTAGAAGGTGTCCCTGCCTGTGGCAGGGGGATTGGAACTAGATGATCTTTAAGGTCCCTTCCAACCCAAACCATTCTACGATCTCCTTTCTACCCTCATTTTGCTTCTTCCTCTTTCCTTTGTCTCCAACCCTTTCCCCTGTCTCCAACCCTTTCCCACTTCCCTTCCTGAAAATGTTCACATATATGCAGCCATCTTGCCACCTCTCCTTTTCTACCTCCTTCTCTTCCATCCTGCCCCTCTCCCCACTGCCCAGTACCTTCCAACCTCCTCCTTGCTTCTTCCCAGCCACAATTTTTTTTTTGCTTTATCCTTTAAGGGGACTCATACTCTTCTCAGATCTCCAAACTTGGCTTGGTTTCCACAAGTGCTTAGTAAAGACATAAAAAAAGCACAATAGTTCAAACCAAACTTGAGGTTCATGGCACAAAACCACAGAGGTTCTAGAATTTTTCACCAAAAAAAGCTGGAATAAATTTTTCAGCCTGGAAAATGCTAAATTTTTTTCTCTATGCTCAGCCTCAGGAAGTGGAATAGTTTTTTCTTGAAACTTTCCTCAAAAAGAAGGGCAAAAAGATAAAAAAAAATAGCCTGAGGTAGATGTGGCATGGAAAATATTAGCCTAGATGGTTAACACAGACCGACTTTGAGCAACTGAAGGCAGGGTTTTAATGGAAACCATCAGGTAACCTTATCCACAGGTGCTACCTGTTGTGCCTCTAATTACTCCTCTTAGCAATCCTTACCATTGCTGAACAGGGAGAAAAAAAAGTGAGGAAAGAGCTTTTCATGGGATTTTAATGCTCTGTAATACTTTAACGTATAATAATGTCTAGTGATCACCACCTACGCCACACAGAAAAAAGTCTCCAAGTGCTTTTTAAGGTTTTGGATGACAAGACAACAGCAGTGATGCCACTGAAGGAAGTGAACTTAATCTCTTTGTCACACTGTAGGGGGTGGCTGAGGGTGCAGCCCAGACCTGCGCTGCCCACAGGGACTTGTGCCTGGCTCCCGTCCTTTCCATGCCCCGACAGTGCTAACACATTACTATGCTTTGTGCCTAGGAAATAACGTATGGATTAGGTTGCAGGGGGCAACTTGCACAGCTTGGCTGGCAGTGTGGGGGCACCACACGGAGACCTCTGCTTTGGAGGTCTCCTTGGAGTGCCTCCTCCTCAGCAGTTGATGTTAGGAGGGAAAGGTCCACGGTCAACACGGGAGTCTGTAACTCTGTGCGTGTGTGCACACATATGTGAGTGTTGTGGGATTACGGAACAGTGTCAGACATTTGTAGGAATTTAGTAAGATTTCGTAAATGGCTAGTGTTGTATTAACAATTCTGCACATACCGTCCCCTGATTACCTTCTAATTATGTGTTAATAAATTCCTAAAAATGCTTCGATTCTGGTTTTGATTCACACTAGGTGAACTGAGAGGGTTTTATCCTGCAAAAAGCATCCATCTGACAGAAGGGTGCTTTTGTGGCATGATACCCTCAGCTCCCGTTGCTCCCCTTGGTGTGTAGCACGTGGCACGGGACCTGACAAGATGCTGCCAGCAGCCCTTATATATAAGAGTTAATTCTCTGCAAACTCCTCTGGTTTTCAATGCTACAGAAAGGGTTTGATTTAATGGAAAACTCTGCAAGTAAAAAACAGGAGAGGAGGCAGGACATGAAGCAGGAATGAGCAGTACATTGGGAGGCAGAAAAGGAGATCTGAGACTGTCCTGAAGGAGGGTGCAATGGAGAATGCCAGGATGAATGATGCCATGGAGAAGGATGCACAGTGGCAGAGGAGGAGATGACAGTACAGGTCAGGAATATTAACAGATAAGGAGGGAGAGAAGAAGCAGAGCTGCTGAAACTGGCACTCAAAGAACAGTCAGCAAGATGGGATGGACTAGAAAAAAGGGAAAAATGGAAAAAGAGGGGGAAACAGAAGAGGAGGTAGTGATTTCTTGTGTTGGAGGGAAGACAGGATTCAAACAGAACATGAAGTATTTGCTTGAACTGCCCAGAAAAACAGCTGCCAGGAGGACAGTTTTGTTTGTGAGAGAGGAAGGAGGACTGTATTGTAGCTGGGAAGCATCAGGGGAAGCAAAAAGCCACCCCAGCAAAATGTCTGGAGGCATGATTAGAGGGATGGTGGTGGCCTGAGAGGGTTTTGTATTAAAATTAAAAATGACATGGTTCTAGTCAAACATGGAAGGAAGAAGAAAATTCAGCACGAGGAAAATAAAACTGGGAATAACAAGGAAACAACCTTTCTCTGTATCCTGTTTCTTGCATTTTTCCCCTTAAGTACCTGCTTGTAGAAAAACAGGAGAGGTCTGAACTTCAGTCTAATGTAATTTTCATTAATTTTAGCATTGAAAGTATCTCTGCTCAGAAACGTACGCAAGTCTCATTCAAGTGAAAAGGCCTTGGATACAGGCTAATGTAAAATACCTTGTATACAGCTAAGGTTCTTCCCGATCACACTCCTGGATCACCAACGTGGTCCCTGATTTATCCCCAAAGCAGCAACAACACAAAAGATTCTGGGACAAATGCTGCCGATGCTATCTGTGGACTGACTTTGTTTCAGCAAGTGTATTTTTTTGTTTCTGAAAATGATCAACATTCGTGTAAAAGTTGAAAGTAGTGACTCTAGACGATTCTGAAACTGCAGTTCTCCTCCAGCTGGTAGAGGATTAGCAACCAATTCAACCTGACAGCAATGTCCTGTTGGCATCTGCGTGCGTTTATTTCTTGTTTTCAGCATGAAAGCTGACCACTGAAGGGAAGTTAGTCTATGCACATATGAAATTTATTTAATCAGTTAATTTATGCAACATCATTGCATTATTTTACTTATATTGTTTTACATTCAAGAAAGAAAAAACCACTCCAGCGAAAGCTGACAAAAGACGACTACCTAGAGTGGACTCTCATCCGTTATTCTTCTACTGTATTTATTCAAATTAATCCGAATATTTATATCAAAAGAATTAGTGATAGCAAAATGGGCACAACTGATGAGAAAAAAATAAATTAAAGAACGCTTAATCCTTTCTTTTTCTTTAGCTGTACATTAATAAGTGCTGCAAGGCTGGTTAATGATCTCTGCCAATAATTGCACAAAGGCGATCTTGTCAGGGCAGCTCAGGAGGCCTGGAGCTCGTAGGCTGAAACCCCTATGGCGCATTAAACTCTGGAATTTTGTTGATGAAATTGGGGTAGCGAAGTTCCAGTTTTACAAGATCAGGAGGTGCTTCCTATAGAGGAAACTACTACCAGAGCCAACTAGCACCTCTGAAAAGAAAACAAATGGGAAAATTCTGGATGAGCTCAAGGTCAGGTGCAGCTTAAAGCTCCAAAACCAAAATACAGACTAAAACTTCCTTTCCCTCCACCCCCCGCCCCCCCCCCCCCCCCCCCCCCCCCCGACAACGTGGTGAAAAGTTCTGCTTTCATTCATCATTTCTTGACATAATGGCACAAAGTCCTAAAATTACATCACTGTATGAAGTGCAATAAAACTTCTTAAACCATCATTTGGAGGTTTAAAACAAAACCCAGAGCAGCTATGAGCTCGTTTTCTACATACAAGCCTATTGAGAGGGCACAGTCCACACCGAGAACTGAGAGAAGAAGAGGAGGACCAAAGATTTATGAACAACAGGATGCTACTAAACATCAGAATGACCCATCATTGTAGTCCTGTACAACAATACACAGTCACCAGTATATCAAAAACAGACATAAGAGTTGAAGAAAAAAGGTCTTTTAGTTGTAGAGGCCCGTTCATTATGCAATTAGGTACATAAGAGATGTTATAAGATGTATTACTAAATGCCCTGCAGTCTCATAAACCCAAAAGTAAGGTTATCTGTCAGTACCCTCCCTTTCCGCCTCAAGCAATACCTCATTTCAGGGAGAATTAGCCGTATTTTATTCACTCACATGCGATGAACCTTGAAATGAGTCCCTCTCATTCCTTTCCTCATGTTCCCATCTCTGTCACTAATGCCTTCTTTATAAAGCTATGCTTTTCTAAGTATCTGGGCATATCTGTTCTCTCTTTTCTTCCTCCACCCATCATGTCACCATCTCTAACAAGTTTTTGCTCCCTCAGCAACTGTTACGTTCTCATTGCTTCCTGCTCTCCAGCTCCCCTTTCTGTGTTCTTTGGACACCTCTCCAAGAGTGTATCTGTCCTGGCATGTGCTTTCTTCCTCCCTTCACACCTCCATGCGCCCCTCAGGTCCTGTGTCTGCAAAACTCATTCCCAACATATACACTCCATGTGGCTTCCTTCCATTCTGCTGTTTAATCTGGAGGAAGAAACCTAATTCAAAGTATGGCATTGCCACTCCTTGAGCTTAATAAAACCTACCTTTCTGCATCCGCTACCGCTTTTTGGTCCAAAAGCCTTCCCTTCACATGTTCCTACAGCCCAACAATTGCTTTCTCTTTGTACAGAAATGATCTCTCTGACATTCCTTCTCTTGCCAAAGCTGTATCACCTGGTGAGTTTTCCATGTTCATCTATGATGTTTTTAAGTCATTATTCCATTGTCCTATTTCTTCAGCTTTTGCGGAGGATTTATTCCTCTCAGGACAAAACTTGCCACAAGTTGTTTGAGCATCTAACACCACTGCTGACCTCAATCTTTATAAAAATATTTATTTCTTTTAAAGAACATCTGGAGTAAGATTTTTAAAGGTTCCTCCCAACTGTGTAATTTAAATGTCTTTTCAGCAACAACCTTGTAAGTTAGTAAACTAACAGCTTTACAACGTTGTTACGTTTTTCTCATATAAGAGCAGTTTTAGAGATGCCAGAGATGCATAAAAGTGGTTCCACCTTACCTTTGACATGGCTTCTCCCATCCTCCAACAGTGGTACTACTATAGTGTTGTTCATATTCCCAGGTGATCTCACAGCTGTATAGACAACAGGTACCGACTGTACCACCACGGGGATACGGTGCACGTGACTCATTTTGTTGGACTGCAAGTTCATGGGGCTTGAAGGTGGTACTGGATGAATAATGTGCAAAAACTGCTGGCCTCCAACACCAGATGCAGAGGCCACAAGAGGACCCGGCGTTAATACTGACGGTACAGATGCTGCTGAGGATACCGATGTTATTACTGTGGGTGATGAAGCTGGTCGACTAGAAGAAGAAGAAGTAGAAGTAGAGGAAGGGGAGGAGGCTGATGCTGTCATGGAAACTGGTGAAGATGAAGCTGCTGTAGGGGACGACCTGGCTTTGTTTATTGACAAGTCCACTGGTTCAGTCTGTGTTTGGAAATGGTCTGTAGATAATGAATCCTCCACGGGGTCTGCCTTCATGTTGTTTAGTAACAAGGGTACAGCTTCCATATCTGGGTAGTTGTGGACGTTTGGAGACTGCTGAGGAAGGATAAAGGGACATAGTTACAATATGTGGCCAAAGATGACTTGCACACCCAATTGCTAACACACATCACACAACTTGGTAACGAAAACCATAGGATTTGTTTCCTTTCCTTTTATGAGCTCATAATTTTAAAGGACAAATTCAAGCTAGAAAGCACAGATGTGTTCATGTTTTTTAATAGAACATTAAAAAAAAGGTCTACTCCCACTTCTTAGAAGGTGGCAGGATTAACTGTACAAAATCACCTTGTTTCTTTGCACTATGCAAGGTCATCAGTCACAAAAGTTTTACTATCTCCACAGGTAGCCACAATTTAAATTCACAGGACATTTCTTCCCAACATCTAACTTTAAGCTACAGCGTTACTCTTGTGTCATCTCCAATGGACATAAAGAAAAACTGGTCACCACCAGTTTTCAAACAACTTTCTGCATGCTTGAAGACTGTAATTTTCCCCTACTTGTCTACCTCCTTCTAGACTAGGCAGACCTTGCTGCTGCTGTCTGTCGTAAGTCACCTTTAAAAGAACAAGTCTTAGCACTCTTGCTTGCTCTTTGCAGCAATCTCTGCAGTTTTGTCCACAACGCTTTTCAGAAGGTGGTGCCTTACACTAAACACAGTCCTTCAGTTTAATGTTTGACTTTTTGCATTCTGCATGGTCACTGACAACGAACTCACAGGTCAATACAGAGGCCCATGTTTGTACAGTTGTCCTGTTACAGAGAGCAATGGCTACAGCGACGTGTTATTCTGAATTGGCACATCAGATAGCCTTTCCCATTGTTACAATTTTAACTTTTTTTTTTTATTTTTCCATACTAATTAAGAACAATTTTCCCGACTTCGCAAAATAATTTGATGCTTTAGGCCAACTCTTTCAAAGCTGGTTGGTCTCAATTTATTCTAGACTGGTGCCACCTGCTATTTTTATAGTTTTATTCCTTATTTCCATCATCAAAGAGGTGAATGGAATTTATGAATAATGCTGGGCCAGAGATAGATCCCTAGAGAAGCTCATTTGATATATCTTTCCTTTTTGACAGTACATCATCAGTAACTACTCTTTAAAAATGTTTTTTCAAGTAATTTTCAATAGGCAGAGCAAGGAAGGAAATGCCCATCGATAACCTGGTAGTAAGACAAAGAATAGCTCTCAGCACCTCAGCGAAGTACCTCCATGGCACTGTGCTGCAGCAGAGCTTCTCTACAGGCACGCACACACACCTTGTTATGTGCTGTAGTACAGAAAATCAACCTCGATAAAAAAACATCTCCCAAATTACTTCAAACCTCACTTAACCCAAAGCAATCATTCCATATACAGATCTAACAAGCATCCTTTTCATGTTACCTAAGCAGCTCTAAACACATTCTCTCGATCTCTAGATTATAGTATTTACTAACTATCTAAAAATATTAATTCACAAATATTTAAGTCACAAATGTTTGAGTTCGTCTACTCTGAATAAGCTAACAATCAAGCAAGCTATGAATTCACTTTGGGATTTTTACAATCAACTATGTTAAATATTTTCATGGAGAACCCTCCTGGTTTCAAGTTAGAGCCAAATTTCATCACAGAATGGAGTTGTACTGCAAAAGGAAAACAGAAACACTAATAATAAAAATTGTGATAATAATAGCCTAAGTAGATGTTATCCCTTGCATGCTGAAAGATGAAATGTTCTAGTAGATCCCATCTATTCAGCTGATTTGGACTGGCTCTTGCATCTGACACTTCCCTCCATTTGAAAGCAAGAGTGTCTCTGGAACAGTGAGTCTCTTCCTCTATTCATACACAAATCAACTTAAAACAAAGGGACTCCAATTCATCCGGCTCCTGGACCCTGCTGTTCTGCTGTAATACAAATAACAAAAGCAAAAAAATCCCTTTATAAAGACAATGGGAAGTTCTCCTGCTAAAAAAGAACACAGAAGCCACTTCTCAAAGCCCATAACCAGCTACCAGTTATGAAATTTCTTTTTCAAGAAGGCAAAATCACCTGTAATTGCCCAGTGATGATTCTGGGTAACTTCCCCTGAAACACTTTATCCAGGCTATTTTCAGGAATGAGATTCTGCATTAGGCATACTGTATGTGCCATGACAAAGACAAAGCCATAAACATACATGGCACAAGTAGTTAATTTGTCAAATCTTGGCAAGTCTTACATATGCAACAGGACAACAGACTGGTTCTGCTGAAATAACAGATCAGTGGTAGACTGAAGGCAAGGCGGAGGGGGACACCGTGCACAGGGTAAACCCAAATCTTTCTAAGGCCAAAGGCAACATCTTCTGTCTTAAATGTGTGAGAGAAGGGGGATAAATGGGATTAAATTAAGAACAAGGCAGATGAGGAATCCCCTTGTGCACACAGCTGGGCAAGGGGCATCTAGAAGCAGTATGAATCGCCAGCTCCATCCACAGGGCGGATAAACGTGCCACAGAGGAAGCCCTGCGTGTTGGCATACTTCCAGGCTTCCCCTGGGTGCCAGAGGCAGATTTCAGGTTGACTCAATGCTGCCTGCCTCAGCAGCACAGCTTGTTACTCTATCAGGTGAAAGATAGATTACTCATTGTTGTCCTCCGTTGGTCTTCAGGGGAAACATCCTGGCACCCTGAAGTGCTCTGAGGGCACAGAGGACTTGATGTACCCAGTATATACACATCAGACTGGCCACACTGCTCCCATGAGTCTTCTGACTTCTGGGACTCTTCCGACACAGGACACAAGGGATCCACATGGACCTTGAAAGCAGTCCATCACTAAACTAAGGGCAGTCTGCCCTGAAGTCCCACCTGCCCTTGCAGTGAGCACCATCAAGTCCCTTACAGGAATAGTAAGGAAGAACCTCAAACCCTTATGTATCTGATGCTGCACAAAGTACTTTTTTCATAGAGAGAGCCAATCGTCTTTGAGACAAAGCGCAGGTCATTTATCAACATAGACTTACAGATTTTTATAGGTGGTGCTAAGAACAGGCCTCTGTTTTACTATAGTAATTACAACTAGTCTTTTGGGAATAAAAAAAAAGAAAGAAAAAAGTATCATGTAAGTGCAGTCTATCATACAAATCACCTTTTCTTTTAACAGCTCTTCTGCATTTACTTTTGTGATGCACATTCCTAACATTTCATCTGCCTTTTGGTAGGTACCCTCTTCTTGTCCTGCGCTGCTGGATGGACCACACAGTCTCCATGTACTATGGTAACATAGTTGATATCATTATTTCAGTCTTCAGTAGGGAAACTAAACTCTAAACCTTTACAATCCCTTCGATGACCTCCTTTCCCTGCCAAAACTCTAAGACCAAGAGTGCCCTTTCTTTGGTAAATTCAGGCTGTGACTTATGACAGCCGACGTTACAAAAGACAGTAGGATCCTTATCAAAACAGGTTTGTGCATCTTGTACTTAAGATAAAAATTGTAAACAAGTGTTATATTTTGTTCTAGTCGTAGAGAACAAAGAGATTTACCCCAACTCACACTCTCCTACAGTGATCTATGAGTGGCACAGATGTTTCTCCCAGATCTCAGATTTTATCTGAGCTGCCAGAGCTCTATTTAAACTGCACTTCAATCAAAACTTTGAACACGAAATTAACATTTTTTTCAGAAATGGATGGTATAAGCAACCCCCTTCCTAATGACGATAACTATTCCAGAATTTGGAACTAGGTGACAAAGAGTAGGAACAAAGCCAAAATGGATGGCTGAATTCTCAGCACACTATTTCTTAGCATCTCCCCAGAACATTATTAACAGAGAATTAACTGTTCATTTCCCCAGACAATGACTGTTGCTGTTAGCTTTATTTAACAGAACCACATCTTTTCTAATTGAGAAGATCCCAACACTATGGCAGGGATATTCAGAGGTATACCTTCAGCCAGTCTGTCAGCTCATAAAGTCAATTGGACGAAAAACAAATGGCTGTGTGGTTTTTTCTTTTGTCTCTCTATTCCTGACTTTCCATTCTCATCTAGTGAACTGGGCTTCTTATGGTGGTGTGGGCTCAGCTGATTGCTAGTTTGGGTGTCTGAAACAGGTTTCTCCTGTCTGTCTCCAAAAACTATCTGCGTTTGTTTTGCAAACTTCACTTTGGTTTTAGGGGTCTAAACTCTGTTGAGAGTTTGGCAGCTTCCAGAGCGTTTGGTGGGTTAGAAAGGGTTCAGCCTGAGGTCCCTGTAACCCAGTGGTCTGCCTTGGATGCCAGCCCAGACCATGGGAACACAATATGAGGGGGTACAGCTCCACGCAGCTTCCCCTCATCTCACCGCTTCTGCCTGCTGCTACAAAGGAGAGGGACAGCTTCAGCCCTGCCTCCAGCTGGGACTTGGAGGCAAATCTCAAGGATGCCTCTCTCTGCAACACCGCCGTCACATCCTTATGCCTTTCACCATCCACTCAAATCCAGGCTGAATCAGAACTGGAAGGCAGGTGAGGATGGCTCTCCTGCTAGAAAAGGCTTTTTAATAAAGCTGCAGCCTCTCCTAGTCAGTGCTTTTTGCGCCTGCCCTTTAAAGCTGTACACCAGTATTCTCCGCAGCGCTTCGTTTCATTAGCTTGCCATTAATAAATGCCGCCAGGAACAAAACACGTGATGTCCCTATTCACAAAGCTTTCTTTGGCTGTGTAAAAAAGCATTCCTTGCTGCCCGTTTCCCTGACCGCTAAGGAAAAACAACCAGCCAGCCACACAACCGGCCACAACACCCTGAGTGAAGCCTGGTGAAATCGTGGCTGATAACGTGTTATCTCCTGGATGACCACCCTTTCATGCACAGTTCTACTTCATCTTCTCCCTGCTCCCTGAACTCCACCTCCTCTTCACAGAATCATAGAATGATTAACTTGCTTTGGGGTAAATTTTGCAACAGCCCCTTTCCACTCTCTTACTCTACTCATGGCAATCTTCTCAGTGCACCAACACTGTCTCCCATCCATAACCAAGTCATCCAGAGGCTCATAGTTTCCACACAGCTGAGGTTAAAAACAGTGAAAAAGCAAAGATTATTTTGTTTTCAGCAACTCATCCTGATGTCTTGCAGTTCATCAGCTTCACAGGGTACTAAGCTTCAGTGAATGTTTATGCCTTTGTGGAGTTTTATTGCTCCCGCGCAACAGAGTTTACAGACCTCCAACAATCAGTTGTCAGCTTTTAAAATGTTCTTCCTTTCTGGCAGCAATCTCCCAAGGTCAAACAATTTGTAAGAAGGCATAGCAAAAAAGCTGTCCTTGATGACGGAAACTGAACAGACTAAATTTAGCATTTATAAAATAAGCTGGCTTTGAGGACAGGAAGTTAAAAAATAAATTGCTTAAACGTTTAACTCTTCAGTCAAATCACACAAACCCCTTTCTTGGTTGTCATCGTGCTGCCCCACCTCATTCTGCTCTGGCAGGAGAAATTTCAGGCAGGATGATTTTGTTTTCTCAGAGTTAAAAGACAGCGAGATGAGAAAAATCGCACTCCTTTTGAAAAGCTACCCACAATTTTAACTGTGTTGTTTCCACTGCCGTACCAAAATGCCGAGGCTCGGCGCTGCAGACATGGAGTCTTCTGGGCAGCTAGTGCAGAACTGCACCCAGCTACCACAGCTTCCAGCCCTGATCACCATGCTTGGAGGGTGAAATCTAAATAACCAGGAATATTCTTCAAGTTACAGATTTTCTAACACTTCACAGTAAAAGAAACACGCTAGGTTCGAAATGACAAAAAGCACTTGCAGAAGTAATTTGCTTCGGCACAGCACATGGATGTGCTTACAACTCTAATGCCATTAGACAGGTGTGCAGGTGGACTGAGTTGAGGACACGGTGTGTTCATCTTTGCTATACAATTTGGTTTTTATAATTAAACCGGAATATTGTCCTAATCTGTCCTGTAGATAAGGGTAGAAAGCTCATCCTCGCGAAATTGCAATTCTGCAGGTGCTTGCCATGAAGCATATCTGCCTGTATGGAGTTTTGTCCTGTCACGCCCCGACTAGGCACTTGCAGAATAGGAAAGGCTGGCACACAGCTAGCTTGGGGAAGTAGTGGTTTGGGCACTTCAAAGAGCCCTGTAAGTTACAGCTCAAGTACCCTGCACTTTACTCAGTCTTTTTTGGTTTATCTTGCTAATCTAGCAGTGAACTCTCTTTGAAATTAGGGGAAGATATGGTTTTGGAAACACCTTCCCGTCATGAGAAACTACATTCACAACACTCACATGCTTCCGTCTGAAAATGTCCACTTCAACGAAAGCAACAAAATACTCTAACAAAAGGGAGAAGTAATAAAATCTGGGAAAAAAAAGTGAACTAAACAAACTCTAGTTGGAACACTCTGCTATCCCCCTGAAAGGATGACACGTGCAAGACTCAACCATGCTCGCTTTGAGACGCGACTATCGTTATTAATGGGTACACGAGGGGTACACCACCACAGTGGTGACAGACAGCTGCACAAAATCAGAAGGGCGAACACGTAGACAGCTGAGAGCTAAAACTGAGCAAAATACTTAACATTTTGTTTCCAAATGCAAAAGCACCAAGCGAACAGGCGCTTGTGCCCTTCTGCCCGAGGCTGCTGCTGCAGGCGTTCCCAGGCTGCCACAACCGCTCAGCCTGGATGCGTTGGACAAACGCAAGAGGTCACGCTGAAGAAGAGAGCAAAATGCAGGGCAGCTTTCTCTCTCTTTTTTTTTTTTTTTTTTTTTCCCCTGGAATCAGGAATTTAAAAGTAGCTTACTATTAGCGTTCAAGAAATGGTTGCTCGGGGTCAGGGTTACATTTGCGTTCCAAGGAAGAAGGGAGATCCCCAAGAGATGGCACTCCCAAGTAAGGCTGAGTCAGACTCCGTTACAACAACTCCCATTTAAGCTTTTCAAAAAAGCACCAGTTGGCACCCAGAAAGACAGAGGGCAGAGTCCAGGAATTATTAATAAAAAGACGTTCAATGAAAATGCATTTGAACAAATTGGAATCGATTCAACAGGAGAGACTGAGAGACACTCACTTTAAAGTACTCGTGATTCACCTCCTAATGTATTATTATCTCTGCATAACACTTGGATGTTTGATTTTAAAGTGGATGTTTCTAACCCTCGAGGCCTAAAAATAAAATTTCTATTCTCTTTGTGAGTCTGAAGAGGCAAAAGAAACTCAGCACATGCTATGAGGTGCAGGTGGCCTTTGTTAGCAGAGTGTTGCTAAATGCATAGAACCTACAGAAGATGCCCCAAAATAAAACAGAATTAACTAAGAGCTGGTGAGAACAAATTCAAACAAACCATTCATACCCAGACAGCAAAAATTCAAGCTTCAAGGCTGTAAAAATTATCTTTTAATGTTTCCTGAACACTCACACTATGGTGTTATTCCACAACTACTTCACAATAAAAAAGTACCACGGGCTGCAACCTTTAGTAATAGCTCAAACTAGGACTGGGGAAACGTGCTTCAAAATGAAAAGAAGATCCCTATGCAAACAACATTAATTTTTAAACATAGGTTTAACAATGAACACAAACACATCTAGTGTGAAATGACTTATTTTTTAAATAATACATTTGCAAAGGCAGAGTAAGCATTAAGGTTACTTGGCATTTAACTCTCCTGTATCAAAACTCAAGAGTTTCTCAAAGGAGTTCTCCAATGACACTGAAGAAAATGTGATTACAGACTTCTACTAAGTAGAAGCCCAATAAACTAATCAGCCCCTGTACTATCTAGTATATTAAATGTAAAAATGATACATTTCTAAAACATGAGGCCAAATTCTCAGTATCTCAAACTCTACGTGGGCCTCCTGTGATTTTCTTTTTTTTGAAAAGCACCAAAACCTAACACCTCAATCCCTAAATCATTAACACATTCAGAAAACAAGCTGTTCAGCATAGATGTATTCTATATATTTGAGTAGTGTTACTAGAATGCTTCATCAAAGGAAGAATCTGTTGAAAGAAACTAACTTATGCCAATCACTATGTCACAGCTCTTCAAGAGAAATGAGCCTAACAAAAATGTGGAACAACAATATTATAAGACTTCGCTTGAAATATTACTTGCTTAAGCATATAAAGAATACTGATAATATATTGTATTTCTTGTACTAATCTATTTCAGATATGAGAAAAATTTATGAACAAATGGCAGATACCTAAATAATTTTTAAAGAGGAGGTAGAATACTATGAAAAAATATCATATTGCCCCCAATTCAGAATTATTTTTGGGATTTAAAAAAAAACTTAGTTTATAAAATCTCAGACAACAAGAATTTCACACACTTACTTAGAAGCTCTCCTCGAGAGTTTTTCCTCTATGTTTTTGGGTTAACTCTTCCCCTTTTTCATTTCACTCCAGTATTTATTTTCTCTAGTCCAATTTTAAATCAGAATCTTTCTATTTAGTTTACTCAAAAACTTGAACTAATAAATTTGAGTCCTTGATGTTTACATTAGCAAATTAATACAAAAAATAGTACTAGACATACAATGGGATTTTTAAATGAATTTTGTCCATCTAGACTAGTTACTTAGCCTGATGTTGAATACATCAGGAACTTTCCGCAAGAACCTACCAAACAGGTTTGCTGACAGAGAGGTTCACCAAATTAGCAAAGCTTAGTGAAAGTAATTTTTGAAAAAAGTACTCAGCAACATTTACATCTCTAGCTGAAAATATTCTAATTATATTCTAAGTTTTATTTTTATCTAACATGGAAACATTCAATGTTTCCACACAAATCAACTTGCACTGAAGAACAATGAAAGCCTGAAGAATAATTCGCAGCCAACAATTTGCTGAAGATCTACAAGTTAAAATTTTGATGCAAAGATTTGATTAAGATCTTCCTACTCTGCGCATCATCACAGAATATTCATAAAAGTATTAGCAAAAAAGGACTATGACAAATAATGAACAAAACTACTATTTATACCCTTTAACTGCCTGCAAGCTGTTGCCCAGCTCCAGGCAAAACTCAGCCATGTCTCCACCAGCCTTGGAGCTCAGCACTCCTGAACTGATCTTGTACTTCCAAGTCATTCCCCCTTGGGCAAGCAGTGCCAGATACCGCAGGAGGGCTCTAAGCACCCAGTAAACACAGCTGACGTGAAAAAGACATAAAAGACTGGGCAGTTAATTCTTTTAAATTATTCCTCATTACTCAGTCTTGCTTGCATGTCCTCTGAAGTATGAAGATACCCATGAACTACTTCAAATATTCTATAGTTATCTGATAAATACATCAGGAGTGGTGGTGGTGGAGGTTCCATGCCTGAAACTCACGTTATCCACACGCTACAAATGAGCTTCTGTCCATCTCTTTCTACTTATCTTTGTTCATCTTAATTTCCACCAGAAGGACTCGCGTTCCTAAATGAACCTCCTCCTTCTATGTACTGTCCTTCAGGCTGAAGTTTAAGATCATTTTGCTCTTCTGACCTCTCAATTGAGATTGCATCTCAATTTCGACACACTTATTTACTAAAATAAATACACTATGTGGAACAAACTATAGTTAGATCTGACTGAAATTAAGCGTTTCAGTGGCTTGGGTGGAAGAAAAAAAAAGTTCACTTTAGAGGGAAATGTTTAAATGAGTTTTTACTAGAATTAGCACTTTGCTGCGTCTGTTCCTCAAACCGACTTTCAGGACCACCTACCCCAGAACTGGCTGCTGGTCCTCATAAAACAAACATGCCTAGTACCATTCGCTGGCACTCAGGGTCCATGGCCAAAACCTCCCATCCTCCAAGTGTGGGTGGCTCTACCCCAGGCTCGTTAAACTGGGTACAACGAGTTTGCCTCTAACCCCTCTGGAACTCCTCCTCCTGTTTCCCACTGCCGCCCTTCCTCTGGGACTGGGCAGCACTGAGGAGGGCACCAGCTGACCTCAAAGAAGGAAAAAGAGCCAAGTTTGGGAGGAGAAGGATAATGCTGGCTGGAAAAAAAGCCCTAGAGAGGCAGACAAAATGCAGAGATTGAGTCTGGCACTGTCTGAAAGAGGAAACTGATAGCAAGTCCTGCCTGGGAAGGCTACGATACCATCAGCAAAGAGATCGAGGCTCCAAGGGGTCAGTCAAGGCAAGCCTGCAAATTAACGAAATTAGGCATTTAAAATCCTAAGCAATCTGTTAGGGTCACCTAATGTCACCTCAGATGCAACTGGGAGGACTGTGAGATGACGATGAGGATGGGAAAGAAAATGGTGCCCATACCCCTGGGCACGGAGTTGGCTGGGAAGGCCACAGGGCTTGGCTGGATGCGAGGAAGACTGTCCCATCCCAGAGGAGAGGAGACAGGTCAAGCTTGGAGTAACCAGATAAAAGAGTTTGTGCCAAGTAAAGCAAAACACCCAGCTAGCACCTGGCACGGGACCCAAAGCCGCTGAGGTTCACCATTCCTCTGCTGTCAGCAGATATCCCTGAAACTCGCTGGTGAAACATCTCGTCCTTCCCCAACACCCGTCCACAAAAATGAAGACAAGAAATGCGTATTGCAGTAATTGTCCATACAAGGTCAGATCAAAGCTAGTGCAGACAGTCCTCGTCCCAACACTGCCCAAAGGCAGATTGCTTCATCTTTCAGGCATACTAATGTTCTTTTCACACAGTTTTTGAGAAGGGAGGATCAGGATGGCTATTTTTGACTTTTTCCCCAAAAAGTGAATGTGCTTTTATAAACTATGAATATGTGTATTTAGAAAATTAGTTTCAAAGCCTCTGGAATGGATTTTGATTCAACTCACTGACCTGGTATGTCACAGTACTTACTGTTACAGAAGGAAAGACCAAGAGCAAAAACCTAACCCTCTTTTCTGAGTCTAATTACAGATTCTGAGTTTAATTAAAGTTAAAGGCTAAACAAGATAGGATATGGATTATGAGATGGACAACTTATTGACACCACGCACGGACCAGTAGAGAAACACTCAGGCAGAGACCATTTAGCGCAACGCTCTGGGGCTGACTGTGAAGAGCTCCTTGTTTCAGTTCTTATCCTAAGGTGATAATAACTAGTTACTGATAATTGCAAACTGATTAGTCTTCAGAAATCTCTTTTAGATAGCAATAATAGAGACGACTCCCACTTTACAGAAGAGAAAATGTAGGGGGAGAATCTCAAGAGTTCTTCCAGTACTACAATATCAAAGTTTAGAGTTACAACATTAGCGCTAAAACATTGCAATACTCCATAAAAATTACATGCATTCTAATCATGAAGAACCTATTTATATTATTTTGTTCTTTCTGATTTTTAAGAGTATTGAACATAAATAGCATAGAACAAAATCTATCATTATTCACAATAACTTTCATGCTCTAAAGCAAAGCCTGCAGTGTGTATCTACAATAACTCTCATTATTTGAAACTATCACATCTGAAATCTAAGACAACTGTATACATATTCTTATTTCTTTATACCTTTAATCTTAAAAACAATATATTAGCAACTGAACTAAAATGAACTCAAACTGATGATTTTTTTAATAGTTAACAATATCACAGTGATTTTTATTACACAGCAGAAGAAACCAGGTATTTACTTGTTTTTTTCAGAACGGAGTAATTAACAGAACAGAAACTAGTACATTCACCACGTTATTAGTTATGGATGACATCACTCCAAGTTTGTTCCAGAGGACTAATTGTTTTTAAACAGAGAAAACATCAGTTTTCAAGAAGGTGTTCATAACAGCAGCTTAATAACTTTTCATTTCCTAAGCTTATAACAACTTTGGAATATATGACAAGTCTCTAAAATTAAATTCTGTTAGAGACAAAATTGTTGTTTTTTGACAACAAGTAATACATATAAAATACCAGATTAGACACCTGAAGCAAAACTGTAGGTAAAAAAATTCTCAAGTCCCCTTAAGAGTTACATATTTTAATTTAATGAAAACTTCTTATATGCTCCCCATGGTGACAGGGGCAACACGGCACAAACTATTTCTTCTGCTTGTCCAGATAAAAAGTGTAAGAAATGGAAAAGGAGAAAAGAACCCTTTTATTTTGGTCCACTAATTATTTTTCAACAGAATTAAAAGTTTTATTTCATTTACAAGTTCTTTAGAAGTTTCTGTTTAATAAAAAAAAGAGGGGGAGGAGGGGGAGATAAACGTTAAAATAAACCATCATTAATGATTCACATTGACCCATTTAATATTTAGGTAGTCAGGGAACATACATTAGTTATTTTCTGATCTTTTTGTTGTTTCTTTACTGATTACAACAAGCTAGTGAATTTGAAATCAATTCCCAAAAGTTTTTGGTTGACCTAAATACCCTTTCTCTGGCTCCTCCTCACCTCTTTCCTTTGTTAACAAAACAACACTCTATACAAAGTTTACCCTTGGCTCTTTCACAAAGCCAAATGATTTGGGCTCAATTCGGATGCCCAGGCATATCAGACCTCTTGGTGAAGGGAAGACGGCACGGAGATGGGGGCCAGGCTCCAGCATCCTCCCAGGGAGGTGCTGGCAGTGGCTGGGGTACACCATGTGGAGGGCACAGGTGACAATGCTGACAGCCATGCGATTTGCTACCTACGCAAAACCCAGCCAAAGATGCACACAAGGACGTCCTGCAAGCATGGCAGGCAGAAGAAAAAAGTTCATGCTTTGCTTCATGCTGGTAAAAAGGTTCTGTAACACTTTATTTCGTATTTGATAAAGAAATAAACACACTGTCGGCCGCGCGATGTCGTGTAACACCACAACAGTGATGCTAGGGTAAGCACTGCCACACATACCCACGTTAGATGCAACGGGACACGATACCTGGTACCGGCTACGGAGCTGATGTTTTGCCATGTCATTGAAATCACTCCCCGTATCTGAACCAAAATTACTGTTATGGTCAAAGAAAAAGGGTCCTCAACTCCACGTCTCCATCGACTGAGAATTTATCGTTGCATTTTACATGCATACATAGACACATGGATTCGCGCTACTCAGCAGCCAAAGCTTACCTGAAAGATCCAAAGCTACCGAGCGTTTCTAGAAGGCTTACAATTCAAGGAGCACCACTGTTTAGGATGTAAGAGTTGATCCCTGCACATGTGCTGGCTTTGCTGCTCTGACTCAGACTCAACTTACATGCAAAACCTATGTGCCAATCTACTTCGGGAGGGGTGCCTGAGGTAACTTGAAAAGAAGTAGAAATTAAATCGTTCTATTTTCCCACTAACCATTGTTACCATGCACAACCATATGAAGATGAGCACACCAAATACCTCTCTGAATAGGCATACTCAAGTTTCTGCTTCTCCTGAGACATAGACACTATTACTCTTGTCGACACATGGGTCTTATGTTCAAGATATTTTACAGCACTAATTAGTACTGACAACTCTCTATATACTACAAATTAAACAGGAGAATTCACACTTAGATGTAGGGCTCTTTTTCCCACTGAATTAAAAAGAGTATTTCTAGCTTTAATACATAGATAATTGCATGTTACAGCCATGAAAATCTAACACGGGAAAACTAAAAGCTGTGAAGTGCAGCTGTTTCATAAAGGGCTTGGAGTCTCACAAGTTTGCTTCAATAATTCAAGGCTTTTACACTCAAGCAATACAGAAGACAGTTTCTGACACAGAGCAACACCTGAGCAGATAGGACCATGCTGCAACCTGGGCCAGAGTCACAGTGTAATTGCTCTGATTAGCTCAGGTACTCCCTTCTGAACGTCAGTATACTCATCAGTTTTGCTCCATTTCACCTCTAACACCCTTCACAACTACACATGAATGTATCACAGGACAGTTTGGGTTGGAAAGGACCATCAAAGATCATCTAGTTCCAACCCCCCTGCCATGGGCAGGGACACCTTCCACTAGATCAGGTTGCACAAAGCCCTGTCCAACCTGACCTTGAATACTTCCAGAACTGGAGTCCTCTTCTACAGCCCCAAAGTCTCTCCTGAAAATTAAGAAGGTGAATTTGGGAGACCTGAGTCCTACACTGACCCGTGTTTCACATTTTATAGGAAAATAATGACTATTCCTCAATGAGGAGACATTGAGGAGAGAGTCTCAAGTTCCGGTCCCATGTTATTTTAGATAATCACTGGATGAAATCAGTGAAGGGTATTTTGTAAGCAACCTGTGAGATTGTGTGAGCCCACTTTCCTCTAGCACAGCTGTCAGCAACCTCTGGCTTGTGTGCCAAAGGTGGCATGTGGGTAGATAGAGAATAGCACACAGCAGGAATTTGATGTTAAAGTCATCTGTCTCTCACAAAATCAAGATGTCATGAATTACTTGTTTGGTAATACACGTCCAGTTAAGAGAAAAATCCTGTTAAGAGCAATGCTGTTGAGAATCTGCCTAGCAAGTAAACTACAATCAAAATATTCTTTCTCTCTCTCATCCTGTAAATCTTAAAACTTGTAAACAGATCAGTTTGAAAAGGATGCATCAGAAGGACCCCATCTCAGAACAGCCTCATAACTGCACCTCGTAAACCATAAAAAGCCTCATAAATAGACCTCTCCTTGCAAGTGCAGGAGATGGATTTGAATTTCTTCAGGCACCAGTGCAAAGTGAACCCAGGTCTTCCACGTCATTAGTGGTTAAATAACCACTTACGGTTAATAAGGGAATTATTCAGGGAATTTAAAGCAGAGTCTGAGTCAGAGCAGTAAATGATGTTAAACATCTCAACCACTCGGTCAGACATCCTCAACAGGAGATCTATAGATCACCTCTCTTCCTAGTCCTGATTGGATGCACAGATCACTGAGTTGCTCTGCCTTTTAAAAGGACCACATAGATAAAACCAAGATTTTAGGCTCTAAGAAATGTAATATATTATTTTTTTGAAAAAAAGAAAATATAAGAAGATTACATTCAATTTTTTCTGGTCAAACAGAAGATTCAAAGACTTCAATTTTGAATTCTGGCACCAAAATCCCTATTGATGTTCCACTTCAGGAACAGATCAGGCTAAATGCTCATTTATTTTGCTGTGCAGAGATTCGGTAAAAAAGGAAAGTCGGATTCACACTTGCGTATGACTTGTGTCCGAGCGACTAGCTGACATGGACATCATTTAACATGACAACAGTGCTGTGAAAAGACTGTTTATAATCCCATTACAAGATCTTAATAGAATGACTCACGGTTAATATAAACCCAGGTGGTCTTCACAGACAGATGAGGTACTTCATCATATTACATGGTAACAAGAACTTTGATATACAAGGGCCTATTCCTCAAGTGCACTAAGCATTTCTGAGGAATCTGTTTAACTTCAAACCAAATAACTCTACAGCTTAGACAGCAATTTATATTCAACTAACTAATCTAGTGCCTGCATAGGATATAATTGATAGCTTTATTGCCTTATTATCCTGGAATGTAATGACAAGCTTTATCACCTTTTTTTTCCCCTTCCCTTCCCTCCCTTTTAAAAACGAAGTTGTTATTATATGGCAGGAAAATAACAGTTATATTTTACTGTCTGTCACAGATATTGCAATTTTATTAAATGTAAAGTAAATTAACAATCATACTGAAAGGTCAGCACTGGGATTTTACGAAGTCTACTGTACTGGCCCAAAGACTAACCACAGTGGCTGTGCTATGTGGAGGAACATAACAAAGCCGATACACTCTTAGATTAAAGGAAACAGATTTTGCTTGCCAAATTCTAATTTTGTTTTGTATGTGAACGTATCATCCTCTAAAATTTGCTTATTTTGTTTTATGAAGTATTATGTGTTCGGCATAACATTAGACAGTGGATCAGCCCAGACACCAGTCCCGTGGGATGTAGGCATTGCTTAGAGTGACCAGGGCTGTTGCTGAACCAACTAATGACTCTTATTCTGAGGGAACAGCTTTCCAAACGGCCAAGAAAGCCAGCTTACCAATTGATCCACTCTGACTATTAAAAATGTGTCCCAACACGGCTGATAGTTAAAACAGTAGGGCCGGCTGGCTGCCAAAAAAAAATGACTGAATGTGAGAATCTGTCAAGGGAAATCTCAGGTTATTTATTTATATTCAGCATTTCAAAAGAGAAAGAGTATTTGTTTAGGCCAGAATTTGCAGACTGTGCCGTGCTTCAGGAATCAATGCTATTTCAAAATGCTGGCCTTGATGTACCCAAATGTGAAAAATTCAGGAATCTTGATAAGACAAAACAATCAAACGTTTTATAGTATTATGTAAGACATAAATAGGAAAAAGCAGAAGTTTGCCAAGTAAAACTTAATTCATGCTTTGCCTTCATCCTACCTGTCTCCAAAGACTTCTATATACAGAAAAATCTTAACTCATATGATACATTTGATCTTGGAAATATTGATTACGCACTCAAATCATGACATTTCAAATCCTATCTCCCTTACCTCCTGAAGTAACAGAATACTATCATAGAGGGCTATGTTTATCATTGCGAGGCTAAGCCAGTTATCTCTGAAAAATTAGTTTACTATGTAACTCTTTCAAGATATAGAAAAATGTCTTACAATGACAATGCAGCAATTGCGCACAACAAAGACGGCAAATATGGTAACTGGTGGTTCTTGGAAAGGTATCATTAAATTCATGTTGAATTCAATAAGTATCTCCTGCTTGAAAGGTTGTGAATGATGAGAGATTTTTTTTTCCAGAATTCCTCTTACAGGTTACCTTCGTCCAGTAAAAGAACTAGTCCGGCTATTCTCAAACAAGCAGCCAAATCCTCCTGGGGAACGGATGCCGTTGAACCTTGACTTCAGTCTTTCAGATCTGGCACAAAGGCCAAATCCTTGGTACATACACAGTAAGAGGCATGCCACTCATTTTCTCTCCGCATACGTTTTTGGTAATGACACAGAACACAGTAAAAATTACGGAAGAAGAGAAAAAAAAAATCCAAAAGATTACACTAAAAGGAGACATTTTAATAGATTAACTCATTTAGTTCATCTAAGTTATAACTAGAGGATCTAAGGAAGAAAATGAGGAAAAGCAAGCCCTCTGCTTTAAATTCCCAAACAGAGTCTGTACGTGTGTACGCATACCAAGAGGGAGAACATCGCTGGGCAAGATGATCTCAAAACCACAGCTAGCACTGAACTTCCTTTCCTTGAACAAAAGGACATAAGGCAATAAAAATTCCCCTGAACTAGAACTCAATGGCTTAAACCTCAGAATACATCATCTGTTTAAAATGTCATAACACTGTATTTCTGTTAGGTTACTGCTATTGATGAATTAATCCAGACAAAGCCCTTTCCTAACAGCTAAGTAGCTTATGAAATTTGAGAGGCACTTAGTTATCAAATACTATTCTGCTTATGGTACTCAGGGGTCAACATGCCTCTTGAAATCTTGCTGTGAGTTTTGAGAGCTGGTTTTTAGTTCACTTTAAGTTAACTTAACCACCAAATAAACTCAATAAAACACCACAGCTGAAGTCAATGAACCAACATACAGTACAGAGAATAAAATCCAGAAAATTTACCGATGGTGAAAGGAGCATGTTAAACTGCTTTTATGATGACAGTAAAACAACAGAACGCGTGTTAGACTTAAGTAGCCTTTATGAATATTTGAAGAGAGTGTACTTTGAAAATTGCAAAAAAAGCACTGACACCTGCCATCATAAAGGTGTGCCACAAACAGGTTGCAGGTAGGGATAATATTCACCACAACTATACTTGGATGTCTACAATGTAAACACTGGTATGTGAGCTACAGGAGTTTAATCTTCAGCTGTAGTCAATAGATCTAAGGGGGGAGAAAGAGCTCTCAGGCTGAGTGGAGCTGCTGTCTGCCCAAGAACGAGATTGGTCCTCCGGGCTCTGGGCTTCCACCAAGAAATCTTCCCCTGATTAACTAAGTCCAACCACCATCCTGCATACACATGCACCAAAATGGGCTAATGCTAAGGTAAGAAAACACATCACTTGGGAGATTTTTCTACTATTCCATCTGTGTAATGGAAGAAGGTCACTCTCACCATAATTACAACATACAAAGGGATGGTCAAGATTTCGGGTGGGGAGCTGTATACTCAGGTAAGTAGTGAAAAACAGAAGCAAAGTGCCTCAATAAAAGGGAGAGTCTCATTCAGAAATTCTGATTTCCTTGATCTGCCAATGTCCCCTTTGTTTTGTCCAGATCAACCTTCAGCCAAAGGTACGCATGGTTAGAACGCGGCTCAAGTAAAGATATAAAGAGCACAGCAGGAAGCAGAAATAGCACGACGTTACTCAACCAAAATGAAACAGAGCTGGCTATAGAATGCTCCAGAAAGACTTTTCTTCCTTCTTCTTCTTTACATGAGGCACCATTTATAGGCTTTTAGAAGGCACTAGACATAGAGGACGTCCAGAATACTGAATTTTAACTTCAGCCTGGTTTTCCCAGGAAGGGTATTAATATCTTTAGGCTAATGAAGGGAATCACAGGTATTAAGAATATTTATTACCAGAAACCAGTGAAGTGGTTCAATTTATTCTCAATGGAAAACTCTGAAGTGACCAATACAATGAAAATATCTATATAGTCATGAATGACTGATAAAATGGAGTAAGACTCATTGTTTGCATTCATGACAGAGACGTTTTCGAACAAGCAAATTAACAATACATAGGAGATTAGAAAGAACAAGTAGGGAACATGTGAACTGCTGTCTTTTCTGTTTTACAGTGCATCATAAAACTTTTGAAAATTAAGATACTTAATCTGAGTTTGTATTACGAAAGTCATGATGTAACCTGGTACAATTTGTGGTTCACATACTGTTAACAAATATACACTACAAATGGAAAGACAATAAACTCGACACTTGCGTGGTTACTAAACGGCTTGAGCGTCGGTGATCAAGTGCAGCTTGCAGCTGAGTTCGATGTACTGAATCGGTTCACCTTACGGAATAACAATTTCTGACAAAGTAGATTGCAAACACAAAAAAAAACAAATTTTATTTTCCACTAACAGCAACTAAATTCAACTGACCTCCACGGACTATGAGCTACAGCTTTTTGCTTGCTTAAACTACCAAGACTACTACTCATATAAGAACGGGCACTAATGCGAGGACTGCAGACCTGGCCTCACGTGTCCCTAACGCCTTGGGCAGCTACAAGGCCACCACTGCGCTCCAGCAATGACAAACTTCATTGATGGTTAACTCTCTCCGCCCGCCATCTGCTTACACCGCAGTCAGAGAGGTGGTAAATGTTTAACGGGGAGGAAACCAATGAGTGAGTCTTTGGCAGCTACAGTCAGCACAGTGCTTATTTTTGGGTGATGAATCACCACTTTTATCCCAGCCACACGGTGCTGGTATGTTCACTGTGCAGAAAACCTCGTTTCTGGATGGGGCTGGTGGCAGGGCAACAAACACTGCTCTTAGTAGAGCCACGTCAAGAGACTGCTTTGGACAAACCAGAAAATCCTACAGTTGAAGGTGGCTGCGTGTGATACTGCTCACCGTCAGCCAGCCACACACTGAGCTCTGGGAAAACGGGACTACTTGTTTGGAGATCTCACAGAGTTTATTTATGGTCAATAAGAACCACCTTTTCTTTGAGAGACGGTGAAAACAAGATAGAGAATTCAACAAAGTCATGCAAGGTGCCAATGACAGCACCCAAGGTGAAATCTGAATCCACTCCCTTGCAGTCCTCTTGCATTAAAGTGATTTCACATCACAACAATAATACTTACAGCTCTGTCAAAATCGTGAATGAACTCGCAAAAATTGGAAAATTGTGAAAAACCGGGCTAAACAACGTCAGCTGAAACACGTCTCCGAAACGCACTGTGTGCAAAGCCCTTGGCAGCCTCACCGCAGGCTGCCCGGGACCAGGGCCAGGAGACCTACTCGATGTCGTCATGGGCTAGAAATTTCACTTCAGCTACCTTTAAAGCCCACCAAGACGAGAGAGAGGTGAGGCAGGCTTTTTTTGGCACTACAGTACAAGTGCTCTTTAGCAGAGCTGTAGGTTGTCAAGATTTATTTGCCCTCCTCCCCTGGCCTCTCATTCTAAGTTTGGCACTAGTTCAAGGTCTGACCCAGCTTTTGGTACTTCCTCCATGGTCTCCTGAACACAGATTTCCACCACAGCAGCACTCATGGTCACAGCACAGTTCCCTATAGGTCAGCATCTACTTTCTACAGCATATCAGCTCTATCACAAATGACATCCCAATAAAACAATTAACAGATCCACTGACATTTTGTCTCAACATTAAGAGATGTGACAAAGTCAATGAATACATCGCACACACTTCAGGGTAGGGAACGGGTCATGCCAGTGATTTTGCTTTAGTATTAACTTTGGTGGAATCCAGAAGCCCCAACAAACTCAGAAGATTTCCTTTTGCCACCTCAAAACAGGCATCTCATAATTCAAATACTTGCCTCAGCATTGCCTACAGTACCAAGTTATTCCATCCTTTTCATTCCACCTTTAAAATGACATCAACAAGTGCCAAGGCTTTTTATATAAATAAGCTCAAGCCTGAGAATGCATCTGTCTATACTAGTATCCACTCCAAATCCATTAATTTTGGGATCCATCAAGAACAGTGGAATGTTAATAATTATTTATACATAGATATACACAAAAAAACCTATAAAAATTAAAATATTAAAATATTTATTTATATATCTGTATATAGTATATGCTTGTGTATATATCCATACTATATATTAATTTATTTATCTAAACATATAAATAAATTAACTATAAAGACATCTATTATAAAGACATATATAATAAAGATAAACATTTTTGAGACCAGGACTATTCTTTGCACCACCAAGCTTCTATTTACTGACCTGAGGAACAGCTGAAAAATCAGCGTAAGACATTGACTTCACTTGCATATCTCTTTTTCTCTTTGTTTTTTTCCCCTTTGCAAACTCTTTAGAACAAAACAATCAACATCAGTTCTTCCTTTTTAGCCAGTTAGTTTTTATTAAGATTCCTCTCAATATTGCAATGAACATTTTAGTTTGAGAATTTCCAATTCATTCCTGCTTATGACAGTTGGTTTTACACCAGCGCAACCCTAATATCGTCCCTTCAAAGATCAAAGGAGAAGAGAGAGAATTTTTATAAAATCAGCTCTAATTCCATTAGATTTCAAGCAGTGCTTACAAATCTGTTTCTTGGGGACCAATCACTAAAATGCCTCTTTCAGCTCTGGCTTCTTATTTTTCATATGTTTTTCAGAAATTCATTACCCACTAACGACACTGAGCAATGAATATTTTTGTATTGTATATACAATATATTGTGATGACTATTGGCCAGAAACAGATGTCTAATATACACTGCACATACACTTGTTGCTTCCAATTTGCAATCCTTCAGTGTGTAAAACGGACTTAAAGCCACAACACTATTTCTACTCCTCATTTCCACTGCCACCTCTGGAGCAGAATTGTAATCCATCATTTGCAATTCATGTATAATTTAAAGGATATCACAGCAATGTGTCAGACACCACTCTGTAAAGCAAGGATGCCTACCCAAAAATCTGGTTGTCAATTCGAATGAATCTGCATTTAAGCTCTATTCTTATTTTTCAATTCTGATATACAACAGTAGTAAATTTCTCAAAAAACAAAGTTCTGCATGATGCTATGGGACACATCAATGTTTTTAGAGGGACTAATACGGAATCTTTACTTCAGTGCCACAATACAAATACCGTTAGCTGTTCCAAACTACAAACTATCCTTATAGTAACATAACATCACTTTCCAAAATAAGAACTTAAACAATTAATATTCTCATATTTTATTGTTAGTTCAAGACAGTTACAATTACAGTTTCAGTACAGTGATCTATGAAGAGCACCTAACAAGACTCAGCAGTGTCATATATAAATTTATCTATACAGGAGATTTCAGTAGCTTACGTAAGAACCAAAATTTGGAGAAACTGTTTTCTAAGTTTACACGTTAGGATAATCTTTTTAATAGAACATGTAGACTAAGTTGGGGATTTCAGAAAGGATTATCCCTCTGCTATGGAACATTCTATCTCAAAATTTCCATTAAAACCCTTTTGAAATGCTATCAAGCTACCATCACCAGTATTGTTTGAAACACCTGAGCCCATATCTATGAAACTCCTTCAAATCCTTTGGCACCATATCTAAATGAGGGTGTCTGACACCTTGCATCCTGCGCTATATAAAGCCTTCGAAAAAAGAGCCAGGCCAAGGCTATGGCTGGAAAAATACTTTTTTTTTTTTTTTTCCCCTTAATTAATTAGCTGCATGTGTGACTATATACACATCTTTAAGAGACTGATAGAATTAAAGACCTGATCTACATACCTGGTCAGGTACCTGAACTCTCTTTGTTTAATTGGAAACGAGGAACCTAAGTGCTGTGATGGGTCTGGAGCACAGTCTGCTTACTACAAAGTGGAGATTTACCTTCAAGCTCTGTCCATCTGTCTTTCTGCTACTTCCCTCTTCTCCTTTACCATCTACATCACCGTTGCCAGAGTAAAACCAAAGGTGATCATTTCTCAACCAACCTGTCAAACAACCGCTGCTGCGCCGTGGCTGGTTAATCAAACGCTTCCCCTTTGAAACGTACATGCTGGTACTTTATCTGCCACCTCAAATTAGCGGCTCCGAAAATTCAGGTCCATTTGCAAACCACAGTCTGTCCCAATCCATTATCACACGACACTTGGTCAGCAAGCAGATTGTAAATTAACATTTCCATCTTCTGCTGTAGCCTTTTAGTCATAGTAATTACAATAAAATCTCTTTAATCAGCAGGCTCATAAAATAACCAAGACGGATGTCTTTTATTTGAGGAAGACCTTGTGATACACATTATGTCAGCAGCTGCACAGGGAGAATATCGGGCTTTGCTAAGGTAGTGAAGCGGGAAGCTCTCTCACACTCAAGCCACGACCAGCTATTTGAGTTCCTCACTGATTCAACGCCTTCTGCTGCAATTAAACTGAAACAAATAACAGATAATTCCAGTTTTCTCTTGTACTCTCAGTGTATTTCCAAAGATTTTAATAAAACGATCCTGCAAAATGCCTGCAGATCACCTAAGCAAAGACAGACGTGCTCCCGTAATATCATTTCTACAGCGTTCAAGGCAGCCTTTTCAACAGGGCTTATAATTAAGAACGCTTTTGATGGTGAAATTGGGCCTCTGCTGTTAATCAAAGGACCAAAGACACCCCTCAGCATGCATAATTCTGCACCTCTTTGTTTCAAGGAAATCTTGACAGGAAAATAATGGTTCCTTCCATTTCTTTCTTCTCCGTCAGTTAACCAGGGAAGGTTATTCTGCTCCAGTCTCCCAACTGCTGCAGCATAAATTACGAGAGAGGGAAAGACTTGGAGGCACATACTTCCCAGGAAACCTTCTGCGTGTGTTTTGCACTGGGGGCGAATGAACCGACTTGGGCAAAACGGCCTCTGCTAGAACCTACGGGTACGACCCAGAGCGAATTCAGTGCTCGCTTAAAATTCAGGAAAATTGTAGCCAGCTGAAACAGTCTGTATCTCCAACCAAACCCATTTCTCATTGTTCAGATTTCCCCAAATATGATCTCATCTCAAACCCAGCTAACCTCAGAGGCACAGCACTGCCAAGACTCCTCAAAGGCTTGAAAGACCTGGAAACAAAACACAACATATTTTTGCAGAGCTTCTGTGTTGAAATAAGGTCCACCTTAGATAAATCTTTCAAGTTTACCAACTGCTTGTATTTCCAGGAAAAATCCTTAGGTTTATAGGACACATCTGAGTTTCCTACTTGTAGAGCTAGTGAGTACTCAAGGCACAAGAACTTCTGGTAACAGGGAAATAAATCAGAATTAAAAGGTACACAAAAAATAACGGGGAAAGTGTACGCAAACAGAAGAAATCTAAGAAGCTTTGTTCAGTCTCAATCTTCAAGACAGGTCAAACACTTCCTGATCCCGCTTTTCAGTGTTTTGATCCAGTCATTGATTTATCCCCCAGAGCAAATAAAGAAGTTTAATCTTCAGACAGATATTGAAATCACTGCAGCTAAAGAGGTAAAGAGCTCTCAGAAATAAAAACCATCTCGGTTTGCAAAAGCTTTTTATACTTGCAAATTTCATTAATCATTCTTTTTACAATGTGCAAGTTAAAGACAATAAATCGAAACCACTCCTAAAAAACATCAAACTAACAGAGACAGAGGTCCCAGGGCAATCTCCACCATGAGTTAACTACTCCTGTGCTGCTTCCTTGATGTTACTGGCCAAAGAGGCTTGTAGGAGATACGGACATCCCCTCACCTTGGCTGTATCCCCTCTGTGTCACATCCATGAGCCTCCCACATGCAGGACATTCATAATTCACTGAATTGACAATCTTACTAGGAAAAGATCCATTTAAAGAAAATTCCAGCATGAATTTTACATCAGTTTGCTCCTTCGGGTATTCCAGTATTCTTCAAAGAGAATGTGTGAGTAATTAATGCAGGTTCATATGTTTCTTCCTAGGAGTCGGCCCACATACGTGTTTTTGTCCAACAGGATACATCCCTCAGGAAAGGCCTGAGGAGCACTGGGACCACTGTTAGTTCTCTAGAGAACCGTCAGCCACTTCAATGTCATCATCTACAGGTCCTTCTGAAAGAAGCATGGTCTTTATTTTTCATTGTTCGTACAGAACTTGATCTGATCTAAATATCTCCTTTCCTGCATAGCTTGTTTCTACCGGCTTTATATTTCTTCTACGCTACTCAATTTGGTATTAAAAGCCAAGTGAAAAAGTTCCAGAAGCAACTGAAATATTTAATTCATTTTGAGGAAACATAACAAAAGTTTCTGCAGAGAACATCGATGCTGTCTCTCTACCAGAACCAGGTAGAAGCAGTGGTAATTACAGCCATTTCCTTCTGGTTTGCTGTTACAGAGGGACAGGAGCTGCACTCATAGGAGATGCCACAGAAAGAGATTTGGGAACACAAAGATCAAAGAAGACAGAGAACCTGAGATAAGTAACCGATATAGCATTACCAGTTACAACAGCAGCTAAATCTTATTCTATCAAACATCATCATGTGGCTCTTACAGTAGACTTGAGGGCACAGCATGACAAGATATCTTAGAGGGCTGCATCTAGTCTTATTTTTAGTTTTAAATCAGATAACATTATAAAGACGATGTCCCTAAAGGCCATTCCCACATGCTAAACATTATCTCCTGCCACCCACAGAAATCATGGGGAACAGCCTTTCCACGCTCTAATTTGCACTCTATACTTAAGTAAACCATAATAAAAGCATCTTCTTCTCCGCAGCTCCCCACCCCCTGCCCCTGCTACTGCCTTCTCTTCCAGAATTACTGATTTATGCTGTTATGCAACGTCTTCCAAAACTTACTTTGACTTTTTCCCCAGACATCCTAGTCCGACCACTGGAACAGCAGGAGGGAGATTAAATTTGATACCAGAACATCTCCGCCACGGAGAAGCCAATTTTTTTTGAATTAGGAGCTGGTTTTAATCACTACCAACACTGTGTGGGCAACAGGGTTTTATTCTGATCTCTGCTACAGTCACAACTAGGAAAAAGAGCTACTAGACTGAAACTGAAAACTTTACAAAAATCAGAGGACATTCTTGATGCGTTTTTTTTCATGTATAATCAAATGTTTTATCTGCAGTCACAGTCAGGGGATGAAGATTATAAATTTCCATATTTAAGTCAGAAAGTATACAATGTAAATGCTTAAGATTCAACAGTAAACATCTTCAGATACTCTCCGAGTCCTGGTGGGTGGATCCAACCAGGGCTGCAAGTGCCTGAACGGTGACTGTGCCCCAAAAACTTGTCTGAAAAGGCAATCCAAACCCAAAAATCTTTCACAGACTCTCCTTGCTGTTTAGTTTCTCACAACTTTTCTATGTGAAAGGTGCTGTATGGGAGAGGAGGGAAAGTGTTCCCATAACAGTATGTTCAAGAATGTACAAAAGTGTGGAAAAACACAAGCAAGCAAGGAAACAAAAAAAAAAACTCCATAGGATATCTTTTCTGTTTCAAAAAGAAAGCACTGTCATGACGTGTGCTCCTCAAATTCCTTTTAGGGCTCCCCTCCTTTTTTTTTTTTCCCCCTGATATGGCATAGCAAGCTTATATGGGGTCTTTGTAAGTGAAACATACTGGTTCAGTATTTTTCTAATACCTTCCGCTTGGCAACTTCTTTACTTCCTCATTTTTATTTTTTTTAATTTTTTTACTACTGTTAAACTAAATTTTCATCATAGTATAGCTACAATCCTGGAAAACCAGATATATCTGAGTTTTGACACTTGGACCTCACTCTGTAATTACACAATTACTCTGTAATTGTGAACGCGGACTCATGTGGTACAGCAGAGCCCACTGAGGTGTTATCACCCTATATCTCTTTAAAAATTGCATTTTTTCCAGAGCACCGGCCACTGTTCAGGCACTTTCAACTCTGATCCTTTGCAGACTAAGCCTGTATTTTCCTCTCAAAGTCCTTTTCACTACTACCTTCCAGCGGTAATAAACACAGTTCTTCCAGGTAACAGCTGTCTTGCGGCTTGATGCTCCTTTCAGAAGCATATCACAATGACTGCTACAGGAAAATATCTTAAAATCAGGCTAGTCTCCAACGGACTTTGAAACTATCTAAGCTTTTAAATGTGAGTGTATGAAGCTCATTTTCTGTGTAACACTTGAAGCAAAGCAGTTACCTTAACTGACCCAGGGAAGAGGAAAATGCCAAGCAGCATCTCTCTGAACTATGCATGCAGAGCCAACATTGAGAAAGTGCAAAATGGCAAGGGCAGGACACAGCACTTGAAAGAAAAATGGTTTGTTTTTTTTGAGTTGCAAGCAGTGATCACACTGCTTTAAGCATCTAAAACACAATAGCAGATCAGAGTTTGGTGAAACAGAATTCCATTCACAGCATTTTTGCTTCCCAAGCCTATTTGGGAAAAGACTTAAGTGTCCAGAGATATGTCCCAGGCTCCTCAGTTTACTCCAGCACTACTCCAACAGTAACACTGCTACATGTTCATAACTCTTGAAGAGCCAAAAATGCAAAGTCCATGTTGTCATTCACGAGCACACCAAATATATCACTGCGCCTTTTTTGGACTATAGTTATGACCAGACAGGTTTCTAACCTACCAACAGGGCATAAAGAAACAAGTCTATTTCTCTAACACCCGTGAAGTACACACAAGTAAGGAATGCAATATGCATCATTATGTTCAAATGTCTTCCTTTGCTCACGCACAGCTTCTATATATCATAATTCTTCAGAAAAGTTTTCCTGCACCCTCCTCCATCTGATGGTGGGAAGGTATGGAGAGTTTAAATAAATATGGATTCAGCTATTTTTCTGCTGAAGAATACTTGAAAACTTAACAAAAAAAAATATTTTCCCAAATACAAACATGTTTTTGCACTGATTAGTCTACAGGAGAAAGGACTCAGTTTTTTTCGGGCGGTAAGGTGAGTTGGAAACAGGACCAGCTCCTACAACAATGGGCTCCTGTCCTGCAGCACAATTTTCTACATGCCAATGCAATACAAACCTAAAATCTCATGGCGAACACAGTTAAGGCAGGAAGGACTGTATGGTTGCACGATGTTATTAAACTAGATGATCTTTAAGGTCCCTTCCAACCCAAACCATTCTATGTTACTCACCTCACCTAGAGATGCCAGAGATTATAGCAGCATCAGTCATTTACTCTATGCTAGCATAAAGCACAGCGACTGAGGCAAGTAGCTCCTTCCTCTCCATCTAGTTTATAAAGAAAAGGGTTTATATATGTATATGTATAAAAGCTTTCTTTTTTTTTAATTTCTATGAAAAACTAGTAGATGGCTCAGCCTTTACAGCATTAAAAACATGTATTCAGCACGAGACATGGTTAAAAAGTACGTGCTTCAGCTTATCCTTCAACTTGGAGACTGACTAGCCTCAAACAAGTACCTCAGGATCTCTCTTTTCTCACTTCTAGAACTGAGCAACCATCACTGTCAAATTCAAATAAAACAGACACCTTCCCACCCCAGGAATCCTGCTGTAGTTATGGCAAGCTGCGGGTAAACACAAAATAGTTGAAAGACAAAATAAGTGAAAGAAAATGCTCAGGTTCACAAGGCTCAAGGAACAGCCCCAACTGTTCGCAAGGCCACTGTCTTTCTCTTCTCCCCCTAGACACTAACCCAGTTATAATTAGGGATTAGCTTTACAAAAACAATAAAAAGGTCTTCTCCAGGCAATACTAAAATGATGACAATAAAAAAAAAAAAAAGAAAAGCAGAAGTATTTGCTCAACTCCATGTAGCTTCTATCTGTCTTTTGTGTCTTTTTGATTTACGTAGAACGCTGTAGAAGTAATCAACACTGCTTTTTAATTTTCGTCAATTTTCAGACTTTGGTTAGGGATTGACAAAGTTCTGCAGAGACAGGCTAGCAATAAATGTAAGGTTGATTTTCTCTTGTCTTGAGGTAGATAGAGATGTCCCTCTGTTTTTACCAGATTTTCTATTATTGGGCTGGTGTATTCTTGTTCCTGTCTCAGCTAAGATCACGTAACACACAGTAATATGCAAAATGCCTCACTACCAATATTAACAGAAGAGCACTGTACCACATTATTCATGCAAGATATTATCAAAAAATTATTTCACAAATCTATTTGCCACATTTCTCCTCCCCTCTTACTTGCTGTTTACTTAGCTGCCGAAATCACTACATTTCAAATGCAGACGTGAACCTCACCATGAATATCAACTAACATCTTCTGACTGAGCTACAATTTAATATGTCAGTTCCAGGTAAACAATTGAGCAAAACTCAAGAGGGCATAATTTATTAACACTGTAAAATGGACTGCTGCTAAATTTTTTTATCTAGTAATGACAGAGTTGGCCCCTAATCAGACGTGCGCACGCTACAGGGAGTTATAGGATCACCCTAATTCTACCAGCTGATTCAGGTTTTCATATTTTCTCCTGTTCCTAACTGAAAACCAGGCAAAACATGAAAGAAACATATTCTACAGTAATGATGACAGACTACATGCTAAAACATATTCAAAGGATGCCACATAGCCTGCAACAAAGAAAAATCCCTTTGTAGAAGATCACAGTGGCACAGAAATGTAAGGCTGCACCTGGTATTAAGATAGAAACTAATTAATTTTGTTGTCGTAAAAATTGAACCAGATAGATTTAGAAAGGTTTGTTCAATTTATTGTTCAAACTTTAAGAACTGGGGTTTTACAGCCTCAGGAGGTAGCGTGTAAGAGTGCTTAGCTATCATTAAAGTTACATGTTTTTTCTCTGGAAAACTAAACCTTCTCATCAAAGCCTCAGAGAGGATGAAGAACAAATGTTTATTGTGCTGCCTGTAAACAACCTTTTCAAAAATTTGAATGCTATCCTTTTTTTTCCTTTCTAGACTAAACAAATATTTATGCATCACTGCTGCTTCTATCCAGTTGCTTCATGCTATGCATTTATTGACTTGATTTTCCATTCTAAAATAATTTGTCACTTTTCTGTATTGATCTTCCTCCTTTTAATGATTCTGGATCTCACCTCAAGTTTACCTATTTTAATCTGGTCTTTTGTAGTGTTCGCAGTCCAGCTTGAAGTTTACAGGCTTTGTTTGGCCACAAGAAGAGAAGGCTCAGGAGGATCTTATCCATGTGTATAATACCTGATAGGAGGGAGTAGAGAAGATGGAGCCAGACCTTTCTCCGCGGTGCCCAGTGAACAGACAAGAAGCAATGGCACAAACTGAAATACAGAAAATTCCATTTAAACATAGGAGAAAAACTTCTGTACTATGAGGATGACTGAACACCGGAACAAGTTGCCCAGAGAGGTTGTGGAGCCTCCATCCTCAGACATACACAAACACGGACTGGATAGAGCCTTGAGCAACCAGCTCTGGGTGGTCCTGCCTGACCAGAGGGTTGGACCAGATGAGCTCCAGAGGTGCCTGCCTGCCTCAGCCACTCTGTGATCCTGCAGTTCTGTCCAACTGCATCCTACCATCCACAAACTGATACCCCGCTAGATATATGCTTCTGCCAGACAGCATACCATTATCAATTACTCTTTATTTTTGCAGTCATCCATACAGCATGCCTATGTATATTTGCAGTCACCCACATAGTAATAACCATACACACACTAACCAAAGCCTTACTGAAGTCAAGAAGGAACACTCAAGACTGTCCTCCACCACAGCTAAGCTTTATCATCACCAAGTCACTATCTCAAGCAGTCGTTTCATAAAATTCATTTCACAAACTCACTATATTCCATCATTATGTTTGTTTTTTGTCCTGAGTACTTTAAGTAGGAGACTTAAAATCTGCGTGTTCTGTTAAAAATTATCTTAAAACTGCCAGCCTTCACTTATTCATGGCCACTTGCTTTTAATGAGTTATGCATTTGAGGATCTTTCGTGGAACCAAATTTGGTTGACCAGTCTGCAATTCCCAAATCTTCCTTCTTTCTTCATTTTAAGAACATACTCTTTCTGTGCCCTCTTCTGAGATCTCACCTGTCCTTTAGATGTTTTAGATGGTAATTGCTCATGGATTTGAAGCTCCTTCCATTAGTTGCTTGGGTAGACCAGAACAAATTCCATCCTAAGCCTAGAAACCTGAATGCACCTAAGTCATGAAAATGTCCTTTAACCTGTTCTTTCCTTTTCCTGCCCTGTGTTCCTACTACCTTGCTGTTAGCTTCAACCATGCTAAGCAGCTGATCCTAACTAACCTTCTTCATAAAGACAGAAGCAAGAAAGGTTGATCTGTATTCCAACTTCTTCTGTCATCCATTATTTTCTCTTCTCCTTTGGATAAGACTTACAGTTTCTTTTGTCTCTCTCTACTTCTGTGAAAGCTTTTTGCTACTTACAAAACCTTATTTTATTGTGCATTACCTCCCTTACTATCTGTAGCTCAGCATTTTTTTATTTTGTCCAGCATGCTTTTGATGTTCTTTTATCTTTAATAATCATTGTGCTGAAATAGTTTGAAAACATTTCTCCCTAACCCCTCCTCCATACTGTTGTTCAGATACTTCGCTCTTATTAGCCAACAGTCTCGAATTAAGTCTCAGCTTACCTGCAGACAGAAACTGCTAAATGATCTCAGGTTTTTAATATTCTTTTGTAACTGTATTTCAAAGCTGTGCTAAACAAATCAGTCAGAGAGCATCAGTCAAGCAGTCCACCCACGTTCACAACCTTTCTTTACCTAATGATAATTACAGATTGTACTACAGACAGCCTTTAATAAACAACATCAAGTTTAGAAGGAAGACATCTGTAGGGACCCTTCTGTTGCCATGGAAATATCTTCAGACCAAGCTGTCTTTAGCTCCACGTGTTACCTCCATATTAACCTATTATTATGCTTTTCTTTGGATATCAGTACAAATTATGGACTAACTCACCCTAATCAGATTACTATAAATGATATTATATCTGATTTTGAGGGATTCCAAAGAACAAGGAGTCACAAATGCTACAGAAAAGGGTAAATTCCCAGACTTCCAGACAAACTGAATCCTTGCCCGATGTTGCACAGATTTTATTCTACAAGGTCCTGAACGTTTCCAGCTTCCACTGTCAACAGGTGAGACAGGGCTCCCAGCAAGGAACTGAGCCCCACAACCACCGCTGCACTTTCTGAAGGCTACTGAGCAGTTCACAACTAAATTTTTTTCATATCATTGTAAAAGTCTGGATGAAACTTAAGCCCTCAAAATATAAAATAGATGATTACTTTTTAAGACTACCTGATTAAGGTGGCAATAATCACGAATGCAATAAACAACAATAATAAATGATATAGAGCTTGGATGCTAGAGCAACAGGCACAACAAATGCATAAAACAGACACTCTCACATGGAGGACCTTTCGTTTTGAAGGACCCAAAGCATTTTGCAACTATGTAAACACAACACCACTGAAATGTAGTCATCTCGAAGGGTAGAAGGTATTAAGCAACTTGCAAACAGCATACAGCGTAACAGTGAGATCTTTAACACCCACATAGGATAAACAGTATCCCAGTTTTTAAGATCTCATCCAAAACACACCCACACAGCCAAGTGCGTGGTATTCAATTTACTTATTTCATATAAATGAAGAAAGAAATTAACCTCTGCTATGATATGAACCATTGGTCTCGAGAAGGGTGAGGGATCCAAGCTTGAAAATTAGATTTTTCATAATTAACTATGACATTTTGACTGCTTCTCTAAAATTAACTAGGACATAATTGAAAATGTTCCTTACTCAGACTATATTTCATATTGTCAATAACTTTTAAAGAGAAAATCAATCAGAAGACTTTTCCCTACTAGCTTGAATTGCAACACTGAATTTTTTTCAACAAGTATTTGATGATAGACTTTTGAAGATGATCATCAAGACTGCTGTCTAAAGAAGTACAGGCAATGTCTTAAGCAGGAGCCGAGTGACATAATTTGAAACTAACAAAAAACAGACATGAAGAGAATGCCAGGAGATATAAAGCTAAGGCTCTTGGTGCTTACTGAGTATAAACTGCATCTGCTAGTGAAAAGGCTGTTAGTGGAGTTCCTCAGATAAAGAAAATCATAACAATATTATTTTATACAAAAGTATTTTATCTATTTTTCTATTCCCTTATAACTACAAAATTAAAAAAAATAAAAATAAAATTATCAGACTGTTCAGATCATGAACAGTGATTTAGGATGCATTTTGGCACTGCTGACTGAAACAAAAGTCCACAGAAATCCCCCTAGGTCCCCAGAAAATCAGTGATTCTTGCTCAGAGGTAACATTAAGTTCAGTCAACAATTTAAACCATCTAAAGCTGAGCTCTGCTTCTTCTTCAATCCTGTTCTCTCCAACAAAAACAATTACTCTTTTAATAAGCATAGGGATATGATTTTATGCAAACTGTAAAATCAAGAATACTTGAGAACGCGGCTGCAGGATGAAAATCTTCACAAAACAGCAACAAGTGGCCCAGTCACCATCAGTACCACGCGGGCAGTACCACAGCTGAGGAACTGACTCATCACCTTGGTCTTTCTTGATAAGCATTTGCACTACACCACCATCCTAAGGTCAGTGTAAACTGACATCAAGTCTTGACATTACAAGATGCACCCATCCCAACTTCCTCCTGTCCCAAACTTGTCTCCTCCCTCACAATGCCGTAGGGACTTGCGCAGTAGCACCAAGAAACTAGCAGGCTGAAAATACTCTCTTCCTCCCCCAAAAGAAGGATTAATTTTTATTGTGTATCCCATCCTCAATCCAATGCACAAGCAAACTTCTGTTGGTGATGGGGAAGGAGCTTGGGGTTGATCACACAGTGCTAAGAAGACAAGGTGGGAGGATGCTGTCTGCTGGCAGCAGTATTGCCTTATGCCAGGGGACAGTGATGATGAAATGAAGGGCATGAAATGAAGGCTACGGACAGTGGCATCTGCCTGAGCAGTCAGAGTCCTGTATAATCATCTCACATTGAGTGCTGCCTTCTTCTATCAGTAATCCCACTGGGATCAGCAGGGCCACGCACTGACGAATCATTGTGCCACTGCCCCTGTAAAGTGTTTTCCCATGTGTTGAATTTACATGAGTGCACAGTGTCACTTGTGCAAAGCTCCCCATTCGTTCAACACTCATGATAAATGGCCATTGGTGAAGGAGACGACAGGTTGTACTTGTTATTCCACTGTCACCAATGATTGCTCAATGCTCTGTTTCATTTGGAAGATGCCACTCAGCCACTGTAAGTAACATTAAAGCCTTCTCATTCATGTCCTAGAAGATGCAACCCAAGTTCAAGGTTTACTGAAGTCCCCAGACCCACCAGCCAGGCCTCAACACCGTGTGAAGCTGAGACCCCACAATGTAGAAGACTGTGCACCTCCATGAGCTCCACTTCTGCTCCTAGCAGAGCGCAGGAGATCTGTGCCATTTGTCCTGCCAGCCTTCCTCTGTAGAAATCCTCACCTACACTGAAGTACCACAGGGGTGAGGCTCCATGGATGTGAAAAACACACCCACCAAACTAAATGGACCCAATGCAGATGGGGCGATAACGCCAGCAATAAACTGCAGGTGGAAGAAAAGGAGGATGATGGAGATAAGCACTGAGCATCCTCTCCTCTACACTTCAGAAGCTAAAGAAGTTAAAGACAAACAGCTGAATAACAGTGGAAAGTCAATCACAAAGCTTAATTTAAGTTGCACTACATACAAGTGATCCCTGATGAACAGCAGGCACAATAAGCAGGTCAGAAAAAGTAGTAGTATTTTTTAATTAAAAGAGAAAATCGAAGATCTCTGCAGATCCTAAGTTCAACACAGTTCCAATTAAGAACAATGAGATAACGACAAACAATCTAGCAGCACTTAGCTGCACAGAAAACGATCTCTGGTAGCGATACTGGCTTCGCAAACAATGGATCTGCCAAGAATAACACATCTATTTAAAGAAAGAACCAATGATCCCACAAGCACTTTCCATATATAAAACACGTAATCCTGTGATTTCTGAGATTTTTTTACATTTCAAAAAGACATAGAAAAGAAATTTTTTTAAAATACACTTTCCATCTAATCAAACTCCCAACTCAATGAAACAGTGGAAGCAGGTAGCGGCCAAAGCATGGCATGTACAAAGATCGTGCCGTTTCCTAGACAAGAAGGCTTCACGCTAGGCAGCGCGGTGCCAAGAAAGAACTTGCCACTTGACATACAGCAGTTGCACAAGTGAGAGGACCGATGCTAATTACATCAAGAGATTGCCACGAAAGGTCATGTTATTTAATATGCGGTATTCTTGGGCCTTTAAAGAACACTTAACATATAGCACTTCTGGTTTTTAAGTTACATTTTAGAGACTTTTCTTATATTCATTATACCAGATGTCCGTCTAGAAAGGCTCGCAGAATGAACTTGCAATACTGAGTGACAAGGCAATAACACGTAATGCATATGGGAAAACTACCCCTTACTGTGCATATACAATGATGACCAGTAAACTGGCCATACACGTAAATGTAGCTGTTCTCGTGGCTATGTGGGTTATATTACAGTCGTTCTCTTTGGAAACAAGACGTTCCCTTAAGGAAGATGTCAGGTTATGGAGTAAGATGTGTAACACATTCCTTTAAATGCTGCATGGAAGACAGACATTGGCAAAGTGGTAAAAACCTCCTATCTTTCAAGAATGAACTTCACTTACATAGAGGACTTTGATTAAATTGCCATCCTGTTTTGGGCAGGGGCTGAGAGGATTTGGGCAACATTTTTGTTTTAAGCCAACCACAACCTAAAGCATGAAAACTCATTGTAAATCTGTATCTTACATATATAATGAATGACAAATCCAACATGCACCACATAGCTCTGGTTGCCACCATGGGACTCACCTCCTCTAGCTTCAGATGCATATTTGACACCTTAATCTGTGCTGGTCATCCATGCACCCATTCTACCCAGTGGAGAAAAATCAGAGGTCAGAGGATAAATTGTCTTGCCTGTCCTAGAGACGACAGATGATTAGATCAGATACTGCTATTTAACATTTAAATACATGACTTACTGAACAAGAATTCTACATCTGTTATTTAAAAAGCTATGTGAGCACTGAAAAAGATACGAAAAAGGCTACAAGGATGATCTGAGAAATGAACATTCAAGGATATATAAAGCAGATAATACACTTTGGTTTTGGAAAATGATGACTGAAGTCCTATGGTAAACATCCAAATCCTGATTGACATGGAAACTGTTCCTCACAACAAGTGCAATTGGCAGAGAACAGCTATCAAATAACTGAGAATAAGTAGCATTTCACGTAACACCTACATTTACCACCACATTGCCACAGATACCCTGGAGAACAGAAGCATAAATGAGTTAAAACAAGGATTAAACAGCTTCGCTGGGAAGAGTTCTTTAGTGGCTATTAAACGCAATGGTCCAAGTATAGCAACAGATTTAAAATCGCCTAAAAACTGCTGACTCATCAAAGTTATGTCCAAGGAAGGATTACACAACATGGACCTTGTTCATCTTCCCTGTTTTCCTCACCTGTTGGAGAACCTGCTGGAGTGTTTGGCAAAATGGACCTCTGGCTTGACTCACCATTGTGGTTATGGTGGTTCGGAATAAATCAGCCCGCTACTGCTACCCACCTCACTCCACACAACCAGACTTAAACCACAAACCGCTTTAGTGCACAGTATGTTTCACCCTATGCCCACACAACGAAGGTTTTGGGTTGATTTTTTGTCATCAACTTAGCTCCTTTGTGGATATCACCACTCGAAAATACCATGCTGCCTAGTCGTGTCAGATGCCAGTTGGACACAAATCTAATGAATAGGTTGTGAAGCATCTACATTGTCATGTTCCCAATAACAAAACCATGAAAGAGATGGTTTGATAATGAAGTATGACATGAAGGAACAGTTTCTTCCTTCAACAGAGGTTTTTATTTTTCCCCAGTTACCCTGAGCTTCCAGCAGCACGAGGGCAGGACTCACATGGCTCAGCTCCCATAAGCTGAAGGTGAGGCTTTTCCAGCGGCTGAGGATTCAGCAGTTACCATGCAGTAACAGTAATTCTGGAGACCAAGGTACTCCCTCAGTCTCATCATTTGCCCCACTGCCTCCCAATGAGGCTATCTGATACCTTGCCATTGAAGTTACCCAAGGCATCAACCAGGGTAAATGGATCTACAGAACATTTATTCTGGGGATGAAGTATTAAAAGAAAAGAGCTGCACTTGGATTTAAGAAATGTAGTGAAATACACAGGGTCAATGGTTTGATTTTGAGCACTTTTTTTTTTTTTAGACCGAGGAAACATGAGATGGGGGTCAGTACAACACGGTGAAGATGAGGCCACATATATTAGATGTAAACCTAATTTTTCCTGCTAGGGACACAAAGTTTGTTTGAATGCCATCTAGTGCAGCATTCACCTCACTCCCCAAAAAGAGCAACAAAAGAAATACCTGTGTTTTGCAAAAGGCACAGACTTCTTGTTCTTATCAGGGCACAATGGAAGCAGTTGTTTTCCATCTATGAATTCTTTACTGACTCAGAGGCTGGTTACCCCAGATAAACTCTCCTCCATACGTTCTTCCCTGACAACTGAACTCAGATAAGGTTCTCCAGCTAAAATCTGACCAGATTAAGATGTTCAGGGCATTCGTGACAAGAGTGCTCTTCTTGGTCCAGCAGAGGTCAACCTTCTTTTTTCTTTCCTTCCCCCTGAGCTTATGAGAATGATGAGAAGTTCTTTTACTTCCTCAAGGTCAGGCTTGAAGTGGTGGATAGCAGTGAATGAAACAATTTACTTGGGAGGAGATACACTCTGAATTCGAAATTAGACTGAGTCTTTAACTGAAACTGGACCTTAATGAATACATTTATCTATATCTCATATGAAGAGGGTTTTTTTAGAAGCTTCAGTTTAGGCACTTTTTGCCTAGAGTAAATTGATACATGAATTTTAAGAAATATCTACAGAAATACACCAATGTGCTACAGGTAAACAAAATACTGAGAAGGAGAAATGCATAATGGGAACAGTCCTGTGCACACTGAAGCTAATACTAAAAACCCTGGCTGCTGCAAATGCTTCAAAATCTTTATGCTCTATGAAACAGTGACAATATCCAACCAATAATAATATTACCCATATTGATCACCGATTTTTAAAAGCTGATCTGATCAAGTACCTCCCACTCTTAGTCAATGACCTTCATTTTTAAGCCCTTCCACTAGCACCAGTCTCTAATCCAAGTTAAAACATAGCAATTTCATGTTTAGCACATCACTTCCAGGTCATGAAGCTCCTCATACAAAAATGAGGAGTTGATTCATTTCAAGTTCCTTTCTCGGGATACATATTAAGACTACATTAACACCATATTATTACTCATGAATAATGCTCCCCAAAAAATAAACCTATGACTGTAGACCAAACAGAATTATGTCATGGGTTGTATCTTGAGATGTACAGTCTTTTGTTGTTCCTGTAGACAGCAGTAACTGCTGGTTCGTTACACTCAGAAAAGAGGGAATATATTGTGTGGAGTTTGTTTTTCCTCCAGGTCTGTAAGGAAAGGTATCAGTCTTTATGTTTCTTCAGCGCAAACTTGCAAGTCATCTGCTCAAGGGCTTTTCTGTCACGTTTTATCGAAGTAAATAGAAGCCAGAAGGAGAAACCGTTCCCACTAACTCACAGATGAATGCATCCCATCTATGGAATATACTGAAGAAGGAAACACGATGTAGATCAAGCCTCTCTCCTCAAAATTACTATCTTCGAACCTATGTGAAACAACAGACCTCACTGCTGAGGATGCCCTGGCTCCTGGAAACGCCTAGGGGCAACCAGCAGGGCATCAAAATAAATAATGATACTCTCATACCATTGTTTTTGCTCAGTCATGCCAGGACGATCTTACTGTTTCATGTGAGATAATGATGCAATAAATCTTAACAGATCTGTGCCACTGCACTTTTTTTTTTTTTTTTTCATGATATGCTCCCAGGATTTCCAGCATGTAGATGCATCGATCTCATAAAGAAAGGCCTTGATTCTGCGAGCCCTTGTGTGGCTCAAAAGGCTGATGCACTCTATTACCAGAAACAGCACAGGCTACACAGAGGCACTGTAAGGGATAAGCTTCAGACACAGCTCTCCACGGTGTTTGAAAACTGACGTTCTTTTGCATGCGTGATCCCTCATGCTCAGAAAAGCAGCTTTAAAAACAAAACCAAAAAAAACAGCAGCAGATTCCATCAGAAAAACAGGGTTGTAGGGGAACCTCTGCTTCATCCTAAGCAGGGCAGGCTGCGCTGCCATGCAGCTCTATGATTTCATGTAATGTCATTTAGCCGTCCTTTGCTGGGTCAAGATGCTCGCCGCCTTCAGTCGCTGAGCACCTGCAAACTGCATGGTGAAGCCTAAACCGCATCTTTCATCCATGTGGCATGACTAAAAGGATAACCTCTGAGTTAGGGTAGCATACATCCAAGGCATTGATTGCCACTCTTCTCCTTCTCTGTACATCCATTTTGCTCTCTGAGTCTGCTTTGGCATTTGCTTGACTCCTCAGAAAGCCAAAATTATTGCCATTTTTGATTTCCCTAGGCTACTTTTATGCCAGATTGACAAGCTGAACAGGCTCAAAGAGTGATCCCACAGGTATCAGGGTCAGCTCAGGGACGGCAGCTGAGGAGTTGGGGAAGGGAGTGGGTGGGAAGAGCAAAGGAATGGGACAACCTCTTCCAATGCCTGACCTAGCCTCCACTGCAATTAATGAGATTATTACTACAAGGAGTATTAATTAAATCTTGTTAAGACTGGTGAGCACTCATCTTGTCCTTTTGGTAGCACAAGTCTTGAGAAGACAGCACACTCTTTATGTTCAGCCAGTTTGCTAAAGCAACACCTTATCCTGTCAGAAAAAGCTGAGGCCACCATTTAAAATACCAGCACAGATAGGTGGAAGAATCTTGTTAGCTGCTGCCCTGAGGTTTGCGTGTCTGCAAGAGACGCAACAGACGGAGCCAAGAACTGAGAGAAGGCAGCAGAGGAGCGCGAGCCACCTGCACAAGGGCAGGGGCATGGTGGCACATGGCAGAGCCACCTGGCCACGCCAGGGACTGGCATCAGCCCAGCTGCAGCAGCACAGAACTGAACAGGGGCTGATTTATCCAGGGATCTTCCCTGCTAACACCATTCGGCTGCTTTGCATCTCAGAGGCAGCTCATACCCTGAGTGCACAAACCCTAAGGGTGGGAGTCCTGCTCTAAACACAGCTCATGTTCCAAGCTGGACACTGCTTTAAGGGCATGGGAGGTGGAAAAGCAATGCAACTGCCCTGCATGGCTAATTCCTCCTCAATCACAGAATCATAGAATGGTTAGGGTTGGAAGGGACCTCAAAGATCATTTAGTTCCAACCCCCCTGCCATAGGCAGGGAAACCCTCCACTACAACAGGTTGCCCAAAGCCTCATCCAACCTGCCCTTGAATGCATGAGCAAGACAAAAATTCAGTGTTTCAGATAAAGCTTCACTAACTTCCCCTCCCCCCCCCCCCTCCTTTTTTAAAGTCAGAAAGTTCTACAGAGCTACGGACCAAACGCAAATAGCACATATCCAACTTCCAGGACGCCTGGCTAATCAGGGTTTAGAAACAAATACTCGTAAGAAATGCCAGTGTTAAAAGTTCTTCTCCTCAGCATTTTCACATTGTATTAGAAGAGATAAGGAAGACCAAAAATAAACTTGCTAGTCAGTGATTTAAAGGGAAGACTCAAAACAGTTACTAGGGAGAGCGGACTTGTGAAACCCTTGTCTGGCTTTTCACAGCTGCTGGAGGAACGATCCACGCAGGGCTCGGGTCAGGCTGGGGCTGTGGGCTCGACACTGGCACCCATCACCACTCGGCAGGCGAGCGCTTCCCAGGTCAGCAGATGGGCGCAGCAGGGTCTGGTACAGGATGGCAGGAAGCTCGGACAGAGAGATTCCCTGCGCAGGATTCCGTGGGGAAGATGGCAAAGGTCGATTATCAAAAACGTAACCTTTTGGTTTTTCACAGGGCGTTTTTTTCTCTTAAAATTACTACTCAGCAGTTACTCATTACCAGTTTCCTCTTGTTAGAGAAATTATTTGGTTGGCATGGCAACATATTCCCACCCTGACATTCTACCCCTGTGCCTGCTTTCAGCTCCGGAGGAGGTAAAGCATCACCCATCCCTCTTCACCCTTTCATGCCAGCACTGTCCATACCCTACTCCTTCACACAGGCTTGTAATTAAATTGCATCTGGCACCCCTAGGCGCACGCAGACATCTTGTTCTCTGGCAAACACCTTCTGCACTGGCGCTGGGACCGAGCTACAGTTCAGCAACACATGAACAATGCAAAGAGCAACTCCTGAACATACAGGAGAAGCGGTCAGGGCAGTTTCTGAGCTATGTCACTCCTCTTTTAGATGAAAAAAAAAAAATTACTGTTCAGGAGAAAAAGATTTTTCCCTTTTAAAATGAGTAAGGCAAATCCATCTACTGATACTACACGCAAAACTTTTTGACAGCTATTTTAGCATAGTACGTTTGTAAGTATGTGCTCATTTACATTTGCAAATATTATTTGCACTCACCATTAACTAATGGATAATAAGAAAAAACATATCTTTTTAGAGTTTATATGGTTCTATATATCATCTGAATGGAATCAAGGAACATACTAAAAAATGCAACCAACAATACGCCCGATCTCATACACATTTCACAACATCCCTCCATTTCATACAATTCATATTAGCCCATGAAGAATATTTAAAACTCACTGCTTCACAAAAAAAAATCTTGTTGTAGGATGGATTAGAAATGGGTTCATTTAATAGTAGAGTTAAAACAAAATTAAGAACAAGTATCCTGTCAGACACGTAATACATTACTCTGACTTAAAAAGCCAGGAAATTTAATCTAGTTGATTCTTCCAATTATTTTAAAGACTTGTATACACCTCAATGGTTCTAGAGATTATGACAGTGGTGTTTATAGATTTGAGGTTCCTGCATGCTACCCTGGCCCCAAGTCAGTGCCACAAGTAAGTAACAGAACTCCTTCTGTTCTTAAAAATTAAGTAGATATTTACATTTTCTGCTGGATGCTCAATATTCAGTACCTTTCAAGAACAAATTTGTGGCATGCTTTCCACTGTGGACCAGATATTTCATACTTTGCATATGTAACTTCTATTTACTTAATTTTGAGCACTATTTGTTTCTTTTTAACTCGAGGTTTGCAGACAGGAACTTGCAAGTACCAATTTACGGGAAGCTGCAAGTGTTTCTCCATAATCCATTTAAAGCTACCAAATTTCTAGGCAGGGCAGTTTTTTTATTGTCCAGTCTTTGATAAATATTTGATCCTTTGCTGACAACATTATGGTTCCAATCTAGGCAGTGAAAGTGCATGAAACTTAATAGGTTTACACCTATACTATAACCTGGATCTGTGAAATAACCTGAATTTAGAGAGAGGAAAAAAAAAAAAACAAAACAAACCTCTTTAAGTGTTTTAGCTTTTTTTTCCTCTTTTTCTGGTTTAGAGCACATCTCTGCACGTCTGAACTGGCACAACTTCAGAAGAGTTAACAGCGGACAGGAGCTTCCCAAACCAATGTTCTGCCATAAAAACCTCTGCTTAGACCACTACTACCTCCACAAGGGGCTTTTTTTTGTTGAAAGCTGTTAGTGACATCAGTACTTTATCAGCTTTTTATTCAACAGTACAATGACATATTAGTATACAAGCCCTGAGTACCCTACTAAACATAAGGTTACAGTCCCATGAAGTTATTACACAGCATTGTTCCACAATACCCAGTAGCCACAGGGACGAAAAATCTTTTGCATGTCACCATCTTCTCAACGGCATAACTTCTGCCCTCCCCAGAAACCTCACCACATGGACAGCTATTGCAGTGCTCCCTAAAAATCCACAACTCTGCTCTGCTATGACTAATGGGAAAATAAATCAAGAGTCTATCACAGGATATGCTCTCTTTGCCACTGCCATCTGCGTCATTAAATCTTCAGCTCTTATTATAGTCTCAGGACAGCAGTAGGCAAGTGCAAGACAGTTTAAGGTTTTACAGGTCAGAACCAACACCACAACCTCTGGTTATCAGGAAAACCTCCGTGCAGCTGAAACAGCAGTGACAACTTGCAATACTGAAGGACAATCTCTGCTCACATGGTCCCCCAGTCTGCACACTGACAGACACTGGAGAGCATACTGGAAGTAGTATGCTGGCTTTTTTGCTTGGCAATTCCCATAGGCACATGCTACGAGTTGCTGTTGTATGGGTATGAAGAGCCTTTCTCCTCATCCACTGCGGTCACTCTGGTGTTCTCACATAGTCCCATATGGGCAAAACCATAATGGCCACTACTGCATATGGAAGGAAGAATGGGTTGGAACTGTGGTAACCAGCAGTAGCTTTGGTCTAAGGACCAAGTAATGGAGTTTGAGACCCTGAGGAGAGTGAGGAAAGACAGAGAGTAACAGAGGCCTAATCCAGATCAATCCAGACCCTTGACTATGGGAGAGCTGAAGTTTTCAGGGAACTATGTGGTATCCCATGGGAAGATGCTTTAAAAGGGCCAAAGAGGACAGGAAGACTGATGCACTACTCAGAAAAGCAAGAAATCCCAGGAGACCAGTTTGGCAGATGTGGAACATATGTTCATATACCGCAAAAAGGCAGTATATAGCAGGAGGAACAAGCAGGGACGGGCCACAAGCATGAACACAGAAATACCGTACAGACATGAGGCATGCAGCGGTGGTGTCAGGGAGGCCAAAGCTCAGCTGGAGTTCAGACTTGCAGGAAACATGAAAGTGATCAACAAGGGCTTCTATCACAACATCATCAGTAAAAGGCTGGACAAGGAAAATGTGGGTCAGTGGCTGAATGGGGTGGGTGAGTCATTGACAGCAAACACTGGTAAGTCCAAGGCACTCCACTGCCTTCTCTGCATCAGTCTTCACCAGTATGAAGGTCGCTGTGCTTAGAGACAGGGTTCAAGAAGCAAAACCACCAGTCATGAACAAGGACCAAGTCCCAGGGACTACGTATGAGGACACAACCCAAACAAGCCCACGGGACCCACCTGGCATCCATGGTTGCTTGGAGAGCTGGCGATGTCCTTGCAGAGCACCTTTTTCTACTATGCTCGCAAGGCTCTTGAGATTATGGGAAATCCTTGATGACTAGAAGAAAGCAAATTCTCCAGAGAAGTCCAAGAGGACGATCTGGGGCACTACAGACCAGTCAGTCCAGAGAAAAGTCAGGAAGGAAGTCCTCTGGAAACACACTTCTAGGTATCTTGAGGAAAAAGAAGCTGTCTGGGAATAGTCAGCATGGATTCACGCAGGATGAAGCATTTGATATTGCCAATGGTGCCCAATCCTACCTCTCCTTCCTCAGTCAATAGTTGTCGCTCCTCACCAAGAGTTCCCTGTTCCACAGTGCAAAACAGGGACTCATGATTAATCTTTTATCAGTTTACCCCTCCCTGTTCACAAAAACCTGTTCAGTATTACAAGAGCAGAACCACCAGAGAAATCCAGCAAAGGGGACAAGGGAAACATTTAGAGCCACCAAGCACTCGGTACCAGAGAACTAGCAAGCCAGGACACAACCAGGCTGTATCCAAAACATCTATCTGGTAGAAAATTATCAAAGAAAGTGGTAAATTATGTGGAAAGGCATCTGTGGAATTAAAAACATAACTGAGCGGATCTGTAACCCAGACAGAAGCAGGTGACGCTGCTGTCTTCCAAGGACAAACTGATGTGACTGCTAGGGAATTTCCAGTAACTCACCTACCGCAATGACATGAGCTCCACACACAGCATCGCAGATGAAGATCAAAGCCAAAGTCAGCGCCTCAGTATCAATATTGGTCTCTAGTGTAGATTATGAAAGTAGGAAACGGGCTACAAACGCCTTTGGAGCAGCCTAAGGAGGCAGGATGCAGGTGACACCTGTGTGGCTGTTATCCTCCCCCAGAACGAGGGGAGCGGAGGCATTTGGAGGAGGTAGGGCTGGGGAGGCTGATCTGACAAGAGTCCTTCCGTGAACGGGCCTGCCTTGGGAAGACTTACTGTCCTCCCTCTGTTGCATCCCCAGCGCCTCTCCTTCTCCGCCAGCCCCTCACTCCCTACCCGTCCCAAACTGCTGTGGCTCCATCGCAGGGGTGGCTTCACTGTCCTCGTCTGCCTGAACTCTGTCCTTGGGCAACAGCGAGTGCAGGCAGCGACCTGTGCAGGCAGAGAAGGATAAACATCGCCTTTCGCTGTTTTGGGCTTTTTTGCCTGCAGTTCCTATGATTTTCTGGTGTGTTTAAGTGATGCAACGAAGCAATAACAACATTAGTAAAAGGATGTCTGTGAAAGCAGATACCCCTAAATAACAGTTTATTAAATACTCATTCTCCCAGCGTGAAAAAAGTGTGTGGGGGAAGGGGGTGAAGAAAGAGAATTTAAAAAAAATAAATTAAAAAATCAGGAAAACAGGATCCTTAAAGTAATTTATGTAAGGGCTCATCTCCACAGAGAGAAATAAGGATAAAAGCCAATAATGCTTGAAAATATACAGCTCTTTCAGTACTTCCCAGCAGGAGAGAGAACAAGAGTAAAATATACATTAAAAAAACTATTTATAAGGCAACCTCAAGTAGAAAAGAAGAGTTAAGAGAACATCAACAAACAAGTGAAAACTAGATGTAATTCCTTCTCACAACAAACAACAAAGATTAAAACAATTTTGGTATTATCATAATATAGTGGCATTTGTCTTATGTTGCTGAAGTGTTCTGTGATACTGTAAATTATTGAGTTATACTGGCTTATACTTATTTTTCTTAAGCTAGCCAGTATATAATAAAAATATAATAACACTGCGCATTTACACAATGCTTCTCACTTCAAGTATCTCAGTGACCGTAAAGAAATAAAGCACAGCAATTATCCATGTGAGAACCAGGAATACAGAAAGATTTCTCTTCACTCTGAGCCAAAAAAAGGAAAGGACAAGAGTCCAGACACTTCCATTTCTCTCATGTCAACATGCCCTGTTGATCAAAGCACACACCATCATAACGAAGTGACTACTCTAATAAGCATTATTTAAAGTAAAAAAAAAAAAAATCTATTAAATTCACCCGTGAGTAGAGCAAGATGAAACGTAATGATTAACTTTTCTCCTAGAGAAATGATTTAAAGATTTCGTGGTTCACAATTATTTCACTGAGACGTTTCAATGTAAAACATTTTGAATAAGGAACTCTGAACCATGAAGAAGTTACCGCGCACCAGCTGGTCTGCACTATCCATCCATATACATAATCACATGTGGAGGTAAATGTCAGGCAATCCAAGGGAGCTTTCTTGTTAGTAAAAGCGGGATTATCTACCTCATCTTCATCCGTTTCTTCATAGGAACAGAGAGATTTCGTTTGCTCAGAACCTATTGAATTTCACTGTAGTTGCAACCTGAATTAAACTGCAGATGCCCTACCAGGTAAGTCACCAGATCAGAAGAGTAACTGCTTTTTAGATGCCAAGAATTGTTTTGCATTAAGACTAAAACTCACATTATTGTATCTTAGAATTGCATTGCACTGTGATGCAAAACAACGGAGACCTGCGTTGAGTTTCAATGCAGAAGTGCAACAGGGTTTTAGACTACAGTGCTGTACATCAGCTGATATGTGGCATGCTCTGTGCTCCCGTGACTACAGCGTTAACACCTTTCTGGCAGGATGCAAAGAGCAAAAATCCGTACCTCACTGGTTCCTCAATTAAGGTTGCAAACTAGATCAAAATTACAGTTAAGCTGTGGGTATTGGATTCCCAAAAGAATGGAGCACACACAAGAGTCATTGGAACTGAGGTTGTCAGGGGGCATGACATAAATGTAGATATTTGGATGGTTGAAAATTCTTCTTACACTTTTTTTTTTTATATTTTCAACTCTCTCAAACAATTTTCAACCCAACATATGGATTTAGAAATTCACAGTAACTGACAAGATATACAGCTTGTATGTACCATGCTTGTTTTTCTTTATGGCTAGAGTTTCTCAGCTGAATAAATCTTCCATGAGATTCCCATCATAAACTCTGGTAGCAGAGCAAGCTGAGAGGTCATACATCATCAAAAATGTGGACTGGCTTCAAGGTGAGCTCACAAAATAATTGACTGGGGATAGAAAGCAACCAAGCTATAATCTTACAACAGGCTTCAGTACTATGCTCAAATCAAAGGGTTGACTTTCCTTCTCCCAAAGCCAACATTATTTTTTTCACTCCATAAAAGCATACAAAAATGTTATCAACTCATGTACTTAACATATGATATATTGTATAACTACAATTTTACTATGGACCTGTAACAATATTAAGTTATGCTAATTTCTGGGTAATATTACACATTCTCTTTGAAACTCTTTCCAGTCTTGCAGATAAAATATTATCCTTCTCTTCTACAAATACATCCTCATAAAATCTAATTTTTTAGTAAGTGAAATAATCTTCTTGCTGCCCCTCTACCATTATAGACACGAGAAATCTTTTTCTGGCATGGTAGTGTTAGCTAAACACGAGCTGTTGGGAGCAGAGATCTCTCTCTGCTTCACTCCTTGCTACTACCTTCTTAACACACATGATCATTATTATCCAAAGACATCCATTAAAGTAGTGTCTAAACACAACTTTTGACCAATTAATCCAGGATATCCAGGGATTGCCCTTTGTTTGTATACCTCCTAGTGCAGTGAAGGCCTCAATCACAACTGAAAATCTCCCTGTTCCTACCATACACACAACAAACGAAACCAGACAGAGAAAGGACTACATTCCCTGAAGAGCTCTACAACAGCCAACTTAACTGCCTAGAAAAGGAAAGCAACGGCAGACAGCGGTCAGTAAATTAGGTCTCAGAGGATCTCGGATCCCTCTCTTAGTGAGCATTTCAGACAGCATCATGTATCTCACAACCTCACCTGCATTTTCTATCTGTAAACTTGGTTAACTTGGCAAAAAGACTGACAGTGAGTGTGTTGACTGACCTGGTTAAGCTATCGTTTCCTGTTAGTCTTAAATCTATTACCTTTGTATTGCACTTTCGTGTCTGATCCCTGGGGAAAAACATCCCAAATAAATAAACCGCACCTACAACCATGGTGCAAAAATCCCTTAGCTCTATTCTATATGAGGGCTGACTTCAAAATGAGTAAGGAACATGTGAAATGCTGTAAATACTCAGTATTTGGCAAGGCAGCAGTGCAGAGACATGGCCAAAGTAGTTAGTTTGGGTCCCAGAAGCAGTAAAGGTGTCTCAGGGTGTAGTTTCAGACACAGTTAACCAGCTGTAACTACAGGCCTTTGTCAAAAGCAGCATCCACAATCTTCTTCCCACCCTTCCTCTCTCCATAGGATAGAAGATATCTGTTGTGACTTCTTAGCAGCATGACTGTAGGACATTAACAGCCATTGTCTTTCTCCTGTTGCGTTGGGTTTTCTTAGATCAGTGATCGGTTGACCCAACTCTTCACGTCATTCAGTCACTGGCAATACAGCAGGAATGCCAGGTCGAGAGCAAGGTTGTAGGAGGTGGCTACCTTTTATTTTTCATGTGAACTTTCATTTAACATGAAACAGCACCCACAGTATTTATCAGCTTGTGGTACTTCACTTGGCTTAATTAATCCAACGGATGTAGCTGTGACGCACCCTTCTGGGTTGCAAGTGTATTCCCTGAGCACTGCTGAAGGATATAGCTGTATCTCCTTAGGTTGCATCATGCCCTGTAGGTGTGTCCTTACTGGTCTTTGGGAACAGATCTTGATCTCCTTCTGAAGAATGTCATATATTTACAATACTGTACAGCAACTAATGAGTCCTATCAGCTGTGTTTCCAACACCTCAACAACACTCCTTGAGTATCATCTATTGCAAGACGAAGCAGAACAACAGAAAGTAAGAACAGCTAGTTCATTTCCAGAAGAGGCTGATACACGTGCACTGTCCATATGCCGTTTGTTTCCCCAAATTAGTCATGCTAAACATAAAGGATCATTTCAGAAAGAAAAAAAAAAAAAACAAACTTGGACAAAGCAGAGATTCACAAATTACAACAGCAAATACTAGAAGTGTGTTTTCTTCTAATAACACAAAGAATGTACGTAAGCCGAAAGAGACAACATAAAACAGGTCTCCAAACAGTCAAGGAGCGAGCTTTGCTATTGAGACTATTCTCAAATGAATTTCAATAGGTATTTCTGGAAATCTTTGAAAATAAAATAGATTTCTGTCACTATTACCCAAGCTGAGGTAGAAGACTTTCATCTATATAACAAGATAAGCATGGATGGCATTCTTCAGATGTGAGACGACAAGATAATGTGGCTAGAGACGAAAGACACCGAGAACAATATTGGCTTTTTAAAGGGTTTTGTCATTTTAGTAATTTTTTTCGCAATTCAGCTATGATAAGGCATGGAAATGGAGATGGATCAAGCAGAGTAAGAGTTGAATTCCGAGTAAGATATACAATCTTCAAATAATGAATTAAGGACACAAAATGCAGGCACAGGAATGGATGAGATTGCAGATCTGGAAACAAAAAGTCTGATGAAAATTAGAGGTTCCTTATTCTCTGTATGAACGTCCCACATTCATATCTCTTTTAACAAAAGCTTATGGCCTGAGTCTGCAAATACAGGAGAAAGTGTAAGTTCATGTGTCTGAGTAAGTCAGACACATTTACCAGCTTTTAGAAACTGGGCCACATCCTGCAATGACCAGCAAGATTTTCAGACTTCACACTGCAGCCAGCCAACACTATCCGTTCTAACTTCTTGGTAGCTAACAAATTCACTGCCCAGTCTGTATTATCATATAAACTAATGGAGCCTCCACATGTTTTTACAATGAGGAGTATTGCTTTCCAAAATAGTTTCTGGCACAGCATTTTATTCCTGCTGAAGTACCCCACCTTCACCTACATGAGGAGAGACTATCTTCTTCATGTCTTTCTCTGAAGCTGGTTACTGACATACAGAGATTTTACTGTAGACCAAAAGATCTAAAGCTGTAGGTCACCAGAGGATATTAAATGATAAGCAAATTCACATTTCTAAAGTAACTCTACCAATTTATTAGCAATGCTAGCTCCTGTTCCACAGTAGGGGAGATAATAACGAAACCTTGTTAAAGGGCAACGCGATATCTTTTATGTAATGTCTTTTTTTTCATTTGTGATAAAGTCATTAAAGCAGCACTGTATCTTCTTGAAGCCTTGAACAACAGTCTGCATTAAATCTCCTGTGCGAAATTAAGGATGGTAGTTCACTGGAAAAATAAGCATCTGTTCTTGCTAATGCTGATGGCCTTCTAAAAAGTCATTAAACTATTCTAAATTGGTGACGATAAAACACAGCAGAACTGTTTTAATTTTTTCCAAAGCAAAGAGAAAATCCATTTCCCTTGTAAATATTTCTTTGTTCCAAATTTGCCCGGTAACCTGTACCTCATAAGGCATGTCCCTCTTATGGGCTGCCTAAATCCCATTCTCCACTAGTCATCTAGCTTGAACTCAGCATCTTTTAAAGGTTTGTCTTCATTGGTAAAGGTTTGTCTTCATTGCATTGACGCAGGTTGTAGCTCCTGAGTCCTGCCCACCTCTCCTCTAGTCACAGGCTCGAAGGAACTGGTGCATGGGGCACAGCTGAAACACAGGCATCAGCTCCCATTTCCTTTCAGCCTCAGCTAGACATTGGGCTGGTTTGCACTGGGAGTAGCTCCCACAGCTTCATTCTCCCAGAGCTACCCTAAAATTTCGGCTGGACTACACTGTCTTCATTTGCTTATTCCTTCTGCTGTATTGCATTTTAAATCCACCTTCATTTGCTCTAGAGATTTAAGGCTTCTGCAGCATGAGGACCGAGATGCCATTTACGAATACTTCTTCAAATCTTTTCAGAGGTATCAGCCCAGGTTTGGACACAGAGCACCCAAACACAGTTCAAGACACCGATGAAACATGAAATAAAACAAAACATCTCCTAACTAGAAAGTTAAAGATCCTGGAGGTCATGCGCAGATGGTAGAGAAGAACTTGACATTACACCTAACCTGCCCTTCAAAAAGACCAATGACTCCAATAGGAAAACCAAAAGCAGTACAAGAATACAATGGATTGACTGCCTGGCTTGGTATTCAAATACAACAGAAAATGTTATCTTGGCTCAATGATTTGCTGTGTCCTTGTTCTCATCTACAACATGGGTGACACCTACTACCACCTGTAGTTAAGAGACAACGCCAGGCAAACACCAGGTTACCCAGAGCAATAGAGGGAAGAAGAATTTATCATAAATGAAATGCAGGCAGCCAGATGGTGCCTACTTCACTCTAGTCATATGTCACAAATGGTAAGTGAAGGACCAATTTAAGATTAAAAGTTGGTGCTGTTTGTATAAATTCTTTTTTTTTTTTTTTTCTATTATGCTTCCGTTTTGGTGAAGTAGGAAGGGGAATGTTACTTCTTTCTGAGCTTTCTATTCCTATGATGTCATGTTTCTGCAGTTCATTCTACCAAGGTTGCTAAGCAGTGATGTTTTCTACTGCTTTAGTCAATAGATTGGTGGGTTACTGGTTCACAAACTATAAGAAGACACATGAATTTCAAAAAGGCTTTTAATAAAGTCCCAGGATAAACACATATTGTTTAATCATTAAACTCATCAAATCATAAAATAAATAAAACCTTAGAGTAAAAATGGACTCAAATGCTGTGGTCATGTTATCTGCCGAAGTAATCCACCACACCAGCGTTATATACATAACAATACAACAATTCCCATTTGAAGCAAGGATGTAGTCATTTAGCTCATCTCCTTGTGGCCTTGGGCAAACCCAGAATCACAGGGGTACCTTCAGGCCCCTGCTCTATGCCAGTAATTCAGCACTAGCACCAAGCAAATCCTGAGAAAACCTCCACACCTTTGCCTCATCTACATCACGTAACACATAGGATGACATGGGAACATGAAGGCAACGGGGCACACCAGTACTCAAGCAGGATTTGACCCAGTGTCAGCTTGCTGTCCTTCCAAGCGCACACGCTTGCCTCCACGCAACAACTGCCCAGGGAGCAATTAGACTGTCTGCTACCAGCTGCTCTCTCATCATAGAATCACAGAATCATAGAATGGTTAAGGTTGGAAGGGACCTCAAAGATCATCTAGTTCCAACCCCCCTGCCGTGGTCAGGGAAACCCTCCACTACACCAGGTTGCCCAAAGCCTCATCCAACCTGGCCTTGAACACTTCCAGGGATGGGGCATCTACAACTTCTCTGGGCAACCTGTTCCAGTGCCTCACCACCCTCAATGTAAAAAATTTCTTCCTTATATCTAATCGAAATCAGGCCAACACTTGATGAGTCAGGACAATCAGGAATCCAAACAGTATCCATGTTCCTCCAGTAAGGTCCTTTCCATGAATCCCACCTTGGAGGTCATGCACCAGAAGTGACAGCCAATCAAGGCACAACTACTGAGAAAACACCTTTTCTGGCTGACATATTCATGCGCCCTGCAGGAAAGAGTTCAGTACCCCTACAAGAAGTAGGCACATATCCTCGGAACCCACAATTAACTTAATTTCAATAAAGCTTTGCAGTAATTGCCTTATAAACATCCATCAGCAATAACACGCAGGACCTGCCACGACCGGGCTGCTTAGCTATCACATCTGCCAGCCTCTGACACTGCCACAACCACTTGAGGAGCAGCTCCCCTCGCTTCACCACGCGTTGTACAGCCTGGCCCCGAAAGGGCTTAGCACAATCGTCACGCAGCACCACAAGGGAATTCTTCTCATGGACCTGCTGCTGTTGGACAGGGCTGGAAGCTGGTGCCAGTTAAATTCAGCTTAAAAATCAGGTGGATGCTTTCACAACAAGAACAGGTCACTACTAGCACAGCTGAGGGAGGTTCTTCACCATGGTCAGTTTTAAAATCAAAAAGATGCTTATTTGAAATGCAGGCTCAGATTTAAACAATTCAAAGTGGTCCTGTAGCCATTCTCAGACAAAAGATCAAGTAGTATCCCAGCTCCTCCAAAGCCTCATTAGCGAGGCATGGGAGTTCAGCGCTCTGGTCGCACTGCCCAGGTCGAGGGCCACTGGTGCTCCAGACTCTGTTTGTTTCACTCCTCCACAACTGACACAGCCTTCAGGATCCCCTAACCACAGATGAAACTTTCTTTTCATAACCCTTAAACCATGTCTCGCTTTTGCCCTTGCAGCAAACCTAGAGTCAATAGCAGACACCAACCAGGAACAGCAAAAAAGCCAGCTGTCTTCCTACAGGTTTTGGAAAAGTGTGCCTAGTCTCGTCTGGTGTTCAGCATCCCAGGTGATGAAGCCTTGGCGGCTACCTTCAGAAGACTCAAAATGCAGTCTTAGTTTGCAAATTTTCAAAGTAGAAATCATGTCTCCCTCGATACCCCTACACTGCAATGGAGGTGCAACTCTAGGGACTTTAAGCACCATAATAACACAAATAAGCATCACAATTTCGAATTCATACTACTTGGATCACACTTTAGTTCCCACTCTATTCTTCCCAGTTATGATATTAATCTTCCCAAACAGCTCCATGTGCTGTCTTTGGTAATCACAGCCTTCAAACACTTGGCCCTGTTATGCCTACCAACATCTACATATTCAAAACAGTCTCTGAAGCACATGCTAAACATCTGTTTCAACCACCTTTCTCTTTAGAGTTTAAGCTGTTTGCTGGAAAATTGCCATCCTAATGGCTAGCTCCTCTGTTAGCGAACTGGAGAATTCATTTTGTATTTATTGATTGTTCCCTAATGAAGAGTCATAAAGGTGCCAGAGACTCTTGACCAGACACTACTTAATTAGTAGCAAAGCACATAAAATCCCAAATCAAACCAAGCTCTTTGTCCAATGGCTCAGATGCTGGAAAAGAAAGATATGACATCATTTTCTGCTTACACAGAAGTCCGTAAAATTTTATTAAAAAAAACCCTAAGGAAATTGAAAAACTATATAAATTGTTCATTTCCTTCCAGTTCCTAAGACACCAAATAGGTCTTCCAGAATCAAACCACACTTTGCTAAAGGAAATATTCTTCATAAAGGACCCAGCAATATGTATCACGCATAGAATTTATTTTAAACTAGACAAAGGCAAATACCAATAAAACATTTGTCTTCTGAACAATATAGAGAAAGGTTTATGTTACATAAGAAGTCAAATTGCAAAGCATCCAGAAGGTATTAAAAATTTCCTCTAATGGATCTGTCTTTTCATCATAGTAGCTCATACAACAGTCCAACTTTTATGTTTCTTCAAACTACGCTGTGTTGGAGTATTTTCTGAGGGTTCTTCCCTCAAGAAGCAGAGAGACAAGCGAGAACTCCATTAAGTGTCAAGGGTTTTTTTTCCTCTCAAACTTAAAGCCTCAAAAACATCCTGAATAACTGGTATCTCCTTGCAAGTCTTGCAAATTAAGTCATCCTGAAAGTTAATTCCCTCTCTTCCATATCATTTAAATTCTCAATTAAATAATTGAGAAAATAGCAGGAAGGGAAAAAAAACACAACTAACAGAAGGAGGTGAAAGCCCATCGTTCCTACATGGCAATAGCATTACTGCTTCTATTATGCTCTCTGCTTGTTGAAGGCATGTCTTCAGAGCAGTAAGGTGGCTTGGATTCTTTGGGATAACGTAACATGCGCACAAGGCAATAAAGATTCATGGTAACTCAAAATCCATTAAATACAGATGCCCTCACATTAATCCACAATCCCTGATGCAATTATTACTACATATGAAAGAAAATACCCTTAATGTGTTCAAAAACATAGTCTTCCATTTTCCTAAAATCTACCACTTCAATGCCAAACACATGTTCTGCAAAAAATTCAAAATTCTATTCGTGATCTCTGTCCTGTATTCAGCAGTCGACGTGATACCAGCTTTAACCATCCAAAGCTTCTAGCCCTCTTATCATCATGATAAACAAGTGTATTCCACTAGAAAGAGAGCTGGTTTGCACAAATAGAGAATGAAGTAGGACAATATAAAGGACAAAACAACCACAGTAAGGCAAATATGCCAAGAAGGCAGAATAGCAAAGGTATGTATGGGCTTCTCAGACATATGAACTTGGCTTCTTTACCATAATCCATTATTCTTTCCTGGGTTTTTACACTTCACTTTTTTCTATAATCATAACACTATACCAACAGCATTTCAGCTATCCCAGATAATTTCAGTAAACCTTCCACAGAGTTTTGCTTTGTGCTCCCAGCAGATGAGACTGGATGCTCACTGGTACATCTCCCAAGAAAATAAGCTCCAAAACAACAAAAATTTAAAAAAAAACGTAGAACAGAAAGCAACAGTACAACGTGAGGGACAGCTAATCACAGAGAAAGTCAGGAAGGGTCATCAGCATGCTGCAGAGTAAGGCCACACAGAAACCTCTGCTTACCCCTTGCTCGGATTCCAGCAGCTCTGTTTTGACTCTGACTGCCGGCATCCCATCAAGCATTAACATTCTGTTCTCAAAGGCGCTGATGTCCTAAGGCAAAAAAAAAGAACGAGGTTAATTAAAAAAAATAAAAAATGAAAAACACTTGGTTTAATTCATTGGTTTAGTTCTATGATACTGTAGAAGAAAGTAAGTGGAAATGAAGTTAACAAAGATATAATAGTAATTTCAAGTAGTAGCTACCAAGTTAAACAGCTACTTCTGTTAAAATACTAAATTATACTTTTGGTTATCCTTAAAAGAGAACTAAGTCTTCGCAAGCGACAAGGGAAAATCATCTCCAATGACTGTTTTTTAATTTTAAATTAATCATGCAGGTCCATGTATATAAACTCCTTGCTTTAGAACTGGAAAGGAGAGCAGTGATCTCAAATATCTTCAGGTTTTTGGCAGTATACTCAGGTATATTTGTTTTCAATCAAAACTTGTGTACTTCTGTATTACCTAGAGAAAGCATACATTCAAATTCAGAAGAGCTATAGTGGAGGCCTGTACACACACCCCCCCATAAATTAACACACATTAACAACTCCTCACACTTTGTATCATTCATTCTCTTGCAAAGTCATCAGTGTTTGTCAATGAGTATCTCCACGCACTCATCTCTGACACGAAAGAAATAAAAAAACATGTTAAAAACTTGCATTGTCCTTGTAGTAATGGACAATATACACTGAGAGCTTCAAAGTGAAGTGAGATTTGCAGAACGGTGCTTCCTCGAGTCAACAACCCTGCTATGAATGTCTCATTCTGCTCTTGAGGGATGGAGACACACAAAACAACCTCTTGTGCCTTCAGTTCAAACACTACCCAAACACTACCCGAACCTGAGTCCATTTTCTATTCCAGCCAAGGCTCAAGGCTGGTGTTTGAAAGCTGGTCCCTTCAGCTGCCATTTCATTTGGACAACATGAAGAGAATAAAAGACATTTTATCCCTCAAGCTAGAATCTGACCTTACGAATCCAGACACTTTGGTCAGTGGTACAGAAATACAAAGACGTCACAGCTACTTTTCAAATAGCAAAACTACAGCACGTACCGCTTATAAGTGACTCGTTCACAACCACTTGCCTCTGGAAAGCAGCGTTCAAGACTGAAAACTCACCTCCGCTCTAACCATTACCTCGTAGTCCTCAATAACTGCACTGTAATGGAAAAAAAAAAACGCTTTCCCTGTTTCATGGGCAGCAGATCTGTTTAGTATTGCACGGTGCCGTTATTCATAAAGAATATGTTCGTAGCCCTGTTTCTTATCATGGCTGATCCGGGAAATTTTAAGAAAAATGGTCTGTCCTAACGGAGCTTCCAAATTACATTTTAAAACTTAGATTACTGTAAACATTTTCTTTTTTCATCCCAGGATCTTCCTTTTTGGGGATATAAACATGGCAGCAACTCTTTATTTTTGTATGCTCCTTTACTTTATTGCAATTTAAATGACATGCTGAAAAACAGGGAAATTGATACACCCATGTTCCATCATGGTGTCACAAGCAGAGCAAACGACCTGCTTAAAATCCGCGTTGCCCCCACTTTGAACTCCATGTGTTACGGCACACAGAGCTGCAGTTTGATACTACAGGGCAGGCAGGAACTTGACGGTAAAGCTGATAAGCAAATGCAACAGCAAAAGCAAATGCAATCTGTGGGTTTTTTTTCCTTAAAAAGTAAGATTTGGATAGTTCATAAAAAGCTTTAAATACTTAAGTTATAAAATTTCGGATCAAACGTAATTTTCAGGAGAACACCTCTGCATTCAAACACGTATCAACGAAGATGATTCCAGCTGTTGAGATGTCTCAGCCCCATGCTATGCCACCACTATGTACCTACTGCATTTTAAGCTTGACACAACAGGAAGAAGGAAAAAAATATACGTTCTTCCTATGTCTTCTCAGCATTTTATTTTGTGCCCCTTAATCTTTATTCAACATTCGAGGCACGAGGTGAGGAAAGAGCAGGAGGGACTCCGATGCCACGAAACAGCTGGCTGAAATTGTTCCAGGCTTTACATTCCTCTTCCCAGCAAGGGCGGTGGTGCACTGTTTACTTACAAGTGGATCTCGGGTATCCCTGAGCTCCAGTCCTTTGGATGTGGTTTGGGGTGGAGCAAGAGCAGGAGCCAGCCTGGCATTCCTGCCTCTCCCAGTAGCTCTTCTGCAAGCAGAGAGGTCCCTCTCCCTTCTTGATTTATAGGCAGCACAGTTGAGTTTTACAGCAAGATCAGGAATATACCATCATCAAGCATCCCTTAGGCTGTTTAGCTCATAGACAAAGAAGGATGAGCTGATATTGCTCCATGTCCCTGAGGAGGTCCTACCCGACCCGCCTGAACGAAGGGACGAGGCTGGCTGGCGCAGGCAGGAGGAGGGGGGAAGACAAAGCACCATGGAGGAAAGGCAGGTTTAATGAACTGTTAGAATCTGATTAGAGGCTAATGTCCCTTTTAGTGCTTTGTACCAATTTACAGCTGATATACTTGAACCATTTTTCCCCACTGGCTGTGATAAACTCATTAGTTTTAAAAATGCAAGCTAACCAGAGCCTTTGAAGTTTAAAACTGATAAATCATGAAAACCTGACTAGTTCATGTACCATTTAACACATTTACATTTAACTAAATTTTCATAGCGCTCGCTTCCCCTTTTGTTCTCTAAAATCATATTTCTCAAAAGCAGCGCTCAGCCTTTTGAGCACTGGTCTGAAGAGCGAATGCAGTGAATAGCTCTGGCTTTTGGGTCATTTATAATTCAGGGCAGCAATAATCACAGAAGTAGATTCTTTCCAAACTATTTGATCTCTTCTGCGTTTATAACTGGAAGGACATCGTGTGACACATCCCAGGGGGGCCACTGCCTGGTAACAGCTGAGCAGATCCAGTCTGTGTGCTATACATATGGATGACATGCTTAGCCCAACAGTCGCCCGGAGAGCTGATCCTTCCAGACTGCGCTCTCCTGCCATAACCAGCGTTTGTGCTACAGTATGTTCAAAGCCATTCAGCAAATAGGATGTAATTGCTGAGGTTTGCATACGGTGGGCAGTCATCTAAGGCAAAGGGGCTTGACACCCCCACGGGGGCTGTGAGGAGTGAACTGAGGTCCCCAGGGAGACCTTCCCATCAGTCAGGCAGATGGAGCATCCACACCTGGGTGAAGCCAGGCTGCTCCAGCACCCTGCGTTAATTGATGATACTCAGGAGATCCACCAGCAGAGACTGCCAATATGATGTATTGAGTCAACGCGTCTTTCAGGCTGCAGTCCCCTCCTGGCTCACTCAACTCTTTTCATCCACTGTGGCAGCTAACTTCCAGCTCCCAACATTGCCCAGGTGAAGGTGACCCGAATTTCTGTGACATGCCTCCCTTTTCTGTTCTCCCGCCTCCCACCCCAAACCAGCTGGTGGACTCCAGTAACCCACCTAGGTAAAACACATAGCAGATGTATGTCCTAAAGTGGGCATATAATCAAGCCAAACACTGCATGACCTTACCAAAACATCTGTTCTCTTGGATCAATTAACTAACTCATCCTAAAAGAGATCAACCTCTCTTTCTCGGTGCCATCCATTGGAGCCTTTCACTAATCACTTTTAGACATTTATTCCCTTGAAAGATTAATTAGAAACACAAATCATACCCAAGTCTATATGAGCAACTGCTATTAGAGCAGTTGTTACAGAAGATGGATAAGCTTTTGGGCTTACAAGCTCTTCTTCTGAGAAGCTATGGCAATCAATCCAATAACAAGACTCTCCCCCCTCCCAAAAGGCGCACATTTTCAGTACAGCACCGCTGCAACTACAACTGGCATTTTCTTCATGCGGATGACTTTCTGTTGCCAGCTTTAATCAAATTATTTTCAGCTACTTTAGAGGAAATAAAAACAAAACAAAAACTCGTATCTCATCCTGGTACAAAAGCCCCTAGCATCCTGTAGTGCTTATTTAATTATGAATTACACTGTTATGAAATTTGGCTCCATCCATGAGAAGGGCTGCAGTTTTGTAGCCAAGTTTTTAATTTGGCCAAGCCATATGTTCAAGAATCACGCTGCAAAGTTTTAACAACAGAGGAGCTGGTGTCACAACCAACCTCCTGTCCTGAGACACCACCAAAGACGCCCCTAAATAATAATTTCTTCTAAGCACAATATGACAGAAATTGCACATTCCCAACCCATACCACAATTGTTGTCTCTCCCACTCTCCAAGATTTTCATGTCTAGATGCTCAGTACCAAAGCATTAAAAACGAAACAATGCACTCCCAGACCTGGCCAGACTGCAATGGGCACAACCCCAAGAAGAAAGCAATGAGCTCAGGCTTCAGAGTACCCAGAACCCAGATCTCACGTTTCCTGCATGGATCAACAAACATTTACACTCTTGTGTAAGACAATCTCCTCCTCTTGTTTCTTCTCATGAACGCAAGAGATACAAGGTGGATGATGCTAGTTACTGCTGTCACCAATGAAGGTAATGGTCTTAGTCACGCTGAAGCACACTGGCTAGAAAAAGCCACTGATGGTTCTGAACTTTTCCACGAAACACTGAAAATGTTCAGCTGACAATTCAGTGCTTCGTAACTCTGGTGGGTTGACCTTAGCCAGCTGCCAGATGCCCACTCAACCACTCTGGCACTCCTCCTCAACAGGACTGGTAACAAAATAAGATGGAAAAGCTCATGGGTCCAGATAAAGACAGGGAGATCACTTATGAAGTATAGTCACAGGCACACCAGATTTGATTTGCGGAAAATTGATTTACTATATTACTAATTTATTAAAATAGAGCTGGATGGCGAGAAACAAAGGGAAAAAACCTAAAGCACCTCCCCCACCCCTCTCTTCTTCCCAGGTCCAACTTCATTCCTTCATTCCAACTCTACTTTTGTGTACAAACTTAACTTCTAACATGACACACTTTCGGTTTTTTTTGCAAAATTAAATCACAGTTGGGGAAGAATAGTCTCAAATTCAACATTCAAGCTACAGTAAAAAGTTTCAAGTGTAAGGGGAGTACGCGGCTAAGAGCCGAGAACAGCCCTTAAGCAGTCTTCATCTCAAAGCTATGACTTACAACTTTCCCTGCCTCATCTTCTAGTTATTTTTCCACAAGTTTTCTGCACATTCAGTAATTTCTTAATTCATCATTATATTCTCATTTTATGGTTCCAAAATTTTGAGTCATTTTTGTGAAAACAGTGCTCTTGATAGCTCAGAAACACGCATTTTTAAGTTCTTCTTTTTTGTACAGATACCTTAGAAACACCACTGAACTAACCACGAAGCATCCTACGTCATTTATATGCCCTAGCAATAAGATTACCTTTGAGATTTTTCTGAACATGAATACCTAAACTCATGTTATTGTCATTACTTACACAGATAACTGAAGTTATCCATCAGCCAAAGCAACAGACAGCATAACATTTCAGGGCAAAAAAATCTGAAGTGATTCACTCAAGGCAAAGTTTTTGAAGATATGACAGATCCTTTTAAGGACATGACTACATAAGATTTCCGAAGTTTGAAAGTTTTTTCTCTTTGTTTCAAGGGATAATAGAAGAATGAAAGATTAGCATCTCTTCTAAAATATAACTATCTCCACAGGAAGAGGAAGCCAAGGAGAATGTCTTCTTTCCAAATCTCACAGGAAAGAATCACTCAATTGTCTACTACCTCCATCTCCTGAAGACTTTAATTTTCAAAGAAGCCCTTTATATTCCATACAATGAGATTTGTCAGTTGCTTAAATGGAGTTAACTCTACGGTGAAGCATACCAGTTAACATTGCCACAGTATATATAAGAGCAGTTCATTCCGAAAGTGAAGGAAACAACTATCCGATAGAAAATAAAAGTAAATTTATGTCGCTAGAAGATAATCGCTCAACTGGGAGTTCTGCCAGGGAATCAGGGTTAACAGTCCATGTCTTGCCATAAGATCTTCATCATATGTAATTATGTCTATAGCTGTGTGAAATGTTCATAATGAAAGCAGAGATTCTGGTAGTTCTGTATTTTACTCCAAAGTTGAATTTCCAGTCAAATTCACCAGAAAAGAAAAGGATCATTTGCATTTACTGATGCTTCAAGGAAAACCAAAACAATTTTGTAATAAAAATGTAGAGTAAAGTCTTAAACATCATACTGTTTTCAGGCGGAACTAGATGGGATTGATTTGAGTTCATTCACTCAAACGCAGCACATGAAATTCCATGCATCACCTCGTGCCATAGGAGGCTGTGGGATGAGGGCAGTCTAGGTATAGGTCTGTATATCACAGACATGCATCTGCATGGTATCCAGTGATCACGGAGGCATCATAGTTCCAAGCTTTCCAGGAAGGTCTCTTGAGTGTGGTCTCTTATTACAATCATGCATGTCAGGTAGAGTCCAGACCTCATGAGCAGCTGTGACTCGATGCAGTCAATGCCCAAGAAGCACTTTCAATGGTTGGCCTTCAGCTCGTGTTGTCCTGCTGAGATTCTCATCTGATGTATCAGACCATGTCTGGCTGTATCCCGCTACTACCAGTACAAAGATATACACATGCAACACAAGCTTCTTGAATTCCTATTCCAGTGCCTAGATTCCTTAGGAAAAAAAAAAAAAACAACACGCAAATTTTGCAGACAGCGGGTTTCCAAAAGTTGTAAAGTAGCCAAATCCCTAAGGATGTAGTTATAATTTGCTATACATTTTTACAGATTTGTCTCCAGGGAAAAAGTTCAAGTCCAGACAATATTCGGTGAAGAGAACCAAGATCTCATGTTTTGTTTCTCAAGCCTCTTTAATTTGTTTGGGCTTAGGTTAGTTTTAGCAAATATAAATAGAAATGAAGAGCTTCCAGGTGACAGAGGAGCAGCAAGTGCATTGGCAACTAGACGCCAATCTGCTATTTCTCAGACTCAGCAGGCAACCCTGTCAGCTTAGAATGCTTAAAATCCCTTTACATCAGCTGTGCTCTCCTGCCACTTTTAGCTGTCTCTACAAAGAATTACTCATCATTCCTATGGCACGTAAATCAGGCACAATGTGTTACAAGTAAGTAATTACACCAGCGCCACACACTTAACTTTTATCAACATTAATGGCTTCATTGTTTTCCTTCTAATACAACATTCACAGAGTATCTGACAAGATTTTTGTGAATACCAATGGGTTCATCAAACATTTGTGGATTTTCCTTCTCTTACGCTTAAAAGTCCTGCTTAACACATATACAAAAAAAATCCCCCAAAAACACAACAGGAAAAAAAAGAGAGCCAAAGAAAAGCCATTATTTAGGAGAGGCATATACTTAAAAAAGGGTAAGTTTGGAAATAGCATCCACTGCATTTATCTTTACACTAGAATTAATTTAAAAAAAAACCCTTTTCGTAACACTTCATCATGCATAATAGTAAAATAAGCCCTTTGATAGCTTTCTTTGGCTTTTTGAAGCACAGACCAGTAGTGAATAATGCTATCAAGTGGAAATTAATGACTTTTTCACACAAAAAAACTCTAGTAACTGACCTAGATTGCCACTTTTCCTTGACCACAGTTACAAGTCAAGTGGTTTTTAAAAACTGCTACTCAACTTCCAAAGCAATTTTCTGCTATCTTGTACCAACTGTCCTCAAATTTGGAGAAGAGTTTGAGAATATGAGGCTTAAAATTAAAACCAAACATCACCACTTCCTCTCAATAAACTGCAATGGAAAATAAAAGAATTTTCATGGTCCTATAAATATTATCTTGACCAATTTACTAAACATATACTTCTTAAAGGTTACCTTTATCATTAGATGAGTTGTTGCCTCAATTATTATACTTGAGAAAAAAAAAATCATTACGCGAACAGCTGGTGACAACAGTTTCAGGTCAGATTTTCAATCAAGCGCTCCCCCGTCTTTCGCCTTTACCAAAAACTAAAATCAAAGTTTACATAATCAAAAATGCCAGGTCACAACATGTTTTTTATTAACTTCTGGTGCTAGAAGGAGTATGTGACATAAATAGAGTGTCAGGGGAATAATTCGGCCATCTGACAAAATTTTCCTGTATCTGTTAGTTGTCTAAATTGTGACTATTTTGTATTTGCTGAGCAAATGAGCATTGAACAGCACTGCCCAGGAGCTTATCAGCAAACACACAGTGATCAAAATTTTTATCTGAGTTCTGCCTTTACCTGCTCTGGTTGGAAAATGAGCTGCTGAAAGCATGGGGAGCTGGTTGGCACACTTTCCCCCCACCTGTCAACGTGCAAAGCCTGCTTCTATGAAGGCAGATACAACATGGGCCCTGCAAGCTGGAGAATAAAGGGAGCATTTAGCATGTAGCAGTAGCCATGGTTCAGTCCAAAATTTTTGTCCGAGATGTCATGTGGCAGGCCAAATGTAGCTGCTCTTTGCCAAGAAGAAAAGATGCCTTCTACAGGGTCTGCTAGGCTCCATCACTCCCTAAAGCCCAAAGGAACCATCACCTCAAAGTGAGAGCACCTTCAGCTCTGCAGTCACAGAGCCCCAGAGGGAGTGGTAAAACAACGACATAGGAGGTTTCATAGGTCTGGACATGATCTCCATAAATTACGCTGGCTCTTTCCATCCTGGGTTTCAAAGAAAGCAAACACGCTACCAACAACGCTGTATGCCCCGCTGGAGCACAACTGGCCAGTAGATTGTCCCCAATCCTTTAGCTAAGGGAGAAAACCACTGCTTCTCCAGGTGCCATATTCCCTCCCCTAGGATACAATGTCATTGAAACATAAAATGGTTTGGTTTGGAAGTAACCTTAAAGATCACCTAGTTCCAACCCCCCTGCCATGGGCAGGGACACCTTCCAACAGATCAGGACAGATCAGGTTGCTCAAAGCCTCATCCAACCTGGCCTTGAATACCTCCAGGGATGGAGCATCCACAACTTCTCTGGGCAACATGTTCCAGTTAGCAAAAACTAGCCTGTGAGCATAAAATGACAAATTGCCTTGATAGAATCATAGAATCATGGAATGGTTCGGGTTGGAACGGACCTCAAAGATCATCTAGTTCCAACCCCCCTGCCATGGGCAGGGAAACCCTCCACTACACCAGGTTGCCCAAAGCCTCATCCAGCCTGGCCTTGAACACCTCCAGGGATGGGGCATCCACAACTTCTCTGGGAAACCTCTTCCAGTACCTCACCACCCTCAATATAAAGAATTTCTTTCTTATATCTAACCTAAAACTGCCCTCTTTCAGTTTAAATCCATTGCCCCTTGTACTATCACTACATGCTCTTGTAAAAAGTCCCTCTCCAGCTTTCCTGTAGGCCCCTTTAAGTACTGGAAAACTGCTAGAAGGTCTCCCCAGAGTCTTCTCTTCTCCAGGTTGAACAACCCCAACTCTCTCAGCCTGTCTTCAGAGGAGAGGTGCTCCAGCCCTCTGATCATCTTCATGGCCCTCCTCTGGACTTGTTCCAACAAGTCCATGTCCTTCTTCTGTTGGCAACCCCAGAGCTGAACGCAGTATTCCAGGTGGGGTCTCACAAGAGCAGAGTAGAGGGGCAGAATCACCTCCCTCGACCTGCTGGCCACACTTGTTTTGATGCAGCCCAGGATACGGTTGGCTTTCTGGGCTGCCAGTGCACATTGCCGGCTCATGTTGAGCTTCTCATCCACCAGCACTCCCAAGTCCTTCTCCTCTGGGCTGCTCTCAATCCATTCTCCACCTAGCCTGTCCTTGTGGTTGGGATTGCCCCGATCCATGTACAGGACCTTGCACTTGGCCTTGCTGAACTTTATTAGGTTCTCAGAGGCCCACCTCTCAAACCTCTCTAGGTCCCTTGAAAGGCTTTATCCCTATATAGTGATAAATTGATTGTCAGCACCAAAAGGTGACTTCTTAGAAATCATGGACACCGCAAACTACATCCTCTGAATAAGAGCAATATAAGGTAATACCATCATTAAATATGCCTAGCGGTCTTCTAGCAGCTGGACCACAGAAACGTTAAGCAGCTGATACTGCTCTTAGCCAGCAGAAGTGTTTCTCACTTATCTGAGAGCTCCAACATATAGGCAGAACTAAAAGGAAACCAGGATAAGCCAGCTTTCCCCCTTTGTGTTAAAAATGCAATTGCTAAAATTAAGGAAATTCAGTTAAGCCTTATTTTTATTTCACGTTTACTTTGTTCACAAGCAATTTTTAAAAACTTTGCTGTTTTTTCATTTTGGTTTGGTTTTTTTCTCACTATTAAAGACAGAACAGTGTATGGCACCCATAAGAGAACCCCTTGTTCCCAGAAGTCAGTTGGTCTTTTCCAGGTCAGTTCATTGCACTGCCAGGTACAAGGACTGAGCAAATTCCCTGCAGCCTTGAGAGGAGGAGGAGGAGGAGGAGGAAGAGGAGGAGGAGGAGGAGAAGATGCTTGTGTGCAGCTGCACCCTCCAACACCAGATATTGTAGGACGCACCTGCAAGGAGCATAGCCAGTTCTCACACAACGTCAAAAACTGTCTGCCACGGTTCACATGCAAAGTCATAGATACGACAGGCATTAAGTGATGAAACCAAAAATGTTCTTTCAATGGCTCAATTCCAACTGCTAGGAAGAGCCGTAACCACAACCTTCGCCCCAGCAGCTTCCCCGGAGCAGAAGGGCTGCGAGTGCCGGTGTTTGCAAAACTGCACGTAAAGACCGTTTGATTCTTGCACGTGTCAAAATAACACAGGAATAATTAAATAAAGCTGAATGATTGTACACTCAGATGAAAAAGTCGGATTATTAGCCAGAAGCTAAGCATTAGTCCATCACCTTTCCCTGCACCTTCTGCACAGCACCTTACGCGCGTGGAGGAACGGTTAATTGCTTTACACTCTTCTCGCCGTGGAGCAAACTGCTTATTCTGACATTTCAAAAGAAAAGCTGTATGTTCTGATGAAACTCCCAAACTGCAAATGTTTAACATCCTGTCGCAACCTGATCTCTGTTCTATTTAACATCAGTTTGAGGTTTTCCTGCTCCCCACAGGCTTCAGTGCAAACTCCCAGGAAAATATTAATATTAATATTAAAGCTGGTGAGTAGCATCCAATACATTTCAAAAAAAGAGTAAACTGACTTCTGTTCACTTAGTGAATGAATTATAAAGCACCTCAATTTATGAATAAGAATTTGTAAGTATCCACCACATGTGAAAAAAAAAGGTCTAAAATAACGTATCGCTCTCAGACTGCTCACATCAACTTCTACACAAAAGCTGATACCTGATCGCTCGCGTGAGCTGTTTTCTTACCCAAGACAGGATGACCAAAATACTTATGTACAAAGCTGTCAAATTAGACCCACAAGCAATAAATTATTGTAGAACGAGAGTCCACTTTAACGGCAATTCTAATTAACTGTTAATAATTTCTAATCAGCAAGTTTCACATTGCTAACACGTATTTCCCACAGATTCTCAGAGAAGTTGCGATTCCTCAAACACATTTGGAAAAAACTGCACTGTGCATGAACAAAATTACTACCAATACTTGAAATAACAGCCTAACCTCAAGATTAAAGAGTATTTTAAGTAACTATGGGTATAACCATTAAAATGACAAGTAAAAAAATCAGAGGGAGATAAGAGCAGCAAATATAGCGCTATAGTAACAGATGGTTTGAACTTTCCTTATAGCATCCCTAAAAATCAGACATATCAAATTTGCTATACACAGCAAATCAGACTGAGCATATACAATAAATTTAAGGAGTATAAAGAAAATCCATGAATGTGTGTCTAAGGGAAAGACAAGATAAACAAGTAATTCATTTATAACATATCAGTTTACAGCATGAAACATTGTGTAATCCTGAAAAAATTCAGTGAGCAATGAATTTTTGGGTTTTTTTCTTAGGATCTCAGAATAATTCAGGCAGGAAGGTGCCTCAGGAAATCTCCAGTCCAACCTTCCGCTCCAAGCAGGTACAGCTCAGGGTTATATCCAGTCAGGTCTTAACAACCTCGAAGGATGGAGATGGCACAACCTCTCTGGACAACCTGCTTATTTGGGAGACAGTCCTCATGGGGAGGGGGGGCAAAGGTTTTCCTCACACCCAGCCTGAACCTCTCTTGTTTTCAACACATTGTCTCTCGTTGTCCCACAACGCATGACCATGACCTGATCAAGACCCTTGAGCCCACACACCCTACCAGGCTTTGCCCATCTGACTGTGCGCCCATACAGGATGTAATAACCATAACTCAGATATAAGAACATTGTTGGAGACACTGTTGAAAGCCTTGCAGAACCTGAGGTGAATGGTGTTCACTTCTCTCACTCACTATTCCACTCACTTTACAACTGCAGATGGCAATCAGGTTGGTCAGGCATGCTTTATCCTGGGTGAATCCATGCTGGCTGTTCCCAGTCACCTTCTCCTCCTTCACAGTGCCCAGAAGTGTGTTCCCAGAGGACTCACTCTGTAATTCTCCCACTGACCAAAGGGAGGCTGACTTGTCTGTAATGGCCCAGATTGCCTTTTAGGACTTCTCTGAAGAGGAGTGCACCATCTAGTCATCAGGGATCTTCCATGGTCTCCAGGATCCTTCAAGCATCGTAGAGAAGGGTGCCACAAGGACATCAGCTGGCTCTCTCAGCATCCATGGGTGCAGCAAACGGGTCCCATGGGCTTGTGCGGGTTGAGCCCTCTCAGGTAATCCATGAGACTTGGTCTTCATTCATGACTGGTGGTTCTACTCCTTCAATCTTGTCTGTATGCACAGAGGCTTGTGAGAAAGCCGTGTCAGTGAAGGCTGGTGTAGAGAAGGCAATGGAGTACCTTGGCCTTACGGGTATTCACCCACCCCATTCAGCCATGGACCAACATTTTCCTTGTCCAACCTTTTACTGCTGATGTAGTGATAAAAGCTCTTGTTGTCTTTGATATTTCCTGCAAGTCTGAACCCCAGCTGAGCTTTGGCTTTCCTGACACCATCCCTGCATGCCTGCATGGTATTTCTGTACTCATCCTTTGTACCCTGTCCCTGCTTCCACCTCCTGCTATATACTGCCTTTTTGCACTGTAATCCATGGGTTTTGTGCTGGAAGCCATTACTTCAACACTTTAAAGAAGCTGGTCTCCTGACAAATCCACTTGTCTGATGAGTTGGAAATTGTCTGAAAAACAACTGGACTTTTCTACATATTTGTTTATCAAGAGCTATCAAACACAAAACACAGATACATCTCTGGTTATGAAAGTATTTGTGCCCTAGATTTTTTGCAAGCTTGGAAGATGTACCATTGCTCACCTTGCTACATCGCTTCCCTAAGCATTCATATGTTACTGGCTGTTGTTAGAGGAAGCATACAAGGTAGAGGGTCCTCTACGATGAAAGAAAACGGTCATGTTTATATTCCTATGTCTTTTCTTCAAGTATAATACATGCCAAAAACATGACAGTTAAACCAGCTCTAAACTATGGGTTCCCAGTCTCAAGACTCGCACTCAAGAATGAATTGACATTGTTCTGCCAAGTACCTGGTACGGATCACTGCCAAAAAGGAACCTTGAGCTAGGTGGGCCACTTCTATTCTTCTGCAGCATTTCAATCCCTGTGATTTATTCCAGTGGCAAACGAGATGGTCAGTACAAGGCTTCTAAAGCTTAGCATCAAACGATACCTTCAAAGCCCTTTTCCTTTGTCTCCCTCAGTCATTACCCGATCACTAAAAATGCAGCAATACAGTCTGTCCATGCATACCACCACTCCTGGCCCATTTCATGAATGGGAAAAATCACAGTCAAACGATAGTGCCTGGCAAAGCATCAGAACATTGCAAGCTATTGTTATTCTCACTGAAGTATAGAGAAGCATTATATCAAGCTATACAATAAAACTCGACGTTCCTACCTGCTGCTGAACTCTACCTTGCATCAGAGGTGCCCTATGCAAAGAAGCATTTGACAGAATTGTGTGTGACTGCTAAATGTGCCCCTGCTGGGTCTTTAAATCCTCATTAGTGTTCTTTAAGTCAGTGCACCTGATTATATATTGCACAGCAGGAAGATCTAACAAAGTATTGTTATTTGTGTTACCTTTTTATAACCTAGCATCATGCTCCCATTAAAAATGTATAGTGACCTTACCCACGTCAAGGCTTTCAAGAAATAATGCACTGAGATAATTGGTTGTTTGGCATCATACATAGCCTTTATAGCATGTGTCAAGCCCTGAGTCACACTAATATATTTAACGTTTCTCATTAGAACATAATAAGAAATTGTGCCTGTATAAATCACATATTTATTCGCAACACGTGGCTTAGTTACACTGTGTGAAATGTTGAAAACGATTTCCTGTCCACACTAGCTATGTCTCACATAGAATAAAATGCTTTTATTAGATTTACTTTGCACCACAAGAACTGGATGGGTTAAGCTGCTCATATTTTTACACAACAATTTCTGCACAGACAGAGAGTGTTATGTGTACTGCATCTTTCTGAAGAGATCTGGACCATTAACATTAATAATGTGACAAACTGCTTCCATCACCATTCTGAATGCTGAAATTCAATAAACATTACTAAAATATTCTAACCACTAAAATCACAGCCACAGTGGTTTCAAGAGCAGTGTTTACCAGGCACTGAATGATGCTGGATGCAAATCTGGAGAGTAATTCCCTCAGTCAATGAAGATGATTCACAAGAATGCTTTTCACATTGAAAGCTCATGCCAAGTCACCAGTTCACACGTAAAGTAAAAAAGAATTTGAACAATTTTTTCAGGAAAATATGCCTTTCCTGAAAAAAGTCACTCCTCATAGGACTTCAGCTTCAAGAATCTATGTTAGGTACCCAACACATGCTTTGTGATGAAAAGCACCAAAACTATGTCATTGTTGGTGCTATTTCTTCAGATGTCCATCCCCAGCCAAGTGCAATCAACACAGAGCCTCCATCCAACTTTTGTGAGCACGCGTATGCATTATGCACGTGGAGGTATACTTTATATTGTCTGAAGACATTAATAAATTCTGCATTTAAAGAATTATAGGGAAAAAAAGCATGGACATTCTATCATCTGTGTACTGGTTTTGACAGGGATAGAGTTAATTTTCTTCATAGTAGCTAGTATGGGGCTATGTTTTGGATTTGTGCTGAAAACAGTGTTGGTAACACAGGGATGTTCTAGCTATTGCTGAGCAGTGCTTACACAGAGTCACAGCCTTTTCTGCTTCTCACTCCACCCCACCAGTAAGTAGGCTGGGGGTGCACAAGGAGTTGGGAGGGGACACAGCCAGGACCAGCTGACCTCAACTGACCAAAGGGATATTCCATACCGTACGACATCATACTCACCATATAAAGCTAGGGGAAGAAGAGAGAAGGGCGGACATTTGGAGTGATGGCGTTTGTCTTCCCAAGTAACCAGTCTGCACGATGGAGCCCTGCTTTCCTGAAGATAGCTGAACACCTGCCTGAAGACGGGAAGTAGCGAATGGATTCCTTGTTTTGCTTTGCTTGTGCCTGCAGCTTTTGCTTTACCTATTAAACTGTCTTTATCTCAACCCACAAGTTTTCTCACTTTTATCCTTCTGACTCTCTTCTCCATCACTCTGAGGGGGAGTGAGCGAGTGGCTGTGTGGGACTGAGCTGTCAGCTGGGATTAAACCCCCCGTTTGGTGCCAGGAATAAAAAATTATCCACTCATAAGTCTATCATTGTTTATTCTTAAATTCAAAATAGTCTCTAAAACATTCAGGTGGAGTTTTTTTGGTTTGTTGTTTGGTTGTTTTAAAGTAATGACAGTGCTCTGTGAGTGGCCATTTGCCTGGAAAACAGCAGAGCTCTGAATTTATTTTCAATCTGAAAGAATACTTGCAAGATCAATTGATTGTGTTTATTATTCTAAACCACAAAATTCAGTATCAACCCAAATACAATAAAACTAGGAAGGAAAAAAAAAAAAGAAGTCACACTGCAGATCAACTCTGAGGAACTACTAGACTAATTCAAAAGATCACTGTTAATACTGCTATGACTATAACCAATTATCAAGCCCTGTGGAACCCTACTCAGGCAAAGCATGCCTTTTAAAATAGGTTACCAAATAATCCTTCATGTTTTTACCATCATCAGCTGTCATACAACTGCTCTAGGGTCAGACATAAAGGTTTATTCCTGGATTGGATAACTTTTGTTGAAATTTTGCATGGTGGATACTAGCTAAGCACTTCACATGCTCATCATGTTGAATGGCCTACAAAGAGGTTAGCAATAAGCGACCATGCAGGGCGAAATCTTGGCTGGCTATCAGGAACGTCCCTCAGGGTTCAAAGCAGTCCAAGCCGACGCAGGATGGAAATGCCCAGCTTCATTCCTCACTAAGCAAGGAATATGGGTTCACCAGTTTAAGTGTAATAAGTATTCTTGAGCTGCCATCTCAGAAAGAAGTGAAAGAGGCAGACACTTCCATGCTACGAAAACACAACAAGCAGTAAACGCTTACTCTTTCCTCCCTTTAACGTTTTTATAACTTGTAAAATTTTCCAATTGAAAGCTTCAGGATTTTTAACTAAATGAGCAACAGTTTAACAAAACATCCACAGCCATGCTAGCCAGCATTTAAGGTTCCCTTGCAAATGCAGTATTATCTCAGCCACACATGGAAAACCACCTTTTTTTCCTGGCTTACTAGGTATGAATGTAGGCAAATACTTTCAGGACACTTATGTTTGGATTAGAAATGAGAGACTTCTCTTTAAGACAAATGTACACACATCCCAAAGTAGAGTACGCTGTGGAGAAGCTGGACATGAGGAAGCTGTCCTAACCAGGGCACTCCTTCGGACACCATGACTCTTCAGGATCCTCTTCCATGTCCTTAGGGTCTGGTGCTACATAGCTATGTAGTGTGTTGGAAAGTCTGGAGGTTGAAGTGAACTTTCCCCCTCACTTGCCTTGCTCATATCTTATTTAGAATTTTAGCACCATTTGGGGAACAGTTACAGACACTTTAAAATCACATTTGCCTGGTGTGATCTTTTATTTATTTACTCTAAAGATCCTCACGTGGGAGAGTTCAGAGCCACCACAGTGGAATAATTTCAATGTTTTAAAACAGTTTCTGATGAAAACAGCTCTGTTTGTCCTTATAAAACATTCCTCGGTCTCTGATACCACCAGGCCATGATGTGGACAGACCCCACCAAATATAAACAAACGGGTTACTTTTATTACTTTATTACATATTACAGTTTACCTTATTACTTTGGCAATAATAATTACTTGCATACTGCAGTAACTGTTACTGATACAGGCTTATGACAAGACAAAAATCAACTGATTTACTAGAAAGTTGTCAGAAAAATGAACTGGTAAAAAGACGAATCTAACTTCGTACATCAACTGATAAATAATAATCGCTATCCAGTATCCAGAGTAAATCTGGCAGAACTAATAGCAGCCTGCATCCTGGAATTAAAAGTAGAGCACAGCATATTTAGTAGACCAACTAGGTATTCTTCATCACTACTGAAATCACTGGAAATATTTTAAGTTTTTTCAATTAACAAAAGCAGAAACTAATTCTGCTCATGTAATGCTACATTCATGAAATCACCCGTTTTTTCCAACGAGCTGTTTTCATATTAGGCAAATAAACGTCTACGTTTCTGTGCAACACTGTATGATGAATTACCTGCCCAGACTTTTCTAAAAGAAGTAGCAATTGACATCACATTAATACAAAAGGATACTTAAGCTGCATATAGCTCATAGAAACCAGAAACTAAGGGCATCATTCACTCTTTCAAAAACCTGCTATGCCCAACAGTAAATCTTTTCCTTCAGGCAAAAGCAGTAAGTAGCCTTGATCATAACAAACTGTTGCTACAGATCAAAGAGTAATGGCACATTTATATTCAGAGTAAAGTAATAGCGAAACTCTTGCTTGAAGCCAAATAGACGGTTGAGAAGCACACAATAGGAGTTGGGTGTTGTTATTACCATCTACATTTAACTATTCTACTTTTTCAGTGTTTCTTTGTCAATTTTCCATGCTGTAAAGGTATCATCAGTTGAGGCAGAAAAAGCCACCCACACCAAGCAAAGTGGGTGAACTGGTTTAAGTAAATTAAAGCCTGAAACCTCTTAATGTTAATATTAAAACTTCTTTCCAACATACACCCACTTTGAAATTATGAAGGCTCTAAAACTTTTGAAATTACTATTATTACCCCTATAGAAATAAATAGCAGGTGAGCTCGGTTTATAAATGCTTTCCATATATTTAAATACATAGCAGTTAGGGTAATTACCCAGCCTCTTATGAGTCTCTTTTATCAAGCCATAAATTATCAGCAGATAGTATATTTTTACTGCGTAAAAGCCGTGTTTTCACGGAGAGATGCATATTGCTTGCTGTTCCTGAAGAGCTTTAGAAGTCCTGAATAAGACAGTATGATAGTTAAAGGGACCCAGAGTATTCAAAAGGAAGGTTTGACTCCTTGTACATGAATAGCCAGGATATTATGAACTCTCTGGCTCTCTTTCTGCATATAAAAAAAGATTATCCTTGCTTTCTGCAGAGATTATTAAGGCAATTCACTTGTTTTACATTCTGTGATAAAATAAACTCCACTGTCATGCCGCCTAGAGCTCCTGTATCTCATCCATTATGTAAATCTCCAAAGCGTCGTTCAGCAAACATCATCTCAGTTCCACTGCACTTAATAAGATGACCTACACATCTAAGTTAATTTTCATCTTCTTAAATCCAACAGAAACTCTTTACTTCTTAAATTGCAAGAGAGGTTCTCACTGTCATCTCTCTTCATAACCACCAAAGCCTGAGTCTGTATGGTTTTAAATGAAACTCCGACTTAAATCCAAATGTTTGGGTTTTGGGGGTTGCACCATCTCCTCCAAAAATAGGGAAACAAAGCCAAAGAAAAGTAATGTTTTGAATCTCACTGTTTCTAGGAGGTCTTTTTCTTTTTTGTTGGGGTTTGGGGTTGTTTTTTTTTGGTTGTTTGGTTTTGGGTTTTTTTTTTGCTAATACAAATACTGAAATGCTTCTATATTACTTAGAAATTAAGGTGGAAACTCGGTGCATGTTTACCCATAATGTTTGAAAGCCAAGGCTTTTGTTTTCACTTGAGCTACACCCACATGTCCATCAGAGCTGACCGCAGCAATCACAGCTGTAGCAGACTGCTATCAAACTGAACTGAAACAACAACAAAAAACCCTAAGTAAATAGCGAAGTTCAAAAGAAGGTGACAGCCTCAAAGCAGAAAACTTGCCCTTTCCTGACTCATCACCAAACCTCTGCACAAGAAAGACTGAATGAATCACCAGGAGCACACATGAAGCACCATGTGGGAAGCATAAGAGTGGGTCAAGGTTTAGATTAATACCAGGAGCTTATTTGCTCTTTTAGACACATGTCCTTGGGTATATGAAATATTGCATCCAGTGGAATCATTATTTAGGTCTGTTAGCAGTGGATATCAGTATTAAAATAAATGCCTTCTCCTTACGTGCTAGCTACTGATTTCTAACACATTCTTCTACGCCTTGATATGAGAAGTGACAAATTGCCATTGTTTGACGTTATTCTCTCCATGGCATGTCAAAAATACTAAAATCCAAATGCATTTATTTCTAACACTATATGTTTATTGTCAGATATGTAAGAAAACAGGAAAGCGCACACAGTATTTCAGTTTCTGGTTCAATGTATCTTAATCAGCATCACAGTGCAGACGAAGAACCACGGGTTTTTCCTTTCCCGTTGGGAAGTAAAGATTAACTCTAAAACACAGTTAGCTGTGCTGCTTCATGATACCGAGAATTAATACCTCCCACAACAGAATTATCCTCTTCTTCCAGGCAAATACTTACATCTTGATAACTAATGACTAGAAACAGGTCATTAAGAAACAAGCAGTAGTAGTAACTCCTGTAAATCCCTGATTTAAACTTATTATTTGATGGATAATGCTGAACAGAACTGAACAGCATTCTGCTTCTTGAAAACCAAAAACCTCAGAGTATGAATTTAAACATTTTTCTCCCCATTAGGCACTTTGGAAATTTGTGTCATACTTCTGAAAATACACACATCAAAATGGTCTTGTCAAACAGCTTTGAAATTAAATGCCTTGTGCTTCCCTCTCTGGAGTAGTATAAATTTAGTCATTATTAGAATTAGTATAATTGTTTTTTAAGTGCTCTAGGAATAAAAGGTGAAATGAGCTCAGTGACTGCTCTTTCATTCCCATGAGAACATGCCACAGCAGAGAAGTCAGGCTGCAAGAGCAAGGAAGCTCAGGGATGCTTTGAAAACCTAAGGACTGGAGAATGAATCCTGCAAATTGGAGCCTGGTGTACTCACCATGTCTGTGCCATCACAGCTTACAGGCAGAGATGTCTGTTCTTCCAGGGAGGATACAGAAATCCCATGGGAAGAACTGGCCTCTGGAGATGCCAACTGCTGTCTGTCAACTACAGAAAAATGTTGACAGGCTGAAGAGTCCAGAGAAGGGCTATAAAGATGATCAAAGGACTGGGAAGCCTGCCATATGGGGAAAGGCTGATAGAACTGGGTTTGTTCAGCCTTGAGAAAAGAAGGCTTAGGGGAGACTTTATTGTCGAATCATAGAATGGTTTGGGATGGAAGGGACCTCAAAGATCATCTAGTTCCAACCCCCCTGCCATGGGCAGGGAAACCCTCCACTACACCAGGTTGCCCAAAGCCTCATCCAATCTGGCCTTGAACACTTCCAGGGATGGAGCAGCCACAACTTCTCTGGGAAACCTCTTCCAGCGCCTCACCACCCTCAGAGAGAAAAATTTCTTCCTTATATCTAATCTAAATCTGCCCTCTTTCAATTTAAAGCCATTGCCCCTTGTCCTGTCACTACACGCCCTTGTAAAAAAGTCCCTCTCCAGCTTTCCTGTAGGCCCCCTTTAAGTACTGGAAAGCTGCAATAAGATCACCCCAGAGTCTTCTCTTCTCCAGGCTGAACAGCCCCAACTCTCTCAGCCTGTCTTCATAGCAGAGGTGTTCCAGCCCTCAAATCATCTTCGTGGCCCTCCTCTGGACTCGCTCCAGCAGCTCCTTGTCCTTCTTGTGTTGGGGATTCCAGAGCTGAATGCAGTATTCCAGGTGGGGTCTCACAAGAGCAGAGTAGAGGGGCAGAATCACCATGTTCCAGTATTTAAAGGGTGGCTACAAAGAAGATGGAGACTCCCTTTTTACAAGGAGTCACATGGAAAAGACAAGGGGTAAGGATACAAGTTACTCCTGGGGATATTCCAATTGGACACAGAAGGAAAATCTTTCACAATGAGAACAATCAGCCATTGAAATAATCTCCCCCGGGAAGTGAGGGATTCCTCAACTTTCAGCTGGATAGGCTGCAAGACAAGACAAGATGTTGTCTAGACCATGCTTTTCCCTGGAAAGGTTGGACCAGATGATCCTTGAGGTCTCTTCCAATCTGGTATTCTATGAACTAATGGAAAACAGAAGCCTTCAGCAAAATGACTGAAGTTGAAAGGAGCAGATGCAAGCCTTTGAGATCTAGCTCCCAGTGGACTCTCGTCCTGTCACTTACGACTAGCCCTCACCAGGGGGATCAAGGCTGAAAGAGGAACCAAAGAAGCTGGTTTGAAAACACCACTAAACAAAGAAGGACATCGTGCAATCTCAACTGAGAGGTCCTCTAGCATCCACTCAGCAGAACTGTGAGTCTCCGTCTCCCTCAGCAAGCAGCACTGTGAAACAAGAAGGGATCTTCTCAGTTTTGCTGAAGATGTTTGCAGCCTACGTCTTTCAACAGCCCGTGAGAAATGACAACACATTAGCTAAGCTCTTGGAGCACACCTCCTGGTTTTGTTTCTTCCAAAAGCCACCTAGGTTGTGCAGCCCGAGGCCATGCTACCAGGTGACCTGAAGCACACCAGGCTGGGACATTCACAGAAGCATTTCTTGATATAAGCTAAACCAGCAATAGACTCAGATCACTTCCCAGTTCTGGTCTGGTCTGCTCCTGCCAGCTTCCTTCAAAACCAAAACTGGCCTGTGGTTTTGGGGACTGATCATTCCACCTTTTTTTAGTAACAGTGTGGGCAAACCTCTACCAGTTTGACTGGTCCCACCAAGCCCTCCAAGTCTCCCCCCCTCAGATCCCTGCACATGGGCTCATGCCAGAGCCCACAACACGCAGCGGACACGTTCACGCCATGAAAACACCACGCTGACAGGCGGCCAGTTATCTCCAGCTACACCAATAACGAGCAACGGGAGCACTGCAAAGGTAGGGAAGGACACTCCAACTCCAGCAGGCAGCAGCACAGCTGCAGTGAGCGTGGTACAGAGGGAGCCGACCCTGGCCGGCGGGCACACAGGGACCCGGCACGGCTCGCACCACGGTGGGGACTCTGCTGGTGGCCCACCTCCTTTCTCCCTCCCAGCACAGAACACCGGCACGGCCATGCATTTCAAATACCAGAAACTGGGATTAAGGGTGTCTGTGCCTGCATCATCATGGATACGAGAAGGGGAACTAACATTGTCTACCTGGACTTATCCAAAGCATTTGATACTGTCCCACATGACATCCTTATCTCTAAACTGGAAAGATGTGGTTTTGATGGATGGACCACTCGGTGGATAAGCAATTGGCTGGATGGTCGCTCTCAAAGAGTTGTGGTCAACGGTTCAATGTTCAAGTGGAGGCCAGTGACGAGTGGTGTTCCTCAGGGGTTGGTACTGGGGTCAGTGCTATTTAACATCTTTGTTGGTGACACGGACAGTGGGATCGAGTGCACCCTCAGCAAGTTTGCAGATGACACCAAGTTGTGTGGTGTTGTGGACACGCTGGAGGGAAGGGATGCCATCCAGAGGGACCTTGACAGGCTGGAGAGGTGGGCCTGTGAGAACCTCATGATGTTCAACAAGGCCAAGTGCAAGGTCCTGCACGTGGGTTGGGGCAATCCCAACCACAAGGACAGGCTGGGTGGAGAATGGATTGAAAGCAGCCCTGAGGAAAAGAACTTGGGAGTGCTGGTGGATGAGAAGCTCAACATGAGCCAGCAATGTGCGCTGGCAGCCCAGAAAGCCAACCGTATCCTGGGCTGCATCAAAAGGACCGTGGCCAGCAGGTCGAGGGAAGTGATTCTGCCCCTCTACTCAGCTCTTGTGAGACCCCACCTGGAATACTGCGTTCAGCTCTGGAGTCCCCAACACAAGAAGGACATGGAGCTACTGTAACGAGTCCAGAGGAGGGCCACGAAGATGATCAGAGGGCTGGAGCACCTCTGCTATGAAGACAGGCTGAGAGAGTTAGGACTGTTCAGCCTGGAGAAGAGAAGACTCTGGGGAGACCTTCTAGCAGTTTTCCAGTACTTAAAGGGGGCCTACAGGAAAGCTGGAGAGGGACTTTTTACAAGAGCATGTAGTGATAGGACAGGGGGCAATGGATTTAAACTGAAAGAGGGCAGATTTAGGTTAGATATAAGAAAGAAATTCTTTATATTGAGGGTGGTGAGGTACTGGAAGAGGTTTCCCAGAGAAGTTGTGGATGCCCCATCCCTGGAGGTGTTCAAGGCCAGGCTGGATGAGGCTTTGGGCAACCTGGTGTAGTGGAGGGTTTCCCTGCCCATGGCAGGGGGGTTGGAACTAGATGATATTTGAGGTCCCTTCCAACCCTAACCATTCCATGATTCTATGATTCTATCAAGGCAATTTGTCATTTTATGCTCACAGGCTAGTTTTTGCTAACTCTTCTCAGCTCTGGCTAAACTTCTCAAGGTGAAGGTGTTTTTTTGTTTTCACTCCCAAAAGAATTTTATAATATGAACCCTCAAAACCCAAAGCAACGATTACAGGAAGACATTCATCACAGGAAGATTTTAAGCTCTGTATCACTGAAATTAATCATAAAATTAAGTAATTGCACACCAAGCCTTACAATCAACAGCCGTAAGTAATACAAATGATAGATGCCAACACTACAACAACTAAAATTGTAAGGAGGCATCTATTAACTTTAAGAAGTAGTTTAAAAGGCACTCTACTGCACTGAGTTACATCAATAGATGCTGAAGCAGGCCCTTAAACACAGCTTTCACTAACATCCACAATTTACTCACCACAGACTCATCACCAGCTATCACTTCATGGTGGGGCAATCTAGGCAAACACCAGCAAGATCTACCTTTGCTTTACAATGATATTTAGTAATTTTAGTGACATGAACTGTGAAAAGAACTCTGGTATTTTAAACGTTCCACATTTCGTCACATTTTGTCAATTCTAGACTAATTACTCTCCTCTGAGCTTCACTGCAAGGCGGGCTGCCTTACTCCCCCACACATGAGGGTTGCTGCCATCCTTTTTTATGCAATTCTCCATTCTTCCTCTTTCAAAATACTGTTTAAGAAATAGGACTTTAATTCAAGAACTACTGCAAAATCAATGCACCTGAAATATCCCACAGCAGCTCCAAGCAGAGCAGAAATCTGTGCAGCCACCGGGAAGCAAACCCTGCACACCTCTGCCGGGCCACAGACATTTCTCCCGATTCTGAGCAGTCTCTTGGGCAGCTCTGCACTGACTACTTGAAAACACAACCTTATTTATTATATATAAAGATCTCTTTATTTATTGATTTTGAAGCAAATCTGGAAGCTTTTGTAGGAGACAACACTTTCACAGGGAAAGTCTAACCTACCCCTGTGCCTACTTCCATTCCCTTTCTGAAGCATGAGGGTGCAGAAAGACCACAGCCACCTTCAACCACTAAAGTAACACTTCTAAAATATATTTTCTTTTTGATACATGACACTTAAAAGCAACGGTTACAATCCTCCGTAGATGTCTGCCTCCTGATCCACAGTGGCAGGAACAAAATAAGAGGACAAAACCCTCAACATCATAACCCAACTTGATTTAAACAAGGTCAGACCACAAGCCAAGCACTAAATACGATTTGGCCCTAACTCTGATGAACTGATGTTGAGTGTACATGTACGTATGTGTGTGTGTGGTTCGGCGACCCGCCCCAAGCCAGCTGCTGAAGAGCACTGTGTAAACACACCAAAATAGTTGGGAAACGAATGGAATGGAGCCAAGACCCAGGACCCATAAACAAGAAACCATTTATGCTATGAAAGCATAGCCCAGAAGAAGTGAAGAATTGATGTAGAACAAATTTTGTACTGCTGTTCATAAGGAAAGCCTAATAGGAACACTGAGGCCTTCCCAGAAATCATTCATTAATTTTACAAAGGCAGAGGGAGGAGGAACAAGCTCATACGCAACGCAAACGTGTCAAGCTGAAGGGATTCATTGCAGGCATCTTAAATGCTTTTTTCTCCTTGGAACAGATTAGTGTTGGAAATGCCTCCAGCAATTTTTCAGACATGGGGATAAGTTCCAAGTCCACCTCACCCTACTTCGAGCCAGGCTCAGTCAGTGGTGAGCGAATCCGAGGGCTACAGCGCTCCCCATACACAGCCCTCCAGCAGCCACACTGGCACCCCACAAGAAAGGGCAGGAGCAAGAGACAACAGCCCAACGTGCAGCAGCCAACCTTTGCAAGGAACAGAAAAAGAAGGAGAATCACTGCTGCTTGTCCCTTTCCTGAATATAAGGTTTGGGAAAAAGTTCTCCTCCCTCTCTAGAGTTTCAGCGTTAAGTTTTACATTTTTAAGTGACAGTGAGTAAAAGCAGATCTGTCCTACGAAGACAACTGGGCTCCCGACAACAAACTGCCTGCTACCTATTTACACTGTGAAATATTCATTAAATATCAATCGCAAATCGACTGTTAAGGGACTCATCTTGATAAATGCTAGACAACAGATGAAACCAAAAGAACTTCACAGTCTCCCTGCCTTGCTGAATGGGGCCATCAGTCATTTTTAAGTGGTCGTTTGTTACATTGTTTTATCCAAGATATTTATAATCATAATGAATTGAGACAAAACATCAAACTACAGCCTCTTTGCCTGAGAGTAATCTAAACTGAAAAGCACATGACAGAAAGGATAGATTGATGGCCAGTGCAAAATAACTCCCCTGAGATTAATATATTTTATTCTGTTGATGTCTCTAGTCATAATTATACTCCAAGAATCCACTGAATGATGTTAGATGTGAAAGAACACTTAAGAGCAGTCATTTTCTTTCGAGGAAAACTGCATTTGTTTGTAATAGACACGGAGGAGACAGCTGACAACAAAACCCAAACGTACCACTACACTGCTACTAATACTCTGACTATGCACAGAAAAACATAAAATTTCCTCAAATCACCTTCAAGCATAAACAAAAAAAAAATCATTTTTATCATGACTAGACTTTTAAACTAGATTTTGAAATCATGAAAAAAGTAAAGATTTAAGGTCCCATGAGTCCAAACTCCATCCAAAACCAGGATAGCTCCAAGGTTAGCCGAGATGGCTCAGGGGCTTGCCCAGCCTGCACTGGAGCATGGGGTTGTTCCGCCCCATGCGCAGGACCTTCCCCTCTGCTGAACTTGATGTCCCTGCCAGTCCATTTCTCCAGCCCGACAAGGTCACCCTGAAGAGCAGCCCTGACCCTAATTGTGTCAGTTTGGTACCATCACACAGTACCACACACGCAGCCAGCAGCCTCCTATGCCCTGTGCCACACAGAAGTCAGGGGAGGCGAGGCAAGGGCACATCAGAGGTAGGAAGACTCCTGACATGGGATGAGTTCTGGAGAGCTCAAAAACATCTGGGTCCTTCTCTCTAAACAACTGATCCAAACTCGGTTCTTGTTTTTTGTTGTTGGGGTTTCTTTTTGCGTGTTTGTTTGCTGTTAGCTTTTTGGTTTTGGTTTGTTTTTTTTTTAAGAGATGATGCACAGGTTACATGCGTGAGACAGCAGTACTTCTTGGGCTTACCACATAGACCTCTTTAGAAAATAAGCAGTCATCTCCTAACATCACTGAATTCAATACAACACATGTTTATCATGTGCTGAGCATTAAATAACTTAGAACATCATTAAGCCTAATCAAATGAACTGCCCAGTAGTATTTCTGCAGGCTACCCCTGAAACCACAGTGTGAGTGGGCGACTGTACCCAAGACTGCTCATTAAGTAGAATGCAGATCTGCCTTTTCAATCTGAGCAACCTCTTCTCTCCTTTAATATTGCTCTTTGACCTCCTTTCAGTCCTGCTTGCTTCTTTTTGGTTTAAAGTCTTTATCTTCATTTCACCCGCGACTTTTTGAGCTACAGTTCCTCCCTGTCCATTACCAATTTCATTACCAGCTCCTACCCTGGTCTCTCATCTCCTTACATCTTCATTCTGTAGTCTATAATTACTGAAGTCTGAAAAACATAAACTTTAAACATCAGACTCAACAGAGAACTGAACCCGAGGCAGACCGACAAAGACCTAAAATATACCAATATAACATATAGATGATGCAACCCAAATTGTTTACACCCCCAATGATATACCAACATGCTCATGTTAGCAATGGAAAGTTTTCAAAACTTGGTTAGCAAAGCAGCAATAAAGTGAAAGGCTGTGGCAGGGTGCTGGGTGACATCCAACCTCTTTCCTCCTGGAGCCAGAACTTTATCGACTGATCTTAACAGTGACCACAGAGGAGCCCTCTCCACCTCTATTGCTTAAGTTTTCCGGAATCGGTCTTCCCAGAAGAGGAATTTTTAGCCTCAGACTTTGAATTCCTCCACACAACCACATATTTTCTCATTCGGCAATATGATTTAATCATGGTACTTTCCTAATAGAAAAGATTAACAGCTGGATTCAGAGCCCTACGTTTGCAAAGACTGCCAAACACAAAACATGTAGAGAAGTAACTCAGTATCCCCTCACTTATCTGCATGTACTTTGTGCAGTTTCCCCACGATTACTGCGGGATGTCATCAGAAGGGCATGAGAGAGTGGAACTTTGGCTTGACGAGACCTGGAAGACTGCCCTCCTCTGCGTAGACTCTGGTTACGATGGCCTCTCTCAAGGATCTGACAATTCCTTAACGTTTTCTGCCCTGGTGTCACTTCCCAAGCCAAATACCTAAGACTGTCCTCTAGTCTGGCCCAGTTTCTCAATTCAATGCAAAACATTACCACACTACAGTGGTACTGCTCTATGCTGTCTTCTGGATAGTAGGAGTCGTCCCGCTGTAACATAACAATATCCAGAGACTGCTCACAGATAATTAAGTTGGTCTGTGCATCCTCTCACACTTTCTGCCAGTAAAAAGCCTCCCCGAGTTCATACATATAGGATTTTATCACCGCAGTTCTGTAAGATGCAAGCAAAGCTTGGATGGTATCAGTTTTTCACTCTGCCATTCATAGCCAGGAGGTGTGAGCAGGATGTGTTCTCTCCCCCATGGTGTAAGCCCATCCCGAGATGTCAGACATGAGTATGGAGACATCAGCTGCCAACACACCAGGAATCAAACCTCAGAGAAATTCCTTAAGACTTTGTGCGCTGGTTTTAGTGGGCAACAACTGCTGGTTCATATCTGATCCCATAAAGAAATTGTGTACATTACTGCAGAGCTACTAATGCCACTCGCTGTCTCTATTAGGGTTTAAATTTGGCTCCTGGAGGCTGGAGGTATTTTCTGAGACCTGCTGTGTATAAAGCAGATGTTCTATGGATGCTTCTGAACTAAAGATTGTTTCCCTGGCTGTTATTTCGGGAGACTGAATTCAAGGACACAGATAATTCTCTAAAGTCTTATGCTGTTTGTGAATCTGGAGGTAGCTAGGTTCAGCATGCCCACTACCTGTTGCAAACACTAAAAAAGCATAGCCAAGAAGGAATTAAACTCTTCTGTATCCAAGTCAGTTGTTGATAAACTGTAGAACTTCTGAAACACTAAAGATTGGTAAAACCAAATTATCACTGAGATAAACAAGAATCTTTGTCCTTCTGAAAACTACTTTGTTGCAGTTAATACAACTATAAGCTTACATTGCTGATATGGAACTGGCACTGTGCTTTTGAAAAAATCTAGAGAGTTTGCTTACTTGTTTGTTTGTTTGTTTTTTATTGTTACCACCCCTAACTGAGATTCAGAGATTGAAGAAAACCATCTAAAGAAGAGGTTTTCCACCATAACACACCCCTCCTTGACCACTAGAGCTTCCAGGATGCCTTATTTAACGGAGCAGTTGCTCAGCATCCCACTGGACCGTGCACTGCATCTGTCATTACAATTCACTTGCTGCGGTGCAAACCCAGAGGCACAGTCAGCTTTGTTTAAACATCCTTGACAGGAACTGGTTAATGTCGCATCCCAGCCAAAGCCCATAGTTCACAGTTACCAGCAAGTCAGACTGACAGATGTCAGGGCCTACTGAATTTTATCACCTTACAAAGCACAACAATAAAGTCAGTAAAGCAAGGAGGTCTGCTAACAGCTCCTTCCTTTTTAATAGTGCAGAAAACGCACGCTGCAAGACAGTCATCTCTCTATGGTAAGAAAACAAAGCACCAAGATACTTTTGAAGATACCATATCCTACTTGACTTCTCAAACAGCATTTGTCAATGTGGTATCTAAGTGCCACTCATCAATATATTAAGCTTCACAGCCAGTAGCTGTAATGGAAGACGACGTCTCTCTCATTCTCCCTTCATCCTTGCACACAGAATAATGCATCAGTGCATTCAAACACCTGGCTTCAAAGGAATCACCTCTTTCTTTAACCTACTACTGGGTTTTTCTTTGAACATTCAGGTTTGGTCAGCAACTGTTACGTTAAGCTACAGCTGTGTTAAGGTATAGTATTCTCCTGCCTGAAAGACAATATAGCATATGAAGCTCAGACTGGTTATTTCATCTATTATGTTTCATAACACAATATAAATTTTTGATAATAGCAGTAATATGTGTAATGCATATAGCTGTAAAAATGTCAACCAACTTTTATGGCTTTCCTCTTCATATGAATATTCAGTCATCCATTTGTCCCTAGATCCACTTCAATCCTGAAAAAGAGAAGATAAGATAATTTAATATTTGTAAAATAACTGAAAAAGCCTGTCACTTAACTGATGTATTTTCTTAGAGGTTCATTAATTTCTCAGATATTACCGTATATGTAAATAAAAAAACCTAACCACGGATGTCTGTTCCACAGTAAAACAGAGGTCACAAGAACAGTAAGTCTATAATAAGCACTTTAAATAAAACTGGATGAATACGACAAGAAGCGTATTGGAGAAAGCCTTATGTTTCCTCTTAATGAATTATTTTAGTCAATGCTCTCAGCATCTTAAATTTCTGAGCTGTTACTTGCGTGTACTAAATCCTAGATGAATACAACAAAAAGTATATTGGAGAAAGTCTTATGTTTCCTGTTAACTAATGATTTTAGTCAATGCTTTCAGTGTCTTAAATTTCTGAGCTACTACTTGAGCATACTAAATCTCAACTGCTTTAATTAGTCTTCAGGGCCCATTACGTATCAGCATCGTGTGTTTGCACAGGTAAACTTTCCAGCAGTTGCCGCGTGTGAATATTCTTCGTTAGTATTTCAAAATGTGTTTTCCAGAAATACTATGCGAGATCTGGACAATAAAGCATCAAAAGCCAAAATACATTTATTAGTGAACTCAGTCAATACTCCAGCCATGGGAAATAACTCTGCTAGATCACTATAAAATTTGAATATGTATTTCTTGAAAGGTTTCCTATGGATATATGATTATTTTAGTTATGTTTCCATGAGAATCTATAAAAAGAAAAACACATATAGATATTTAAATACTGTGTTATACTTCTGGGAGTCTCCTTCAAATTTAAGAAAATATACAAAACCAGTAGCCTAACTTTTTTTAAAAAACCTTGAGGGGAAAAAGAGCTTCAGACATACAAAATTTATTTAAATAACTGACAGTATGTCTTAAGCCTCTTGCCAGAATACGTGCATGTATCTGGAAGCAAATGCTACTTACATATGTCTCTCTTAATAATGGAAATGGTGTGAAGTTGAGAATCCAAATCTGCTGTCAGAGTTATAATAAACAATCTGCTGTTATTTTTGTATCATTCAAAATAAGGTCATCCTTCAAATAGCAATGGAGCATCACCTGCCCGCTTTTAAACTACAACCCAGTATTTCATTCCTGCTGTATATAGAACAACATAGCTAAGGAGTTTCCAAACACTAAGCAAACTTTTACACTGAAAACAAGACAAGAAGCTCCCCTCAAGCATGTAAAACTAGTAAATATTCATATACTGTGCTACTATTATACTGACTAAACACCATGCACTTACTTTTTTCTATTAACTTTAACATTTCCTTAGAAATAAAATTAAGTTCCAAATATTCATATGAATCATAAAAAGGTTGCAAAATCATCACAAACACTGGCCTCACTAAATGTAATTAAATATTGTAGGCTTAGAGCACTCTAACTACTGTAGACCATTTGCCCCATCTCATGCATCTTGTAGACTCTTTCCTTTTTATTGTATAATCTCCCTTGGCATTATTCAGATTGCTTCAAAATTTCCACTTCATGAAGAAGAAACTGCACATTGAAAGAACCACCTTTGAGTTTCTAGCTGCTCTTTCTCTGCACTAATGTCCAAAAATGAGACAAGCAGACAAGGTTTTCCATCTCCTGGACTTACATGATATGGTTATCTAACTTGAGCAGGAAATGACTTAGCCACCAAGTTCTTTAAAATTAAATGTAATGCACTCAAAAGCTTCATGGGGTCTCTGTTAGAGGAAGATAGAGCTTGACCTGTAATTGTTTGCCATTCTCCAGATTTTCTCATCATTACTTCTCCATACACGCACACAGACACACATGCTCCTACAACACAACTGAGCTTCAAGTTACACACGAACCCCGAGTTGCTATTAGGTTACCGTGGCTATGGTGACAGAGCAAACACGGGTATGTGTTTCGAAACTGCTACCACACTGCTGCCCAAACTAGCCATAGCCACGGCTGGTTTGCGTTATTAAATCACGGACAGCAGCCCTCCCCATGAAAAAGCTACTTCATTAGCCACGATAAATAAATGAGTTTGCTGATTGACTCTCTTCAGGTCTGCACAATTTATCAAGCGCCGAATCGCCCACGTCTTTGCATCACTGGCGTGCTCTCCTCCACAGAAGGGTTTCTGCTTGTCCTCCTCTTTGCCAAGCACACGCAGCACACCACAAGCTCTGGCAGTGCCAGTGTCCCACAAGGCTGCTCCACCGCCATACGCACGGTTTAGGGGTAGGACAGGGGTTATTCCTAGCACCGATGGTGACCAAGAGCATTGATTTTGGTGGGCAATGCACGCTTGGCACAAATACCACCTATACAGGCCAAAGGCTGCTTCATAGAGACTATTTTAGGCTGCTTCGGGGGAGAAGACAAAGAGGGATCCATTCATCTGAAAATGGCTGTCTAACTAGTAACTCCACAAACCTGTTGCCTCATTTTCAGAGGAGCTGAAAAGCTTCAGCTTCTGATGAAATTACTTTGAAATTCACATGAAAAATAGGACCATTTGTCCTTACAGATCTAATGTGTCTGTTCTGCCACGTGTCACTGCTGTAAAACCTGCTCTGGACTTCATCTTTAGTGGCTTACTGTGAAATCTCAGTCTCTCCTATCAGAAACATGAAAACAGACAACAAAATCCAAATAGAAGTATCTTCTATTTTTATCAAGTGGTTTTTATACCAGAAGACTATCTACCCAATACAATTGTATAAAGTTCTCAATTCAAAATCTCTTTGTCAAAAGGGGTCTTTAAGTAACCATAGCGCAAAGCACTTAAACCACTGGTTCCAACCAAAAGAAAGAAATTGAAACAGCAAACACAGAATTATGTCCACTTGCAGCCAAAAGCTAACCATCATCTTAAAATCATCTCTTCAGACTCTAGGAGTTTATAAAGCTTATGAATGCCACCAAACATTAGACTCCTTCTCCTATGGCAAGGGAAAACCCAACAGAAACTACAACACCTAGTCTATTTTAGAAACACTTCTTGATTGGATTGCATGCCCTGGTAGTCCCACCCTGGTCAGCATCCCAAACCACCAGTGGAGCTGAGCAGGAATCATGGACCACAGTGGAACATGACCTGTGTTTCAGGACAATCATGCTGAACATATCTCTAGACAAACTGAGGCCACTATGTGTGTAGAGGTGCCCTTGTCTCTACAAATAGAACATTTTTGAGCATACAAATGTGCGCTAATTCATTAAAAACCAAGTACATACTGGTATCATTTTCACATCTGCTAACTTCTAAGTAAATTCCCATTAATGCAGTCGCAAATTATTCCTTGTGCTATTTTCCCCCTTTTGTAATTTGGATAGATATGGGAACACACATTTGGAAAAGACCAACTGAGTTGCAAAGTTAAATCCTGATTCAGCAAATGACTTACTAACTTTTTCCCCTACAAAGCAAACTCCATATTTGGGCATAATCGTATTTCTGAATCACCTTCTTGCATCATCTATTTTACTTTAAAAGAACGCACTTTTCTTCTTGAAAGTCCTTAATTCTGCACTTACACTTCTGCAATCCCTTTCAGAGGCCCTGAGTCACACCAAACTTCCCCAAAGACAGAGTGCGACTTCTCCCAAACTCAGGAAGGCCACCCTGAACATCAAGTAAGGCATGATCACCGAAAGCATGGTTTCAGCAGCATTCAGAGCTGAAGGAACACAGGTTATCCTCAACCCAGCACTGAGGACGGCGACCTTTATATTCACAGTAGCCACACACTTGCCCTGTTTTCCCACATTTCTGATTCTTGCAGGGAAATTCATGAACTCGATAAAGCAGACGTTCTGCAGAAGCTACAGATAAAATATACAGTAATCACAAGCTACTGATTTGCCACAGTCCTCAACGTTTAGAACCAGTAAGGGACAGAAGAGGCTGAAATTCAGTGCAGCACTGCACTGAATCAGCATATCCAGAAATCTACCGAAATTGCACCTCACACGCCTACCTGTCTTGCCTTGGGTCTACCCCCAAGCATCTCTGTAATCCGAGTTCTGCACCACTGTAACTGAAACTAGCCAAAACACTTTGCCACAAAGTTGGCTGTAAAAAAGTTATAAGAACCTTTGAATTCCAACATAAGCTACTGTTCCTCCAGCAGCCATCACAAACTGCAAGATGAACCGGGTAACACAGCTTAAAACGCACTCAGTTTAGATTAAGTGTAACTGCTACATGTTTTATGGACCTCACAGGACCAAAGGAGCACTCGCTACGCATTCTGTTATTTACTGAACAACTGTGATCCTAGGGTTTGTTGTGTCCTCAGCTAAAGTTTTTGCTAGTCTTTGATTGTGATTTCTGTTCAAACAAGGCAAGCAGAGTAACTTGCTTTAAGATGCCAGCCCCCCTGCCAACATCTTTGCTGCTCTGACGTAGTGTCATAATAAAAATATCTTAAGCTGCTCAAAATATTTCTGGAAATTAACTTAATGCTTCACCTTCTGGTTTTCACTGGTATTTTAATAAAAGTAAAGAGAAGCAGGAGGCAGAGAGTGGGATGCTTGTTGCTAGGCGATACCTAGCTCTCCTGAACTCCTACAGACTGAAATATTTATCCAGACTCCCACGAAGAATGACATACAGCATAGAGAAAGAAGAGACACACGCACTTGCTGAAGTACCTCATGATTCAAGGTAAGAAGTAGCAGCTCTGCCACCAGCTTAGTCCCTGGGGTACCTAAGCTGAGATGGCTGCAGTCTGGGACGGGGCGGGGGGGGGGCAGGGGAGATGTGATGCAGCTCCTGAACATCTACCCTGATTTCAGCTGAGCCTCACAGGGTGACGTCTCCAAAACTTTTATACCAAACCAGAACAATCTCAATGCCACTGGGTTCTTGGCAGCACGAGAAAGCATTTCTTTTGCTCACCCAACCGTATAGCTGTGTTGTTTTTCTGTTGTTTGGGGCTGTTTGTGTTTTTTTCAAATTGCTATACTCCGATAGCAGGTTTCCATAGAAAAATGCATGCAGCTGGCCAGATGTGGATGAATGATTCGTTAACCAAACCACCAACCTTTGCAAGAAGTCTACGCACCGTGTGCCTCTCTCTCCTCCCTTTAAAAGGTTTATTCAATGATTAAACTTCCAAGGAGTGCTTACACAGCCTTTCAGTAGAAGCTTAGAGGAATAAACATTATTCTTTACAGGGTCTTTTATTTGACATTAATGAATTATTTTGAACTGAATAGCTTCAAGGATAAGTCCCAGACCTTCTGGGACTTAAAGATTAATTTCAAGAGCCCTTCGTTCTCCCTAGAACTTGAAGGTCTGGTTTGGAAAAAAATCATTGTATATAAATACGCCACATTTTGTAATTTCAGAGAATTATTACTCTAGGAAAGATGACGTCTTTCAGTAATATTTAAAAAAACTGCAACTACATTAATGTATGCAAATAATTTTGGTATGGCAAATGAAATTAGACTGTGTGTGTATGCTGTTATATTGTAAAAGTAAAAAAGATTTAGTAGTTAAAATCTGGAGAACTAGCAGAGCCTTCAAATGTCTGAGTTTAGGTAATAATCAGTGGTCAATCTACAAGAGCGCAATAAATTGTAGGGAGCAGACAAAAACACAGCAAAATACTACATCCCCCTTGATGGTTGATACATCCCCCTTGATCCCCCTACTACATCTCAGTTGTTAGAATGGATAGCTCTGAAACCTTCATACTCCCTTCACAACTCTAGTTTAAATAGAATGACATTGGTTTTCATTAGATCTAAATGAAATAAAATTTTGATAAACACAGTCATACATTACTTTGGACAGTTTCTCTGACATAAGGAAATATTCCGGTTAGACAGTACGTACCTTCAGCACACGCATTCAGCTCAAGGTCTCTTAGTGCACCATATTATCCTGACAACAGTTCAAACTCCACATTGGAGTTAAAATTCTATTTACCAGCCTGTGCACATAGTCAAAGGACTTAGGAGGCCTTTTTCGTTTCAGGAAAACGTTACAGATTTATGCACACACAAACACATATATGTATATTAAAACATGCACACATAAAGCCACAAATTTCTGGTGAATTGATTAAGTATTTTGTGTAAATAATTGTCTTATAGAATCTGCTAAAAGCATACTTTCTAATGTATCATCAAAACAACACAGGATTTTCAGCCAAGCTGCAAAATGTAACTATGTTTCTGAACCCATAAAGAACTGGAATTTAAATGAAAAGTGATCTTTTCCCTTCATCTTCAGACTTTCTTCAGCAAAACAGTACACATAACTCTCCACATAACGACTACTACTCATAAGGGGTTTATGGGCATCTGAAAGAAATTATAGAACAGTATTATTTAAATATTGGTTATTTCTAATTTCAGATCAGAATTATATAATTTTGTGTTTCTACATTTTGTTCGCACCTCGGATAAAACAAATGTGATCAAGCGTGCTAAAAATTAAGTCAAAGTGTGAAATCCAAAAGGGAGGATCCCACAGGAAAACTACTCATGCTTCAAGTAGGATAAGAGGGAAGAGGCTTGCCAGTGATTCTTCTGTATCACCACGGTGGGGAAAGGGATAAATATCAACCTCTCCAGCAGATCTTTCATCAGAGAACTGGATAGACCATAGAGGTTGCATAGAAAAAGACTCAATTGCACAGGTTTCATGTTCTTCTTTTGTCCCACTAATAAGGATTAGCATTACCAAATGCTATCAACTCACCCCATTTCCTCTGATTTAGTATCTTTACTTAAACTAGGTTTATGTTCGGTCCAGAACCAAGCCAGCTCTACCGGCAGTACAGGGAGCAGTATTTATGGTCTCTTCCCAAAGTTACAAGATAATCTTTGTTTATACTTTAACTCATTCAAAACTAAAAGAAATATTTTCCTTATTTCCCGTTAAGAGGCTGCTGAATCCCAGAGACCATCAGAAGAAAAAACAACCCTTGCACTCGTACACAGTTATGAAAGAAACAGCTGGAGCTTGAGGATGAGGTCAACAGTTTCCTTGGGACACTCAGCAGAACATCCCTTTCTGTGCAGACAGCACATCTGATGTTTCTCATGGTGATGGTAATCAACCAACTACCTGATCTAAACGAGGGTGGCTGAACACCTAAGGCCCCATTCTACAAGTCCAAAGGAACAAGCACAACTTCGCTGCAGACTTGTGCCAAAATCTGCTCTCCATCTACTTACTGTAGTGAGCATCCCATGATTTGGTAACGGAGCACAGGTCTCCGAGATTTAATCTGCAAGAAAGTCTGAAACATGAATGTCTGAAACAGATGAATCCTGACTCGGATCATAAATAATACCCTTACGTGGTTCAAAATTTCATAGAGTCCTCTCATAGTTGCCTTCAGAGGGAACACCAGGACAATGGAAAAAAATCAGCGAAGAAAAAAAAAAAAACACCACCACATTGTTTATATGTAGTAGCTTACATAAACCTTGGCATGTCTTTTCCTTTTATGCGGTGTAAAACATTGTAATGGAGTTAGAGAACAGCACCAACCATCATCCCGTGGCGGACTAAATACCACGTGGCTTTCTCCTCACCACAGTGTCAAGCACTCTGCGCCAACTTTTACAGCAAAACTATTTAAAGAACAAGCAAAAACAATAAGCTGCACCCATTAAACTTGCTTTAAAAGACAGAACAAAATCACTCCCACAAGCAGCAGAGATGTAAGCTTATACGTCACCAGACAGTTGTAAAATCGGTGTTGATGTCCCTGTGCCTGGCACCAGCAGCAAGAGCCAACATCCCATTTCAACCAAGCCCACCCCGCCACATCAACCAGCACAAGAAAAATTAGCAAAAACCCAAACTGCCCAAACAAACCTATTTTGCTCCTCCAAAGGAGGTGGCAATAAGCATGTTGCAGCGTTGACCTCTAGCTAGCACAGCCACAGCAGCTAAGAGAAAACAGGCTTCCACAATTTACCTCGAAGCTAGGAAAAACGAGCAAAGAAACCAAGCAAATGCTGTTCCAAGTTGTGATATACACCAAAGAAACCAAACCATCCTCATTTCCAGGCTCAGTTATGCTTCCAAGAAAACAGAAAGTCAACAAGCTGAACGCACCCTGCTCTACACATAGCAGGCAGTTCCATTCAGCTACTACTCCTGCCTTTGCTCAACCCACAACAAATTTCATCACTGCATTTGTTACGATTTGGGACCCTTCTTTTGTTTTCCATTAGAAATGTACCAATAAAATGCTTTTTCAATAAAACAGCATGATATCTATGTACGTGAAGGTGTGGGTACATATTCAGGCTCTAAACCGGGGGCGCTGTGTGACAGCAGTGGTGTAATTAATCAGTTTAAGGAGTCTATTTGGCTGGCATCCTACAAATGCGGCCGATGAGTGTCTATTTTAATAGGTAGGTATGCTCTCTAAAATTGATCAATTGACTAAGAGTGTTTCCATTAATCATTTTTAATGTTTTTTCTCCTAGCCTGACCTTTCTTGAAAGTGCAGACTAGCATTATTACTAATAATTATCCTTCAGCATATTGTAGGTAAAAAACTCAGAAAAGGGAGAAATCACGTATCTAAGTATACAAAGTTCCCATCAGGCGCTGATCAGCTGAAAACAGCTACACTACGAGATTCAGTAGCTACAAATCTTTTAGTAATAATTTGAAATCCAGAGAAAGTCACTGAAGCATACTCGTGCTCTTGATGCCTTGGGGAAGAGCAAGGAGAGTAAAATTGACCCCAGTACTGTTCCTGAAGAACTTCCACTGGAAACTCTCCATCCCAGCATTTCAAACTTCCCAACACACTGTAAAGCTCACTACAAGTCATGATTAACCTTAGGAAAAGGTGCATGTGTTGGGAGATCTACCTGATACATACCTGGTCATATCCCATCAGCCTTCCCAGTCTTTGTCGTTTCTTTCCTTGTTGCAACAGCCCTCGTATTTTTGACAGGAGACAGTCACTGTGGTTCATTTCCTGTCCTTGCTTAAATAGAAATGTATTTGCTTCTCCCCTATCTGATAGTTCCCCCATCACTCAGATTTTTTTGGGGGATAGCAGGGTTCTGGGGGGCAATTCGATGTACAGTTTCATTCAGTATTCCACATGGGAATTCATCTGCAAATCTGACTACATATTTAAGTGCAAAAACTAGGAGTAGCTTGATTTTCAAATGTAATTTGTACTTTCCAGTTCCCTACTGAGACCAGTGCAGCAGCCTGCAGGACTCACCATCTGCATGCAGGAAGCCAGTGCCATTTCCTTCTGCAGACCAACACGGCCAAACAACCCCCTTAACTGTGGCTCTGCCGCCACTAGTCACATTCACAGCCCAGAAACTAGAACCTAAAGAATCACTTTAGCGGGTACAGTTCTTGCCAGTAGCCGGGTTCATCTCACCCACCTATGGGCACCTCCACCTGCGCTAGCTGCCCTTCACGGCTCTGTAGCCAACGGAGAGGAAGAGGTGGTGCAAGGGACGGGGTCACCGGCATCGCCACCAGATCAGCACCCGCTCCCAACTGAAAAGTATTTTAAATAAAATGGTACTTAGTTGTCTGCAGAACAAAGGGTCCTATAAGTTTTAAGAGTTTTGTTTCTTTAAACAAGTCTTGGATTCCTTTGCTCTCTCGATCAAAGCCTCCAATTTTTAAGACTTTGAAAGTTCTCATTTTCAGTGGAGCCAGGCAGATTTGGAAAGACATTCTGTTTTTAAAAGAGCTTGGAGAAAAGAGAAAGGGAGGGAGGGAATAACTTGAGATGGTGAAATACTACTGTCAAGCAGGAATTGGCAACACCGCCCACACTAAGCTTCCTCCATACCAAGGTGGTACATAGAAGTTAGTTAATACAAACAAGCACACTGCTCATCAGTTACATGGACACCACCATAAAAAAATTACTATAAAAATCAGAAACTAAGGATGGTAAGGAAGTCACATTGCTTGGTTTACTCAACTAGAGAAATGCACTCAAAAAAAAAAAAAATCCTGTTTTGCACAGAGAAAAAACACAATTTTAAAATTCAAGGATTTTCACCCTGGAGCCCCTGGAGTTTGGCCGAGCTACCTAGTACTGTACTCTGCATCATCCCAGTGAAACCAATCAATCCCAATTTACACTTCTGACGTGCCCATTACAAGCTAGCAAGTGGACTCATCGTATTTAATTATCTCTCAGGGAAGAGAGTGCAACAAATAAATTAATAAACAGCATTCATAAAAAATTTAATAACAACAGAAGACACAAATACCAGAGATGACCACTGAGAAGAATCACGGTGTTTTTTTGCAATATGCCAGGTGTAACAGAAATACAACGCAGACGTGACAGTATGGACACTGCTTTGAATGAAGCATGCTTCTGGCAAGGCTCAAAGACTTCTACCCAAGACACCCGAAACTATTCCTGGCTAACCACCATGATCCGTAACCCCTACAAACCACCCTGACTCAGAAGAACATAAATGACATGAACAACTACACTCATCACTTCCCTGGGGATCAAGTTCAGCAACCCCTCAACAATCAAAGCTTTTGTTTTTCCACCAAGTCCCTTTGATTACTTTTTTTGATTTGCGGGTAACACCTGACACTACATGACTTAAGCTGCTTAACAAAGCAGTTAAACTAACTGGCAGTACAGAAACATGTTAGCTGAAGATGCACCTGGGGCTACATCCATCCTCGGTTTAATGCCAGGAATACACCTAGCTGGTATTTTGAAATTACAAGGAAGCTCCTAAAATACATTAACTGTTGAAAAAACGTTCCTGTAATTTGACTACGTAAGAGCAAACACAGCTTTTGCTGTTACAATTACACTCATTTCAAGTGGTTGCCTCTCATCTGCCATCAGTGCCACGCGAGGTCGCCCAGCCCTCTCTCCCAACTACTCACTTTGGTTACACTGGTTCTTCTTTCCACGTTACCCACCATAGAAGTGCTGCAGTTGTCCACATCTCAAGCTTCAAGCGTCCTTCCATCGCTCTCAGGTTCACAATCCCTAAGGCCACCCTTGAGACAAAGCCACCACCAGACTCTGCTCCTGTTGACACTTGACCCAGGCAGAGAAATCCTCCCATCCTGACCACCGGATGTCCCTTTCCATCTCCTTTGCTCAGGGCAGGCTTCAGGTATGTGAGACAGCACTGCAAGGCAGCAGCCCCTTTGGCTCAGGCACGGTTGTCCCCTATGCACACTCAGGCATCGGTGCCACAATTGGCACCTCCAGCCACAAACTTCAGGAGCGTGGGGCTGTTAACCTGACCACCCTGTTCTCACCCCCAAGGGAGTAAGAAATCTCATGCCCCACTGCCTTACATTCAGCAGCTTCAAAACAGTTTAGAATTATAATCTGAAGCAAGGCGATTGAAGAGTTCGTGAACTCAACACTCCCACATGACCCGTCCCACCTACTCTCATCACTCCTCTTACCACAGCTCTAGCTTCATCGTCTGCCCGAGCTTCCTTCTTTTGCAGATCACTCATCCACCAGCACATTCCAACAACGTCCCTCTCGCAGTTTCACTAAGACTGGCTTTATTCCCATTAAAAAGACAAATTCTGACTCCATCCTGCTGTTTAATCCACCACTAACTAGAAAAGGTTTCAAAGTTCTTTTTTTCTATAGAGAAGATAATTATTTCTTCTATATCCTCATTTGTGCTCCTGATTATTCACGGGATATAAATGTGCTCTGTTCTCCATATTTTGAGAGCTTTCAATATTCTGAATTCACTGCTGGCAGAACAGGTGGCTGGTGCTACCTACTCCGAGACACCATCGAAACAGAACCTGTCTCTCACGATGCTCTCCTATTGCAAAGGCTTTGCAACCAAAGACGAAGGAACGATAAAAGCATCGCTACACGAGCAAACTTCAGTTAATAACACCACCACACACAATCTGACAGCGATCCAGAGGCAAACAGCAAATATTGCTATATGTTGCAATATTAAGACATTCCGAGAAAGGTTTTATTAAAAGCAGAGATAGCTGTAATAGTCTGAGTATTAAATATAAGGAATACTGCAAACAACTAACACTCTCACAAGTGGCAAATGTCATCATCCTAATGATAACCCCTGCAGAGTTGCATCCTGTTGAGTTATCACAATTAAGATTCTGCTAAAATGCCCATTACAAATATCTATTTTTAATTAACCGTAATTCAGTCTTGTAATATGAAGCAGGTTATACCTTGCTTGATTTTTATAAGACAAGGAATTAAGGATTAGAAAACAAAACAAATGTTAGTCTCTTGGGAGAGGAGAAGGAAATCAAACCAATTTTAATATACATGGGAGAAAGTAATATGAGTCAATAAAAATAAAAATCATAAATTCTAGTTACATAGACCAAGTTTTATAGATAATAAAAAGAAAACCACTGAAAATAAAACTCCCAGAAGTGTACATTTACAGTTTAAAAAAAAAAAAAAAACAAAACAGAACACAAAAATTAGTGTTACAGCCTTGAAGTTAATATCCAAAAAAATACAGAAGTGAAAATAATGTCTACGTATTGGATCAGGCTCTTCTGCATCCTTCAACAGTTGGTTTCAAAAAAAAAAAAAAAAAAACCAAAAAATTGCATATGGACATATGCACAAACCCACACAAGGAATGAGTATCAAAGGGTTAAAATCCAAACTGCTATATCCAGCCCAGGCCTGTTACCACCCCTCCCTGGCCCATTAGGCCTTGGTACCCCACTGCAGGCTTACAGCTGGGGAGGGCAGAGGGAGGCTTCTTGCATTTAAGGGCCATTTTCACCAGCTGCATCACTTCTATTCTTAGTCCCGTTGATGCATTACAGCCAGATTATTCTGCTTTTCCAGCTGCATTTTGCAATCTAATTTAGAGAGGAAGCCCACTTTGCTCATCTCTCTCCCTCTTATCAACTGACCGAGTGACAATAACACAAGATCGGTCCAGCGATTCATCCGCCTGTCCGCTTTCACGTCCCGCTGCTCACAGCAGGCACGCTGAAATACAAGTGTCAAGCAGTCAGGAAATCTCGACAGGCCCCTAATCTTTAGGGTATCAAATATGGTAAGTCATTCTCTTGTATAGAAAAATCTCATGGACCGGGGCCAGCGGTTTAAAGGGCTTTGACACACAGAGAAGGATTAGGACAAGCCAGCACCATTTCAAAATGAAAAAAGCAGTGAGGTCTGGCTTCCTAATAAGCAAATTCACTGAGAAGCCACAAGCTTAACTGGAAACATCTTAACCTGCAGCATGTCATCAAACACAAAGTACACTCTTTTAAACACATACTGAAAGAAATAATGTCTTTTTTTTCCACGTTGTTTTCCTTATCGGGGTTTGAAAAGAGCCCACAAGGAAACATTACATCGCATGAGTTCGGAAGGAACGTATTATCTCAATACAGCAGCACATTTGTACTAATATCCAGGGGTGACATTCACAAACATTTTGTTACTATCCTGCAAATGCCTTTAAAATATACAAACACCTCTAGGCTGTACTAGGGATGTGAAAGTTTCCCAGGAGCTTCTCTTGAGAAGTTTCCTGACGACTGGTGCACCAGCAGAACTAGCTTTGTGTCTTGAACTTTTTCATGCTTTGCACCAACACTCTCAGACGAGTGCCGTTTCTGGGTTCAGAAAAGAAAAGAATAAATTTTCAAGATAAAAGACTGGACAGACAGCCATAACATGCCCTCCCCTCCTCTTGAGAAGGGTGATGAAGACAAGAAGCAGCCGCATTGAGTTCTGTTACAGGGTTGGAGCAGTGGGTAGTAAGAAAGATTGAGCAACACAAACCCTTACGCAGGTGATCATGGAGCCATGGGAAAGCAAGACAGGGCCTTGAGCTGGAGATGACTTGCTATGGACCTCAGCAGGAGACCACCACCATGTTGCCTCTCCAGGGCTCAGCTTCCTGCCCACATCGTCCTCCTCCCCTCCCATCCCGTCCCATTCCCCCAAGCTAGACCAAGACAAGAGACAGTAAATTAACTATTACTAAAGTAAGCTTCAAGGAACTGATCAACGTTAGCTTGAGCTTAAGCTATGACCACCCTGGAGGCAAGGTCCAGCAAATTACGGTGTGTTCTGAGCCATTCCCAAACTGAAAGAAATTATGGAGAGTAGGACAGCATAGCTAGGAAAGCTTAAGTCCTCCTCCTTCACTCCCACTAGGGGTGTTCCAAATCAGGGTCCTTATCACCCAGCCCTCTCCTGCTTTCACAGCTTCATTTTCTCTGTTCCCACCTAAGGAGCCATCAATGGAGAATTCACACAAATCATAAAAACTAGGATGGAAGAAACCTCAAGAGATCATCTAGTCTCTTCCTAGCAATTCACACCACTGTGATTACCTCAAAAATCATTACAGCTTCATTATATCCATTATAGACAAGCTTCAAGAATGGAATCACTGGACCTGCAAAGCAAAACTGCCTGTAGCACCAAGATTCATCTTGATTCATTCTGAAGACAAAACATCTGCTTTAACTTACCATCAGGACCACAAATAGAACTAGTCAGTGCATGCGGGCTGGGAGTTTGCCAAGAGCTCTTAATTCTTACTCCAATTGTTCCTATAGACATCTATAAAGTAAACATTTTTCAATGGAAAATTAAGATTAAACCCCCCACAAAACATGACCAATTCCCATGAAGGTCTATGCCTTTTAAGGATGTTTTGTAGATCAACTATCACAGATGATGTCTGCAAAATATTTTAAAGATGAAAATCAATATGAATTATTATCACAAAGTTTTAGCTGTCAAGAACAAGAGGGAACATAAGAAAAATACATTTTCATTCCTCAGTATGATATGAAACAATAGTCTTTTAAATGGGAAAAAAAACCCACACATACACAATAGCAATCAGTCCTCCAGTTTCTTAAAAACTGATTTTGTATACAAGCTTTATGATCTGTGCTGCCCAAAAACAACAGAAGAGGCAAAAGGCAGTTCCTTCATGCAAGTCCGTGTTCTCCTGGCTAAATCTATTTTCTGAAAAAGGCAAGGCTGCTACTAACCCTAGTCAGATTAAGTTTCCGGATACCACTGAACTCTGTAATACTGGCACATCTAGGTCATTACAAAGGTCCCTGGAGTTGATGATCTAATTGGTTGTGATCTCTAGTGAAATATAAAAGTCAGTATTTGGTCCATGTATCTTAATTTAGTTTTTTATTTCAATGCATCTCAACTCAAGGTACACAAAGATGAAGTGTAAGCCTGTACCATCAAACAGGCTATATGTTATTAAAGTACAGTAGTGAGTGGACCCAAACTAACACTATTCTCACCGCTAAAATAAAAATCTTTTTAGTACAGTAGAAGAACACATGGAAATGCAGAGACCCTCAAGGTAACTGCACAGAGAAGGTGCTATTACTTCATACAGACACTCCTAAATACCTCTGATCTCTTGGGATTTTGTTACAACGGATTAGTCACACTCACAGAATCACCATAAATAATACCAGGATTTCTTTCTGTTGCATACACAAACCCTTGCAAATGACTTTTTTTTTTTTTTGAAACATTAGAATTTGGTCATATAATGTTAATATCATTTTAGCTATAAGGATCCTGCACTACATATATATATATATATATATATATATATAGTAATTGTTAATGGTCAGACAGCACTCTTCACCCCTGTACCGTGCCACGAAGATGCACTGTGTGAAAAAGTTATTAATAAATCCATTATCGTAAGCATTCATCTATACAGAGGAATTAGGTAACTTATAATTATCTTTCTTTATATGCTACAGTCACGTAAGAAAAGAATGCTGTTACAAGCAGTAATAAACATATCAACACTCGCTTGTGAAAGACAAGGGCAGACTAACAGGAGTAGAAAGGAAATGGCAGGAAAAGAACCAGAAGAAAAAGTCTCAAATGCCATTGAAAAAGTAAAGAAAGGAAATGAATATGTTTACTGCAACTCACCCTACTGTATTTGCATTCTCTCTGCTTCTCAGAAATGGAAACGGAGGAGTATTAATGACAGCGAAGACTATTTAGCTTACTGCCACCACGGAAGAAATCATCAAGCCCTGAAGTATAAAACTAGGGTTATCCACAGTATCTCTAGAAAGACTAAAGCACTTCGTAAAATACAGCAAATGGAAAACTATCCTTCACATTTATTTCGCTCTGTCCATTTCTCTATGCAAGTCCAATATTTTTAAAGGAGATTCTTTTCAGAGAAGCAGCAGATGTGCCCAGCAACTGACTGCTGCTTTGTGACTGTGCAGCCCTGTTGGCTTTAACAGGTGTATCTGTGAATTTTTGCTTGCTTGCTCACACTCCAGTGCCCCGGCTTTGCCATTTTTAGCGATTCCTTCCTGTGTGAACGAGCTCAAGCTTCGGGTTTTCTTTCACACGCCGACAGGAAGCTCTGACACCAAAGTTGCAAACGGTGCACGGGGAGACATGCAAGGTAGCAGCATGATGAAGGCATAATTTTTTTATATTAATTTATATTTAAAGAGAAAAACAGAAAAATAGGATAATTGATACGAGGTCTAGAGGAGAAAGGGTTAAATTTGCTATCTAGAGTAAAGAGAAGAGGAGATGATGGCAAAGAAGGAGAAGTCTCAGCAAAAGGTGGAACAGGATAAAGCATCAGTAAAAGGAAGCAAAATACAAGACCTTCAAAAGCCAGGAGTGCCTCCCGTAAATATCCCACAGGCAAGTTTTCTGTATGTGAAATACAGGGGAGAAAAGTCTGAAGGGAGTTATGAAAACATAAGCTGAACAAGCACCTTGCAGACGGCTGACAGAAGCAGAGTGACTGAAGAAAAACTCTTCAGACTGAGGGAATCAGAGGGTGCTGGAATGAAATCATTCTTCTAACTGTACCTAAAAAAATCTGGAAGACGTAAAAGAGAGAAATATTACTACTATGAAACCCATATGATTCGTTATGTACAGTAAATAAATCCTCCTTTACCTCCAATTACTGGAAAGCAAGATGAAAACCAGCTGGACCACTGGCCTCAAAATACATTCACCAGCTACTTGAAGTCCTACTAGCAGCCAATCTCTAGGTACCAATACTGTATATAGGACGGCTTCATTAACAACCAGTATGATGGGACAGCACATCCTCAGCAGGTTTGCAGATAACATAAAATTCAAGGAAGTGTTTGGTACGCTCAAGGGCAGCATTGCCATTCAGTGGGATCATATAATGGTTTGGGTTGGAAGGGACCTTAAAGATCATCTACTTCCAACCCCCCTGCCATGGGCAGGGAAACCCTCCACTCCACCAAGTTGCTCAAAGCCTCATCCAACCTGGCCTTGAATGTTTCCAATGATGGGGTATCCACAACTTCTCTGGGCAATCTGTTCCAGCGCCTCACCACCCTCAATGTAAAAAACTTCCTCCTTATATCTAATCTAAATCTACCCTCTTTCAGTTTAAAGCCATAGCCCCTTGTCCTGTCACTACATGCCCTGGGAAAAAGTCCCTCTCCAGCTTTCTTGTAGGCCACCTTCAGGTACTGGAAGACTGCTACAAGATCTGCACAGAGCCTTCTATTCTCCAGGCTGAACAAGCCCAACTCTCTCAGCAAGTTGGAGAAATGATTTGGCAGGAACATTCTGAAGTTCAGCAAAAGTAAATGGCAGGTCTTGTGCTTGGGGACAAATAATTTCATGCTCAAGTACATGCTGGGGGCCAACCAGCTGGAAAGCAGCTTGGCGGAAATGGAGCTGGAGGTCCCGAGGGACAAGTTGACCAATAACCAGCAGCAGGCCCTTGGGGCAAAGGTGGCCAACAGCATCCTGGGCTGCGTTAGGAATCATCAGCAGACTGAGGGAGGTGATCCTCCCTTTCTGCTCAGCACTGGTGAGATGCATCCAGAGTGCTGGGTCCAGAGCTGGGCTCCCCTGTACAAGACAGACATGAATACACCAGAGGGAGCTCAGGACAGGCCCCTAAGCTGGTCAAGGGTTGGAGCACATGGTGCTTGTGGACAGGCTATGAGAGCTGGGGCTGTTCAGCCTGGAGAAGGGAAGGTTTCAAGGGGGGAACTTATGGCTGCCTGCAACTATCTGCACATGGTGCAAACACAACAGAGCCCAACTCCTCTTGGAGGTGTGCAGGAATAGGACAGGAGGCAAGGGACAACTGCAGCAAGTGAAATTCTGATTCAGGAAATCAGAAAAGGAAAAGCTTTTTATGATAAAGGTCATCAAACACTGCAACAGAGTGCCTAGAAAGGTCACAGAATTTCCATCCTTGGAGATGTTCAATATTTGATTACACAAGGGTCAGAGAAACCTCACTGAACTTTGACATTGGGATCAACTTTGAATGGCCCTGCTTTGAGCAGGGACTGGATCAAATGAATGACCTCCAGAGATCCCCTCCAACCTATATTAGTCTACCATTCTTTTCCTCTGTACATCAAGTTTTCCCAACCATCAAGACTTTGGCAATACAGTTTTCTGAGAGTACAGGAGAATCCCACTCCAGGGACACAAATTTCTAAGACCCAGAATTCAGGGGAAAAACAAAATCTGAACTTGTGAACACACAAGTTTTAGCATTCTTACAACTGGAAAGAAAAAAACCCTCCAAACCCTATTTTCCTTCTAAGCTGTTCAACAATAAATGCAATTTTCCTTCAGAACATTCTAATCATGAATATACACACATATGTGTATTTGTGTCAAAATATATATGGTGTATTTATATGCATTTGCTAACACATCTCGAAACCTCCAATTTGTTTATGGCATTCTGAAGAGGTAAAAAAGCCCAGCAGCTTAACATTTAAGTACTATGCCACAGAAGTACAGTTCACATAGTTAATTCTCACTGGTCAGGGATATTCCAGCTTTCCCATAATAAAAAACGGTATTTTAAAACACAGTTCCTGTGTCATGGGTTTCCTGTTCTTTCCATGTGATGCCCGCTGGTGCAGTAGCAGCTATAGCCGTGGCTTACATAGACACCAGAAAAACGACAATATGCTTTCATCTGAAAGACCCACATTACTTGAGTGCCAAATCACATGCCACCACCAGCACATACATCGAGGGGACTTCAGTAGCTTGGATCAACTGCTCTGAGAAAGACTTCGTAAACTTTCGAGAAGTGCAAAGCAAAGTAATAATAATGCCACCAGTTGTTTGGGGTTTTTTGCCTTCTACGCACACATGGTATGTTAATGTAAGCACGCTGTAATCCATCTGAGATATGTTATATCTTCCAAAAGGAAATTTCAAGTTTTGGATTTTTATGTACAAACGAAGAATATGAATCACATGATGAAACAGAAGGAGGAACAGATTTCTGTGGCTTCCTATCATCTGTGAACGAAACACCAGGACGAATACATGATATTAATCACCCAGGACTCCGCAGATTGCATCAGCAGAATTACATATGGAATCCACAATTATTATTATACTTTGATGCTAAAGTTAGACTGCACTCAGTACCAAGGACTCAGAGGACACGTTCAATTCCCTTTTTCCTACAAAACCAATGCAACCTCAGATGATATCCTTTCTCCCTTCTGGAAAAAAAATACAGTGTCCAGGTTGTGTCTCAGTTCCAAAATGCTTAATAACGCTGCACTTAAACAGTGGTTTTCAGCAATATCTGTAATAATTTTTTCGCAATGGTGTAATGATTTCATAGAAGAGCAGACAGAAGGAACACAAAGCAGACTGTGGAAAATTCTGCCTACATTTCAACCATAAATCATGAAGGTCATGCTTGGTTTCGGGTCGTGAGACATATTTATCCTTGGGAAATATCTGGAAGAGAGTCAGGGAGCTCTGCCTTGGTCCTGCTCAGTACACACATGGCACCTCCGGGCATCTCTCCAGAGCCCCCACCACCTTCAGCAATGGATGCTCACCAGCACGGCTCTCCACAAACTACACCATCAGGTGCCCTCAGCAAAATCCCAAGGGCGAGCGACCATATCTTCCTCCCTGTGCTGTATCCCACCAGGGATACTCAACATTCAACATTTTCGTGAAGGCAAGCAGCAGCCAAGCAACTGGCAGCGGTACTCAATGAATAATAATAAAAAAACCCTACAGTTCATGACAAGTATCTAGTGCTCTGTCCCACAACTATCCTTGCAATGTAACTTCAAAAAGAAACAACATATTATTTTTTAAATTATCAAGTCACATGCTAAAGAGAATATACAGCTTCAGAGGGGTGGGGTGAGGGGGAATAAAAAACAAGCAAACACGACAAAAAAACCCAACTATGAAAGCATAGCACCCTCTTTCTAAAAATACAGTCACAGGACTTGGATGTTTTAACTTTTAACCCACATTCTCCAGGGGAGGGATGGAAGAAGGGAGGATAAATACATGTTGCCTAAGAAGGCTTAACAATCTAGATTCTCTGTTACACTGTTGTCTGTAAAATACAAAGCCAGTTTCACCCTCATGGATTTTGCAGTGGGAAACACAGGGGATTTAAGTTAATTACTATACTGGCAAGTCATAAAAGTATTGAGAAGTATGGCAAGCAGTTTTACATATTAGCTTTCACTGAAAATAAGAGAAAAAACCACAGATTTATGACGCTTTTGATTACGACTACACTGTATAAATATGGCCTGAAGCAGGGGAAAAAGCCCACATCGGTCTAGCTCAAATCTTTAATATCATAAATTTGTAGCTAATCCTTCAATCTAACATATTAGTAATGCTACAGACCTAGCGTTTCCTTTTTCTGTACCAAAATATGCGACTCGACTGTGCGAGGTACACGGGACACCCAGTTAGATCAGGAGCAAGGGTTGTTTCAGAGCCCAGCAAAGGTTTACTCGCTGTCTCTGAGCAGCAGGTCCCATATTAAAATCACTGCTGTCACACAGTTTACCCAAAAATGGGTTTTGACTGTGGCAGTAACGGTTTCTGGATCTTGACATAGACTGAGATGCATATAATAGATAAAAGCTGTACTATAGAAAAATAACTATGGTTCAAGTTCATTTATTTTAGTTCTTGCATTCCTTAATTCATACTTAGTTTAATATCTTCTTTTTATCAAGTTAAAAAAAAAAAAAATTCAAAGCACATCAAGGAGTGAAATGTCCTTCTAAGGAATAATCCAGACCCAGCACAAGCAGTCTCCAACTGTTTTTCACGGTGTAGTATCCAGGAAACCCTTTGTGCACCCTAGGCAAAGCTTCCTCAGCTGTAAAGCAGAACAGCAACTCTACCAGGAGAGACAGTCACGTTCCTCAGTAGAAGGCATGGTTGATCAAAACAGATGAATCCATCTAAAACTGTGGTGCCACCAGCTCTTTCCTCCCCCCTCCCCAATCTGGATTCACCTCATTGACTCTTGGTTCATGACAGGTTCACCACCTCTGATGTTCCCTGAACACTTTGGAGAACTAAGGTCACCAAATGGGCAAAACTACAATTTGACTTTTTAAAACAAGTAATTTTCAGCCAGATTAGTGATCTGAATCTGCTTGCCCAGAGGCCTAATCAGTACTGGAGTCAGCACATGGGAAGGAGAAGGAGAGATGAGACCACTGCTTATGGCATAGCGAGGTGCAAGGTTTGCTAAGGCTGTCTTATCAAAACCATATCTGCTGGATAAATGGCACAACATGCCAACTGTTGACTATTACTGCAGTACTGAAACGCTTTCCAGAATTTTTATGTTCATAACAGCATGAATTTTGCACAGAATTTTTAAATAAAGACAACATTTAAACTTTTGATTGGTGCAGCAAGACAGAGAGATGTCAGGAATTCATCAGCAAGAGCTGGTAGGATCATCTTCTGTGGCCCCATAATAATTTCATTTTTCCTGTAATTCTGTAATCATCTCAGGACTCCTCTACTGTTGACAGAGCTATAGTTCTTCTCATTAAACTTCAGTGGGATCAATCCTTAACATAATTGTACTCCCAAAACAGTGAGTGAAGCATAAAGAGAACTCTCCATAAAAAGGAGATGAAGAGTTCACAGGAGTATTTTTATTTCTCAACACTCTTTCTCTTTATGTTACAGACATGCTTCAAAAGAAAATTAAATTAACCCATGAGTGCTATTTAACTGTCAGATACGATGCCAACGGGCACTTTAACAAAGACCAGACAATCAGAGACAAGAGGTAGGATACGGTGCGATGATTTTGAGCACTTTGCTTCCGTATGAGTGAACGTGTTCGAATGTTTACCTGCACGGTGTCTCGCAGCAGGCCGCACAAAAGGCATATTTAAATTACACGCTTTTTTATAGAGGAAAAAAAAAAAGTAAAGTCACGATGAAACCTCCAAGATTTGCTTGTTGGTCCAGCAAAAGAGAGAAGCATCCTCGATGCAGTTGTTAAGCCGATGGAGCGCACGTTCCTATGTTCATCTAGGAATACTTTGGCATAGTCTCTACAGATGACACTTTATTTTAAGAAAACTGATTCCTCTAAGGTAACTCAAAGCTACCACTATTACTGGGCGACACCTCAGCTCCAGTCATATACAGACCATTAACTTTCTTTCCTGGACAATATGCCGTTTCTAGTATATGGCAGACTTATTTGCAGCACAGTACAACATACCTTCTCTAGTCCTGTTAACTTGTTTTCTATAGGCAGCAGGTAATTTATACCTGAAGTGACTCTGATTTTATTTTTGTTGAGATATCCTATGCTAAGTATCTGCTCAGAACACATTTTTACAGCTGAGAATTATCAGTCCCTGAAGATACAGGATTTCCAGTGGACGCATGAACATATTTAACTAGAGATGGTAAAAGAAATATGGGTTTTCAGCTACTTAATATTATCAAAAACCTTTACTGTAAGAATACAAAAAGAAATGGACAGTTCAAGGTAAAACATTATCTACAATCACTTCCATACATGTCCTATCTTTATGTCTGCTGGCTGCAACCTTTCTAAGGTCTTTTGACTGATAGTGCTTATCTCAGCTTTCATTTTAAAAGCTGCTTTTTTTTTTTTTTAAACTTCTTGCAACGAAGTACTCTTCAAACTACAGATCAAACTGCTTGATTTTGACTTTGTCCCAATGATTTTTCACCACCAGCTATTCATAATCCCCACTAACTTCTAATATCAGAACCACAGACAAAAAGGTACCATAAATTCTGATCTTTAGAAGGGACAGTTACTCAGTCTGTGGAAGCTGAGGGTTATTTGGCACCCACAAACAGGCCTGAAGATCAGATCCAGTACACAGCAGTGTCCACACGTCCTCCACTGAAGCTCCAAGCTCGCAGGCACCTGGTCCTCAAGGTCTGGCACCCAGAAGCCCTTGATGCGGACACTGTGCATGGGAAGAGAGAGGCACTTCACAGTAGGATGGAAGCCTTCACCCACGCTTTTAAGAGCTGACCAGAATTAGCAAACTGTTAATCTACCAAAAAAAGGCTGATCTTAAACTCAAATCCTCTGCGCAAGGTACCAGATCTGCAGTTCCCTCATCCGAAGAAGAACAAACATTGCTCACTTGAGAAGAGCCGACAATTATTTCACTCTTCTTGGCTAAAACAGAACAGCAGCAAGAGGAGGTCAGCACCACTCTCCACACTGGTCGGGAATTGCAGAGAGGACTAAGCTGCTCCTCCTGGGTCAGCAGGGTACAAACCCACACTCAGCTTCTCCCAGCCAGGAACAAGAAACTTGCTCTTCCAGAAGGCACCAAGAAGCAAGAAACAGCATGACTGGTCATGCATCAAATGCGGTCCCACCTTCCCAGAGCTGTTTCATGCATTTGGATATTCTCTGAAGGAAGTCGCTGAAGTCCCTCATTCAAATCCAGCCCCACACATGCCTTGTGTGACCATCAGCTGCAGACACCAGGTGGCCTTGCCTTTCTCTGCAATTAGACCAGATCCTTCTCTGGAGCTCCAAAACCAGTCACTGAGGCAACAATGTCAGCAATATATAAAAATACACTGATTTTCAATAGGATTTAGGCACTCCTAAACTTTCTCCTTGAAGGAAGAAGATGAACAGACTGAGCACATCAGCCATGTAATGAAGGATGCAGCTGCACAAGAGCAGAGGAGTCTTATCCCAGCCTTCCACTAACAGAAGGAAGTAAAGAGAGGGACATGGCAAATGGCAGCATTTACCTTTGGGGGCAGGAGGAACTGCAGCAGTATAACCTCCCACCAGGAAAGGAAAAAGGTGGACAAAAGAAGGAAAAAGACCACTAGAAAGATGAACATGAGGAAGAGAACTGAATATGCAAAGTAAAAAACGGTGAGCAAAAGGAGGAAGAACAGGGTAAATGATGGAGAGAGAGGAAACACAAAAATAAATGGTGAAAACAACTACAGCTCTTTCAGTATGAAAATTCTAAGCACTTTAAGAGGCTTCAGAATACTCTTTTCAGGGAACAAGGTCGGGTTTTGTCATTTGGTTGGGTGTAGTGGCTTTTTTTTCCCGTTTCTCTGTTTTTACAGGAACTGTTGGATCAGAAAGCTGAGTGAGTTGACCACTGTCAGGAAGTGAAGTCATCAAGACAACCTGTGTCTATTGATTTTAAATGTTTTCGAATCACAAGAGCATCTTGCGTATGCATACTCATGAGCAAGAGACCTGAATGGAAAGAGACACAAAAAGGTAAGTGAACCATAAACAGACAACACCAGACAAATGTGAATGAGACACTAGTATGAAGATGAGTCAGATACGGAAACAGATAAAAAATGCCTTCAAAGAAATGAGAGGATGGAAAAATTCAGAAAAATGCAGATCTCAAGCTACTCAGCTGTAATGCTTGTGCTTTCCTTACTTTTACAATACACATATCTGGCAGTGTCCTGTATTTATGAGCATAATAAAAAGGTAATAGGACTGGTATTATTACATTAATATTTCTGGCTATTCTGAATTTTAGCAAACCAGTAGCAAAACAGAAAGGAAATAACATCTACTGCACTCATGCTCCTGCCACGCAGGTTTCTGCTTTACTTGAGGAACAACTTCTTCAAAGCACTTTCAGTTCTTGGCAACTACAGCAACCTCAGAAGAAAGCGTCAAACTCCACAGCAAGAGAGATTCGTACCATCCTAGAGATTTTCCTGCTTTCTCCAATCCCTACCTGACCACAGCTGATTAAAGCTGGGGATTGCTTTTAAAGTCTTGGGCTAGCATTATTTTTTCCGCTATTTACCTCATCTAGAACTGCAGCAGCACTCTAGGTCCAGCACATTCATTTTTTCAGTCTCCAGCTAGCGAACGTCTTTGTTTCTTCCAACTTCTTTGGGTTTTCCCACCCAGACACATACATACATAATAAAAAAATCTCCTAAAAATGTTAGTCTGAGTATCCATAAAGAATTCTTTTTTTTTTTTTTTTCTTTCCCTCCCTGTCTCTCATATCTTCATGCAGTCCCGGCCAAAAAAAAGTGTCAGGACGATAACATGACCTTTCCTCAAACCACATAGCAAAGATTCTTCCTGCAACAACCCTCTCTCATTAGATGCTCCAGCTTCACTTCACATCAGAAGTTGCAGGGACATTAAAGTTGCACAGAAATTGCCAAGGAAGGGAGAGAAAGGACAGGGACTTAATCGCAATTTCCAACCACTCTCCACACAGCAATGCAATGTGTAAATGACTGAGGATTTGAGCACGTCTTCTCCTCCAGCCACCACTGCTGAAGAAGATGCTGCCCACTGCTGCTGAAACTGCCCCAACCAGTGATTACCCTCCCTTCAGACCTGGTATTCCCCATTAAGGCACGATAACACACTCAAATACACAACACACTTGAGCAGGTAGGAACCTGAGGTTGGGGTAGCACGTTTTTGAGTAGTAGCTGAAAGAGAACATGTGGTGAAACCCAAAGCTGCCTGGCTTGCACAGTCCTATGACGGAGCTCCTGGAACACAGGAACATGCTGTCTCACATGGTAATTGGTTTGCAATTTGTACGCCTGTTACTGGTTTAGTTCCAAAGTCCTTAAGTATTAGCTTGAGAGGCATTTTCAAGAGCATCTCAGCCATTCAGAGGCATCCCATTGAGACCTAGAGCCACATCTAATTGTCTCAGTCATTCAGATAATTTGAAAATCCTACCTTTTACGTTATTTTTTGCCGTTGTGGTCTACATCCGTCACTGCCTAACGTTAGGCATCTAATCAAAGTACCTAGATGAGAGCTTGAGCTGTCCGAGACTCTCCCTACAGACAGTTTACACAGGGACAGGCATCTCTGGAGGTTGCCACAGCCCACCTGAGATCTAGAAAGGCTTTTTACTTCACCCTTGACCATCGCAAGAGCATTGTGCTGACTACACCTTTACCTGAGCACAGTGCCTCCATCAGGTGTTAAATGAAATAAGCCTAGGTCATCTTCCCTTATTGTTGTATTTTGTATCCATACATATATATACACATATAAATACATACAAGTACACATATACACGTACATACAGGCAAGCATATATAAATATATGCACTTCAGCATTCCTCAGCACAACTGCTCTTGGTATGCTTGCACTCCAGCAGTAAGCTGCTCTTGCAGAGGAATTAACCGGTCCAAGTCAGGGCAGACTGTCACTTCTCCCATCCACCTTTACGCAACCTCTAAGCCATCAGTGGGTGTGGGTGCACCTCCCAATACACTTTTGTACTGGCATAGCTGGAGTCATACACAGCAGAGAAATTAAAGCAATTAAATTAAATATATATATACTAGAAAAAATAGTTACTATAGATTGTCGAGGGAAGTGATTCTGCCCCTCTACTCTGCTCTTGTGAGACCCCACCTGGAATACTGTGTTCAGCTCTGGAATCCCCAACACAAGAAGGATGTGGAGCTACTGGAGCGGGTCCAGAGGAGGGCCACAAAGATGATTCGAGGGCTGCAGCGCACCTCTGCTACGAAGACAGGCTGAGAGAGTTGGGGCTGTTCAGCCTGAAGAAGAGAAGGCTCCGGGGTGATCTTATAGCAGCTTTCCAGTACCTAAAGGGGGCCTACAGGAAAGCTGGAGAGGGACTTTTTACAAGGGTGTGTAGTGATAGGACAAGGGGCAATGGATTTAAACTGAAAGAGGGCAGATTTAGATTAGATATAAGGAAGAAATTTTTTACATTGAGGGTGGTGAGGTACTGGAACAGGTTGCCCAGAGAAGTGGATGCCCCATCCCTGGAAGTGTTCAAGGCCAGGTTGGATGAGGCTTTGGGCAACCTGGTGTAGTGGAGGATTTCCCTGCCCATGGCAGGGGGGTTGGAACTAGATGATCTTTAAGGTCCCTTCCAACCCGAACCATTCTATGATTCTATGATTGAAGACAGCAATGAAGATGTGTAGTTTTGCAGATCGCTCATGCGCTTGGCAATATCTTCCTAATGATTACTTCTACTCGCTTTCCTAGGGAGATGCCAACGAAGCCAAGACCTAGCAAGTGCCTGTTTGCAAGCAAGCCCTCCACTTTTGTGGAGCTTTAATAAGGAAAGAGTCTCTGCATTGGTACCTAGTTTTGCCTATTACCTACCAGGTTAAGTCTCCACATGAATGGATTTGCAAGGTAGCACAGCTCTCACACAGTTAATGCTAGTAGACGTGTGTTTGGCAACGTGGAATCTAGCAGTAGGAATCGGCCAGAAATACTGTTTTGGTTTTGGTTTTAACATAAAAAAACTGGCATTTTGCCCTGCCACTACAGCATCCTGCACCAAGAGGGGACGAGAGGGTCCTCTGTATCCCACCTCGGTCCCCTCACACGTATCACTCCAGATCTCATGCAGACAGTAGTGAAAAGTCAAATTCTATACTTCTACTTAAAATATTGGTCATGTTTTTGTGGGGTACTCTCACCATCAGGTAGCCAGATGGAATCACAGTCTGTTGAAAAGAAACAAACACAGATCAATAACTACAGTCTGATTCGTGTGCTTTAAATATTGTCAAAACACGCATGAGGAAAAGGCTGGTGGACTGCACAGTGAAAGCTCGATGCACTCCAATACTCGCGTACAGGGAACTAGCATCCACAGGAGTTAATACAGAGGGAGAAGTATCTGCACGCAGACAAGTAAATAAATAAGGATGGGGAGCATTTCACATTCTTTCAGCCATTTATATTTAATGATCTCTATATGACACAGTCAACAGTTCTCCAATAACAGAGCCGTGCAACATGTGAATGAGAACAGAAAAGCATGAACTCGGGAGATCAAATCCCAACTCCTTCGGCTTTAAATTGAAAATAACAGTCCTTTCCCTATTGATTTTTTTTCTCCTCTTTCATTTGTGAAAAATTGATTTTTCTCGCCTGTATTTGCTGAAGTGTCCACAACTGCAGCTCACTGCTTGCTTTAATCTTTGTATTTGTTCATCCATACCTCCAACTAAGTCATGTCAAATAAGCACCTGGGAGCCCCTGTCCCACACTCACTGGTAGTCTTATCAAGTCTGTTCCCCCAAGTTATGACCAAAAGATGAGGGCAGCTGCTCCTGCCTTCCCAGAGGATGATCAGAGGCTTCTCCAGTAGCCAGAGACCCTCAGGACAAAGCCCGTGTCATGTATTTTTGCAGAAAGTCATCTCAGAGCAGCACCGACACCTGAGGAAGATGCAACAGGACCTCACGCTCCCCTGGCAGCTCCCAAGAAAGCAGCAGAGTAAAAACCCCATGCTTGTCACACTCAAATGCCCTCAGGAAACATGGCACAAAAAAGGAAAACCCTGCAAGAAGAGAGAATTTTAGGAGCTCAAAATGAAAGAGTTGAAAGTACTCACATAACAAAGCCCTCACCACGACTACTGCCCGTTTCTCTCGCTCTCTCAGTGATGGATTTAACAAAGGAGCCCACACCACATTCTGCCAACTTACTTGGTTCCTCCAAAGGCACCTGGACTAGCTAGAAAAATGCCAGACCACTCCAGTCCTTCAAATCCCACAGCTATAAAACTTTAAAATTGTAGCATATGTATAAAATTAAAAAAAAAAAAAGTTTGACTGAAAAATTTTCCAATGAGAATTACTTAGGGATTAATCTGAATAATAATTAAAAAAAAAATTGAGGCTAAATCTGTGGTGCTTATGAAATACTAATATTTTAGCACTGAATCCCTCCTACGAATAAAAGGAGCTCTTAATTCTCAAACCAGGCCAGCCTGTGCAACAGTATTTATGATGTGCGCACATGTCGGCTCAGAACACGTATGGCTTATTTCACTTTTGATCTGAACTAAGACTTACAGATGTGAAAGGCATTAATCCGCTTTGGCAACCAATCTCTTTTGCACTAAAAAAAAACTGCACGTAGCACACAAAACCAGCAATTTGCATGTAATAGGTAACTGAATTTTAAAGTAAATAGCCATGTTGCAAACTTATGCATTTAAAAAATGAGAATATGTTCTTATTCTAGTATCCTTTGAGCATTAACTGTCTGAGGTTTGACTGAAGTCAAATTATTTTAAGACCTTCATGACTGTTGTTATTGTCTTTCCCTGGCTCTTTGGTCCAGAGGCACAAATAATACATGAAATTATGGAGTAAACCCACAATTATACAATTCTACGGCTCATTTATCAGGACTGGCAAAAGAAGGGAGATCAAGTGATGGTGACACAATCGGATACGCAAATTATAAAACATATCTGAAACCCTAATTATCTATTTGGGATTCACTGTAAGGCAACACATCCCGCTTGTAGGCTATGGGAAAATTAAAGGAGGAAATTAAGTGACCTTCCAGGCATCAAAGGGACAAAGCCTCAAGTGAGGGGACCTAGGGCAATGGTCCTATATATGGTCACATTCTAAACGGACAGCATCCGCACAGCACGTTGCTCTGCAACTCCCACGGTGACATCCTCCAGTACACGGCAAGGGGCAACTCGTCTTTTACGTAGCTATGTCCTGTTTGGATGATTTTCTATGCAGAAGCAATTCCCAAGGGAAAAAAATAAAGCACAAGTTCTGCCACAGTATTATCCATTAAAAAAAGAAAGTGTCCCGCCTCGTGCAGAGATGAATGATTCATCGTTATGCCCTGAGGACTATCCAGGCCAAATGAAGGTGCCAGATAAAGAGACAATCACTCCACAAAGCAAGTGCAGAGTAAATAGATAAAATGAGACCTCTTCCCTTTCTGAGAAGGCGAAGAAGCATTTTTCTGTGAACGTGGGTCTGCTCTAAGCTTCAGAAAATTTAGCATGCAACAAATCTTCCGTTGCAGCAGCAACTGAGAACAGAGTTGTAACACAGGACCACAAACTCTGTGGCAAAAGGAGCAAACTTCTACTACTCTTCAAGCAGTTAAGTTGAGCTTTACTCCACACAAGCTCTAAATGCCAAAATACCCTAATTAGGAGTTTGGTGACCCTAATTTTCAAATATAGTCAAATGAAGAGAGACAGAAGAGCTGAACTGCCCCTGCAGATGTGTCCTCCTCTGGAGAGATCTTGCAACATGGAGGCCACCTCTGTACCAGCACGTTGGCTTGGGCTATCAGCTTACCCTAGTTCCCAGGGGAGCCGTGGCGCAGGAAAAGCAGATTGCTTTTGGAGGAAGCTAAACCAGAAGCCCCTCTCCAGCTGCACACCAAATGCACACCAACCCTCAACGGGGTCATAAGGGTCCGTAACAACTGCTCTCACCGTTTCCATCTGCTTCTGCTGCTCCAGATCACCTGCTCGTGTAGGCATAGCCTCCAGCAGTTAGTTAGGGGAGATAAGTAGTATTAAGATTCCACAACTGCTTCAAATCCCTTTTAAAATAAACTCGTGTTGCATGACATAAGACATATGTTTTGCTAATATTATCAAATCAGTATTTGTTGGATATTTTACGGTTTCCTTTACTCTCCCTGACTCCTGCCGCTTCTTTGAACCACCTTCTCCTATATTCCATGTGGGCAGAACATTTAAGTATGTTTACAAACAATTTCGAGATCATAGGAAAGGAGCTCAAATTGTGAAGTACCAAAGCTGAAGAATTTGGTAGCTTTGCCCCTGGGAAGTAACAGTAGATGTCCTGGGAATATGTAAGGAGAACATCGTGAGACTTCATTAACATCCTCTGACCAAAAGTGCAGGCATCTGATCAGTGGTACCTCTGGGCAGCAGCACATCTGACGCCATCCCCCAAGGCCTCCCTTACTGTCAAAGCAGGGGAGAATAGAGGCTTCTAGAGCTGAGCAGGTATCTCATAGCAATCTTCCACGTGTGCTTGGTAAAAGGACTAAACCCAAAAGGAAAAGTTTGGGTCAGGTCGTTGCAGGTAGGTGGCCCTTGCACAAGCATCAAATACCACCACGAAGAGTACCGGGTTACACTATGCAAGACAGTCTTCCCACTTACAAGATTAATACTTAAATAATAGTATTTGCTTTATGGCTACAGCACTGATATACACTGGTCTCCTATAGATTTTTTGATTAAATCATCTTACTTAAAAGGACAACATCCTATATTCCTTTTATTCCTCATCTACCTTTAAACTATTTTTTTTTATTTTCCATTCACCTCCTCCACTATATATCTGGAATTCATACAGAGCAATACATAGAACCTACCTTTTAAAATATTTATTTGACAAACGCAATGTTTTTCCTGTTATTATTTTGTGAATTTAACTATAGAAATTTATTCTTAGATGGTCTAAAGATGCTCTTTATGCTTTAACTCATTTTATTTTATCCAACAGGCAAAACAAAACAGTGAATTTGGAATGTTCTGACCAAAATTATTTATATTCCACGAGAAGTTTTAAAAACACAACTTCGGACTTGCTCCTGCCTGACCAACTCTTATTCATTATCTCCCTGCCCTGAAGTATAGATCGTGTCCCTCAATAGTGGCTGAGAATAAAAAACTCCAGCTAACGTACGTTGAATTCCAAAAGCCAAGACATACAACTTGCTCTTGATATATTATAAGTCGCTCTTGTAAGATGGTTTTTTCATTTTAAAAATTAAAAATCCTTCTCTTCTGAGAAGAGTACCCTTCAATGCTAAAAGTTTTTAAAAATATGAGGCATTAAACATATATAGTTTATATATAATAACATATAAAATATATTATATTACATATTTCTATATATGTATATAAAAAAATACAAAGTCTGCATGAGACCACCATCATGCAACAATCTCCAAATTTAGTTAATTTCCAAAGCACTCATTTCCAGAGCATTAACATTTTAAATGACTAAAGCACACAGTGAGGTGCAGAAGTGTCAAGCTTCCCGTAGGAAGCTTCAGTAGCTTCCTACAGGAAGACTGCCGCAGAAGGAAGAACGCATCGTTAGCCTTCCAGCTTCTTGTCCTGAATCAAAAATATAACTTCAGACTTCTTCAATTTTAGGTGATTATTTTGTAAAGAGTTTCACAACTGCAGAGACCAATGGCCTAAGAGGAAAGTCCCTATTATAACATTCTGGTGCCTTTTTTCCTCTGTGTGTGTTCCTAAACAAGAAAAAATATGTGAGTCTCAAAAGGGGTTACATGAATTATTAGTATATTTAAATTCTTTACCCCAGGCAGGAAAAAAGATCACATATTTATAAAACAATTTCAAGTCTGACAGCCATAAAGAAAGCAAAATGTAAAAGGTATGAGCATATTTAAACAAATGGAATTAATTCAGGTCCTTTGCTTCGTAGTATCCGAGCATCTTCCAAAAGGATGTAACGAAACATAACTAACATCTGTCCTCTTAAGCTCAGTCTTTCTCAAATCTTTCCTGGGAAAAAGCACATGTGCACCACAGTGTTTGAGGGATTTGGAGCTATTTCACTCTTTTTTTGTTCCCCACATGCATCTGCACATTTGTTTATTCTTAGTCATGAGAACACGGATGATTTGAGAATGACCTCGGGGAAGAGGGATGGAGCAGCAAGATCTAGAAAAATCTGAGCATCATTAAGGAAATAGATGGTCTGTAGCAAGAAACCAAGAAAAGTCAAAAAGGAGGAGAAAAAAGGAGATACAGCTCATCTTATCCAAGATGTCTTGCTGTATAAAAATTGACACGTACTATATGCATCTTCAGTATTCTAAAAGGCTAGGAAAAAAGAATGTATTCCAGCTTTTCCAGGCTTTTCTAAAGGTTAAGGCATAGTCTCCTGAACATGCCCCTTTCATTTCAACCATCTCTCACCATAAAAGCAGTTTCACTTATTTTTTCTTTAGTGTTTTAAAGCAATCACAACCTGAGTATCTGGAAACATAGATCAGAGCTTATGAACTGTTTTCCACATACTGCACAAGGAATGCTCTGCCTCCCTCCCATGTTCTTGCCATTCCCAAAATAGTAAAAAATTCCCACTCTTTGGGAACCATGAACCAACGACCAAGTCGGAGAAGTCTCTTGCTGCCACACTAACTCTCTCACAGTCACTTCCAAAAGGAAGCTCCTACTGTTCAACATCAGGTTTTCCATGCTTGCGCTGTGCCTGGAAAGCATTTGGTTTGGAAAAGACAAATATTACAGCTTTCTGCCCAATTCTGAAGCATAGGAAGAAGTAAAATGGTATCCCATGTCCAGAACTGAATTCCTCTTCTCCATCGTGACTGTCACCATCCCCATCAAAATGCCCTCAAGGATCTTCCCCCACCACCACCTCAAAAATCACATTTCACGTAATGATCTGTACTGCTAAACTTTCTCACATCACTATGCTCACATCCCAGAGCTTTCCTTACTGTCTGTCTGTCTTTTCACTATCCACTCTTTGATTTAGCTAACGGATTGTACCTTTCTTGTCCATATGTGGGCTCTTACGATGCAGTGTGTTTCTTCCCTCAGACTTCAGGGCAGGTGGGAGAAGTCACTTTGGTCTTCCAAAAAAATCAAGTCCTGTTCTGGTCTGTCAGTCCATCTTTAAGTTCTAGATCTCTGACCCCAAACCCCAACAGCCCTTGAATGCCTTTTGAAGCTAAATACGAAAACAGGAAGCCCTGGACAGGTAGGTGGGAGCAGCCAATAGAGAAGTTTATCAGAGAACCTGACAAATTTTGATTAGGAGCAAAGAAAAACCTCTTGTGGGTGTGTGCTACTCCTAAAAAACACTGGCTCATGCTCTCACAGGCAGCTGTCACCTGCTCTGGTTGGACCAGAAGCACACAGGGTCAGCAAACCTCTTCCTTCCTGCTGAAGGATGTGTAGAGACATGACAGGGTGTGAGACCCTCATGCCATGTGGCATGCCCATCCCTCCCCACCACCTGTTTCCCACACCCACTCACATCCCCCATGTCCCAAACCGGTCCGTTCTCTGGGCCTGCTGATTTCTCATCTCCCATGACCCAAACGAACACCACCAGGTCTCTGCACTCAACTGCACGTTGCTCAAGTTGTGCCGCAAAAACAAGAAAACAAATCCAGGCTTCTTCACCCAAACGAGGTGCTCCACCAAAGCCCTGGTGCTGGGGGTTGGACAGACATAGGCCTGTAGGAGAAAGGGGATCCGAGGGATCTGATCCCCAATGCACCCCTACCTCTCTCGCAGGGCTCTCTCGGGCCGCTGCGAATCCTCTGGGCTCAACTTTGTCAGCTGCTGGAGTCTACCAGACAAAAAAAAAAATTTTATATATATATAAAAAAAACACAAAACCTGCACTGTCAGCCAGGATTTTCAGAGGAGACTGGGCTTCTCAGAAGTTAAGCACCCAACTCAAAATCTAACTGCTTTAAGACGTCTCATGTGCGCTACTGCTCTCTTAAAGCCCGTCTTTAAGGCTGGGAATCACATAATTGAGAAACCTAAATGACTCTTGTGGCTTTCAGGAGGCGTGGGTGTCAATGCAAAACGGCACTCTGAAGTTTAATTCTTCCGTACAGACATTACAAGTTGTTGTAATAGATTTAATAGTATCACAGCCCCCTACGTATTTGCATTGCTCTGCAATGGTGAAGTTTTCCGACCCAGCAGCTTCAGAACTGTTTCACGAGGCGGGGCGGGGGGGGGAAACCACACATCAAAAAAACACTACCACAACAGCAAAAAAAAAAAAAAAAAAAAACAACAAGGTTTTAGGCACTTCGCCACCTGATAAATTTACAAACACAAGACAAGAAGGCAGCCAAAAACCGTTCACTTAACTCCCCAAAAGACAATCCAGCTGCAAAATTTCAATTCTTAGCACACAAATTACAATGTTCTGTGATTCCCTCTGTTCGTAACACAGCCAGGCATGAGGAGTTTGTGCTGTGCTCTACAGTAAACAGAGGTCTGGGCAAATTCAGAAAGTCCAAAGTCCAAAGCTCCCCATGGAAAATGCGTTGCTAATAACTATCTTTTAATATAACAAAGACTACAGCTCAAGTAATTTCTCTCATCTTAACAGCAGAGGTATCAAAGAGGAAGAGAAAGAGGTTCTTAAACATGCTGATCCCAAGAGATTTATTACACAATATGCCACACAAAGCTACACAGAAAACATATGTAAAGGAATTCCACCTTCTCTAAAAAGACTTCATAAGATGAGGGACTGCCATCATCACCTCTGTAACCCATCAAGGCATTTATGAAAGTGATTGCTACGTTTAACCAAGTCAACATGGATCCAGACCACCCGTATCTGCACGTTATGTGTAAAAGCTGCGCGAATGCAAGGTATGATATAAAAAGGAGCTAATGTAGTTACTCAGTGACAGAACGAGGTGCAGACCAGCCAGATTCGAGCTTTGTTCCTCCCTCCCCAGCTGAAGAGTCCATCATCCGCCCAACCCACATGCCATGCTTGTAATTCAACCCCAGCAGTGACCAAAACAAGCTCAAGCCTGCACTTTCCTGACCTCTGCAGAAGCAGATAACATCAGCCAAGTTCAGAATCAACTGTCTGCTAAGTTTCGTCAAACTTCGCTCCAACGCAGGATGCCAAGAAGCACCGAGTAAGAACCAAACTACAAAACGTGCAGCAACTTACCCCGCGCTCCCCCCTCGCCCCCGGACTTTCCTTTCTGCACTGATTTCACGCACGGCGCTTATGCAATTCATCAGCTGAGCTTGTGGCAGGTTAGCAAAGGGCAGCAGGGACAGGCTGCCCTTTTTCCCACTCCCCGGGAGGAGCGAGCAGAGCAAAGAGCAATGCCACAGGCAAAGCAGAAGCAGCGGAGGGCACTGAGCTTCGGCAACCAGGTAGCCAGCCCTACAAGGATCAAGGCAAGCCCAGCTCAGAGCTACAAAACCACAGAGACCTCATAAGAGTCGATACTTACATGACAAAAACAGGCAGGACTGGGTCTGGTATCACAAGGGTTCAGCATCCTTTTAGGCATTCACAGTAATGCACCAGAAAAAGATACCCAAGACCAGAAAGTGTAAAGAGATTAATAGGCTGCAGAATGAAAAGCCAACAAAGAAAATAAAACTCCTTTTCGAAGTTGATTAATACCACCTTCTGTGTGGAACAACATAGCAGGTGAGAAGTGAAATCCACCCTTCCATCATGGTAGAGAAACAGATTTGCTGTGGAAAAGCTCGGCCGAAAATTCTTAACTTGTCTTCAGCAATTTAAACCACTTTCACATACATGATGTCGAGAAGGCCAAACCGACTGACACTGTGTTTCACAGTAACACGTCAGCCAAAAATCCTGGCTCACGTCTCATTTGTTATCATAGGCAAAGACTAGGAACTTCACTTCTGATGCTTTATGCATAAATACAATCTACCTACAGTGGAAAACAGGCATCAGATTGGCATAGATTCAACCTTGGCTGAGGTGTGTAACTTCCAGGGATTTCCCTTCAATTAGAAAAACGCATCCTTCGTATAAAATAAAAATTACTGCAAAACTTGGGAGTTTCTTTACCAATTGCAAGCTAAATTCCAGGTCAGGTTGCAAGTGAGATGTGCTTGTGCGGCATTCAAATGATTAAGATGAGACATTAATTCAAGGGTCAGGCTAACACAACCTATCATTTTCAGAAAGCATTTTAAAACAAAACCAAAACCACTTGATTTCTGCAACAGAACAAAACCACTGGTAGGTCTTTTAACCCAATGAAGTGAGCAGCAGGCTACAAGGAGTCCATCCTCTCCATTTCTACAGAAACAAACCAAAACGAGGGTGGCCTTCCTCTTTCCCCACTTCTCCCAAACATCAATTTCACACCAAAAAAAAAAAATTAATTGGTGTTTTGGAATTATTTGATCTTTAATTCTTTTCCGTCTTACAACAACCACGACAGATGCAGAACCAGAATTTTCTATTGTTATTGGGAGACAGAATTCACATCTCCTTCACACAGGCTCTCTCGCTGATATTTAAACTTCTTTTAACCTGAATTTTCAGCAGCCATGCCTGCTACTCATAACAAAAGCCACGGTGAAATCTTTCCAGGCTACTGGCAGTTGTGTCTACCCCGCTTCTTATAAACACGGCGGCTTCCTGCCAAGGCTCCCCTGCTACATCAGGTTGAATCATGGCATCCTTCACCATCGTGACCTCCGAACGCAGCCATGCCACAACTCTGTCTGGTTCCATTAACTACATGTCGCAGTGAGATAGCGCTTCTGTGCCTACCTCCAAAACAGCCTGCCCCTTCCCTAAACCAGCTGAGAGTCTGCCAGCACGCTCCTTCAGGCTGCAAACAGTTAATAGTTAGTATTTTCATGTTTCAGAAATAGCAGTTTTCACTAACTGCTCGCAATATGAATCTCATGGTACACCTTTAAATACACTGTGGTGGCAAATATGTAATCCTCAAGGCAGGATCCTATGCGTCATTCACTCTTCTAACCCTGCAGATACAAGCACATGAGATAAAGCTCTTGATTAAGCAAACAGTAAAGAACAAAAGCAACTTTTTTTCTTTTTTTTTAACTAGGTGAAAAGAGGTGAATTAAAAAACAAGCAGAGCATTTTATCGCTCTTTGGTAATCCTGTAGTGGATACATTTATTGCACAGCAGGACATTAAATGTGTTTTCCTATATACTGATAAATTATAAATGATGTGTGTCCTACTTCTGGTAGTACCACTTTTCTGATCATCTCTTGCAGGACTGAGTCAGCTAATAGCAGCCTTGGCATTTCTGACCTTTACTCGGTCAAAAAATTTTCATGTTGTTGTTTAAATCAAAGATCCTGCCTGCAGCCCCCAATGGTCTCCATTTCACCTACTCGCAGCAACCCGGTCAGTTCAACAACAGTATCACAGCATTTTGACAGCGAGCCACGCACATGCGAGGGTGAAACCAGCTTCTTTAGGTGACAAATGTTGAGGTGCCTCTTCAGCACTTCTGACTGAGATGTTTCCAGCCTCTTCAGATCACTCTTCATCTACCAAAACCTCAACAGGGTTGAAATGGCGATGCTCTCAGCAGGCAAAAAAGAAATTCATGCTGCTGGGGGAGCAAAGGAAGGAAAAAATAAAACCCACCCTCCCTCTCTCTCGCTTGCTTGTTGTGTGCCTGCACCTCCAGCTGCCTCGGTGCACTGTGTCAGTGAATGAAAATAGACGGGCTTGAAGACTTCACTGGCTCTCTCAAAGAGGCCAGTTGGCAGAGGCAGCAGTCTGCTCCCGGGCAGAAAAGGGTGGGTTTATTGTTTGCTTCCCTGCCTAATCTGAATGTTCACTTTCATTTTGACTACAGGAAAAAAAAAAAAAAGAAAAAAATTCTCTTTTGAACACAAAATCTGAAAGATCCACACATCTACCCATGCCTGGTAGCTAGAAAACCTTCACAAGTGTCATCTGGTTCTGTAGAACCTAATCTTCCCTATAAAAAAGAGAAAACCTAAAAGTTATGACTGCAGAGAGAACTTTCCAAACACAAGCAAGCATACAGGGAGACAAAGAGCTACAGAAATGCTCCCAGTGCTGCTGTTGTACCTCGCTATGCCACTTCAGAGCAAAAGTGTTCCTGCCCAGAAAACCTGGGGACAACCTAAAAACTGACAAGCAAGCCTAACTTTCACACTGCTGCTATTCTGCTGTAACACAGGGAGACTCTAGAAAGGCAGACTAGCAAGAGAGATGTAAAGAGCTATAGGGAGCACCAAACTCCAACAGGACAGTCAAGAAAAGCCTGCAAGTGGAAGCACCCAAAACACCTGTGATGCACCCATGAGTTGGAGGAGATGGAGATTCAGTCTGCTAAGCAGTACAAAATACTCAAGCCGACGACTTAAGTTAAATAAACTTTTTTTAAATAAACTTCGATGCAAACCAGCAAGCTCTTCATAACAACACCTGTGTCAGTAAGCTTTGCTCCAACAAGACCACAAATCATCGGAGGACATTTTACAAATCAGTGCTTTGCATCTCAACATACAAATTGGCACAGAACACGAGCGCTTGTGATGCATCACAACTTCACAGGCCTGCCTATGGACAAAGCCCGAAGAACAACGTGGGGACAAAGCCCGAAGAGTAAGGCTGCGGTGGCCACATCCCTACTCCAGCCGCCCAAGCTTGTGGATCTGCTTTTTGGGGGTGGAGGGTGGATTGCAGCACCTCACTTGTGCACACCCAGTCAGAGAGCAGCCACTTGGAATTGCGTTTACAGATCAGGTGGCATGGTCAACATGCCTTTTTGGCCCATGACCACTCCACACCTTTCCAGGATCAGATTACCAAGGACATGAGTCAGCCATGTAAGATTTCAACCAGAGCCTAGGTGTGGTCATGATGCAGATGGAAAACATCGCTGCTCTGGCAGCAGTCACCGGTGCCGATACAAGAGGAGGTTTCGTAAGGTAAAAAGGTTTGAACTGAATTTATACGAGAAACCTGAATTAGCCACCTCAGCACCACAAAGGTCATTTTCCAAATCACCTGTCCACTTCTTCAGAGCCATTGCTAAAGTTGCTAGGTTTTGGAACCTATTTCTCAAAGCCAGAATCACTAAGAGGCTTTCAGAAATTTTAACTCATGATTTATGTCCAGAAATAAAGACATGGATGAATAGACAAATCTGCTTATTTATGACGGCCCTCCTAAAACCATTGGTACAACAGCACATAAATGCTTAGTACAAAGGTTATATCACTTCTGAAAGGCACTTCTGGAAGGTCGTAAGAGGACCAACCTGCTTCCTCCCAAACGGACACCTACTAGCAGCATCTCAGAGGCTGCTCCCAGCACATTCCCTCAGCAGACAGTACTGAGCATCTGTGGGCTCTGACGATGCAGCAGGATAGCCTACTTTTCTGCCATCTGTGGTCTGAAGTTGCAAAGGAAGAGCTTTGTGAAGAAAAGGGGGGAATTAAGGAGGAATGGTGACAGACAGAGAAAAAGAAAGAGCATCAGCTCCAAATACTTTTTTTTGGTGTGTTTTGTGCCTTGTTCATTTTTAAGATAAGAGTTATTTCTTACATACAGGTGACAGACCAAATCCAACATATGTCACATGGAGACAGAAATTTTAATATGGAGAGGAAGCTGAACATATTTATTGGACTTGGACAGGCCCTCTCACCAATTCCCATCTTGTGTCTGATCTTTAGGTGTTTACTCTCTGACGCTTTCCTGCCGCCACTGAAAGGGAGTATAAATCATCTGGGTAGGGGCTTTCTGCCTGTGTCCTGTATTTGGTCACATGGTCTGTGTTGTAAGTTTTTCATCCTTTAGCCTTCAAAAATCTTTTAGAGGGGAATGAAGGCATTTGGGAGAGGGCGATAAGAGAAAGCAGGAGCTCCTCAGGGTGAATGATTGAGGAATGCACCACTGAAAGACCAAGAATGCAAGCAAGCCCTAGATCCATTGGGAGAAGCCAGGAAGTAGGAACGAACTGGATGCAGAACTCGTCTGAAGAGCAGCTGTGACGTTCATGTCAGAAAGTCATCACCACAGCGGCATGGCAGGGTGTCCTGGTCACCTACCTCTTGGCTGCACAGGCCTTCATACTCCTTCCTACAAAAAAGGACCCTTAAACTATTCTCATCTCATAAGGCAAGCAGGACTAAGACAACTGCGGACGTCACTTTCTTCCTCTCGTTTTGCTATACAGACCGGGCATATCAATCCAATAACAACTTGACCATGAGCAGCTCACAGGTCCTGGCCCCCACAGTAATGAAAATTGTTTCTGACATCCGATCTCATGCTGAAGCACTACCTGTAACCATGACAGAGCTAGTGACCATTGTAAGACACGGATAAGGGTTTAGGTCTATCAGCACTGAGCTGAAACCGTGGTGGAAGCCATCTGTCTGCAGAAGACTAGTGGAGTGCCACATACATGGAAGCTGGCCACATCAGGGACTGACCAGATGGGATCTGGGCCATCTTCCAAGACTATCGCAGTTGACTGGTGAGAGCCACAACAAAGGGGTCTTTTCTGCCCCACATGAGACATTTGCAGATCTCTAATAAAAACAAACCAAATAAAGCATATAGGTTGCCACATCGACAAGGAAAACTCAGAAGACAGATCACCATTTTCCATCACAGTAGAAAAGTCACAGGAAGATCCTTAAATATAGGACTGCAAATTGGAGATAGCCCAACACATGAACAAAAAGCAGACAGAACCCTTAGACTCTGTACAACCCCAACATACCTGAAAGAATTTGTGGGAAGAAATCTTTTTTTAGTATTTTAAAGCATCTGGCCTGCATACAGCGAAGAGACAAACCCAACTGAACAGAGCAACCACCTCAACTTGTGCTTACAGGTAAAGCTTTCCAAGAAGGGGATCTTAAGGAGGTATTTCTACTTTTTACAAAATAACCCTTGCTTACCCTAATGCTTTAGGGCTACCCTTTGAGAGCAGTCTTCTGCATAGCTCCTAAATGACTTCTGTGAAGGCTTTCCCAGGTTGTACCTTTTCTGTCAATACTTTTGCAAGGTTTGTGCTGCAAGAGAAACTAATCCCAAGCTGACATTCCAACAGCATAGGTGGAAATTTCAGCAGTAGTTCATTCGGTAGGTTATTTGCAGACAAGTGCTACCCAGAGTTAGGATGGTCACAGCCCAGAAGGCAACAGAACTGCTTGGGTGTCTCTGGCCACATGGGCTGTTAGAGCAGCATCAGACCACTGCAAGACTAAGGTGAAGCAAGCTTTGTACTGCACCTAGAAACTGTTACTAATGGAAAGCACACATGGGGATACCAGCAACTAAATACTGCAGAGGTGCTGGGAACTGCCCACCAAGGAGTCATTTCCCACCAGTCATGCCCATAGCCCGCTGACATGGCTCAGTGGCACAAGTGATGCCAGTGATGAAACATCAGGCTAAGACTGTAACTGGGCTACTGACTGCAGAGCTACTGGCCAAGGAAAGCAAGTAACACTTCTTTGGAGGGCAGAGATTCTGCTGGAGATGCATCAACCTTCTAGCAAAGGAGGGAGGTCAGTGGCAAGGTTTACAAGCCTTTCATAGCAGGGAAGAGAGACATGTAAGCAGCAGCTGGGAAGCAATGCAGCTGCAACAAGTGAGAGTGCTCAGGAGAGGGAAGGTTGTTCCTCAGAGAGGCAGCAAGTCAGGCTGGCCAGCCTTGCCAAGCCTGCACACTAAAATCTCCACGTGCTTTGAGAAGCACAAAACACGTATCTCTTGCCTTGGAGGAGCTGGGGAGGAGATGACAACGGATCTCTAGAGGTCTCGTTTCTCCAGCACTGGACACAGCGCTCTGTGTGAGGTGGTGCAGCAACGTCAGCCTCTGCAAGGCTTGTTGGCTTGTCTCCTACAGCTGTGCACTCAGGTCATCCAAAACCCTTGTGCCAGCACAATGCTGCTTCTGGAGATTTGATGCGGTTGTCTCACAGAAGTTGCACATGAACCATGTATACCGATCCAATCACTTCAGCACAGAGATCTGTCTCCTCCTTGCCACCTGAAACAACCCAGGTGAAAACTCAAACGTTGTACGGAGGAAGGGATGGGTTAGGGCTTTCCTGCAGCCTCCGAGAAAAATTCAGCTACATTTTTCATCTGAGCATCAGCACATGAGTTTGCTGGTGCTCTGCCCAGAATACCAAACTCACAAACCAATTGGTACTGGATTACTTCACTAGGTACTTTAGGGAAGCCTGAACGTAAACTTAAATTATCACTTAATCAGTGCTCTAAAAATAGTTGGGGGGAAGTGTCCATCCACAGAGAAAAACAAGCTATTTAGAAGAACAATGCTCTGGCAACCACCTCACATTCACTGCATGTTGGAGAAGAAATCTATCCTTTATGAGCTGCTCTTGGGAATAAAGGAAATTCATGAACTTGCCAGATAAACTTTTCAGAGGGAGGAGAGGAAGACAACTATTTCATGCCCCTTTCCCAGTCAAGACTGAATACACTTATGGGTGGGTGAAGGGAAAACTTGAGGGAATAAACTTTATTTAGAAAAAGAGGGATCAGGAGTGGGGAAGAAATTCAGTGAAAAAAAGAAAGAAAAAAAACCAAGTATTTCATTGAATAACTCCACTAAATCATGGAACAGAAGGACAGGAATTCAGAGCAAAAGGAGACAAAAGGGTGACTAAAGAGAAGATTCACATATGCATGTTCAGGTGCTACTGCCTCAGTGCCTGATTGATTTGATAACCATCCCTTGCATATTATGCAAATCAAGTTTTCAAGAAACCTTTATCCTTTACTCAGGCCTTGTCATGGAGATACATCAAACACCACAACTATAACACTCTTGTTTTTTCTTATTCAACAACTACTCAACTTGTGCCATAAACTAAGGGTGGATTTCAGCTCACCTAAGGTGAGCTATCTAAACACTTTTAACGAAAGCTAACGATCCCAGGCTCCCTCTGTTGTCAAGGAAAAAGACAACCACCTCCAGACAGCAATTTATCCTCTTTAAAGATCTAGTTCTGTGACAGGTGGGAGGAAACACCCTTTGGAGATCTCTCTGTCTACCAGTGCTGACAGAGGACATCTAGGCAACTAAGCTAAACCAGATGTGTAACTGCAGTGACTGAACATAGGGAAAATGACTTCCACCCTCGCAGTCTGCAAGGTGACTGAGCTACTTGGCACTGGGAAGAGAAAAACCTAGAGAAAACATCATTTGCACAAAATACTCAGGACTTTAATTCCTTGGGTTACAAAGAGGAGGATGCAGACACGGGTCAAGGATCACTAGTGGAAGGATCTTTAATATCTACATCTAAGGCCTGTTCTTCAAGTCAAAATTAAGTAAAAACAGAAGAGATTCGACAGCGTCCTGGTGAACCACACTTGGCACTTAACATCTTTTCTGATGTTCATGAGCACAGAACACAGTGTGGGACATCTGCCACCACCAGCACACCTCCCTGCGGTCTTCACAGGAGCGATCGGGGGACTTGGCTGATCCCCCACTGACGACATGAAGCCTTTGGAGAACGCTGCCAAAAACTCAGTGTAACAGGATGAAGATTTGTGGAGACTGCATAGAGGGAGGTAAAGGAGAAATACGCACCATCGGACTCACAAAGTATTTCCACTTCTCTGCAGCGTGGCAGGGGTGCTTTTGAGTGTAAGAGGGGAGAAAAGTCTGATGGGAAATGCTCAAACATTTGCTGCAGTACCTTTAACAAACTGCACTCGATTCATCTCCTCTGGCTTCTTTCCATCATATTTTATCAACTTACTCAAAGTGAGCATTAAAAGCTCTTTAGTACCTTGCTACACTTGTTACTGCTGAGCAGGAGTAATTGCCAAGTAAGATATCTATCTGCCAGAGCCTGCTCATGCCTGAGACAGTGAAGGTCGTATTCTGGAAAAGTTCAAAGTCAAACTTTTCCAAGTTTCTAATTCCCACTGAAGTTACACACACGTAAGACAACCGAATGGCACAGAAACATGGAGTGAAAATCGGAGGTGCAGCAGAGCCACCACCTGCCCCAGAACGAGTTTTACTTGTGAAACTATCTGAGCAATTCTAGGAATTCGTTTGCCCCATTTTCAAATCATGCATCTGAAAAAACAAAGCTACCAGTTACCATCAGTGAAAATATAAGTGATCCCTAAAATACACGTTGGCCCTCACACGCTGGATGCTGCCTCTCCCCTGTCCCACCCACTCCCTCCCCCAGAGATGCAAGGAAGTACCAAATCCTGTTCAGGGCTCCTTGAGGAAATTCTTTGTCCGTGATGTTTTCTCTAAAAACAGTCCACAACCGACTTTCTTTCTCACTCCCAACGTAGGGGGATTCAGTTTCAGTGCCCCAGCTGCTGTGTGAATCAGAGGGGAAGGAGGAAGCTTTGAAGCGCGGCCGTGCGGAGGCTGCCTCGCAGGATGCCGGGAGCTCCAGCACACAAAGCACCAGCTCCGCAGAACCACGGGGACCAAACCATTACGGCACATCACAGAAAACACCTCGGCCATGCAACCAGTCCTGGACAAGCCAGTCTTGCCTGAAGGTATCCTTATATATGCAGTAAAGCAGACAAAAAAAAAAGGGGGGGGGGGGCAAGTATTTAACCTCTTTGATGACATTTTCAGCCAAAACTGGGACTTGAAGAAGCCTACTTTTTACAGTTCTTGTTCAGCTATATATGTTACGGCATAAGAGTTAAGCACCGTGTCAGTAGCAAATGTCACTAGATAGCCTACTAAAGCTTTGTTAAGCATGAGGATTTGCATGCTATTATCAACAATGTCCTAAACTTTCCAGACTTCTGCAAAAACCTCCCAGCTGCCATCAAACTGTTAACACTGTCTTTCTCCACCACCACCCCTCTCCCTTTTTTTAGGGCCAACCCTGCCTCCAAGCATCCCGCCCCATCTCTAGAGCAGGCTACAGCACCAGGACAAGAAGCCTGCCAAAAGCACAGCAAGTGCCACCGGTGTAGCTGATGTGCCCTTCCACTTCCAGTGGACCTGGGGAGCACAGTCCTTACTTCAGTGCCTCCTGTCTCCCCCCAACTCTCCCAGCCTTTGGCAATCTTAAATCTTGCTCAGCTTTTACTGATGGTTTGGTTACCAGGCTGTTGGACTACTTTTTTTTTTTTTGAGCACCCATCATTAAGCCCAACTCCAGATTAAGTCTTTACCCAGGAGGACTCAAAGTCTACAAAGCCAGGCACAGTAAAGAGACACAGAGACCAGATGATACTCATCACACAACAAGGGAAAAAGTTATCTCCTTGAAAAATAAAAAGTTTGAGCAAAGATGACAGACTCATATGCATGTATCCTTTGGGCTGGATAACCACTAGTGAGGTGAAATAGGAGGAAAATTAATGGCCATAAGAAACAAGGATGGAAGGGGGAACCACAAAAAACAACTCCAACCATAAAGGGTTGTAAAGGGTTTAAAAAGGTAAAGGAGAAGTTATCTTGATGCATCTCAGCTAGATCTGATGAAAGCAGCCACCTTCTGAGTAGAAAAGAGGGTCAAAAGCAGGTCAAGAAAAGGAAAGAGCCAGTGACAGTGGTGAACCGTAACTGCTATGGGCTCGTTTGCTGTGCAAGCACCAGTTGCACTGAAATGACACAAACAAACAGGAAAGAGCAAGGCAGTTCTTGTACAGCACAGCGACAATCAAAGGAGGATGGGTGAAACACACAGAAAAGACTGCACTTTCATATATATATTAAAAAGTACAATATATATAGAACATATTTTTATATGTATACGCACCATATAGTGCATTTTTAGTCACTTAAAAGAGGGATTTGTCCACCTTCAGACTTTCTTCTCCATGATGCTCATGTGCTGTGTGGTTGCTTCTCCACTTGTTTTGACTTGTTTGGGATTGTTGCGTTTGTTTTTTTTTTCTTTGTGATAAGTATCCCCCCCCATTCCTCTCCCATGTGTTCCCCCATTAGTCTACTTGTGTTCATCTACTGCCAGATGTCTTACTCTTAAGACTCTTAGGAGTTTGCCTGTGGACCACTTATCGTAAGGGGATCCCGACCTGTGACCAGGGCTTGTACAAATAAAACAAATTATTTGAAAATGAAACATTTATGATGCATTTATGGGCAACACTCTCCAACACGACAAGAAAAGCCCAGCTCACTCTGTGATGATGGAGAATCGCTGATTAACATAATTGAATAGCTTTTGTGCTCTCCAAGCAGATTAAACAATTTACAGTCACTGAGTCTTTGGATAGACCCAAATGAGGAGATCAGGTTCTCTTCGAAGGGACCACCCATGTACTCTGTGTTGTACTCCACAGCCTTCTGATCAGGCACTACTGTTAGCAAAATTGAAGTGTGCTTTGGGCACTGATTTAATTACAACAAACCTGTATGAAACATCTCATTGAATGGGTTGATCATAATATTTACACACTTTCTGAAAGATTTACTGAAGAGAAATAATCTATTTGGATGCACCGTAAAGCTGATATATAATTCAGCATAAAGACAGAAAAAAAGTAGTTTTAAAACAACTTCGCTTTTCTAATTTCAGTTTAGGAGTACTGATGCACTAAACACAAATACAGTTACATGTTCACATATTTGGTATCTGGAAGAAAAATTAAACTTTTCTTCCTCACTTCATTGCAGTAGAATTACTGACAGACATCTCATACTCCCCAAAGTCAGCTTCCCCAAGATTTCAGCTCCTTGTCACTGCTGTGCTAAAATTTGCAAGAGTTAACACCTGAATTGCACTTTCATCTGTTTGAAACCATTATTCAGGTAAAATTCATAATTCTTTAAAGAAACATGATGTGAGGTAAATCTCATACCACTCACAGTTTGTATAGATGAAAATGAAAGGAGCACTTTTTCAAAAAGAGGTAACTACCATCTCTCCTTGGCATTGACATTAAACCAAGCTTTATGCCCGTGAGCAAAAAGAAAAAGGACGCAAAGCTAATAATTTCTTTGGTTGCCTCTAAGTTCACTCCCAGATGTGAAAGGGTAATAATTGTCTCCAGTCATATGCTTAATATAAGAACTTTTAAGAATAGCCATCTATAAAGAACACTTCTCGTAACTATCCTATGTTTATTCACAAATATAAGTGCACCATTTTTCAATGTCTGGATATGAAAGCCAATACCAGTAGCTAAACTGTTTCAAAACAAATAAACAAGTTGGGGACTGAACTGTTGGGGAACAGCACAGGGGAAAGGGACCTGGGGTCCTGGTGGACAGCAGGATGACCATGAGCCAGCAATGTGCCCTTGTGGCCAAGAAGGCCAATGGCATCCTGGGCTGTATTAGAAGGGGTGTGGTTAGTAGGTGGAGGGAGGTTCTCCTCCTCCTCTACTCTGCCCTGGTGAGGCCGCATCTGGAATATTGTGTCCAGTTCTGGGCCCCTCAGTTCAAGAAGGACAAGGAACTGCTTGAGAGAGTCCAGTGCAGGGCCACAACGATGATTAAGGGAGTGGAGCATCTCCCTTATGAGGAAAGGCTGAGGGAGCTGGGTCTCTTCAACTTGGAGAAGAGGAGACTGAGGGGGGACCTCATGAATGTTTATAAATATGTAAAGGGTGACTGTCATGAGGATGGAGCCAGGCTCTTCTCACTGGCATCCAATGATAGGACAAGGGGAAATGGATATAAGCTGAAACATAGGAGGTTCCACTTAAACATGAGGAAGAACTTCTTCCCAGTAAGAGTAACAGAACACTGGAACAGGCTGCTCAGAGAGGTTGTGGAGTCTCCTTTTCTGGAGATGTTTGAAACCCGTCTGGACGTGTTCTTGTGTGATCTAATCTAGGTGGTCCTGCTCTGGCAGGGGGATTGGACTAGATGATCCTTTGAGGTCCCTTCCAATCCCTAACATTCTGTGAAACATTTTCAGCACCCAACTTCAGATACTCTGTGGGTAAATTTTTGAGGCTAACTTTACTATTTCAGTAAATGAGCTGAAACAACTCTGCACCTCTACACTGCACTCAGACTCTATCAAGCCAATCTAATATGATCTCCAGTTTTAGTACCTTTACATAACGCTCTTCTCCCTGAAGCATTATCATCAGTAGTTGAGTAAGAGAAGAATGACTGCTAAGACCACTTCCCAGATGTATAGGGACAACCTATACCAGGGATGGAAAGGGAAAGCTCCTGCATACAATCCCACGCTCCCCAGTCTTTATCTTCCTCTGCACGATATCACATCATTAATTTATACCGGAGATGGGAAAGAGGGGCTAGAGGAGAAGTCAGTCACTGTTAAGAGAATTTGGAGAAAGCTGTTGCCCAATTACCTGGTTATATTTCAAACCCCAAAAAGGACAGTGTAACAAGGCCACAAAAAAAGAAGAAATTATACATGCAGAGACTAATTAAGAGGGAAGAGTTGGCAACAAGACAGAATGAACTTCTAAGTATTAAAAAGAATGTCATTGTAAGCTTGATTCAACAGTTTCTTCTACATACTATAGTCGAGCAAGATTAACAATGCCAGATTCCTCTATTTTTCCAGTTTTGCAGGATTTTTTTTTTTCTTCTCGTTGAAGTTACCTATTCTCTTACATAGCAAAACGAAAAAAGACAACATATCAGAGTCTGTATTTCACTTCTTTGGTGTCACCTGCATTTTTTAAGACAACACAGCTACACACATGAAAGGAGTCCTCTACCTGCTGCACTTTTATTACTGATGAGGAAGCAGTCTCAGATCAAATTTTCAAAGGGAAGGAAAAAAAAAAAACCACACAACCAAAACCAAACACCCAACTTATTTTAACTTGAAGCCCAGACACAGTGATAAACCATGAAAAACAGGAATTTGTATGTGTACAGACATCAATATTACACTTAACTAAGCACCAGGTCTTTATAAACCCTGAAGAAAAGTCAGCTTTAAGTATCTAAGAAAAAGAAGTCAGCAAAGAAGGCCCCTAGAGCATCTACGAACTACAAGATTTTTCACTATTATAAATCCAAACAATATGACAAAACTATGAAGGAATAACTTCAGTTTAGCTGCAGTGACATTCAGGACACATTGACTGAAATAACACACTCCCCACACAAAAAGCAGCTAGTGACAGCAATGGATATCCACTCGTTTCGAGAGTGAAACTCCACTATGCAACGTCCCTGCTGCTTCCAAATTAAAGGACCTGACTTTTTCAAAGCACAGTTGTTTCCAAAAAAAAAAAAAATCCCTCAGTAGGTGTTTTAGATTTTGACATGCAGTGGTTTATTTCCTTTACTAAATACTCCTCTATCTACTGTGTAAACAGTAAGAGCTTCACTGTTTAAACTTCCAATAAATCTGAGATTAATGCACTTTTTTTTTTCCCCATGACACAATTTTTTGTCTATTTGTACGGCACTTCCACTCCAGCGCCCGAGAACCCATGGTTCAGAGAGCCGTCCTCTCCGGACATCTGCAAGGATGGAGCTACTTCTGCTACCGAGCAGGAAGGGAGACGGAGCCAGGAGAAAAGGGCCAGATGCTGCACGGGTGCACAGCTCCGGGCAAAGAGCTGCTCTTACACCCAAGCAACATGAGTGTATCCCTGCAGAGGCACAGGCTCTTCAGCTGGGAATTACGAAACCCACCAATGTGTATTATTTTTGGTACTCCCCGTGCACAGAAAGGAGGTATACCCTGGCACTGCCACTGCAGCACTTGCAATAGCTTAACACTTCTGAGAAGCACAGCGTTATTCCCTGGCATTACGTGAGCACACCTTGGTCTTGCTGTCCTTGAGTCTTCTCTGTTATTATTTGTTATTCTCCTGAATAGCCTGTTGGCAAGCGGGAACCCCACCACTTCTCGTATTCACTAGGAAGCCTCAAGACACCATGACCCACTCTACTTCTGATTAGCCCCACACCAAAAGCTGCTCCTTTGGTCCTCCACCAGTTCCTGTAGCTCCCATTTCTTGCTTGTTCATCACTTTCCAAGAACTTGCTCTTTCCCCTAACTCTTCCCCCCTGTAGCTCTATGACTGATTCAATACAGAAAAAAAAAGACAAAACAAGACAACCTTAGCTCAGTAAAAAGTAGATGCTCCTCCTCCCCATTCTCACCTCCAACTCACCTCACTACACACCAAGAAATAATTATAACGATGCAATTAAGACCAGATTCTCGTCCCCAGTCCTAAATCTTGACTCCAAAATCTCAACATTCCTAAGTTTGGGACTGTCACTATGACTAAGCGAGACATAGTGTACCACGGTGTATAAACTGCCTCTAGCAAGCCTGGAAAACGGTGTTCAGTTCTTACATACATCGGAAAGCTACCTTTCTTGGAAATAGGACCAACTGATCTTAACCAGCTTCACTCCTGCTTTTATATAGTCACCTCAGCTGCATTTTACAAGAAACCTTCACATTGCAAAGTGATTTTCTTGACAACATGCTCATTTGTACATTCTACAGTATTTCACAACACTCTTAATGTTTCAGTTCAGAAAAGCTGGCCAAGCAAACACATTTCTCATTTTGCACAGACATGCTTCTGCAGTTTGCTAACTGAAGAGGATGCCTGCCAGTGTCTCAGATCTTGAATTTTTTTAAGACTACATTAAAATCCAGCTTTTTCCACGAGACTCCATTTGCCACACGAATCTTCTCCTCTTAAACCCAGTATTTCCTGTTCTCTTAATAACTTCACTATTTACATATGCCAGTCTATTATATATTACTGCTCGGTGAATTTATTTTGAAGTCATAGAGGGTGCAGATTTGAATCCAGACCAAGTAAATCTGACATACAAGTTGAGAATAATTAGTTCTTTTCAGTTAGTGAGGAGGACTCCATGGGCCTTGCCAGTTCCACCATCAGTTCTCTTCCTCATCCTTCCCTCTTCTTAAGAGGAAGCCATTTGCCCACTGGCTCTAACCACCCTGGGGCAGCTTGTGGCAAGGACACCTTTGTGACAAACACACACTGGAAGACATGAAAGAGTCAATTCTGATTTGAAGGAGATGACATCTCCTTATCTCCATACTAACTTCTCTCATTTAGAATCACAGAATGGGTTGGGTTGAACAGGACCTTTGAAGATCATCTAGTCCAAGCCCCCTACCATGGAGGTACATCTTCCACTAGATCAGGGTGCTCAAGGAGCCATTCAACCTGGCCTTGAACACTTCCAACGGCAATTCCAGCATCAAAGCGAAGAACGTCTTGTCATGGAGCTGAAAACAGAAGTCTCCATCTTTTGTCATGGAGCTGAAAACAGAAGTGTCTGTCTTTCCTCTAGCAGAAATAGCTCGCTCTTTCATCACATCAGGCTACAGAGAATTCAGGTGCTCTGTCCACAAAGCTTTAACACCTGTAGCTCTCATGCCCAGTCAGGGAACCTGCGACAGAGATTCACACACGTTACAGTCTGAAGGCAAGTAAGAGAGATATTTACTTTCTACTTGAATTGACATTTCCCTTTATCTGTGACTAATGTCATCTCTCACTTCTTTCATCACCTTACTCCCAGAAGTCAATACAACCCAGGGTAAGAGCCAACATATCTGAGGACTGACATTGATGCTGTGTTTGAGTTGCGTTGGAGCCACCACAAAGCTGAAAGATGCTCTGAGCCTCTAATATTATACAAGCAACAGCTAATCATTTAACTATGTCTAAAATATACCCACACTTGCTAGAAACAATAAGGAGTTTAAAGCTGAAAATAGTATCAATATTCTGCCAGAAAAACACTGACCATTTAAAGTTTCCCTGACATTTCCACAGGACTGAGTTTTTGCGGATACCAATTTACTTGTGACACCCTAGAAAATCAGAAGAAATTGGAAAAGATCAATAATTCTAAGGGTGTATTTCTTCCTGACTGCTGCCTTAGAGGTTGCATACCTCACTTATATGGCTCCTATTCTAATGACTTAAAGTGAGCGATATTCAGAAGACACATATCACATTGTGAAATGAAAGAACCCAGAATAATTCTCTCTTCAAATAAAAGCAGTATCACATTGCCATGTCATACATTCCCACCTTTTATTTCCGTATTCTGAGAATTCTCTATACACCTTCACTGCAGTTACCCCTTCTTCCTTTTAAGTTTAAGTAAAGAGCACTGACTCCTCTCAGCTTTCATCTGGAGGTGTTTATCTTACAATCAATCCTGCAGAAGGAAATTCAGTTTGTATTGGCACAACGGCTTCTCATAAAAACAATCACAATTTTAGCAGAACTCTCATGCTGCAAATCCTTGTTATCATCTTGACTGACTTTGCACTAATCCATGTAGTTTATTTGGTTACACAAAGAACCACAGCTCATTTGACATAATTATCTTCCTTTTCTATTAGTATCTATGTTTGGCATCCTAAACTGCCACACTCACTTTTTTTGATGCATGTTCATGACAAACGACTCAGTATACCTGCTCTTCTGCCTTCAGCCATACAAAATTCTACCTTCCGCTTTGATTATCCAAGAACCTTAAAACAAGCAAACAAAAAAAACCCACACCCCACCCTAAGACTCATCAAGTGCTTCCCTTTTCAGTCTTTCTTCTGCAAACACCAACCAAGAAACCTTTTTTACCCCCAAGTTGCTGACCTCCCCTTCATCTTAACACTTCTGTACATGAGTTGCCAACAGCAGGAGCCTCCACGGGATTCTGCATCACTGCCGTTTTCCACTATGTCTTTTCTAGACATGCTCTTTCTCTCTTTCCATAGGTCTCTGATTCCCTCCTCCCATTCATTAGCTTTTCTGCCATCTCACAGCCTCTGCCATTGTGGTCCGTAGCCACTGCAGGTGGCAAGTCAAGAGCAAGCTGCCTTCATCTGCTAGAACCAGCCACTGAAAAACAATACAGTCAAATCCTTCCTTAGCACCCACATCAGAGGCAAACATCCTTGTAACCTTCAGGACGTTAAGCATGATTTACAGAAGCATTAAACAAAGCCTTTCTCCTCAGTTAAACTGGCTTGATGAGAAAAGCAGCATCACTTGGCCCACGCACGGAAGGCTCTTGCAGTCTCCTATTTGCTCTTAATGCTAAGTCCCACGAGACATATAGCCCATAGATATAGCTGTCTTACCCGTGACACACTGACCTACAGGTTTCAGTGGTCCTTGCTCGCCTACACTACCAATGCCTCTGGACATTTAGGACCTGATCCCTACACAAGTATCTGCGCAGCTGCCTGCCTGTATCCCACCTCCTACTTCCAGCGTAAAATCCTCCTGCAGCCCCAGATGTGGGCAGACCTAGATTCATCCTGCCTTAATTAATGTAGCCACATACGGCTACCTTAGGCCACTCATGATAAATACCTTTATATTCACCAAAGGCAGCACAGTTTGTAAGGAGTAATAATATTTTGCATATAACATAATAAATTTTTGGGGAAAAATACAAGATACACAAAGTCTTATCCAGGTCTGAAACAGAACCCCAGGCTTGCATGCTCATGTTCTTTCTAAGTACATCATCTGTTCATCACAATACATCATACCTCCTTAAAAACCTGTGCCTTGCCATCTTCTCACAGTCATGAAACAACTAGCACTACAGCCAGTAGACAGTCATGGGATGGGCTTTTCCCCAGGGAAATCCAAGATCTCATCTCTGCTCTGGAGACGTTCCTCTGGATTAAAAACACTGGGGACATAAGGCTGTCACACTCTTAAGTTTGGGAACGGCTGGAGGTGCTCTCTTGCTAGCAGCACTGGTGGCCTCCAGCCACCTGGTCAGCTCCTGCACAGTTTTGAGGGATGACCTGCGAAAATCACCTGAGCTAAGAATAAATCAGTAAAACCCAAGAAGTTAGGGCAGTTTCTTGATCCAATCCAGACCAATGACAGTAGAAACGGTATGAGTGACAGAGAGACAGGCACCATAGGAGATAGGTGGGAACAGGGACCACATAAGCCAGCACTGACACTAAGAAAAGGGCAAACAAAACCACAGCCAGCAGCATCCATCTCGGTTAGACTGACGGAACCAAGACCTGTTCCTCGCTAACGAGCACACAGAAGCAATCTCTATGCACTCTGTATACAACTCTGCACTCATAACATGTACACAACACTCTGCTATATGCTTTTTCTCCCATACAGATGCCCTTTTCCATCCCCTCTAGGATGAATGCAACACCAACTTCAGGATAATCTAACATCATGCTCCAGGGATAAAGGAGCTTTCATTCTGAAAACCTTAACAAGTCCAGCAAGACCAAATTATGATCAGCAGCCTTTAGAAACAAGCGTAAATGAAAATTCCTATACAACAAAAATAAGTTAGCCAGTTATTTAGGCTTATCACACAATCTCTTGCATAAACATAACAAAGAGCATTCAAATCACTCTCCATGGAGTTCAGAAACATTTAAAAAACACGAATGATCATCTACAGCGTCTAATTCCACCAAGAAGAAAACATTCCAGGTTGCAGTCCGTCAGTTTTGAGTATGGCACTAACGACCTGATTTTTAGGAGCATTGATTTGTTAACTCCAGTGGGAGCTGGGTTGTTTAACACAGGTGAAACTGGAACCAGAGATACCAGTTCAGTGCTTCTTATCCAGCAAAACTCTCACAAATTCTCTCCAGTCCTCCAGCATCCAGAATTAACTATTACACCAAGAAACATAGAAGCTCCGAATTATTATAAATATCACTTCATAGACACGCAGTAACTTTCAATACAGCCTAAGCTCTTCAGAGATATTAATTTAAAAGCCTGAACCAACAGTTTAGGATTTCCTCTAAGCTGCAGCTTTCTCAAGTCAATATTTGTAAATCATGTTTTACGTTTCCAAGGAAACCAAGTGGGTAATACTTCTTGCAAACGGCCTCCTTCAATATACTTTTCACGGCTACAGGGCTCATAGAAGTTATTCTCACTCTGACAAAGGAAAGAAGTTACACTTTTCCTTACATCTTTGGAAAAACCCATCAGCCTGCCGAAGCAACTGAAGTAATGTACATAGCAAGCATCTACAGAAATCCCCATGGACTTTGCTATCTGAAGCACATGTATAATTACCCTGGTATCACTCAGCTTTTCTACATATTTTTCCCAATGGTAGATCTAAAAGTGTCCAGAGTAAAGAGCATTACATTCATTTTGCACATGCAAAAACTAGGCACTACTTCTTAAATGACTTCCAAACTATGAGCCAGTATACCACCTACGAACGTCTGAACGTGTCTCACCACCCTCTCTAAAAACGAATTATGCGACTCATGGTAAAGTTCAAACATTAACAAAGATAGAAACCAAATCCAGGGATAGAGTAGCATGTTATAATAGAATACAACTCACTTGATTTTTTTTTCATATTATTTTTCTTATTTGACAGGTAGGTAAATCAATTTAAGGCATGACTTGCTTACTGCAACCTGCAGACATAAAGTAAATGGTGAGGAGCACAAACATACTCAAAGTAATTTTGTTGATGAGATCTTTGGAAAAAGCAGTTATTACCAATGAAGCAGCAATGACATAATAGCTCTATCTGAAGAAGAGAGGAGGAAAAAGTAAAGTCTGACATTATGTAGAAATAACAAGTCTATGAATTGCACTTTGATTGTGAAGACTTAAAACTTTTAAAACAAAATACCCACCACAGTATTTTTGTGCTCTTGCGCACCGAAGACAGATCAAAGCAAAAGAAATCCATTTTCCTGTTTATTAAAAATTCTGTAAGACTTCTGTTTCCAAAAAGCCAGGTAATGTGCTTTTAAATGACATACTTAAAGAGCATTATGTGTCCAAGCATCCTTGCTGAAAAACAAAGACTCTGAAGTTTCACCAAGAACTCAGACTAGAAAACTACACATCACACTCTCACATCTACTCACAAGACACTCTTGACAGCTGCTTAATACACAAAACATATATCCAAAGTTCCTCAAGATGTTGCATTTTGTTCACTGAGAGAAACTCAATCGTGGGTAAGACACAGGTGCTCTTTGGTGGCTCAAGCAACAGAAACATCAGCCCTTCAGAAAAGCACCTCAACCTCCTCCTGATCTAAGAGGCATCGAGTCAAACCCACAGACTTTGGCTGTAGCAAAATTTACTGCATCCAGCACGAATCTGCAACCTACAAACATCCACGTTCAAGAACACCACACGAAACAAACCTGCACCTTCTCAACAAGCCTAGTAGGAACAGCCAGGAGACTCTTTTGACATTACAACAGAGGATTGTTCAAAAAACAGAAAAGAACCCGTTACAACAGAATCACTTTACACAAGGTACCAGGCATCACATTAGCTACGTAAACTTCTGTGGCGAGCAGTGAAAACCAATTTCTGTCTTACAAAACATCTCGAAGTTGTCTGCAGTATAAGAAATGTCATTTCAGAGCTGATGACTGAGATACCAGTAACGGACAAGATCTTCAGTGGATAGCAACTAGTGCTGCAATAAGAGAAATCCAGGTTGTGTGGGAAGTATATTCGGCAGCAAATAGATTTTAAAAGATCTTAAGTCATCACTGAGCAACAACAGGCTTTCTTTTTGCCACCATTTACTAATGAAAAACACACACGTTACTTTTCTTGGACCATTTGTGTTCTCTTTCTCCACCCTTTAATTTAGTAGTTTCTCTCCCCTGCAATCTGCCTTCATCCCAGGGAAGGGCGACTCACACGGAGTCCAACAGCACAACTGGGAAACAGATGGGAAAGAGCAGAAATACTCTCCCAAGATCCTGGAGCCAGAACAAACATAAGGACACGTACCAAAGGCAGCCCTCACCTAGAGTGCAAGGAGAGGAAAAGGCCCAAGGGACCCTGCTGCTAGACTGCAAGTGAAGCCATGGTCACCTCAAACCTCAGATGTCCCAGTTACAGAAAAGCAGGACACAGAAGGCACATGACAGCCCAATGTAAATGGAAGAAACAGAGTTGCTTTCCATGTGGCAACTTGTGAGGTACCACAAGTTTTCCCAAAGGTAACGCAAGTCCCCAGCATCAAGATGCCATGTGAAGCCCCAGCTGTCTATTGCACCGATCCAGAAACCAAGGGGTTACTGCTTCACTGCAATGTCTTCAGGAACCGCTGCCATAAATCTTCAGCAGAAATTCAGGGCTCCAGGGACCTATAATATGCTATATCATCTGTAACACGAAAATATAAATTAAGGGATGTCTGTTTTTTACATTTAGAATTGTGTGCAGTGGAAACTTATTCTGCATTTAAAAAAAAAAAGATTAAAAAGCTAATAGACATTGCATGGAGAAAACAAGAGCAACATTACTGGTGAAGAACAACAAACAACATCTGAAGATCCTACTTTAGTAAAAGATGAAATCATTACTAGCCTTTGCACAGAAAGGATTTTAAGCTAATGACTGCAAACACTTTAGGCTCACATTTCTTCTTTGCCAGGCGAAGAGCTGAACTCAGAATACAACTCTCAAAAGCTCCGTGGAGAGCTGTTCACCAGCCTCACACACCACCGCTGGACTGCAAGGGGCTATTTCTTAATAAACTAGTGGTTCATAAAGAACATAAAAATCATGAATAGTAGTGAGTCCAACGGAGGGAAGCACAAGCCACCACAGTGTGCACTGGAAAAGAGCTTGTCAGGAGGAGGAACCGGAGCAAATGCTGGGACTGTAACAAATGACCGGAGGTCAACTGGATTTTAGAAAGGCCATGTTTCCCCACAGACCAATTAGTTTTGCAGTAATAGTGCATGAGATGCATGCAAAAGTAGCTTTACGATGTATTTATTTCACTTTCTATTTTTAAAACACAGATAAGTAAACACCCATTTGGGCTTCTCTCAAGACCATAAGGAGATATTCTAATATTCTAAAATATTCTTATTTTATCATCTACCTGGACTTGTGCAAAGCTTTTGACACTGTCCCACACGACATTCTTCTCTCTAAACTAGAGAGGCATGGGTTTGATGGATGGACCACTCGGTGGATAAGGAATTGGCTCAATGGCCGCACTCAGAGAGTAGTGGTCAACGGCTCGATGTCCAAGTGGAGACCGGTCACGAGTGGCGTCCCTCAGGGGTCCGTGTTGGGCCCGGCCCTCTTCAACATATTGTCGGTGACCTTGTCAGTGGCATGGAGTACACCCTCAGCAAGTTCGCCGATGACACCAAGCTGTGTGGTGCCGTCGACACGCTGGAAGGGAGGGATGCCATCCAGAGGGACCTCGACAGGCTGGAGAGGTGGGCCCGTGTCAACCTCATGAAGTTCAACCAGGCCAAATGCAAGGTCCTACATCTGGGTCGTGGCAATCCCAGGCACAAATACAGACTGGGCGGAGAATGGATCGAGAGCAGCCCTGAGGAGAAGGACTTGGGAGTACTGGTGGACGAGAAGCTCAATATGAGCCGGCAACGTGCTCTTGCGGCCCAGAAGGCCAAGCACATCCTGGGCTGCATCAAGAGGAGCGTGGCCAGCAGGTCGAGGGAGGTGATTCTCCCCCTCTACTCTGCCCTCGTGAGACCTCACCTGGAGTACTGCGTCCAGTTCTGGAGCCCCCAACATAAGAAGGACATGGACCAGTTGGAGAGGGTCCAGAGGAGGGCCACGAAGATGATAAGAGGGCTGGAGCACCTTTCCTATGAGGACAGGCTGAAGGAGTTGGGGCTCTTCAGCCTGGAGAAGAGGAGGCTCCGGGGTGACCTTATAGCGGTCTTCCAGTACCTCAAAGGGGCCTACAAGAAAGATGGGGAGAGGCTGTTCAGGAGGGCAGTTGTGATAGGACAAGGGGTAATGGTTTTAAAATAGAGGGAGGTAGATTCAGATTGGATATTAGGAAAAAATTTTTTACCATGAGAGTTGTAGAACACTGGAACAGGTTGCCCAGAGAGGTGGTGGATGCTCCATCCCTGGAGACGTTCAAGGCCAGGTTGGACGAGGCCCTGAGCAACCTGATCTAGTTGGAGATATCCCTGTTCCTTGCAAGGGGGTTGGACTAGATGACCTTTGAAGGTCCCTTCCAGCCCTAACCATTCTATGATTCTATGATTCTTTTTGGCAGAGAGTTTCCACCGTGCCTGGATGTGTTTCTAGTGCTCACGTTCCTCTCGGGAGTTTGAAGCATTAATAAAACCTTTCCTCTGACTGTCACTTTTCAGTTTTCTGACTTGCTGCACAACAGTCCTTGTTCTCAACCCTGATCCTGCTCACAGGATCTGCACTAGTTACATCAACTTGCACAAAGAAAGTGACAGCCAACAAACTTCCTCTTCCTTCTTTGAGAAGGAAGAAGGGAATTACACTTCCAATTCTACTGGGGTTTGGTAACTCTGCATCCTACATCATTTTGCTGGGCTCCATGAGTAACAGAAGTAGAAATGGAGTTACCACACTGAACAAAACTATACAGTGAAAAGGTTGGCCAAAATAGATAGATAGATAGATAGATACATAGATAGATAGATAGATAGATAGATAGATAGATAGATAGATAGATAGATAGATAGATAGAATCAATCAATCTTTCTTTGGTCTTTAGTTGCTATCTGAAAAAGTCAGGGAGAAGGCAGAGAAAAGAAGGAGAAAGGCCCACCTCGAGTTTGGTTTCCTTATAAAATAACGTTACCTACGATCACAGTTTTAAAGTCAAAATACGTTGAAATTAACCTTTATTCACGTAATTTATCTCCTTGAGAAGACTGTGGAGATAGAGCAGCATACACGTAAGCACGGAAGAAAGTCTCCAAAAGGAATAAAATAATGACTGGGAAGAGCTCCGGTTTGTTCAAGTACCAGTAGAACTTCAACGACAAGATGATTGCGAATGAGCACAACTTCCCCAAGTTGAGCAGAGCTCAGCAAAATCACCTGGTATTCTTACTCGCTCTTTTAAAACTGGTATGATTAATGAACAGCAGTTATGGGAGGGAGAAAAAATGGAGTATCCAAATAATAGCATTATTAAATTTGAAATGATCCTGGTAAAGCATAGGAAGAAAAAAACAGAGTAAGCAAGGGACAGAAAGGTCTGAGAAGTGCAGCACAAGGTAAGCACACCAAACACTGAGCCTGGGTAAATCTGTTCTGCTGGTATCCCTAGCCAATGAGCATCTTACTTCAACCTTTAGACATAATACACTGAATAGACAGGTCCAAAAAGGCACCAGAGAAAAAGGGTATCAGTGTCATCAGCTGAGAATAAGTGAAATACTTGAAAAGTTATTTCCATAGGCAGCTTCACGAAATGAGAATAGATGGCTACTCCTATCTTTTGACACTGTTTAATACCCCAAGAAGAAGCAGGCTAACCAACAGCGCTCCAAAACCTGTCTGGTAAAGAAATGGCTTTTTTCAGCAACATTATTATACATTCTAATGAAGAATTATGACTCATTTAAATTATTCAACAAAATTACATTTGAAATTATGAAAACTATTTACATTCCTTCTTTCATCAATGCTCAAGCAGTACTCATTTCCTGTTGAATTTAAAAAAAAACTACTAACCTGATAAAAATCTCAGATTAAACAAAACTGAAATATAGTAAACTAATCAATAAGCAGGTGCATAACAGGCTATCTTCTTTCTCTTGGCTTATTCAACCACCACAGACCAGTAACTAGCTCATTCAGAAGTTGAAAAATCAACTGGGAGCAAAAGGAACTAGGTACATGTGTAAATCAAAATATCAATAAAAGTAATTTCAATTATGTTTTCTACAGTTTATATGAGTTCCAGTGTCTAAGAATAGCTGACAAAGTCAATAGTAATATTAAACCATCTAGTAAACAAGAAACACATAATCAGTCATATTACAATATTAAACATGCAAAAATTAAAACTCTGTGAATTAACTCCGCAAAGTTTTAAAACATATAGGTATGCACACCACACATCCTCTCGGCTAAAATTTGAGTATACTGTGCATAAAGACTGTTTGTCCCCTGCATATCAGCATGCTAAACGTCACTGGGAATGGAAAAATCAGTAAGAAACCAAACAAGATTTAAACTGATTGTTTAAATCAAGTTTTCCTGCCCGCTACTTTAAAGTCAAAATGATTTAAATCAATTCGCCCTCTTCAACAGCCGCAAATTAAAACACTGTTCAATTATGCAAACTCTGAAACGGAGACGGAGAAGGAATTGACAGGAGACTGGTTGACCACTCACTTAAGAGACAGAGGTATAACAAGGTTAAGTGGCTGGAAGCCAAATATATGGATAAATTCAGGGTACAAATAACGCATAGAGAATAGAGTAATTATAACCACTGGACCAGCTCACCAAAGACGGCAGCTGACTCCTCATAGCAGGAAGTTTTTTACGTTACAACCGTGTATTTACAAAATGATCCACCGCCAAGAGACCACGCGTGCTTCAGACAGGCCAAGGTGATATCCTACTGATGGCATTATTTAAATTGAATTAGATGATCATAACGGTCTTTTCTGATTTTCAAATCAATGAACCTACAATTTAATCCCATGTTGAGATCTCATATTTCTTCTCACTTCACTAAGTCCTACCCTTAGTGAGCATAAATTCATCTGACTTTACAGTATGTTCCTTCTGCTTACATGCCAGCATGTCCACCACCAACTAAAGACTTTGAACAGAACCAGCCATCATCTGAAACCATCCTTCAGTACGACACTGAACTTTAAACGGAGCTTTGCTCTTCAATTAAGACCTCAAACACGTAATTTCAAAGCTTTTTCACTAAGTCATTGCAGACTTAAACTGTATTTTACACGCTACTCTATGGCGGGTACCCAACATGTTCTTCAGCCTACAACACAGGGAATTAAATCCTCCTCTCAACATGGGACTTCATGTTTAGGCAGAAGATTGCTGTACAGAGAGCTAGGAAAGCCTGCATCAGGTACCGGAGAGCACAGACAATTTTAAAGAAAAAAGCCTAGAAGTACTAGAACTTGTGAACCAGGAACTAAGAGCTCAGTTCCAAGCTGGAAGCCTCCTACTAGACGTGCATCACTAGATGGGTCTCCAAATACAGGGTCCGTAGTACAAATGGGGAGAACAAATGGAATTCAGCATCTGTGGCTAAATTCAAACTTGTTCATTCAGGTAGAAATCCTTAAAAGTCTTTGCAACCTACACGTTGGTTAAATGTGGCTTCGCTTCTTCTGTGGCACTTGCAGCACTGTCAAGGTCCTTTTAGGACACAATTCCTGTACTTGACACGGCTGCCAGTCCTCAAGCTTCATAAAAGTCGTGCTCTAGTCGTTCAACTTCTAAACTGAAAACACTGTAATGTCTGACAAACGCTGACTGGAATTACTGGTTTAGATTGTATCAAATGATTGCTGTAGCACATGTCTCATTTCTGCTCTCTCCTATAAAAATTACTTTTACAGATTGTTTGATATAGATAAAAATTTTCAGGTTTGCTGTATTAGTTTTAACATCGTATAACACAAGAATATTTCCACTGACTATTTTCACATTTCTAATATTTAGCTGACAGGAAAAGACGACTTTTCCTGCTACCCTCACGTTTCTATTTATGATATCACAGTAATATCCAAGAACCCAGCCTGGACATGCGACTGACCCTGGCTTGCTCCGGGTCTGTTGAAAGACACTCTAGCACCCACGGCCAAATACAGGGGGGAGCATCCTCATCCCACCTGCCCCACTCTCTGGCCAGGCAGGAGCCGCCATGGAAAGCCGTGCTCTCGTGCCAGTTAGGCACTGAACAACCATGAAAATATCCCTTACGTGGGGCAAGCAGTAATTTTAACCATATATATGTATATACATGCTGTAAGTAGCATTAGAGGCCACCAGCTTCTTTGGTCAGATGGGCTGAAAGCACAACAGTACAAGTAGAAAATGTGGCTGGAAATAACAGTTAAAGAAGCTTTTCAATGACAAGACACTGTTCCATTCAGGTCATCAGCAGGATTACAGCAAGAGGATGTCAGAGAACAGCACTCCTCACCCAAAGAGGGGCCAGGCACTGCTGCGGGCAAGAGACAGAAGGCAGCACAACTGCTAAACACACAGAAATGAGAACTGATGGACAGGAATGTGTAACATCAACTGCGGTCAGAATTCATCACAAAAAGAAACTTTCTCCTTTTACTTCAATTCCTCTTTTTTTCTTTTTTTTTTTTCTTAAAGCAAGGAAAGAGATGTGTCAATGAAAGCTACACATATGTGAAACTTCAATAATATTCAGGAGGGATCTGAAAGTACAAGTATTTTCATTTCTGCTGATGGACTTCAGGCTACGTCCACAAGAGGACTTGGGTACCAAACCGCTAAGCTCCCAGTGCTGTCCCTACTGCAGGAAGCCAGAGCCTGGTGAGGGGTGCCAGCTCTCACAACACATGGACAAGTTAAACGCCAAATAACGAAAGCCATGAGATGAGCCCACAGAAACTGCTATTCCTTCCTCATCGCCACCAAATCATACAGGGCCGGGAATGCTTCTCCCAGGATTCCAGCAGAGCAGATCTCCTCTCACCTATCTTTAAACAAGTACAGTGCAAGCATCTATGTGTGAGCTAAACATCTGAGACTTCCTCTACCGTCAGCCAACGGAGAGGCTTTCTCAATGGCCTGTTGACCAGGAGAATGATTCTGGTGTCACGATTTTAGTACACACCTCTGAGGCAAGGATGAGCTAGGCTCCTCTTTTGGGGAAAGGAATGTATTTTATTCAAGCTACCTGACAGAACTGACTTAGGCAAGTGTCTGCGATTGTTATGCATAGACTCAAGCCCCCATCCCTGCCTAGCGCATACGTTTCTTTAGCATCGCAATGAAAAAAGAAATATTGTCTTCCTAAATCCAGCAACACGTGAAACCTAAAAGAGAGCACATCTCCAGTAAGCACAAAATAAATCCATCTTGGATACCGGCTGGGATGTAAAGAAGAAAAAGGGTACTAAATCTCATGACATTTTTCATTTTGTGCTACGTTTATATTTAATTATTCAATGCGACTATTGCAAACTTTATCCCAATAGAGTCACAAACAGAGATTACAAAAGTATCACCTTCTTAAAATTGAAGATCCATAATTATTGACATTTGTCTAAAAAGTATATATCAAAGACATTTTAGCAAAATGTTGGTTTAGCCGAATATAGATCTGGAAAGTAAAAGTGAAAACGGCAATGCTTTCTGAAATAGCAGCCTCCAAATCTGCCTGCTAACTACACTGAGTTTGCACGCTCTCTCTTTCAAAAGGCAAAAAAATAACCCATGTTGCTCATTTTTTCCTTTCAAAATTCTGTAGGGCACTGTCTATACACAAGGTTTCCTTGCTTAGATGGAACCAGTGAAAATTAAGTCACCTTGCAACTGTTACTGATTTACAGAGACTGGAAAGGAATGTTTTTCCCCACTTTTATTTTTCTTTTCTTTTTCTTTTTTTTTTTCTTTTTTTTAAGAGAAATCTTTTCATTTCCCACTTAATCCAAATTTTCTTGCAACTGAAAGATTCTCTGAAAAAGGAACTGGAAGAGCTCCAACTACTGTCCAACACTTAAAAAGATTTTTAAAGTGTCATCAATCACAGCATCACAGCTCTTTACATGCTCTTCTACAGCACTGCCAACCCATACTTGAAGACTAACTCATCCAGCATTGCGCACTCAAAACAAAGACAGATACAAAAAAAATTATTTCTATATTATTCCAATTTTAAGTCAAGTCCTGCTCAGATTCATGTCAGATGTTACTACATAATACTCACAGCTATTATTTTTCTTTTTTTTTTCCCCTAAGAAGAACTGGCAACTGATACTGTTAATCCTAAATATCTCAGTGGCTACCTCAGATGACAATGTGTTATCACATCTGCTATAAAAGGCATCCTCAATTTTTAGTAGACCATCTGAAGACGCTGGTCCCACAGAAAAAAAAGAAAAGTTGTAACAGCCATGGTAAATGACAACAGCCACAGCTATTCTTTGAAATTCGTGTTACAAATTTCTAATATTGTATTATTCCATTTAACGGACTTCAGTCATTTCAGCTGAAATTCTCAGTGACTGCTTCCACAAAGATTGATTTGAAAGTTTCTGAACACACCAGTCACTTCTGACAATTCTGGTAGTGGAAGAAAAGCTAAAAAACAGTTTACAATGTTTTGTTTGGAAATATTCTCCCTCCAGGATCCACAGAAAAAGACAGAAACTGCTGGGGTTAGATAGGTGCCTTTACCCATGTCAATGTCAGTCTGTCAAGACTTGAACAAAATATCTGAGAATTACACTTCGCCCACGCTCAGGAAGGCTTCCAGAGCTCAATGGCAGCACCTCCGACTCCGCTAATGAACCTGAACTTATTTCCAGCTGGCCCGAGCTCTCTGCACATCACCTGCACCGACCCAGCCAGGCATCATCACTGTGCTTCCCACATCGCTGTTGGGACCTATAAGGCTCCAGAAAAGAGATGCACCACCACCAGCAAAGCCCTTCCTGGCCAAGGCAAAGAAAAAGAAACTATTGAGGTAGTCAGCGGGAGGATCAGCGTTAGCATGCATAACCCTGTGCTCTTCACAGCTCTGACCACTGGACGACGCCTCACGCTAATTAGGAATTAAGGTCACTGCTTACCACCTTACAGAGAGGGTAACGAAGTGGTTGTCCTAGGTGACATCTGACAAAACCAAGACCAGAACTCAGGTCTCCCGACACAACGCATCATCTGATTAATTATCCCCTTTGCAGCACCGATGTCCAAGGTCATGCATTTGATTGTTCTGCGTTTCAACGACGAGAACACACTCGCCCCACAGCCAGGAACAAAGCTCGGGATTTCTGAGTCCATAATTACTCTGCTGTGTAGCAAACGCTGTGCCAGCCATTAGCAAAGAGCCTGCCTCATTCCCGTCCTGGAGGCTGGTTCACAGGGAGGACAAAAGCTTGCTACTGCTAACCAGACATTCCTTAACTCAAGTGGTGCTGGTCTGTGCTGCAACTCCAAAGCCTGTCAATGTCAGCACTACCAGTGACCCACAAAAGGATAAACACCATTGCACATGAGGGCGTTTGTTTCAAGAAAAAAAAATTAATCAACAAATAAACAAACCAGGAAATTAAAAAAATAAACAAACACAGACACTGCTAGGATTGCATTCAGAAGGTAGGAAATGCCAGTGTGCAACGGTCTTGACAAACTTTATTTGGTACCACTGAGCACATACTTTTAATAGTCTTTAATCATGGGATCTCCCTTGACCCTAACACACACAAATTTAGTTCTGATATACCTTAGCTTTTGCATCCTTGTGATTTTACTGAACTTTAAAAAAAATTTATAGTTTAAAAAAACAGGAATAATCAACAAGTCAACACCTAGACAAGTGCTACCCTTGTACCTGCAGCTGAAGGGGCTCCTCTGACACAGGAGGTGATGTGCACAGACGTGGAGCACATGAAGAAACACAGTCAGTATGAAGCACACAGACCCTGAACATATTTCACATGACTTCATATATTCACTCCCAAGTTTATTTCAGTTGAGGAACACTGGGATGGTTCATGCCACCATCCCTTCCCAAAAATGCAGGAAATGACAGAAATAGTTATAGGACCAAGGCACACCATAATTTAAAGTTGTCTCCTCCAAATCAAAACACATCATTCTGCAGTAGACATAAATGCAAAAAATATTTGTATATTATAATTTCATTTTGGTTTAGACCAAAGTTTAGATCATGCTTTCTGATTAATACCACGAGATTTTACACTAAACTCAGGAAAGTCCACACGAGCTCAGTGTTACACACAGTGTAGGTATACTGACTTACTGGCAAAACGATGTTCTATGATTCATTATTTTAAGAATTCTCTCCCGCCAAAAGGTAAATAAAGCTAATTAAAGAATACTCTTTTATTTTGTATTATAGTTATTGCTTGGGAGCAAACATGAGAGTACAGACCAGAATAAACTTCAAACCTACCAGTTACGCCAAACTTTGCGGAAGTATGAGAAAGTTCACAGATTTTAGGGCATCAAGTCTAAGTAGACCTTCTGCACAGAAAAGAGCTTCCAACCATAAATACTACACCACTAGCAGTGTTGGGTTTTTATAATATATGTAAACCAAAAGAGAGTGCCCAACTATCCTAACATTGGCCCAATTTCACCCACTTTTCCAACAGTGTCACATACATTTATCAGGCCCAGTCAATGCTCCAGTCAAGTTTGTCAACATAGCTCTATGCCAAGCTATAAAGTAAAACAATCATTTTGACACTGAATCCTCAGATATAACTCTTGTTGCTCCTTTTTTTTTTTTTGCATTTAGTACTGACTTCAAAAAAACAAAAATCATTCAGTTGAAGCAAGAGGACAGTCTAAAGTTCAGTTGTTGAACACAAGGGTTAAGGTTACATGGAGCTTTTTCCACTGATGAACAATGTTGAAAGCGTCTTTAGTACTACAGTGCAAGAGCGTTTCTCTTTCCTAGTGTGAGTATGCATTTAATTTAAAAAAAAATAATTTCTTTTTCACCGCATAGGAAGCGTAGTAATCTCATGCTTTCACATTTGCACTTCTAAAGACTCAAAATTTGTCTTACAAGTACAGCACAGCCCACCTTGCACAAAAGGAAAGGAAAAGCCACAATCTGACCGCTCAATACTTTTCTTTACATCTCACTTTGAAATGGCAATGCTTGTTCTATGTTTTCCTCTTAGCTGGGGAAAGTGAGCATGCTTGTGTTTGCAGCTCCTCCTCTTTCAAAGATGCACAGCTGCAGCTGTAGTAAACAGCCACTAGTCAGAAGCTGAGAAGGTCAAAGTCTCAGTGCAGTGTTCATTTCGGCTTTTCTAAAAATGAAATTTCCTTTTCAAGAAATTATTTTTTTTATTCATTTTGCAGTTACGTCGAAGGAAAGGCAAACCACAATCATCCTCCAACAAAATAAATCAAGACTCAATAGTTCAAAAGCCACAAGCAAAACACTTCAGCAAAAGTAAGTATTTCCCCGGCTTTATTAACATATAAACACCTCATTCGTAGCCTCGTATTTTACTTGATTCGAACAAAGACTTGGTCAAAACCAACCTTGTACCGACGAGACCTGTTACACAGTGCAAATGACAGGGACTGGCGGAATGAGCGAGGAGGTTGGCCATCCTGAAAAGCGGTGCCGGTGGCCGCGCAAGGCTCACAGAGGTGATCCAGCAGCCCAAAGCACGGAGACCAGAGCACTACATCTTTGGGAAGGCTAGCGTAGGTGGGCATCATCCACACACTGACAAGAAAAGGCATCCAACTTCCCTTTATTTTATAACCTGCCCAAAACCTAGCGCTGAAACCTGCACCGAATTACGCAGACCTTCCGCAACCCTGCGGTGCGGCAAAGCTCCCCAAGCACCCAGGAAAGGTTATCACCCATTTTCCTAAAAATATGGTCTGTATTTCTATGTAATTATGGTCGGTACTGTCACCCACCACCTTGGTCCGCGTGAAGAGGAAGATGGTCGCCACCACAGGGCTCTGCAGCCCAAGCCCTTCACTGGCCCCACTCTACCATCTCCTGGGGCAAGAAGAGCTGGTTCAGCCCCATCACATTTCAGCCTCCTCTCGTCTAAAGTAAAGCCCTGCTCCAGCATGTTCAGGTTTGGCTCATCCCGACAGAAACAGCTGGCAGAGGACTCTGCGATTAGCCTGTCCTGGAATCTCAAAGTTTATTTTTAAAAGTTGTTACACAGTCGTCTTGGGCTCTCGGAGGCCTTTCCAGCAAAGGTTTTTCTACAAGGGAGTGCAGGAAGGCCTGGAAATATTACCACTAAGTACTGCTGGGGAAAAAAAAAAAAAAATTAAAAATATCTCATTTCCCATCCCCCTTCTTTACACATCTGATATTGCCTCACTATCAGAAGCAGAAACCAAACAGTATCTCCCACATCCTGAACTCCTTCCCAGCCCCTCCAGCAAGCATGCAATCACTCATCAAACGCCCCATGGCATAGCTCCTCCTCAAAAAGCTTCTTTTTCCTCCCCACAGCTGGGGGACAGAAGAGAAAATGTGATTTTTCCCAGCCTTCCTTAAATGCTATTGACTACTCCAAGAACTCGGGGGGGACCAGAAAAAAAGAGGGGTTTTCCCCCAAGCCACCTTGTAAAGCTGCCAGTATCCTAACAAAAAGGTTTTCCTAAAGAAAGGTGCTCCCCAGACTGCCCCTCCCATCAATTCCGGGTACCAGACACAGGAAAAGAAAGGGGGGGGGCGGGATGGAAATAAAAGGGGGAAGAAAAAAAAAGAAGGAAAATACCACTGTTGTTCTGGACGCAGCAGGGGGGTGCTGGCTCGGGGAGGGGTACGCATGGGTGCTGCTCCCCGGCTGCCGAGGGGGTGATGTCATCCTACCAAGCTCCAGCTTGGGCACCCGCCGGCAGCGCAGCGACGGCAGCTCCGACCGGCTGCCAAAGCCTCAGGCAGCACGGGGAGAGGAAAAAAAAAAAAAAAAAAATTGAAAAAAATAATAAAAAAAATATCCGCATGCAACGTTTCCCTCGCTATGCACGGTTGGTTTGTGATGATAGGTGAAGCGCCAGCTTGCAGACAGCGGTTTCAAGTTGATTATGTCCCGTTAGGAAGATATTCCCCCCTCCCCCAGCACGAATGTTTTTTTTTTTTTTCCCCTAAATAATTAAATAAATAAGCAGCCTCGGTTTATGCAGCCTTACGTCATTAATAAAACGCTCCTATCGCCCCATCTGTGACCTGTTCGGCGCAGTTACTAATCCCACGCTAAGACCACTTTGCTGTTCCTGTACATTTCGGAGTTGTAGACCAACCAGAACGCAGAAAATGGAGCCCGTATGCCAGCGCTATATAAAGCGGCCTCGCAAAGTTGCCACAAACGTCTACCTGCCGTGGCGAGACAAAAAAAAGGAGAAAACACACACACAGCTCCCCCCCCTCCCCCCCCCCCCCAAAAAAAAAAAAAACACTGGGGGGAGAAGAATATAATTTCTTTCACGATGGATAATTCAAAATAAATTGGTTTACTTACTTATTCAGGGGGAAGGGGGACTGCCAAAAGCTAGCAGGATTTTACAAGCTCCATGTAAACCCCGATGCAAGCAAACTTCTCTCCAGTGCCTCCTACCAAACTGCTCGTACCTGCTCCCTAAGGGCGTCAAACAGCTCTTTTTCCACCCAAACCCGTTTGCAGGAGCCTAGATCCCTCCAAAAAAAATCCCAAAATCGCTGTCTGGAACAGAGCATCGCATCCCTGCAAACCATGGTAGGGGGGGAATAGCAAATAAATCAGCCAGCTGCTCCTATCCGCCCCCATCTCCCCCCCCTAAAATCCCGCACCATGGGTTGTGCGGGATTTTGGGGGGGGGGGGGAGGGGGACGGGGGCGGATAGGAGCCCAAATTTCACCCCAAGGTATTTACCCGGCAGCACCAGCAGCGGAAAGCTTTCAGTGGGCTTCAGAGGGCAACGCCGATGCCATGGGGCACACGCTTTTTAAGGGAAAAAACAGCGGTTTGCTCCCCAAGAAATGCCAGCCGACTTCTGGAAGAGCAAGTTATTTTATTTTATAGAAGATAATTATTTCCGTAGAAGGTAATACAGCGTTATACTCTTGATTGTTATTCCCCCCCCCATATAGCGCTACACTCTTGATTTTTTTTTTCCCGCTATATAGCGTTACACTACGATTTTTCCCCCCTATATAGCGTTACGCTCCGATTTTTTTAATATTTATTTTTATGGGGTTTTTTTTTCCCACCCACACCCCGCACCCCCCCCACCCCCCAAAAAAAAGGCGCAGGGGCACCGCGGCCGCCCGCCCCGCCGCCCGGGGACGGCGGCACAAAGGGCTGGGCGCTCCCAGCCCATCACTTCTCGCTTATCGCTTTTTATTTCATTTTATTTGGGTTTTTTTCCCCCGCTTTTTTTACTGTGTGTCACCCCCCCCACACACACACACACACCCCCTCCTAAAACCTCAGCGGGAAAGTTGAGGGAAAAGTTCGGGCCGGCGGCGGGGGCGGCCCCCAGCACACACATCCCCCACACAGACACACCACCACCCCCCCTCCTGGCATCGCTGCCGCCGGGGCACCGGGAGGGATGGAGGGAGGGAGGGAGAGGAGGGAGAGAGGGAGGGCACCGCCGTTAACCCCGGCTCGCCCCGGCGGCGGAGCCCGCTCCGGCAGCGCTGGCGAAAGCGGGGGGGGTGAAGGGGTGGAGAGGGTGCCCTGCCCTCTCTTTTCTTTAAAATTATTTAACTTTAGTATAGGTGCGATTTTTTTTTTTTTTTAAGGAAAAAAAAAAAAAAGCCGATTGGACAGCGGCAGCAAAAAATATCTACGTTAGCCCTTTATTCTGGTAAGAAAGGGAATCGGCACAGACCTGAGCAGAAGCGGCAGAGCAGGAGAAAACTGTTTCCTTCCCCTGACACAGGGTCCCCGCTCTCTCCGTCTGTCTGTCCGCCCCGCTCTCCCCGGGCAGTGTCACACACACACGGACCCGCACACGCACACCCGCCCAGCGCAGCCGGAGGCGGCCGGGCTCGCCGCCGTCCCCGGGAAATGAATGGGGGCAGCCCGGGGAACCGCGGCGCTCGCCGCCGACTTACCCGCGTCACATGATGAGCCGGGGGCAGGGTGGGCCGGGGGTGGAGGCTCCCGGCACCGCCTCGCCTCGCCTCACGGTGGGACCGCCGCCGCGACACCCCACCGGCCGCTCAGACAAAGGGCCCCGTCCGGACCGGTGTCCCCCCTCCCCAGCTCCCGGCCCTTGCTCCGGCCGCGGCGGGCGCCGGTGGCGTCGTTGGCATGCGGCGCGTCCCCGCCCCCACCGGCAGCCGGGCGGGGGGAGGGGAGGGGCCGCGCCCCCGCCCCTCAGCCGCCCCGGCGCCCGGTGCGTCGCCCGCCCCGCCCCACCCCGCCCCGGGGGGGTGGGGACGGGAACGCCCGACCGCACCGCCCCCCCGCCCGGCTCTGGCGCCGGCCCTGGCCCCGGCCCCGGCCCCGGCCCCGGCCCGCCCCGCCCGGCCGCGGGGGGCAGGGCAGTGGGGCCTCCGGGGGCGTCGCGGGGAGGGGCAGGGCGGGCCCGGTAGCGGGGGCGCGGGGGCGCCCCGGGGAGGCCCGGGGCGGGGGGGGCGCTGGGGGCAGGCGGGGCGGGGCGGGGCGGGGCGGCAGGTTAACGGGGCGCCGAGGGAAGCTCGGCGGGGTGCGCGGCGATGGGGGTGCTGAGGGGAGCCCCGGGGGCGGGAAACGACACGGGGTGGTGGCGGCACTGAGCGGGCCCTGAGGGGGAACATGGCGGTCGCGACACTGAGGGGCGTCCCGGGGAGGGACGGCATACGGGGCGACAGGGACGCTGGCGGGCGCCGGGGGGCACACGGCGGGTGAGAGCTGACGGGCGCCCCGGGGAGTGGGCGGGGCGACGGGCGGGGCCCGGCGCGGCGCGGCGGTCCGGGGTGGGGGTTGAGGCGCGGAGCGGGCGGCGCCGTCCGCGGGCCGCGCTGCCGGCGGGCATGGGGGGCCGGGCGGGGGGGGCGGCGTTCGCTCCGCGGCGTCCCTGCGCTGGCGGTGCCGGGCCCTGGCGGCTACCTGGCGGGCTGAGCTGTGCAAACCTTCCTCTTCTTTGGTTGTTTTGTGGGTTTTGGGGGTTTTTTTTTCTTCCCTCGCATAGGCACACTGCAGCTGCGAGAAGTATGTGAGGTGGATTCTTTTTTTTGCGTGGAGGTCAGCGCGTAGGTCTGGGTCGCGCCTCTGCAAACCGAGAACTTCCTTTGTGGGAAGGTTTTTCACGTGTAAGGGCTGCAGATGCGGGGCTGTGAAGGCTTTAATAGCAACACGCAGAGAAACCGTTTCCAAAATCTTAAAGTTTGTTTAAAGCGAAAACTCTATTTGTTACATAGATGTTTTAAAAGAACTTTGAAAACCTTAGGAAACAAAAATCTAAATCCTGAGAGCCCATGTTAAACTTTAAGAAGCAAATCTCAGTTTCTTTTCAAACGCATGTGTTTACACACTGAAATATTTTGGTGGAAAGATCCTGGCCCATGTCTGACCAGTGTCAAAGCAATTAAGCTGGCCTGACAGGTTACCTAGGGGTTCCCTTGCCTCGGAGAGCCTTTTGTTAATGATGAAAGCTGATGTAGCTGTTTCGTTGCATGAACTAAACACACCATGGCCAGAGTGCAGGTGAGCTTTGGCCAGCCCTGGCTGCTAAGACAGTTTCTTAGCAATGTTCAGGGGGGATTCCATTCAAGGAAGCTGAGCAGCCTTGTCAATAGTCAGGGTGCCGTGCTGGACCCTGGCAAAAGCCATGGTCAGAGCAAGAAGAAAATGGCAAGTTTACTATGAGTCCCCACCCTTCATCCTCCTCAAGTTCAAGCTCAGCGCAACAGCTCCAGAGGATCCAACTCATAACAATAATTTGGTAAATAAAATGCAAAGAGAGGGATCCTTTGATAGGTTGGGCCGTCGTGTGAGTGTGTTTGTAAAAAAAGCCTGTATGGCTTGCCTATTTACACAGAAAGCCAGGCTGAGCTCAGGTAAACAATTACTGCTAAAACGCTATTACTTTCAGTAAATATAAGCTAATGTTTGCTGCTCTACACAGTATTTACCGAGGAAGCCAGAAGAACCAGAACCAGTGTTTGTTGCCTTAGAGGATTTCATCCCAACTGCCTGAAATACATCTATGCATTGCTTCCTGTGTTCTCCCTGTAACTGGTCCTCCACCGCCCCTTTGGCACAAACGGTTTCGGTAACGTAACCCCCTCGCTATTTGTCCCTGCTTCTTCCCTGTATTTCCATAAGGTTAAAAAAAAAAATGCAGAATAGTAAATAAGAAATGTTAAAATGGATATAAACAGAAGTCTACCTCGCAGTCTATATAAATATATGTCTCCGCAAGCTATAAAAGGGATTAGGCGTGATTTGTTATTATAATTTTGCCTCTAGTGTAATCATTTCCTTTGGAGAAAAGTGCATTAAAATACAGTCTAATGACCTGAGCCACATATTTCCTTGTATTATTACTTTAGATACAGAACTGCTTCTAACAACTCTCCAGAAGTTGCGTGCTTGATTCATTAGGTTTCAGCAGGTTTTACCCAAGTCAAAAGTCAACGTTGTAACACAATGTTTTACAAGATAAAATATGCAATCCCACAGGAAGCGGGCTACTATGGAACACCACTGGAAACATTCCCTGGATAGATGTATGTTACAGAGCTTATATTCAGATTTATCAATAAAAAACAGGAGTATTAACAGTCATCCTTCTTAACCATTTGGAACAGGGAGCAAAAATTTCCCAGTGCTGAGTGTTCTGCAGAGAAAAACTGGTTTCTACCTACTGAGGTTAAAGGATTAATGAAAACTTGGCACATGAAAAATGAATAGTGATAGCGGGAAGAAGATTGCGTGTAGACTGTGATAAGGTGCGTAACAGAGAAACATCATGTTACACAGGTTGCCATGCCCTGAGAAGCAGATGAAGCTCATTTCCATTGAATTTCAGATAAAATATTTTAAAGCATCAATATTTATTTTGTCATACTTAGAAATATTTTATTCATTTATCTAATATATCTAAGGAAATGATCTAGAAGAGGGGTTGGCTGACTGACATTTGGTGATAAAATTTGTTCTCCGTGAGCTTCATTATGTGCTATGTCGGCTGTTTACATGGTCTGTTGCCTGCTACTAAGAACTATTACCCATATGCATGAAATTTGCAGGGCAGTATCTACAGCAAAAAATATGTAGCTACATTTGCAGGAGAAACATATTACATGATTATATATCAATAGATTGATACAGAAGTAGGGATATTACACATTAGTATTTGATATATGTCACAGATTTATGGAGAAATGTAGTTCTCAATCACATGCTTTTATGGAAAACCTGTCCTACTAAATCACTGTCTTGGCTCACTCCATATACCTGACCCCTCTGTTTCCATTCTCGTCCAGCTTAACAAAGCTGAGCATGCATCGTCTATTTGAAAATGTTCTGGCTTACATTTTAACACAAAAATACTTCAAAAGCATTTAGTATTTCTAAAGATTTACAAAGTTCTCTTTTTTTCTTCGCTTTTTTCTTGAAAGAAGGAACTTTAATCACATTTCCTATTAATCAATGGGACTTTTCAGCTCGCCATTTTTTCAGAAACAACAGTCTTAAATTTTGCAACAGGGACCCTAACAGTGTATTGCCATATACAATTCTAAAAATAGAAAAATGTACTTTTGGAAGCCAGGAGAACAAATCAGCCCACAGAACATTTTTGGTTACTTACTTTTTCATAAGCTCAACAAGTGTGTTTATGTGTGTGTTTTAGACTTTTTCTGTAATCCTGCTCCACTTCTGCCATATTGCCTACAAAGCAGCACTACTGATTCACTTTTGTCGAGTTCCATCACTTACAGTCCCAGACGGCTCTTTCCAGTCTTCCTGTAGCTGTTCTTCCCCAATGGAGTTTCCTACAACGCCAAAAAGAAGGTCCTATAAAATCTCCCCATAATGTTCCTCATTCTCTCACCTCTTTTATCTTTGTCCTCCAATGATACAGAATTCTTTTCACCATTCTTCCCCAATATCCATTGTCCTATTTGCATTTTGTCTTAGTTGCTAATCCAGCAAATGTGCAAATGAATAATAGTCTCGACAGCAATTTAGGAACTTCTGCCTTTAAGTTAAGCCTGTTTTAAGTCTTGTTTGTTTGGTTTTTTTTTATTTTAATCATAATGAATCAATCATTTTTCAAAATGGGGAATAGCATCACCAGCAGAGAGCACACTGGAACCTCAGAACAAAAGAAAACAGAAAATCGATAGCGTATTTTAACAATGCGAGCCCGAAACACATAAAGATACATCTGAAATAAATCAGTAATGTGCTGAATATTGAGAGATTTTTGTCATTTAAATTAACACTGGTTATAAAAAATCACTCATAAGTTATCTATTGTTTATTCCATTTCAGTTTGTATTCAATTTTCTAACTCAAATAAACTAAAAAAAAATAAAATAGAAAATTCAACCTTACTACTCAAACCAAAAACTAAATGGATTTTTATTTGGGATGTATGGTTAGACAAAAGCTTTAACAAATTACATGATGTATTTTAGAAGACAAGATTGTGTTCATTTGCTGAACTTGGAGAAACCTTTGGGTTGACAGATAATCAATTCAAATACCTGCAGTTGAGGGATTGTGTTACTAATTCCATTCACAAGCCTTCCCTTTTGGATACAGGCAAATAAACGGGTTTTCTTTGCCAAGGAATTGACCACATCAGCAGATACAGCCTTTCGGGTGTGGTTGCTGTCTTGCAATCCAGCCCATGATCATCTGCCAAGTACGTTCTCCACTCCTCTACTCAAACTGGTGTTAAACTCGACATGAATGTGTGAGCCTTGGCCCCTTTATCCGACAGCCACCATCAAGCATGAGGTTGCAGACTTTTTTGGGCAAGGACGTCAGCCTCTTTTTCTTTGAACCTGCTTTTAAGGTGTTTGGACATGCACGGCACTCTGCGGTCAAATGCTGGGGTTTATAGTCAGCTTCTCAGTGGCCATTAACCAAAATGGTCAATCTAAAACATGGAAGAGCAACTGACGGGTAGCGCTGTCGCGTTTCCTGTGACTCGCTCAAAGGTCAGCAGTGATATTCCTTGGGTATGAACATCGGGGCTTTTGTACACCACGCCTATGTTTTTCAGTACTTTGTATAAACCATTGTTCTTTCTTAGGTCATCAGGGAATCTTCCCTCCAGCCCACCATCCTTTAAAAAACCCCAACAAAAACAGCCTAGCTCAATGCATAAATGGCAGTGTTAGCATACACAATACAGCTCTCTGATAAAATAAAGTATATGATGAAGAATAGTTCAGTTGCACTGCACAAAAGAGGAAAATTATAATCTGGTATAATAGGTGCATGTTTTTCTCCAGGGACAGATCAAAATATTCAATTTGCCAGATTTAGACTAGCAATGTTGCTAAGGCACATATTCTAGGAAAGTGGGGCCACACAGTATTAATGCTTCACTCCCTTGACCCGAAAGCTCTGTGCCCTTTCTATAACCTTGGATTGAGATCATGCACTATTTTTTTTAATTCTAAACTTGCCTTCTCTTAGCAAGAGCCCTTGAAAGGTTATGATCTTATTTAAGAGGCAAAAGAACAGGAGGGACAGTTCCTTATTTAATATAATCCAACATTGGCAAAAGTTAATAGGGAGTAGGAAATCATGAAGGAACATGTTCTGGGAAAGGAGGTTTGGGTTTTTGCATCTCTGCAATGTTTGGTTAATGTTTTTATAAGGAAAAAAAATGGAGACAAGCACTTCCTGTCTGGATACCATGTCAATTCGACACCCAGGAATGGATCAGGTTGCTCTGAATTTTCATTTCAAAACTCTGTAGATTGTAGCTGAATTTATGGACCTAAACTCCACCCTGAGAAAATTTCTTACATTATTTTAAGCTCCATGTTCAATTCCATTATCTCAGCTCCTCATATTGAATATTGTGGTGTTTGGTTGTTTAGGAGACAAAAAAAAAAAAAAAGGGATCTCTTAAACAGTGCTTTATAAATATATTGTAATTATATATATAATAATATACTGTATTCTCATACGAACATTAAAGCTACTACATCTCTTTTAGTAAGACAGAGACATGGTTTGGGACAATCTTTCCAAGTTTTCTCTGTAAATTCCACTGTGTTCTCTGTGGCTCCTGGTTATTTTGTGTTCCACTGTGTCTCTGTATTTGTGGCCATATCTAATTGTTTCCTGTGCAAGAGTTTCCTAGGCTACAAAAGAAGTTCTGCACATGACAGACCTGGAGGAACAGTTTCAAAGCCAGAAGAAATGTTTCAGAAATGGATGGGGTTTGTGCACAGGACTGAGAAGTGTTCTGCTGGCAGGTTAGCAAAGGAACACGTTCAGCTGGGCATGGATCTGATTTCGTACCTAGTAGGCAGCCAAAAACATCTAGGATGTCTTTTTTGCAGATATTATCATAGCAACCTTTCACGCTGTTCTTGACAGGTTTTAGGTATAACAAATATTTTCAAGAAATTCAGTTTTTTTCCCAGTCGTTTTTGATTCAGAAAAATTCTTTGTTCTCCATAGAGGTGTTAAATAATTTACAACAGAATAAATCTCCAAACAAATAAGCACTTAGATGCTTTTTCTTTACCCAGACAACATTCCTCCTTTCCCATCTTCTACTCTGTCTTACAGATGCTTTCCTGTGTTACTAAGGCATTCATATAGGTAACTTTAGTTTTGATTCCAAGGCCACACAACTTGGCTTTCCCAGGTACCAGAATCTCTTGGATTCTGAGGAAGGTATTAACTCAACCTCAAAAACGGAAAAGATTCAGAATCAGATTGGAAATGGGACAAGTTGGAAATGTTTCTTTTCAACACTTCTATTATTTCATTAGGTTGGCTTGAAATGCCTGGGTTTGCACCTGGGCGTCGCGGACATATCCATGGTCATGATGCTTTCTGGATCGCATGCTTTCTGGATCGCCTGCTTTCTGGATGAAAGGTTGATGGCTCATGAGCATTACGAGGCTTCATCTGGACTCAGTTGTACATAGCGCATCTCAGATGAGTAAATTATTTTTTTCTTCAATTAGTTATATTTTTTTTAAAATGGGGAATTTCACAGATTATTAACCATAGTCATGCCACTGGGTATCAATCTAACAGCTGAAAAACCTAAGCATTGTATTGCAGCCATTGCTTACTTAATGTCTGTGCTTGTTTGTGTGGCTTTTGTTTTTTAAACTAAGAGAATGGATTCATGTGAGTGACTGCAAAGCTCAGTAAATACCAGTTATCAATTCTCTTTCTAATGACAACTGATGACATGATTTTTACAAATGGTTGAGCACTTGGCAAATGCTAACCATAGAAATCGAATGAGCTGAAAGAAACTCCAGTCTGCCCTATTGTCACTACTGAGCTGACAGATGGGAAAGAGAGAAGGAGGTTGTGATGCTCTCCCAGAAGCCCAGGGGCACACCACAAAATGACTGCTGAGGTGTCTTGAAAGCCCGTGAAGTGAGAGAGGAGCAGATTTCCAAAGAGCAGACATCACCTATGTTTTGCTTTAAAAGTTGCCCTTTCTAGCACAGCCCCTCCGAACGGGCTGACCAGGTTCTCTGCAGAGCAGCTAGCGCCAGAGCTCGTCTGAGCCTTAGCAGTTGAGGTAAAATGGAATTTCCATGAAGGAGGAGCTGGAGCCAGGCTGCCTACTCCAGCAGCTGCTGGGAGAGCAGGAGGGCAGGGCTACCATTACAGCTGCCCCAAGCAGGTGGCCCAAACGCCAGCTTCTGCCACTGCCTCAGACACCATCACCTGCCTGGGCACCATCAGCATGGCTGGGGCGCTTCGCTGCGCCGGCCGTCTGCTGCTGTGAACAGCTGCCCGCTCTGCCGGTGCCTAAGCAGCAGGGAAAATCCTCCGGTATGTGGAAAAGCCTGTAAGCCCCAGAATAAGAATTGAGAAATCGGCGGTGGCAGTCTGTTGAGATCAAATCACTCAGCCTTGTCTTTCCTTACCTATCTTTACCCTTCCCCCCCCCCACCCCTCAATTAGTCTAATGTGTCTCCTTTGGTTTTGTAAAAAGTGACTCAAGAAGTTAAAAGTACCAAACTTCAGTAGCTTCACCCATATGTGCTGCGCGCCTCGGGCTAGACAGCACATATTGGTAGCCAGACTGAGAAGAACATTTACCACATTACCTCTTAAAAACTCACTTTATTTTTTCTGTTGAGCTGGCTCCCATCCAATGTGACACTCCAGCGTGAGCCATGCAGTGACAGCAACAGCCTCCATGGAAACACACCGGAGCATGAGGCCAGCCGTGGGGTAGAGAGAAAAGTCAGCTCCATCCTTCTCCGTAGCCTGCCACGTATTTTCTCTGAACAGGCTTGCTTTTCATTTTTAAAGTGTTATTAGGAGCGCCCTTCCTATGCTGCCGTCCTTGGTATGTCTCCGGTAGCAATGAAAGGTGATGTTGAACCTAGAAAATCTGGGGCTGATTGCAAGGCATCACCATCTCACAGCCCCGGCGTCAGGGACCTCCACTCCTCTTTTTTACCTGCTGAACCCGGGAGGGGAACCTGCCTCTGTGACCGAGACACAAATACCTTCTGCACAGGGTGGAGTTCGAGAGCACATTGCGTGGAGGTGCTGCAGACTGAACTTCTCTTTTTGGCAAAAAGGAGATAGAAAGCAGCAAAGGGAAATGGTATCTTAGAAATTTCCTCGACCTGTTTCAGAATTGTCCATACCCCAACTTGGCCCAGGAACCGGTTTATTGGGTGTTGTGGTTTAACCCAGCAGGCAGCTAAACACTGCATAGCCATTCGCTCAATCTCCTCCCCCCACGGTGGGATGGGGGAGAGAATCAGGGAAAAAAAAAAAAGGTGAAATTCATGGGTTGAAATAAAGATGGTTTAATAGGACCAAAAAGGAAAGGATAATAATAATAATAATGATAATAATATACAAAACAAGTGATGCACAATGCAATTGCTCACCAGCCATTGACCGATCCCCAGCCATGTCCCAAGGAGTGGGCCTCGGCTAGCTTTCCCCCTGTTTATATACTGAGCATGACATCATATGGTACGGAATACCCCTTTGGCCAGTCTGGGTCAGGTGTCCTGGCTGTGCTCCCTCCCAGCTTCTTGTGCACCTCCTCACTGGCAGAGCATGGGAAGCTGAAAAGTCCTTGACTTAGTGTAAGCTCTGCTCAGCAACAACTAAAACATCAGTGTGTTATCAACATTATTCTCATACTAAATCCAAACCACAGCACTATACCAGCTACTAGGAAGAAAATTAACCTTGTCCCAGCCAAAACCAGGACATGGGGAAAAGGGTGGGTGGAGGGTAGATGTTAAGCAGGTTGCTCTCCCAGTAGAGTAGCTGGGGAGAGTTTGATGGTCAGGATGCCCTGAGGAGGAAATCCTTCATCATTACGGCTATTGCCACACCTGCCTCTCCATCGTACCAAAAACTCACTCCCTCATCTAACAGCAGCATGCAAAGTTGTCTAATGCCAATTATATAATTGATGATATCATTTTCCCTTAATGTTTCTCTGAAGTTTTCCTTTTTTTTTTTTCTCTAGCTGCTTTGAACTACATCTCTCAGCTTGACTATCCTCTGTTCGATACAGACAGTGAACCAGGTAGCTGTTTGGCATTGTTCCAAGTATTCCAGCGTTTCACAGACGACAGGCTAAATCTGGCACAATTTGCGAGCCCACAGGCTAGCTGCTACTGGGCTTAACTTCTAGACACCTGGCTTTATGTCCACAGACAAGATGACAATACCAAGTTTTGCCACGCATCGCTCGTAGGCTCTCAGTACTGAATTCATGACGTGCAGTGTGAAATACCCATTCTGTATATGTCATGGGGAGAATCAGGTGCCTGGGATTCACCACAGCCAGAGCACTGAGCAGGGAGCCTCTCAAACTAACCCAGAAGAATGACTGAAATCAGTTATATAGGAGAATTTCCACTATCTCAACACCTAAAGAGCCTAAGCGTGGGCTACAAGGCAGTAGCTTTATGGGGTTGGGAGTCACAGCCCAGTACTCTCTCGAGCTGAGCACCCTAGCCATCTTTTCGTGGGGCTGAATCACCTCACTTCTTTTTTTTTTTTTTTTAAATAATGCGTTAGTACCCTGACAATAATATATATATGTCATGTAATACAATATGTAATAAACACATTTTAATGTAAAATGCTTTAATGTATGTGTTATGAATAACAACACCACACAGCAGGCACCTAGGTGATGTATCTCCTACCTCTCTCAGCAGCACTCCTTATATTAGCTGTGCTTGCCTGAGGGACTGTTTTATTTCTGACTAAATGTGGACTGTAGGCATGTGCATCAGGACCAACCGCCCTTGCCCCCTCTTCAATGGAGAAAGATACTCACCTTTAGGGTCTGATTCATCTCATCCTAGAATAGGTTTCTAAATTTTACTGGCATCAGCAGGCATCTTTGCTGTACCGTGCACTTTAGTGGGCACTCAGGAGCACATTTGGCTTCAGCGTGGATTCCAGCTCTCTTGACGCTGATTTGGTCACTCCCTGTGTCTTTGCTGTCCCAAGTGTTCTGAGTGTTTGCGGGTAACACCAGGTCACCTATCCTAATTCTGCTCTGAAATCTTTTAGGTATAACAACAGATCTTTGTAAATCTGGCCACTTTTTCCTTAGTTAAATTTCCTCACAAAACTCTTTGTCCCTGATGTCTCAGACACATGGGAAAACTGGTATGTGGCACAGCAAGCCATCATAAGGGAAGCCAATCCCAGGACTTCCTAAGTGATATTCTCTGAGCTACTGAAATTACTTCTCTGAGGTTGCCAAAGGCTCTAGGACTCCAGTTGACGTCCTTAATATCTATTTTCAATGTATGAGAACAGGTCCTGAGATGATGTCAGTTTGAAAATCTACATCAAGTTAGTGGTCCTGGGCATTTGTATCAAGCTGGGAATGTGGCCCATGAACTCTCTGTATCTTCCCAGTATCTGTCACGTCACTTTTCACCTTTTCTCCTCCTTCTCCTCACCTATATCTCATTCCAAGAGAGACCGATCATTCCAACGTCTTTATAGTGTAATACATTAGAAAGAAACTTTGTTGGCTACCTTTGAAGCACTTTATATCACTTTAAATCACTTACACTACCACAGCAATACTGCCAAGAAAGCCATCTAATTTACATGAAGTCACCCAGAGGTTAATTAGTATATGAAGGTAAATTTCCAAAAGAGTGCACCAGGAAAAAAGCAGCAAAAAGCAATTCTTTCCTTAATTGCTTTTGTACACACACCTCTCATTCTATGTTTTACAAATGTACTCAGTAATTTCTGTCTTCATTTTCTGGGAAGATTGCATGTCAGGTAGAAAGGAAGTCTGTCATTGTGTCTGTCTGAGTGGTTACTTGCTGACCTTTTGTCGCGAGACAGACTATTTGGAAACGTTGCCATCAAGTGCCATCACAATTGCATGGTAGGCACTGTAATGCTGCTCTACAGTGGAACAACAACAAAAAAAAATCCCCAGGTTTTTCTTTCTATTTGAATAACTGGTAGCAAACGTTGATAAAAAAAACTTATGCTAGAATGACATGAAATAGTAAGCACTCAGAGGAACCATCAGAAACTGTCTCCAGGTGACCAAGGAAGAAGGTAGTCTTGGAGCCTTCCTGGATTCACCTCTGATTCTGGACACCCAGAAGTGTGTATTGGCTCCATATCCACCTCTGGATCCTGAGACTTCAGTGGAAGGGGTTATGCTTTTCTACAAGAGCTTTAATGGACACAGTCTGGGTTAATTCAAAGACTGTTTCTTTCTTAGCAGTAACAGCATACACTTCCACTGTCAAGACCCAAAAATGTAAAGGGTTACACTGCAGTGTTTTTAATGAGAGTTTTCAGCATTGGTATTTACTGCAACTAGACTCCTGCCTGAGCCTGAGTCTTGATAACCTATAAATGCTTAACAAAGTTGAGTTTGGCTTTTTAAATATGAGCTAAAAGCTATGTTTTCATAGAAGCTTTGGAGCAAGTAGGAGAAATTCCTACAGCAGAGTTGAATAGCAGTAGCAGACTATAAAGACTTCAGCTTTACTTCGGTCTTTTCCACCAAGCTGGTTAAACGTTTGACAAAGCCATCCCGATGGTGGAGCCAAGGATGTGCTCAAGTTCATGCTAGAAATAGAACATCTCGTGACCCAGGATGCAGTGTCAAAACCATGGGCACATGGTGCTGTACGGCCCCCACTGCGTCCCTGATCCCTCCTCCCCTCTCTCTGCAGTGTGAAGGTGATGGCTCCATCACTGCTCCTTTGAAGGATAAAGTCAGTTTGCAGTTCTGTAAATGTTGTTTCTTGTGAACATTTCTACAAAGACTGCATAGAAAGCAGAGCTGATGCTAACATTTTCATCATGAGCGAGACATACAGAGGTACAGCTTCTCACATCAAAGTGGATGTTACATTTGGCAGTGCTAATAAGGTCATCAGAGCCCTTCCATTCCCTTGGTCATGAATAAATCTATCCTTGACAAGTACCACCCCTGTGTTCATTCAAAAGTTGTAATATAATGAGAATACAAACAGTCAAAATTGAACCTATTTACTCTATTTTATGCATCCATTATTCCTTGTTATTCTTGATGCCTAAGAAAGTGTTCTTTCTCTTCCTTTAAACAGCTCTTGTCCATTGTTGGTGTTTACAATCTTCTTATTGTTGCTGAGGGTTCTCCTATTCCCTCCCTGTCATCGTTTAGCAAAGCTAAATGCGTTTCGTTATTTTAATCTTTCTTGAAAAGTCAATCCCTTAATTAGAATCTATGGTTGTGGAGTTCCACCGGGTGTCTGCAGGCTAAACACCACGAAGGCTATTTTCTTACTAATTGTGCTCAGACACAGGACATTTGTTAGTGTTGTTGATGGCATTAGATTTTTTTTAAAAAAAAGACTGTTTATCTAGGTGAGAGGCAAAAGGCAGAATTCATTAAATCAGTTTTTCGAAGGATCAAAGCCTACAAGGTGTAGAAAGTGATGATTTTCTTGGTTAGGATTTTAAACCAAAATATGCAAAGACAAACCTAAAAGCTTTGGAAAATGAGAATGTCAAAATCTCTCTCTAAAACACAGAGATTTTAAGATTATGCTTGTGAAAGAAGGCTGTCAAACGTTGATCCGCTCTCTCTCCTACCAATTGCTAATGAGCATCAGAAAATGTGGAAACACTCCTTGACTCCTAATCTATCAAATACATTTTGTTACAGAGGCATTTGCAGATTCAGAGGGAAGAACAGTAACGAAAAAAAAAAAAGCCTGCATTGTCCTTTCTCGCCTTTGTCCCTACTTTTGGTCACGAATCAGTCTGCGTGCAAGTTCTTGGGAAAGATTTAGCTCTTCGAGCATGCAATGGAAGAAGAATCAAAGAACCTTTACGCAGACATCACAACAACTGCTTGAAATAAGTTTTGATGGGCTTCTCAGAGTGCCATTTCTCTGTACCTCTTAGGGATGTGAATTCTGTGCACATGTAATTGCCCTCCACAGCAGCACACGTACTAATCTAGATAATAAATGTAGTAACGACCTTCCTGAGGGACGTATCTTTTACCTTGCATATATATTTACCGTAGCTTGAATATTTCTTGTGCTGAGACATGTCCCATTTGACACAGTTCTATCTAAATTAACTATTTTGTTGCCCCTGAGTTAAAACAGAAGTTTCATTGTTTGGACATACCAAGTCCATCAAGGTAAGCTCAGAGTGTGTTTCTATCTATCATCTCCTCTGTCCACCATTTCATAACACAAAGATTATTAAGATCAGGTGCATAGCGTGCTGAGTTCCTCTACAGCGCTCGGGTTGAATCCTGTTCTGTCACTCCTCTGTGTTATCCAGTCACTTCTCTTGGGTCCTGCATTGTAATTTGCTGCCTACTTTCAGTTTAAAAAGTAGCCTTTTTATGGCATTTCTCCTTCACGTGGGAAACAAGTCCTAGCAGCTGGGACTTCCTTGTCTTTGCCATGTCAACAACTGCGTTTTTCACATCAGTCCTAGAGCTGATGTGATCTTACCCCAGGTGACAATTGCCAATATAGTGCCAGAAGACCACACTAACAATTTAGATAATGGCTAATCACACCCTAGTGTTTGGACCTGTGCCCCCAGTTACTGGCATGGATGTGGCTTGAGAAGAGGTACTTGTTGGGCCATACTGTGCCTTTGAGGATGCCCAAACCTTTCTACATGAGCTTCACATCAGACTCGGCCTTTTGTGCCACCTGTGGCTTCTAAACCTCCCCTGAGAGCAATCACTGTCCCATGTCCACATTGTCCATCCCATTCCCCTCTTCTACCACTCTGTTACAGCTGCAGAGGTCTGACTTTCTCTTCCCTGATCTCTTCCTGTCCATGCGACCTTTCCTGTGCCACCTACATAGTGACTTATCCTGAGCAGCAGCAGAGCTTACTGCCTCCAAAAACACCGCCAGCACTGTGATTTAAGCATTCTTTTGGTATTTAGGAGCTGCAGCCTAAAATCCTGGCAGTTCAAAAACTGTCCTGTTTACAAGGTGAGATGGCTGACACCAAAGACCCCGAAAGCAGAACGCAGAGTCCAATATGTTAAGGCCTCTCTGGGAATTTCAGAAAAGGGCATTTCCTGACACTGGGCTGCATCTGAGCCAGCTCAGAACTTTTTTTTTGAGGGATTTGACAGCAGACTGGGATGTTTCTGCAGAGTAAACATCTAGTGGGTTAGGTAATGCTAGAGAGTAGGCAGTCTGGATCCCTGGGACTTAGGCACATGGGTTTTGGTTAGGTCCAAATATCATTTTGAAATATATATGTCTTGCTTCTAATGCTTGATCCTCAAAACAATCTGACAAAAAATTGCATGTGCTAATACCTACATACCTATACCCATATACCTACTGACTTTGATTTTTAATGAAACCCTTATATTTACACGATTAGTCATGATTACATGTCTGCATCAAGAGGCCCTTGGCATACAGCTCACCACTGTGCATTGTACACTGCAGCCCCATCCCAGGGCGAGGTGTCTGGGAACTCTGAAGTTCAGCCATCCTGGTACTGTAAATTGGGAGATTAATTCCACCTGTGTAAATAGGAGACAGACTAGCTTTCAGGTAGCACAGAAAAACAGAAATGAATCCTTTTATCCCTAAAAGAGTAAAAAGCATCTGTAGAAGGGAGACTCGTCCTTTAAAAGCTGAAAAAAAAATAAATTCAGCAGAAAACAAAGTATTTTGAAATGATGCCACACGAAACAGCCACTGACACCCCTGCTCAAACGTGACAGTGGTTCCAGGATGTTCAGGCACTCCTGCTGGGACAGGTAATCTGCACTTAAATTGCAGCTGTATGTCTGGCTGGGAAATGAGAAGGTTGGAGTGATAGATACCACCTTGTGCTTCTTCTGTTGGAGTCTTTCATCCTGCTCAGTCACTCTCACGCACCATGCTCCGTTCCAGGATAAACTCTCTTCCTATTAAATAATACCCAAATGTCTCCAGGGCCCGTTTCAGAACCGAGCAGCCCCTTTTTTTCTCAGAAACTATGTATCAAATGTTTGGTGGGAGCAAGCTTTTGACTAATATTCTCCCCTGGTTATTTAACTTGTAATAACTTAACAGTTTGACCCAGGCAACTTTTATTGGAGATTTAGGCTATGACATATGATTGGAGATTTGTACTCTTCAATTTAGGAAAAAGTAAACCTTCCTCATTTACAAAAAAGGTACACCCTACCTCCCCACTCTTGTGTGTGCACATGCATTTTAAAATAAGAGAGCAATATTTCCCTATAATTCAAGTAATTTATTAATATTTAATATTAAAGACATCGGTCTGGCGAGGTCCCCGATGACTGGAAGAGAGGGAACATAACCCCCATTTTTAAAAAGGGGAACAAGGAGGACCCGGGCAACTACAGGCTGGTCAGCCTCACCTCTGTGCCTGGCAAGGTCATGGAGCAGATTCTCCTGGGAACCATGCTAAGGCACATGGAGAGCAAGGAGGTGGTGGGTGACAGCCAACATGGCTTCACCAAAGGCAGATCGTGCCTGACCAACTTGGTGGCCTTTTATGATGGGGTGACAGCATCGGTGGACAAGGGTCGACCAACGGATATCATCTACCTGGACTTGTGCAAAGCTTTTGACACTGTCCCGCACGACATTCTTCTCTCTAAACTAGAGAGGCATGGGTTTGATGGATGGACCACTCGGTGGATAAGGAATTGGCTCAATGGCCGCACTCAGAGAGTAGTGGTCAACGGCTCGATGTCCAAGTGGAGACCGGTCACGAGTGGCGTCCCTCAGGGGTCCGTGTTGGGCCTGGCCCTCTTCAACATCTTTGTCGGTGACGTGGACAGTGGCATGGAGTGCACCCTCAGCAAGTTCGCCGACGACACCAAGCTGTGTGGTGCCGTCGACACGCTGGAAGGGAGGGATGCCATCCAGAGGGACCTCGACAGGCTGGAGAGGTGGGCCCGTACCAACCTCATGAAGTTCAACCAGGCCAAATGCAAGGTTCTACATCTGGGTCGTGGCAATCCCAGGCACAAATACAGACTGGGCGGAGAATGGATTGAGAGCAGCCCTGAGGAGAAGGACTTGGGAGTACTGGTGGACGAGAAGCTCAATATGAGCCGGCAATGTGCTCTTGCGGCCCAGAAGGCCAACCGCATCCTGGGCTGCATCAAGAGGAGTGTGGCCAGCAGGTCGAGAGAGGTGATTCTTCCCCTCTACTCTGCTCTCGTGAGACCTCACCTGGAGTACTGCGTCCAGTTCTGGAGCCCCCAACATAAGAAGGACATGGACCAGTTGGAGAGGGTCCAGAGGAGGGCCACGAAGATGATAAGAGGGCTGGAGCACCTTTCCTATGAGGACAGGCTGAAAGAGTTGGGGCTCTTCAGCCTGGAGAAGAGGAGGCTCCGGGGTGACCTTATAGCGGTCTTCCAGTACCTCAAGGGGGCCTACAGGAAAGATGGGGAGAGGCTATTCAGGAGGGCCAGTTGTGATAGGACAAGGGGTAATGGTTTTAAAATAGAGGGAGGTAGATTCAGATTGGATATTAGGAAAAAATTTTTTACCATGAGAGTTGTAGAACACTGGAACAGGTTGCCCAGAGAGGTGGTGGATGCTCCATCCCTGGAGATGTTCAAGGCCAGGTTGGACGAGGCCCTGAGCAACCTGATCTAGTTGGAGATATCCCTGTTCCTTGCAGGGGGGCTGGACTAGATGACCTTTGAAGGTCCCTTCCAGCCCTAACCATTCTATGATTCTATGATTTTTTCCCAGACTGGTATCAGTTAGCCTTTGCCATTCTTTTCAGTGGGAAAAACAGATTTTTGTTTCACCTTCAAGTCAAAACAGCATCTTCTTTGTAGCTGCTGGATGTATTCTATAATGGCTTGGATTTTACTTCTTTTATACTGTGAGAAATTATTAATTATAATATTTCCAGTAATTTAGTTGCACGTCCTGAACAAAATGGAATTGGTAAGAAAATATAATTTTTAATATTATGAAGAAGAAAAAAATCAACAAAACGGTATCAGAACAAAGATATTTGAAATATAGAGCCCTTTCCAACATTTTCAGCATGTTACTGGACTTTATTTTTTGGCTAGTCATTTCACACAGCAGAGGTTTAAGAGACACAGCGTAATGTGGGCCCAGTGATTTGATGATGGTACTAGTGAGTGAGTGGTAAAGGCACAGTCTGGGTTTAGAAATCTGTTTGGTTTACCTTTTAAATCAGAAATACTCCTGGAATTTAGAGTCTCCATCACAATCCTTAGAGGCAGCTGAGGAGGACACTGCACAGCATCAGCACGTTGCTGTCCTTCTAAACGCTGCTTGTAATTTGATGGGAATGTTTTTAAGCTACACATGCGAGGAGCTGAGCTGAAAGCTGGCACTCTTCGGAGGCAGCATCTGCTCGTGTGGAGTTCAAAGGATGACACCAATGTGGTGCTTTCCCAGAGAATTTTGTGGAAAAGACGGTTTTGCAGGTGAGCAAGACAGAGGTCAGAAGAAGCCTTGCTGTGGTCTGTTTTCTGTCTGTCTGTCCAAGCTGCTTGCTCCTGTTTGCCCTCCCCGCTTTTGAGCCGCTGCTGTTGGGCTGAGCTCCTGGCTGAGTCCTGGCCAAATCGGTGTGGCGTGAGGAGCGTCACCGTCACCCGGTGTGGGAGGGGGGCACTCCCCTTGGCCCCAGAGTTCTGCCTGGCTTCTGCTGTCTCCAGCCACCGGCAGAGCTTTGAACTCAGCTCTCACCTGCAGATCTCTGTGCTTTTATCACCACTTTGAAAAACAAAGAGGGGGAGAAAGAGAAAAGACCATTAGTTTAGACCAAGTGTGAAGTGATAAAAAGAGATGTCCTTGTGAATTGCTCCCAGAATTGGGAGCCCCTAGTAAGAACAAAGAAATACAAGAATTAGCATAATCGCTCTGAAGGTACTTATTTTCATATATGTTTCATTGTTGCTTTATTTCAGGACAGTTTTACTTAAAAGTAAGTACTGGCAGTAATCATACGTAAATACATCCTTTTTGTACCTTTCAAAGATCTTTTTTTATTAAAAGATCCTGACAGTGAGGTTAATAAATCATCTAAATGAGCATGCATGAAAACTTGTAAAATCTAATTTGGTCTAGAATTTTTCCACACGTGGCACATATCCTATGCATTTTTTGAAAGAGACCAGAGAGTTTTATGGAGCATGGTTTCGTATATAGTATCAATACACACAATTTTGTATATATGCCATATACAAAATACTATAGGTATCTGTTTAAGGTGGAACAGCATGACAAACTTCTAGGAGCCACAAAGTCTACCTGGTACATCTTATGCATCTTAAAAACAATTGCCTAATGGAGGTGCTGATGCCAGAAGAACCCTTTGGGTCTTTCTGAGAAGAATGCATACACAAGCTTCCATGAAATATGTCATCCCTTTCACTCACTTATACTAGGGAAATAACAGCAAAACACTGTTTAAATAGCTTTAAGGATCTGATATAAATCAACAATAGCCAGGAAATTTAAGAAAGCCAAAGCCTGACACTCCCTCTTCGGCACATTACACCCTGTTTTTGCAAAAGGAGTTAGAAGCTTCGGGTATCCCACCTCACTTTCAGTTCTTCATTTATGTCAGACCCGATGGGAAAAGTACCAGTAACAACAGAAGCCTTACACCTCAGACCTTGCACGACGAGAGTGCGGATGAAACCACAAGAAGTCACGTGAGCTTTACATAAAACATCAGTAACTTTTTGGCCTGAGACACCATTCCCCAGCAGCCAAGCTCGAGCCCCTGCTCTCCTGGCAGCTCTCTGCGGCACCCCGAGCTGCCTGCCAAGCGCTGGGACAGATGCGATGCCCTGCGGAAGGGAGGGATGCTGGATACACACCAGAGGAGCAGCTCTCCAAAGCCTGTAGGACATTTTCCACACTGGCTTCGGTTCACTGGCTGGGGTGATCCCAGGGTGGTAGCACTGCCTGTATCACTGCTGCCAGGCCCTTTGGCTACCAGTGGTCCCCAGAGCTGGCCCATGGCCGGGGTGGTACCGCAGCAGTCTCTCTGCTGGGAGAGGATCCTGGGGCCTGGTTTTCAAGCTTCATTATTTATTTCAGTATATACACATTTGCATATATAATGTCACTACACAGTCTCAATCTTTCTTCTGATGCTACCCAGAAAGTTAAATCATTCTAAAACCCAATGATTTGTTTGGGTTTTTTTTGTTTTGTTTTGGATTAAGACAATTTCAAAATATTTCATTCCAATGCAGGGTTAGCTGATGCGGGAGGATTAGATTAAGGCTTTTTTAACTACCTTTTTTTTTCTTTCTCCCTCTCTCCTATTGCAGTGATAACTGCTTGGCATCAAGCCCCAGCATCTGCTTCAGGCCCATGGAAAAGGAAGGAGGCATCTTCCCCAAAGCCTTCTGGACACCTCTAACTCCAGCAGCCTTGCCCCACCCCTGCAGCAGCTGCTCCCATCCTACCGTTGTCATCCCAGGGTCCTACCCTTGTCATCCTGGGAATCCTGGGATTCCTCCTGGCCAGAGACAAAGCTGTCACCACCTCTGCAGCTGTGGGAACAGCCCGGGAAACCAAGAGGTGGGCCCGGTCCGGAGGACTCAGGGCGAAACAGGGTCCAAATGAAAGCCCAGCTCCTTTTGTTGCTTTGTAATTCTAGTTATAATGTTGATTCATAGTGAAACAATTTGGTGAAAAGAAAGAAAAGACTTCCCCGTCAGAAAATTTCTTTTTATTGTCAACTTTCACACAGTCAGAGGAAGAAATTCCCTAGGCAATTATAGCTTCTAACATTACAGGCATAAGGTTTGTTTTGAGAAAGCAAACACATGTCAGCATTTTTTAAGTTATTTTTTCAACCTTTAGACACGTTGGCAAGGCATCGATTCCGTGGCTTTTTTTACATGAAGGCATACAGACAGGAAAGCACGGTACCAGCTGCGAGTGCAATATGCCACTGCTCTGTTAATGATAAAGGGCTACAGCATGAAGAAGCCAGAAACCAGACAAAGCAAAGGGAGGAGGGAGGCACCCACAGAAGTGGGTGTGTGGCAGCTACCCAGTTACTGGAGATTTCCCTGGTACTAGTCTCTAAAGTCATTAGCGTGAAAGCAGCGTTGGTTAGGGACATCTGCACAGCTGGGAGTAGCTGAAGGGTTTTGTGTTTGTTGTGGTTTTTTTCTTCCCATGTCCTGCTTTCCATAGTGGCAGTGGCACAAAAATAAACTTAAACTAAAATCAGTTTAAGGGGAAATGTATAAATGCAGTACAATAGCGGCTCCACTCTTGTAGCTTGCACCCTCTGTCTATTAAATATTACCCCTGAATTTTTATAATATAGCTTAACAAAGATGTGATTATTTTAAAAGAAATGTGATAATTTTAAGCTTTTATCTTCAAATTCTGCCCTCGTTTATGCTAAGTAGCCTCTCTGACTTAAATCTGTTTATTACAGTAAGGTGAGTTGCACTTGTAGCAATCAGTGCAAAACACAAGATAGTTCTTATTAAAAATAACATTTTCAGTGTTCTTACACATATATTTGAAGAGTGTGAAAGATCCAGCATGCGTAATACTATTCTCAGCCAGCTTGGTGAATTTGTGTTGAACAGGTAAAACAGGAAACCGAAAAAAGGGAGTTTTAAAAAAGAGAGGAGGACTTAATAAATACATGCCAGAGCCAGAAGCTATGAATTTCAGATCGCTTTCCCCTGAAGTGTATCTGTGATGTGCAGAGTCAACAGCAGAGGTATTTCCCAAACTCGGCCCCTGACCTTGCAGCCGGACCCTGTCCCCGCACAGCCTCCCACCCGCCCCAGCAGACTTTCGGCAGCCTCAATGGTTGCGCATACAGAGGTGACAACTTGACCAGTGACCTAGATAAGATACGTTTCCTAACCCAGAGGGCAGACAATTTTAAGGGCACATTACTGCCTCCCCTCCACGGGAGAAACTTGCCCCAAAAGGACATGCCTGCGTGGGATGGCCATGGTTTCAGAGGATGGCAGGAGCTGTCATCCAGAGGCAGAGATTCCGCGTGGCAGCTCTGTGAACGTGGCAAAGGACTGGAGGGAAGATATGAAGAGAAGATGAATCTGTTCAGCACTAAACATGTTTATTTTAACTTCTCTGAAGCTTCTGAAAAATCACTGAGCAAAACTCCAGGGTATAAATCAAAGTGAGAGAGAGAAAGAGAAAGGGCAAGCGAAAGAAAGCCATTACTTTGATTGGCAATGAAAGATTACTCAGGGTCCATAACCATATTTACCTAGCTCAGCTCTAAGTTCACCGTTCCAAAACCCTTGAAAGAAACCCATGTTATAAACAAAAAAACAAACCGAAAAAGCCCAAAGTGTTCACAGGAAAATGACTCGTGTAATGACAAGTGGAAATTGGGGGTTTGCTACCCGTGCTCTCACTGCTACATTTTCTTTACTATTAAAAGCATATTTCATAGGATTCCAGGCTTTCTCTGCTAAGACTTTAAATTACAGAATAAAGGCTAAAATGATGAACATATAGATAGCTATCTGATTTTTTTTTTTTTTTTTTTTTCTGTTCCACATCCTTCAGCTATGCCTTAGTGCAGCTCAATTTACGATGTAAGGCCGGAAAGTCAGTACTAGGCACACAGTTACAATAAGTACTGTTCTCACTTGTTCACTATAAGCTCCCTATTTCCTTCTTAAAAGTTGTTTTCAAAAGGATCTGCTTGCGTAATTGTGCAGCAGCAAGCCTTGGTAGCCTCAATCCCCAAGAATGTTTTCAATGACCTCTTCCCGCCCGGTTTTTCCATGAGAGAGAGAGAGAACTGTTGGGAAAGGGGGAACCGACAGTGTTACCGTAGGGTAAATGAGAAGACAGATGCAGAACAGAGATTACTGTTTTAAGAAAAAAAAAATTTTTTTTTTTCTTTTCTTTTTTTTCTCCCTGGTGTTAGAACCGCTTTTAAGAAACACCCTCTCATTTTAACATTTTCTATCCTTCTGGTTGGCATGGGCCTTCCAGCAACAAAACAGACCTTAATTTTAGAGGCAAAAATATTAAAGCAAAGGAACGGGCGCGTTTCACCCACTCGATGGCTGCCGGCATCAAACCCAGACTGTGGATCAATTCTGGCTATGAAGAGGCTGGGCAGCTTTGCTGTGACGGTATGAGTCAACACGGCCATTTGCAGGACAGATAAGTAAGTGCAAACAAAGGGTGGGAGGGCAGTAGCCAGAGCACCAAAAATGAAATATCTGCTTCTGAGAGGAGCCGAGCTCACTAATCCAAACACATACCTGTACCATATGTGTAGCAAATCGAGATTGGTTTATTTATAGTATCAGTTTTGGTTATGGAGAACTCTTCGAAAACCTAAAGGCAAAATGACCTTGAGAAGTTCACATTATTAAGAATTAATTATTACCCTCTGACAGACCCCATTTATCACCATGAAAACCAGGTACGTTAATTAGAGCACTTCTGGCATAGCAGCAAACCTGTTCCCTTCATGTTAGATTTTGGTTTAGATTTTGTTCCCAGAGGGAGCACAGGAATTCTTAAAAGTACCAAAGAGAGGTTTAAAGATTTTCCACTACAATGAGTTTAAAAGTATTTTTTCCTGCCCCTGAATCAAGGTCCATAATAACCTCCATAATCAAAGAATTATCTTTGCTGGTGACAGACAAAATTAATAATCAGAGTTTTGGTTTTTAACCCTGCCTGTCACCTACAGCGCTGACGCTGAGGACCACAGGGTAGATTATTCAGCAATTAACATTACGTGATGTTGCTGAATGCAGCATATTTTCTGTAGCTTAAAAACATGCCACGCTGTGGCAATGCAGAGTAGGCAGCTTTTAAAGTTCGGATTAAATCTAAGTGAAAGCCTCCCTGACTCGTTCAACTTCTGCCGTTACCGTATTGTGATAACGGTGTAATGCAAGGTAGGGATTTAAAAGGACAAGAACATAAATCTTTCTTTGAGATTGATGACATTTTTCTCATTGACTGTGCATCAAGAGGATGGAGGGAGCTTGCTGTGTTGCAAATTCCCACCCTGCTCTTAGTAGGAGTGCAAAATGAAAACTTTACACTTGGATCAATCCCTGCATTTGTCTCCAGGACAAAATTTCCTATTGGATTAAGACCTGCAAAATTTGGTCCCACGAGGAAGAACTCCAGGAGTCCTCAGTAACACCCTGAGGAGCCCTTACCACTTTGTTAGCCACGATCAGCTGCAAAATCCCCACCACCGTTTTTGTTGCATTTTTCCCTGGATGGGAGAAAAAATCTGGGTGAATACGATGCCCCAGTGCTCCGTACTCTTAACTATTCACCCCAACTGGTCTGCCTCTTTAAATGAAGCACAGGCTGGAACATGCTATCTGCTTCTCAGAAAGCCGCAGGTGGATGCGTGCCAGGGATTTGTGCAGCTTCCTGGCTTTGCTGATAAAGAAGGGCCACGGCGAGGTAAAACCTCTGCTCTCTCCCCCACGCGCTTCCTCTGCAGCTGCCCAGAAACGAGGGACCCGAGAAGACGAGGAAAACATGGAGGCGGCGGCACCAGAGCCAACCGCCCGCGCAGGAGGAGGTCTCCGAGGAGTTGGCGAGCTTCTACGTTGAGACGCGTGAGCTTCGAGCCTGGGCGTTCGCATCGGCGGGTGGAAAGTATGAGAAAGCACATCTCATGCTGAAAGTTAACGATAGCATTTGACCGTGTTAACCAGTAAATGACAAGGCAGGGTCACGGGAGTTAATTATTCAAGCAAGCGACTGCTAAAAGAAATGTGGAAGAAGCGCCGGTAGTTTGCGCTGACTGCAATGAAAGGTGACTAATCATTTCGAAGTTTAACCTTGACAGCTCTAAGCAGACCCTTCTTGCTCTTTTTCTGGTTTAGTTTTTTAAATCAATATTGCCCACCTCGCAGGCAGAACGTTAAAGGTTTTGGAGTAAAAATACCAAACAAACGAGCTGGCTAGAAAGGCACCTGTGACATGAAGACAAGAGCTTCAGGAGGGAAGCAGTTTGGTTTAGACGGGTTCAGCTTTGGGAGAAGGGGGCTCTCGCCTCGGCTCCCGACCTCCCGCGGGACGTGGGGCCGCTCTCCTCGCCTCTGGGTACTCGTGTATTTAGGTTAGAACCTCTTTGGGGCAAACTTGACCTTGTTTGTACAGTGCCAAGCACAATCAGGCCCTGCTCGCCACTGATGTCCCTCGGCACTGCTGTGATATAAACACTAACGAAGAGAGACTGCTCATACCTGCGCAGCCCCCACAGAATCCACCACTTAAAAAATTTCATTATTTTTTTGTTGCCCGGATAATTTAAAAAACTCCCAGGCAAAATACAATTACTGCTCTGCCATAACCGCTAAGCTTCTGCGGGACATAGCTGCATAATTTTAAGAGCCAAACATTCCACTAGACCTCTTTGTTTCAACAATCAAATACCAGAGAGGGAGGTAATACTGGTGATGTATTTTTCTTCTTATGTATGCTGAACCGCTTTACAACTTCTAATCCTGATACATGAGTCTACAATACGAGAAAAAGGCGAGTATAAACTAACATTTTATAACAACAGTACAGCATATATACAGCACTTCTCATTCCAAGTGTACTTAAACCAGACGTACAGTTGTCACTTGACCTCTCAGGGAAGTGCAGCTATCTCCAGACTGGGACACAGCATGTGTTTAATAAACAATGTTTGAGGTTTGGACATGGGCAGGAATCATTTTTTCCCACTTACAGCTCTGGTAAGGATAAAGCAAAAAATAAAAGCACATTTAATGTGTATATGCCTATTATGATAATGAAACTAAGAAGAAGGCAGACTTTGAGAATCTAAATATGAACAATATGAGGGTTAAAACGAAATTCAAGCTGGAAGATGAGAGGGCAACTAAGTGAACGTTATTTTTTCTTGGAGAAAAATGCCTTTGAGGTTATAATCTGGTTATTTAGAAGCCTGGATTTACCCTTATCTGAAAACCAGAACCCCCAGTGTTATTTGTGCCCATTGCTGGGATGGGCTCTGCACTGGAATACACCCTTTGGGAATACCTCAAAGGGAAGATTGCAAAATCCTCAGCAGGATGAGGAAAAAATTAATTCTTATGGGAAAAAATTAATTCCTCAAGAGTAATTCTTTCTTGATGTATAGCATGAAATCACGGAGGTTGTGGAAGCTTAATATTCTTCCAGCTCATGTTGAAGGGGTGCTAGAAAGGTTCTCTTACAGGGTTCTGAAAGAGACAAGGAAGTCCACTTGTAAGATGGGTTGACATGTAGGCATGGTCAACCCTTTGTTAAACGTTGCCTTTCATCTGTTGCCCAAAATGGCTCTTCAGCAATGATGCACAGTCCCCTGGGTATATACTACAGTGATTACCCTTGTCACAAGTTTAAGTGCTGCTTCCTAGGGTGTCATTGCCCCTGGAAATCTTGGAACAGCTTTCAAATGGCTGGCATGATCTAGAAATGGGCTTTTCTTCCTGCTAGTCCACCCTTGGTGAGCACAGTTGCCATCTCTGCAAACAAACATGCACGGCTGGGAGAGAGAACATTCAGGCTGAACACGAGGACAGTCTCAGGTAGCAGTCCTTGGTCTCCTAGCAGGGACCATAGAATCATAGAATTGTTTAAGTTGGAAGAGACCTTGAAGATCATCAAGTCCAAGCGTTAACCTAACACTGCCAAGTCCACCACTAAACCATCTCCCTAAGCACCACATATACACATCTTTTAAATACCTCCAGGGATGGTGACTCAATCACTCTCCTGGGCAGCCTGTTCCAATGCTTGAAAACGCTTTTGGTGAATAATTTTTTCCTAATAGCCAATCTAAACCTCCCCTGGCACAGCTTGAGGCCATTTTCTCTTGTCCTATCACTTGTTACTTGGGAGAAGAGACCGACACCCACCTCACTACAGCCTCCTTTCAGGTAGTTGTAGAAAGCAATAAGGTCTCCTCTAAGCCTCTTTTTCTCCAGGCTAAACAACCACAGTTCCCTCAGCTGCTTCGCGTGAGACTTGTGCTCTAGACCCTTCACCAGCTTTGTAGCCCTTCTTTGGACACCATGAATGCTAAACTTCAGAATAAGCAAGTAAATAGAGATGCTCATTTGAATAATCAGAGAGCTTGTAAAACTTAGTTACCACAGAGATTGCTGGCAGCACTGAGTGACAGAAATACGACCCATTCTACCAACATACATGAGAAGATAGGAGAAAGTCCAGGACCACACTTGTGACTGAATGCCATTTTCTGTATCAATGGAGCAGTCTCAAATGTCATGGGGAGCTATCAAAGGCCAGGAGGAAGGAATCTCAGCCAGGACTAGCAAAAGTGTACTCAATGAGCAGGGCAAGGGCGGTGGGAGGCAGGGGCCATAAGTGTAAAGAGAACCTTCTGTGCCACTCACACCTGAAAATAAATAAAAGAACAACAACAACAAAAAAAGTTATCATTGCAAGCAATCCAGTGGCAAGTCAGCCTACATTAAGGGTAAGCTTGTAAAATAATCATGTAAATTAAAGACTGCAGAAAGAAGAGGTTTGGTTTTCAAGTCCCATTGGTCAAGTCAAGAACAATTTACTCTCCTGCAGTACTTGGACTGAGGCAGAGGGATGTGGTAAAGGCAGTGTGGGTGGTTCATGGTGTTCACTTTGCTTTGCCCTGGGAAACTAGGAAGCCACAACCATTCTTTGCTTGTAGACTTTTTGTTGCTCTAAGCATGAATGTCGCTTTGGCCCTCTAACAAACCCATTTTTGTGTGTAGGAAAACAGTCTTTGACCTTGTCCTGGGCTAGGAATGGAAGCCAACTGAAGCAGCAGAATGCCATTCTTCCAAACCTACTTTGTGGTGCTCTCTTTTGATGCCATTGCTGGCATCATGCAAGCCAGGGTGATTCCAAGATACTTTGCTAATTTGCCTTCATCAACATATACTAATGGTGACAACCACTGCTTATAATATGGTTTTTCAGTCTTCCCTGCACTGTCTTGCTCTTATTCCCTAGGATTAATTTCAATCCGGTGGTTATAGATTTTCAGCTCAACATTATGTGTTCCAGAGCAGGCAGAGGGGATGGAGAGAGGCTCTGCACCATCCTTTCTTGATATCAGCCCTCTTATTCTTCTGAGTGTCTTTATGGAGAAAATTTCAGTCAATTTTGAGTTTTCCTTTGAGTTCCTACCAGTTTTAGACAGTGTGGCAGTGGTACATACTGTCAGATAAGTGTTGGTACTGAGATGTACCTAAGCTCCCTTTACAGTCTTTGGACATGAATCAGGGGTAACAGTCACATATTTAGTGCATTTTTAGGAACTGCAAGGTATCCACAGTTCTGTCTACCTGTCTAGCCTCCAGCTGCCACTGTGAAAGGGTCTTCTGTGGATCAGTCCTGGGTTACATTTGCAACCTTCACATGGATATCTTGGATACCATAAGTGATCTCAAACAGCACTAGATCCTTATCTGTGGACAAATAAATTAAGCTCCTATCTCACATCATCTAGCTCTGTCTGTATTTACTGGTGAGAAATAGGTGTCTGTTTATCTCACCTATCTGAGAATGGGCTGGTGTGGCCCCTGGAGATTCCTGTCTCTTTACATTGATTTAATAGGAATTTAGGTGAGTAGGTGAAGTGTGATGACTTATTTTTAGAGGGCTATAGTGAGGTGAAATGAATCCCATCCATACTGGCACATGATTAATGTTGGAACAGTAAGCACCTTGCACTTTGCTCTTGAATGTCATAATAATTTTGGTTAGATTTAATGTGTTTTAAAAAATGTTCCCACTTTTATTAAATTGATCCTTGTTAATTATAATCCAATAAATTTTAGAAGAGGCTTTAAAGGGTAATGATTTATGCATCTATGTTCAAAAATCAGAAATATCAGACAGCAAGCCAGTGAACTACTACTGAATTCAGAACATGCATTCGAGAAGTGATTTTGAACCCCTGTGCAAGCCAAATAGGGGGAGAAATATGTACAAGACATATTGCTATATCGTGACAAACCATAAAGAAGCTTTCAGCTATATAGCATCTTGACAGGCTATTCAAAATCAAGTGTTTAACCTCACTCTTTACCTTGATAATCAGGTCCCCCTCTTTGTTTCACACATATATTATGCCATACTTAACACAAAAAAGAAAAAAAAGGTAATATTTTCTTCACTGAGGACCAACTTTGTCATGATGCACCCCATCACTCTTCTTGTCTTTTATCATAAGAAAAGCATCCTGTACTTTCTTGTACAGCAAAGACCTTTCCTAGTGGTAGTCCTGATATCTGGAATAAGGATTTACGAGGCCAGTAAGCAAAGTGTAGTCTTGCCCCTCAAGAATAACTGCTAGTGTGTTAATCTGCCAAAATAACAACAATAACAACAAAAATTGGCAAACATAATATTTTTTTTCTGAAGTCCTGTCTCTCTAAAGATATGGGCTTTATTTACTTCCTCTGAGCAGTCAGTGTTCATGTTAGTGACACAACCTCAGTGATCCATTAATGTTCATAAAACTCTGTAACAGTACTCAAAAAGTATTCATAAGTATTCATATACTCAAAGATAGAAGTCAGGGCATATCCCTGTCAAAAGCAGCACCTTTTTTGCAATGCCCATTCCACAAATTTATTTATTCATTGCTCAGGCACAACTAGCATGATAGTCTTCTGAACGACACATACCTGCAAGACCTGGTGATTTTCATGCATTATCTATACGATGTACTTCTGTTAGATTGCCCTTTTCTTATCACTATTCAAACAGCCACTGCAGTTACTGAATTCCTCCTGGTATATTCCACTCAGCTGATGTGTCTCAAAAGAATTCTGTTGGTCTGCTGAAGAGCTGCATGTGAGATGCTAGAAGGAATGAGGAATGGTGAAGGGAAATTTCTAAAATGTCTAAAAACCCCAAGAAATATTAGATTCTATCAGATAAAATAAAAGTACCTGTGCAAACCTGGCTCTGAGTTTCGTAATTCTCTTAGTGCACTACTGATATTTCACAGCTCATTACCAAAATGCCTCAGAAAGGGCACTGCGAGGAAGTGAATGGTGATACTTGTCCGTAATGCCTTGAACTTTTCGTGAAGATGCATGTCGTGGGCATAGGCAGCGTGCACACTGCTTGTAGCAATGTTGGTGGCTGCATGCTACCAATAAAACTTTCAAGGTACAGAAATGGTCTGAGTTGGTTTCTGTTATTGTTGTTTTTCTGAGTTAGGGAAACAAAGGACCTGGGACTACTTCCACTGACTAACATGACAGCAAGAATCAGGAAAAAATAAGCTGGTGATAAACGTGATTATAAAGGTTATATTTTCTCTCAGAACCAGTTATATGTTGTACCACTCCTAAGATAAATGTGTAGTATATGTATATAATAAAAAGCAGGAAGAAACTGGTGAAATATTTGGGGCTGATTACATGCTGAATGTGTCAACTACAGAAATATTAGGCCGAATTTTCAGAAGCACCGCTACACATTGGTTTTGATTGTGCCACCCTTCAGCATTTCACTAGATCAAATGTCCTCAAATCACTGCATTTCCTGAGTAGATACCAGCCTTTATGCCCAAATTCAGTGAAAGAATAATAAGCGTAGCACAGGAAAGTGATTTTTTACTTCAGCTGATCACCAATTTAAACATGTACCCTACGCTGTATTTATCCTTACAGCAAAAAATTGTCTAACAATAGCCATTACTAGCAATAGGAACTCGGGATGAAGGGACCAGCTTAAAGAAAATCTGGAAATGAATGTGTCTTTTCAAAGCGCCTATGCTATTCAAAGGTCAGGCACATGCTGCTCTTTGCTTGCTTCTTAATAGCGAAGCAGTAAGCTTGTTTCATGGTAACAATAATAGCCACTATACCAAATTCAATCCAGCACTCTACATACAGTGATACTGACATCTGACGATACTTGTGACAGATTATTATGGTCCTCCATCATCAAAGTGCAGTAAAAATTCAAGGCTGCAGTAAAAATTAATCTGGCCATGGAACTGGCCTATAGTTATTCTTTTTTTCCCCCCAACTACTGCAACATTGCTGTATACAAATCATCAGACATGTCTTTGTGAGAGTATGAGACGTACATAAAACTTGCGAAGAGAAACACATGATTCTAACAAAATACTCAGAAACCAACTACTTAAAGTGGACTTTTTTACATCTCCGGTGTCATTACACACAGTAACATGAGTAAGTGACTTAGCAGTATCTAGGATGTTTGAAAACCTACCACCAGTGAGCTGGTAATAACATTTCATCTTTCATATAGAGATTACTGATTCAAAGTCTGGCCTGAGTCAATCTGACCATGAAAATGATTCTAATTTAATTGCTGCTTTGAAATAAGTCAGTAGTTTTAATGAAAACCCTAAGGACGACAGTCTTCATTACAAAACCACAGCCATCACTAGGACTCCTCTGGATCCTCAGAATAGGTGAAGGAACTGAATACCCAGAAGAAGAAACTGGTCATCGGCATCAAGCTAGGGAAAAGCTGGGGATGTTATGTGATGCTCCTGGTGGCAGGGCAGTGTAAGAAGGTGCATCTCTTGTCGATGGAAGACTTTTCTCTAAGACTTATCAAAAGGACTAATACCACATTCATTGCATAAAATACTGATTTGGAGGTCAAAAAAAAGTTCTATCTCCTGCTAAGGAGAGGATTCTAGCTATAAACCTATAGGGATGTAAAATATATCCTCGGGTTTTGCCTTGTTTGCTTAATCTCTTTTGTATTCCCAGTTTGTTGAGCATCTGTATAATCCGTACATGGTAATAATTTCATGCACAAACTTTAGTATGCACAGTGTTGCAGAAGTCGAACAAACCTTGTCAATCACAGAACACAGGAAAACCTGTTGGTGGAACAAATTTGCTGCATGCTTTAATTGTAGTCAAAGAGGCCTGGCTTCCCCTAGATTTTCATGGTTCGTTGTTCGGCTAGAATTTCTTCCATACATCTGAAATTTGCCCCAGGTTATATGATGTTTCGTGGTCCATCACAACATGGCACATTACCAATTGATACTACATAATCCATGATGAAAATATGCCTTTAATACTCCATGACAAATGGAAAGAATTTGAGTATCTTATTTAAAACAGTAGAGGGGAAATGGAATATGGCCCAGCTCTGTAGTTTAAATTCATCTTTTTCGTTAAAGAGAAAGGAGTGTACAAGTAAGGGGTATCTGAAACTCAGATTATCATAAGAGGGAGTCAATGTCTTAAGCTTTTCTCAGTTGGCTTACCCATTTTTTTAACTGCTTCCCACCCATACTTATTTCTATACTAAATGTGCAAGAATAATTTGGGATATGCTTTCATGATATTAAAATAGGCCTTCTGGAAAACTCATTTAGCATTTGAGTATAACACTTCTATGGAATTAGAAAAACAGGATAGAAAACTTTGCCCTTTTGAAATCAGTGAAAACGGCCCTGTTGACCATTCGAGACTGCAGTTGCGCCATTTTTAATTTTAACATTCCACAGCATGACAGATGCAATGCCAACACAAAGAAAGCTATATGGTCTCTACTCCAAACAGCAGGCATCGCCAAAGAGAAAATTTTTTATTACATTCTACAAACTAGTTTCAAGCTCTAGGGCCATGTTATTTTTAATAAATTCTATAGGCACTTAAAATATTATCCATAGATTCTCTCACTTTAATTACTTTTAAAAATCTATTATCCTTTTTTTTTTTTCAGGGATCTGCTTACTAACATTAACATTACAGCATTAATACTTTTTGGTTCAGGCTTGTTTGTAAGTAGTACAGTGTGACAGTACTGTAAGAGAATAATTAATTATAATTCAAAATGTATCCAAATATTTTGAAAAAGAAATAAATAGATTTGATTACTGTATATGATCGACTTAATGCACATGCTAGTAGATGTTTAAACACTTTGCATTTGCAACTGGAATTGAGCCTTTTTATTCTACCTGCAGCTGGGCTATGAACGGAGCGCATAAATAACAGGTGTTCCAGTTTCAGTGACTCATTTCTCAGCTTCCTGAGAGACAGTTAAGCCATTAAATATTTCTCAGATGAGCCTTACAATATAGGGTCTCGAATCAAAATGCTGTCATTGTGGCATGCCTCACGTTGAGATTAACCATCCTCTTACTTGAAGATTTTTCTTCCGTATCAGTGGTTGGCTCTTCTGGAACAGCCAATGTTCATGGCTCATACTAAACAGGTACAAAAAAAATCTCATGTTCTTTCACCAAAATTTGACTTTGTTTTCCTGATGTTGCACAATGCCTTTTAAAGGAAAGGTTTTAAGGAACTGAAGTGAGATAGGGCCTAGAAACCGTTCTACATTCTTCTGTGCTTTCCAGTTCTTCCCGTTTCTTCCCTCCTGTCCTTCCACCATGGGAGATGGATTGCATTGCATCAGTGCAGTGGCAGATGCCCAACAGTGCTACATTTAGCTGTTTGTAATAAACATTCCCTGAATGATGACAAATGTTTCTACCTTGAGAACAAAGTCTGATGCACTTCTCCTTTCTTTTTTTTGTTTTCCTGCCTGAATGAGGAAGAGACAAGAACCGAAAATCAATTCCAGGAATCTTTCATGACGCTGCAAAACATTGCCATTAAACTTAATTGTCACTGGTAAAGCTGGGATTATTTGTAGTCATATAAATCCACCTTTGTTGACTGAAGTTTTAATTACTGCATTTTGAGGCAGATTTTTTTTTGGTATAATAATACAGTTGAAGACCTTTCAAGATCATAATTAACTGGAAGACATAACATTGACTGAGAATCAAAACTAACTCAAAATCTACGTGAAACATGGTTACCTCATGGAACCAAAGCAGTAACTGTAAGAGAGTATTCTTCACTGTATATTCCTAGGTGATTCTGCCCCCCTATGCTGTTGAAATCGTTATCACAGACCTCTAAAGAAAAGACAAAAATCTTGCCCCTAAAGTCTGTAGAAGACTAAAATATCAGGGGAGTGACCAGTCAGTATCATGGAGAACTTTGTGCAGCTTGGTAAATAGTTTAATAAAACTACTTTTATTTCAACGTGGTGACAGGAAAACTCATTCATCTACAGGTAATGGGGAAAGAAATGAATCTGAAGATAAATAAATCAAGTGAACAAGCTCTCCCATGGTAATGCAATGCTTACATGTAACCCAGGAATTTATACTCAGAAAATGTCGGAAGGTTACATACTCCTACGTGTCATCCTGCTGGAATAATAAGCACAGATCTGGTGTCGACAATTTGATAAGGATTTTGAAAAATCAAAGACATTTCAGACAAGGTCCTCAAGGATGAATAAAATGGATACTCTTCCTCATGGAACTCATTGAATAAACTACTTAAGACACTGAAGACGGGTGAAAAATTACTTAGGTACCTACCTGGAGAACAGGAATTCAGTAATAATGGGCTCTTTGATCTCACAAATAAAGGTGTGACATTCTGAAGGCTCAGAGGGGCTGTTCTCACTGATTTCTAAAGGGCAAGGTTTTCTGTTCCGCTGGAGTGGCAGAGATATGGTCAGAATTAAAAGTGATAGGTTTGAAATTTCATCAGTTTTGAGGTCTTCAAGAAAAGGCTCCCATCCCTTATGACCACTGATGATTTTCATGCATGAGGTAGCTGACTATAGTGAGAAAGACACGGTTCTTTCAACTGCAAAAAGAAAAAGTCTTATGAGCAGGCTATTATTTTGGAACTCGGACACTTCTTACAGAAGCACAGTTGGAGCATCTCAGCTGGATGCTGAAATGGATTAATTCATAGGAACTTTTGAAGTCGGATCACTCAAAGAAATTGAAATGAGAGTGAGGCCTTGAAACATAAAATGCTCAAATATATTTGTTACATACACCAAGTCTCCAGTGCAGAAACGAGTCCGACACATGAAGGGTTTCTTTGTGTTAGTCAGCAGTGTCAGGTTGAGATGACAGTCCAGTGACTACCAGCCATATGCGAGGCCATTGGTCAGGTATGAGGTCAACCCAGGATGCCCGAGCAACGATTTGGGCAGAGGGACACCTCCAGTGTTTCTCAGGGCAGGGCCAGATGACTGGGGCAGAGCTTAAAGGAGGACTACAGGAAAGCTGGAGAGGGACTTTTTACAAGGGTGTGTAGTGATAGGAAAAGAGGAAATGGCTTTAAACTGAAAGAGGGAAGATTTAGATTAGATATAAGGGAGAAATTCTTCACTCTGAGGCTGGTGACGCACTGGAACAGGTTGCCCAGAGAAGTTGTGGATGCCCTATCCTTGGAAGTGTTCAAGGCCAGGTTGGATGAGGCTTTGAGCAACCTGGTGTAGTGGAGGGCGTCCCTGCCCATGGCAGTGGGATTGGATGATCTTTGAGGTCCCTTCCGAACCAAACCATTCTATGATTCTATGAAATGGGGCCCCTGGGCCATGGGCAGGGTGCAAAGGGAGGCCTCAGACAAAGCTGGTCAAGGCCAGTAAGGCTCTTTGAGGGCTGGACAGCAGCCTGATAAGGCTCAGCAATCAACATTTGGTTTGGTTTATGCCAGAGATCTTCTTGGGAAAGACGTCCTGAGCATGAGGATGTCCCATGCACAAGTACAGGCTGGGAGGACAATGGATTGAGAGCAGCCCTGAGGAAAAGGACTTGGGAGTGCTGGTGGATGAGAAGCTCAACACGAGCCGGCAATATGCGCTGGCAGCCCAGAAAGCCAACCATATCCTGGGCTGTATCAAAAGGACCGTGGCCAGCAGGTCGAGGGAAGTGATTCTGCCCCTCTACTCAGCTCTCGTGAGACCCCACCTGGAATACTGTGTTCAGCTCTGGGGTCCCCAACACGAGAAGGACATGGAGCTACTGGAACGAGTCCAGAGGAGGGCCACGAAGATGATCAGAGGGCTGGAGCACCTCTGCTATGAAGATAGGCTGAGAGAGTTGGGGCTGTTCAGCCTGGAGTAGAGAAGGCTCCGGGGTGATCTTATAGCAGCTTTCCAGTACCTAAAGGGGGCCTACAGGAAAGCTGGAGAGGGACTTTTTACAAGGGTGTGTAGTGATAGGGCAACAGACAATGGATTTAAACTGAAAGAGGGCAGATTTAGGTTAGATATAAGAAAGAAATTCTTTACATTGAGGGTGGTGAGGTACTGGAACAGGTTGCCCAGAGAAGTTGTGGATGCCCCATCCCTGGAGGTGTTCAAGGTCAGGTTGGATGAGGCTTTGGGAAACCTGGTGTAGTGGAGGGTTTCCCTGCCCATGGCAGGGGAGTCAGAACTAGATGATCTTTGAGGTCCTTTCCAACCCAAACCATTCTATGATTCTATGATTCTATGATTCTATGATGACATTTTCTGGCAAGATTGCTAATCTATATCTCTTACTACCATTAGTGAAAAGGGATCACCCATCCTTTCACAGTACTTATGAAGAGTAACGTTCTCATACAAGCATGACATTGTCTTCTGAGACCATTATTCCCTGATGCATAGCATCAGTTTATGAAGTGATGGCAGCTCTTGGATCATGAGATCACGTTAGGCTTTTTATCCTGCTATACTCCTTTCTTTATACAGCAGACATCGGGTTTTAGTAGTTTTCAGCATCCTGTCAAGTAAAATGTCAATGGATGACAACCTACATTTAATCATTGCCCTTCTGTAATTTAATCTAAATACAGATCAGTCTGGTTCTGCAGGTTATTTTACAGTGCTTTATTATTTTTGTATTGTTTTCTAACAACACTTTAGATTTGAGATAACAAGGATTGGCAGTTACACGACTCCACTCCTCACAAAAGAATTTTGCTGTCTACTAATTTTTGTGGCTTGTGTTTCATTCTTTCTCCATCAGAAAATAATTTGCTATGCGTAATTGCCTACTTAGTTGCAATATTTTTTAGTAAAGCTATCACAAGAAAGCGAAAATAGCAACCTAGGACAAATATTAGTCTTCAGCCAGCATAAACAAACCTATGCCTACCTTGCTCCGGGGATCCAACAATTTCTGTTGTGCCAATACAAGCTCTTTCATTTGGCTTGGCCCGTATCTTTGCATACATGACGCACTTAAAAATACTTCCTTTTCATTTCTTACATTTCCAATACCTAAGTTCCTTTTTTGTAGCTTTTGAAATAGTTTTTGTGCAACATCTTGGAAACATCATTTTAGCATATTTAGAGAAAATCTCATCTAGTATTGTTAGGATCATCCATAAATCAGTAGCAAGAGCTGGAAATAAGTTATTATTATATCGTTATTATTTTAGATCTTTATTTTAGGTATCGTAATACAACAGTAGTATTAGTACTTTCCTTAGTATCTCGCCCCCACCAGTAATCCAGATTACATCTGAGATGACAGTTTGATATGAGGCTTTGAGCAACCTGATCTAGTGGAGGGTGTTCCTGCCTATGGCAAGGGGTTGGAACTAGATGATCTTTGAGGTACCTTCCAACCCTAACCATTCTATGATTCTATGATATTTTTTCTTTATGAGGTCAACAGCCACATAGTCTGCCTTTAGACTTTGCTCTGTTGCACTTCTGCCAAACCTCCATGCCAGGGATGTCTGACCTTTTGAATCAAGGCTGGACACCTGTTCTGAAAACCTCTGCACTTTGCGCTCTCACACTACTTTCCTGTGTCTTATGGATGAAGTAGCAGCTCACAGGACTAAATAACTGGTAATGCATAAATGCATCTCAGAAATGTTAAAAATACTTTTTGGGCCAGATTAAATTGTCTGTTGCAGAGCCCTGCTATTGTGAATGTACCAACCAATGCATTTTTTCCCAGCTGTGAATTTGATCTGAAATCATATAGGTATAGCTGAAAAAAAGAAGCATCTATTCTCCGAGGTGTAGAAAGGGTGTTTGTGAAGAGCTTTTGCCAAGGGCAAGAAGTGGTTTATGGTTACCTTCCATCCACATCTCATAAATAACATTCTCATTAATAAAGACAAAAACTTTCTGCACCTAATTACTAAAGCCAAAGAGTCCCTCTCCATTTGCTCTAATCACCGTTCTGCATTTGTTAGCCTCTCTGAGGCAGTGATCTCTAGTTGTGACAATATAGTTATGAGAAACATGAAAATAAAAAAGAAAATACCTTTTGGCTTGTTAAAGCAGATAGGTGATGGCCTTAGCTGTACTTTCATTTCCCTGTACATATTATTGGGTTAGGTTCTTAATGAGGTATCTTATTTCCACCATATGAAATTTACATTTTTGTTTCTTTTTGGTTTATTCCAGAAGCTCTAAATCTTTTCAAAGCTGTCAGGAGTCACTTGCCAATCTACTGTTTTTCTCACATCAAAATTTCATCTATGTATACCTTAACAACCTCTAGACTGTCAGAAAGGCATATTTTCATGTGAAACATCTGTTAAAAGCAACTCAGATAGCGATCTACAAAAACAATGTTTCCCAATAGGGAGGAAAATGGTGGAAATGCTACTTTATTCTACTTTTGCATCAAGTGCAGCAAAAATTTCCCAACTTTTCTCTACAGAAATGTGGTGAAAAACATTTCCACTTTACAAGTTTTGGACCTATACAGAAGTGAAAGATTCCACCCTTTTTTCCACTGTGCTTCCTGCTCTGGCCAGGAAGTTGCACCTGTGCTACCCACTGTTTCACTTGCTTTCCTCCTGCAGCACAGTAACTGTCCTGTTCCAAAGCAGCTTCTATTTCAGGATGAAGGGTGTTCTCCTAGGAATTTGAACATGAGGGCACAGGAGAGCGGCAAATGGAAGGCAATGTGTTTTTCTGATCTATCTTCTGAAACCCACTGAGATCTTCCGAAGTCCTTGGAAGATCTACTCCAATGCTTTTGTCCCTTCCCAACATAGTCTCTGTGTGAGTGTTAAGTGCAAGATCTTAATTATGTGTTGCTCACTTAACCGTTACCAATTCCCGTACTGAGGTCGGTTGTGCATGGGCATGTGTTTCCTTCTGTCGGTTCTGCTAAAGGGTGAGAACCTCTTACAAAGAGACCATAACGAACAGCTGGGAAGCAGTAACATCTTAAAGCACCTGAACTGTTTGCTAAGCAAAGCTGAACGAAAGCCCTTAAATCAGTCACAAGTACTTATACTTTCTTTTTATTATTATTTTATTCTTGGTTTAAAAACATATCACTCATATTTTTCATTTTTATATGCAGCAATATTTCCCTCAAATTTCTATAGTACTTTCATGGTCAGCCTCCTCTACTAAAGCTACCTGAAAAGAATTAAAAACATTAAATGATTCTGAGCCAGCTCCTGTCAGAAGTAAAGTCAATTTCTGTCTCTTCTTTCTTCCAGGCACTACTTGTCAACTGAAAACAGCTACTTAAATCTTTCCTAGTTGTCTTCCACATTCATAGAGCTCTAGCTCCAGTGGGACTTTCTGCTGGCTGGTTCATTTCTCCCTACGGGAATTTTTTAGTTCATTTTATTGCCGATACCTTGTGTGATTCAGTGGTTACTCAGCACCAAATCCTCTGACAGAGTTTTGCTTCATTCAGCATCTGAATTTTAACTCTTCAGCACTTGCCACAATCCTTTGTACAGTTTCTGTGACCAGAGACCCAACTGGATCATGCGTAAGAACCTTTTAAAACACTTTTTTTTCACTTCATAGCATCTGCATTCATCGTTGCAGATGAATGCAACGAAAACTATGCTATGAAAGCTATCATGTTGCAACAGTAAAAATGAAACTAGGACTTGAATTACCACTTTTCTGAGTTACCTTTGACATGTTGCAGTTCATGGAGATTTTATTTTATTTTATTTTATTTTATTTTATTTTATTTTATTTTATTTTATTTTATTTTATTTTATTTTATTTTATTTTTATTTCAAGAATCAGGGACTTATGCTTTTGGATGACAGAAGTGTAAGTTCTGTTGACAGCCACTGTGGAGATCCAAGGGCTCACAAGTGTCTGCATGGTAACAACTGAGATGCTCCTAGACACACACTGATATATTACTATTGGTTTCTTGTCAAATGTGTTCCCCCAAGTGTAATTACACACAGACGTGAATACATTAAGCCCATTTCAACCACTACGTTCAGCCTCCTCAGCTCCTGCAAACAGACGTGCAAAAAACACTCCAACGTTTTTTCCTCACTCTTAAAAAGCCCCAGTATCTTTGCTTCCCACCTTTAAAGAAAATCAATATTTGGCAGCTGCCTTATGTTTTTGCTATGTTCCTGATTTCCCTCTGTTTTTGGCATCGCCAACACATTCTGCAATATGCTGCAGTGCCCTTAATAACATTTTGGAACAGCCTTGCTAGAAATGCCAGTTCACAGAGGATTGAATTAGCATGCATCATCTACACTGTGTACAGAATTATGAGTTTTCAGCCTTTCCCAATATTTTACTGTGGATATTTCTTTTCAGATGAGTTATACTCATGAGAGGAATGTCCCAATTTTGTGACACGTTTCACTTTTTTGTTTTGCTCTTACCTACTTTGGCTGAAACATTGCTGATGGCATGAAAAATTCTGCATTTCTTGACTGACCAGGAGTATTATGTTTATTATTTTAGTTCAGTATCGTGTTCCATTATTAATAAGCATATGTGCCATATACAGGTTGGCTATGTCTGTTCTTTGGCTCAATATCAACCATTTTCAGAGGCTGAAACTGGATTCTGAGCCTCCAGCTACCCAGATAAAAATAGGATCTGTAATTTGTCACAGGTGTTTGCTGGAACAATTCCAGCAATGGATACAACCCTAAAAATTGCAGAACAATGTTAGATTTACATGACATGGTGTGAACTCACTTTACCACTACTGGGATCTGTTTTTACAGTACTATGCTTTGTGACTCTATGTAACCACCTATGCTGTCTTCTAGATGTCATTTGACGCTGTTGTAAATACATCTTCATCTACCCAAACTGGACGTGCTATTCCAGATGCACTCTCATAAGTGTCAAACAGAGAAGGAGGATCACCTCCGTGGACCTGCTGGCTGCAGTCTTGCTAATACAGCTCAGGAACTGTTGGCTTTTCTGGCCACAGTCACATTACTGCCTCATATTCAACTTCTTGTCCTCCAGGATCGCCAGGTCCTTTTCAGAAAAGCTGTTTCCCAGACAGCTGACCCTCAGCCTGCATTGTTGCATGAGTTTATTCCATCCTAGATGCAAGATTTTCCATTTACCTTTGTTGAACTTCATGAAATTCATGACAGCCTGTTTCTCCAGCCTGTCAAAGTCCCTCTGAACAGCAGCCCTGCTCTCCAGTGTGTTGGTGGCTCCACCTCCCCAGTTTGGTGCCATCTGCAAACTTGCTGAGAATGCAGTCTGTCCCATCATCCAGGTCATCAATGAAGAGATTAAACACTGCTGGTCCCCATACTGATCCCTGAGGGACATCACCAGTTACTAGCTACCATACAAGTCACTTTGCATCACTGATCACAACCTGTTGAGCCCAATAGTCCAGACAATTTTCCACTCACCTTATCATCCATTTATCTAGCCCATATCTCACCAGTTTAGAGGTAAGAAGACTATGGGAGATTGTGTCAAAGGCTTGCTAAGTCAAGGTATACAACACACACTGCCTTCCCCTTGTGCACAACATCATCATAGAAAAGAAATGAAACTGGTCAGGCGTGGTTTGCCCTTAATAAACCATGCTGGCTGCTTGCAATCACCTTCTTGTCCTTCACACGTTTAAATACGGCTTCCAGGATGATTTGCTCCGGGACTGAGGTGAGACTAACCAGTCTGTAGTTACCTAGAAGCTCCTTCTTGCCCTTCCTGAGTATGGGTGCAATGTTTGCCTTTTTGCAGTCATCAGGAATCTCCCTGCTTTGAAACTGCCACGACCTTTCAAAAGCGTTAGCAGCATCACAACATTAACCAGCTTCTCCAGCACCCTTTGGTACATCCCATCTGGTGCCATGCAAATGTCCAAGTCGGTTAAGAGCTCCCTGATTCTGTCTTTTCCTACTGTGGGTACTGCTTCACACCTGTGGATTGATAGGAGGCTAAGGGACCTGGGAGGCCAGAAGGCAGATGTTACCAATGAAAACTGAGGAAAAAAACACACTGAGTACCTGAGCCTTTTCCACGTCTCTTGTCACAAGCTTCCCTGCCCCACTGAGCAATGAGCTCACATTCTCCTCTTCTTTCTGCTACTGGTGTGCTCCTTGAAACCTTTCTTGTTACCCTTTGCCTCCCTTTCTAGTTTCAAGTTCAGCTGCACTTTGTTTTTCCTGACTGTGTTCCTACACGCTTGAACAGCGTCTGTTCATTCCTCCCAAGTCTGTCCCTGCTTCCACCTTCTGTGTACTTCTTGTGTTTGAGCTCAGGCAGGAGCTCCATGTTCATCCATACTGGCCTTCTGCCACAATCGCTCAACTTTCTGAACATTGTGAGCTGTTCTTGTGTTCTGAGGAGGCTGTCCTTGAAGATCAGCCAGCTCTCCTGGGGCCTTTTGCCCTGCAGCACAGTTTCCCATGAAAGCCTCCCTGAACAGACAGACCTAAATCCGCTCTTCTGAAGTCCAGGGCTGTAATTCTGCTATTTATCTTGCTCACTTCTCTCAGGATTTTGAAATCCCCAGTCTCACAGTTGCTGCAGCTGAGGCTGCCCTCGACTTTCAGACCTGCAATCAGCTCTTCTTTGTTTTTTGAGCAGCAGGTCCAACATCTCCTCATTGGTTCACTGATCACCTGCATCAAGAAGCAGTTTTCAATACAGTCCAGAAATCTCACGGATTGCTTGTGCTATATTGTCCTTCCAGCAGATACTGGGGTGGTCAGAGTCATCTATGATCAACAGATCGTAGTGATTTTGAGGCTTTCTTCAGCTGCCTAAAGGAGGATTCATCTGCCTTCTCTTCTTGATCAAGTTACCTGTAAGGATATCTACTACAACATTGCCTGTGCAGATCCATCCCCTGATCCTTACTGTTGTGGAAACTGTAAGATCCATCCCCTGATCCTACTGTTGTAGAATTCAGCAGGTCTGGGAGCAGATGTCTGAGCTTTTGTGGTACTGGGGGGAAATGGTAGGCCATTAGTGTGGTATCACATGCCAGAGCACTTCATTGAGAAGCTGTCAGCACTATCAGCACTTCACCATTGATTGAAGCTGGCAGGCACCAACTGAGATGGAAAACAGAGGCTATAGAGTAACAGTGAAATTAGCGCTGGTGGGACTCAGCTCCGGATTATGACATCTAAATTTCAGTGTGTGGTTATACATGTGGGGTCAGCGTCTAATCTCGAGGTATGAACACAGCTCTTATCTGCACCTCGGTGCTCCTCAATTCTAGGTAAGGCAGCTGAAATAACAGTTGTGGAGATGGGCCACCTTTCATCAGTGAGAAAAGGAAAAGATCCCTACAGCGGGAAGACGATAACTAATAAAATGCTCACTGCAGAGCAGTAAGTGTTCGAGAATCCCTAAGAAGCAGCTACAGAGAAGCTTGCTGGAAAAAAGTCCCATGAGAGGTGGGTACTCCTGCGAAGGGGAGTTCGTACTGAGCTGGTTTGATATCACACACACTGCTATAGTGACGTAACTGGAGCCATCCAAGATGATTCAGGAATTTAAGTCTCTACATAGATCACTGCAGAGAGATTTACAATCTAATGGCAAAAAAAAAAGCTTTTACTAGCAATAATGGATAAGGATCTAAGTTTCTCTTTTGAAGCTCAGTGGTACTTATACGGTACATTATAAGACAATATATGAATTGCTATGTTGCACTATCTTTTATTGCAGAAGAAACAAATTCCCATGTTTTAAAATTTCTTCTAAAATTATTTACATTCTCCAGAATGTTAAACACTAACATTAAAGTTTCAGACAGTATTTTTATTTCAGGTAAGTGCCACAGGCCTAAATACAACACATTTTTTTCTCTCTCAGGTGCAGACAAGATTTTATGGGTCAGATATAAGTTTTTGATTTTTTTTCTTTCTGCTCCACATCTATGTGTAGTTGTTTTTTCTTCTGCCTTAGACACTTCCTTGTTACATAAGGCAGGAAAAAACTTGGCAAAGTTGGTGTTTCTTGTTATCTCTCTCTCTCTATTATTAGTCCCTCTACTCCTTCATTGTTTGTAGTCTCTTATGTGGGCTCTCTTTAACTCTTACAACACCTGATCAATCTCCAAATACCCGCCCAGCTCCTCCGCCTTTACTTCTGCTTGCTGCTTGTGTCAACAAGCAAGCCAGCTGCTTTCTCCTAAGATTATTTCACTAACCCCATGAAATCTACCCTCGGCTTATCAAAGGTGATAAATGCTTCTCACTCTCTCTATATGTTGCTATCGAGAACACCTACTCCTGGGCATTCCTACAAACCTGCCGGTCTTGTTCTCACCTTCTGGCAGCCTGGCTGAATTCAGACCTTTTCTCATCCTTTTTCTTGATTTGTTTTTTTGAAGGTGTTGGCAGCCCACAGTCCTCGCTATTTCAATTTAAAGTTCTGATTGTTCAGATATTTTGGAAGTCAGGATACTGATCCTACAACTCATAACTTCTCCAGCCAACACAGAGCACACATGTATGTGCATGGTAGTAAGCCCTTTAAAATGAAGGAAGGTATATATGTATGTCATGGTTTAGATCCAGCTGGCAACTAAGAACCACGCAGCCGCTCACTCACTCCTCTTCCATCGGTGGGATGGGGAGGAGAAAAATATAACAAAAGGTTTGTGAGGGAGAGATCACTCACCAATTATGGTCATGGGCAAAACAGACTCGGAGAAAAAAATCAGGTTTTTACCAGTCAGATCAGAGTAGGATAATGAGAAATAAACCCAAAACTTAAAAACACCTTCTCCCCACCCCTTCCTTCTTCCCAGGCTCAACTTTGCTCCCGATTTCTCTATGTCGACCCGCACAGTGCCACAGAGGGATGGGGAATGGGGGCTGCGGTTGGTTCATCGTGCATGGTTCTTGCCACTCCTTCCTCCTCAGGGGCAGAACTCCTCGCACTCTTCTCCTGCTCCAGTGGGAGGTCCCTCTCATGGGAGACAGTCCTCCATGAACTTCTCTGACAAGAGTCCTTCTTGTGGGCTACAGTCCATCATGAACTGCTCCAGCACAGGCTTCCCATGGAGCCACAGCCTTCTTTGGGTGCAGCCATCCACTCCGGTGTGGGGTTCTCCATGGGCTGTGAGTGGGTCTCTGCTTCACTGTGTCTCTCACGGCTGCAGGGGGGCTGCTGCCGTCTCACCACAGGCTGCAGGGGAATCCCAGCAACAGCACACCTCCTCCCACTCCATCTTCACCGACCTTGGTGTCTGTGTAGCCCTTTCTCTCAGGTCTCAGCCTTGTCTCTGCCGTAGCTGCGCCGGGCCAGACCGGCCTGATGAACCTCGGCAGCTCTGGCCGCAGGCAGCCACCTGCGCAGGAGGCTGGGGATGAGGCCCGTGCCTCCCCTCTCTCTCCGCTGCAGCTGTTTTTTCCCTCTTCTTAAATATGTTATCACCAAGGCACTACCACCGTCGGTCATCGGCTCGGCCCTGGCCAGAGGCACGTTTGACTTGGAGCAGGGGAAGCTTCCAGCAGCTTCTCACGGGAGCCACCCCTGTATGCCCTCCCCCACTACCAAACCCCCGCTGCAGGAACCCAACACAACCTAAAAGGAAGTACATTTTCAACTATGTTGCTATATCTGTTACAATAACAGCAATGATTCTCACACTGGATTATCACAAAAACTAGCAACTTCCTTCTCCACTGGAATCCGCGGTAATATTATGTCTCAAATACACTTTTGCAAAATTTCATGATCCAGTCCATGACAGTTACTACAAGCAACTGTAAAATATGAAGCTTTTTCACAAAAACCCATACTAGTACCAAATGACATTCAATCTACTGTATGTACTGTAAAATCGCCCTTTGTGATTGTGGATAATAACAAGGTTTTACTGCGCAGGTGGTTTATGTTGTCCACAAAAACTGGTGATAAAAACACAACATTCAGATCAGGCTGACATTAGGAATGAGTGTAGATTATCAAGCACAATATGGCAGCTAATTTAAATCACAAAGACTAATTGAATCCCATTTTTCTCACCTGTTGTGGGTGTTTATATAATAACATGTCTCTTAATCTGCTGAACCCCAGTTCAATCTCTCATCTTGATGGTTCAGAAATTGACTTGACAAGAAGAGTGTCAGGAGGTATGTTCATGTTAATTCAGCCAAGTTGCTCTCTTCCCTCCCAAAAGTAAAGGGTCTTGAGAAAGACCATTCTGAGATCTTGACTGCTATAAAGAAGAGCGAGGATACCTGTGCATTCCTGTCTGGAGGATATATGACTGATGTCTAGGAAAAGCCTGGCTAGTTCTCACAGTCATAGGTAACTAACTGGCCCAAATGTTACCTTGCCACAGTTTACAGAAGCTGCAGCTTTCACTTCAGCTAAATCTCAGTTTGGGGATTATTTTTTTAAAAGTATTTTATATGGTTTCTTTTACTCACATAGCTGATTATGTAAATGTGTAAGCTAATATTCAATATGCTTTCTATTAAAAAACCCAACCAAACAAACAACAAAACCAACCACCTTGACTCCCAATTGGCTTATTTTATGTCATGAATATATCACGTGCATTCTATACTATCTCTCTCCAAAAATCACACAGCCTGGAACTGCTTCTGATAGTTTTACTAAAAGCTCTGTGTCTCCTTACAGAAGAGCAAGCCCCATTTATTTCCATGATGCCACCTCTGGATAGGGATGTACTCAATATAAATTAAGCTATCCAAAACCTGGTTCACTGACATGGTTAATAATTTATTGCAAGTTTTCAGTGCATCCTTCTCATAGAATCAAAGACAAGCTCCTATAAAACACAACGCAGGAATGTATGGAGAAATTTCCAGCATGTCTTGCAAGCGCTTTCAGATCATCTGTAACAAAAGGTATGAGGCTATTAGAGAGGTTCTTTACTCTAAAGACAGAAAATATATAGTGCACACACTAACTGATGCAGGTACAGGTAATTAAGTTGGTCAAGTTCTGTCTTACGTATTCTGGTGAAATCGTAATAATTTCACTCATTTCAGTAGGCTTCTTCTAGTCTTTAATATTGTAAAGGAGAATTTCAGCAGTCTGTATGAGTTAGAGATGCAGATTCATTAGTGTCAGAAAATGACATTAGTGTAGTGTCTGAAAATTACTTCCTCCTTTGTGAAGCCTGCCTCGCCAGGAAGATATTTACTTTAAACAAAACCCAAACTTGGAGCCAAAGATTTCCCATGATCAAATCTGCCAGCTTGAAAGACATCCTTTCTTAGTTTCCTTCCTCCCACCACGTGCCCACTATACACGAGTCTCACAGATTAGAAAATATTGCTCCGTATCATGGATTCATGACGAGTTTTTTCATCCAAATTAACCTTTGCAGGCTCCATTACTTTCCTGTCAACCTCCCGGTTACTGTCATAATCAGATTTCTGAAGGTTTAGTTGTATTTGAGAGACACAAAACTGAAACGGGCATTTAATCGCTCTAGCCAGAGCTCTGGAAGAACGCCGTCATGAATATTGAGTGGGCACATGCTGATATATGCTACAAAATGGTGACAACGGAGCTTTCTTCTTATATGTTCAGAGTTCAGCCTCGCTGGCTCATAGGGAGAAAAAGTATGGTCACAATCTTTCCTTATCTCCACTTGTGTCACGATACGTAGGTAAACTGCTCCAGAAAGGCTTTTAACAGGGTTTAATACAAGAAGTCCTATTTGGAGAATATGTAAGCTAGGGAAGAGAAGTTCTGCATTAAACATCTGAATAGGTACCTCAACAAGCTAGCATTGAACAAGTAATTTTGCGTCTCCTTTGGAGAGAGGAAGAAAATCTTCCTTTTGCTCTCTCGTTCTTCAAACGCAGATTGAATATGAGGCTGAAGACAGCGAGATGTTCAGTTGCCTCTGTGAAGAGCCAAACAAAGCTGTTAAGATGAAGGAGGAGTTTGATTCTATGAGAAGGCCTGGTTTCATGATGAAGAGAAGAAGGTGCCATCTGCCAGCAGTCCAAGTGCCCTAAAGATAGGACTTCCAGGAAAACACACATTTGAATTTCTCTCCATCGGTCAAGTTTTTGCTCTTGAAATGAGGTATGTTAATAATTATTGTATGAATTAAACAAGCAACGACATCCTAGGAGCTCAGAAAGCTTAACTGTCAGTCATGTTAAAGGCTTCCACTTAAAGGTACTGCAGGGTAATCTGAAGTGATAAGAATGCACTTGCCATCTCTTTGAAAAACTTAACAGATTGGGTTCCAAGCGTTTCCAGAGTTGTGAAGCACAACTCTTGATAACACTGTTGATTTCCATGAGATATCTGAGATATCTCTGACATACTGGTCACTGTATGTTAAATAGCCAAGGACAAAGCTTATGAAGAAGACAGACATAAATTTAGTGCACCTTGCTTGCACTTTAGCTTCTCCACTACCAGTTTCTTCAGATAAAGGGAAGGATATAACCATTGGCCTTCAGTCTGCCAAAACATCAAAGCACTGGAAAAGTGTTACTTGTTTAAAATCACATTGCAAACAGCTACAGTTAATGTGTGGAAGACATTTATTGTAAACATAGTGTCTGTAGTGGAAAGATGTTCTCTTGAAAAAATACCATTTCTGACCATGAGAGCAAAAGGCAATATACAGATTGTGAGTTTGCTACGGAAAGGGGGATATGTGAAACTGTAATAATTTTCTTATTCTTTTTACCATCTTTTATCTCAGCAGAAGCTTCATCAGTGGATATGTTCACCACATTGCCATGAAAGTTCTTTTCAGTCTTTAACTTTACATCCCTCTGCTTAATAATCGCAGCATTTTTATATACTGTGCTTGAAGATTATTTTGTAAAACTACTGCTTTTGTCAATCAATCAGCAGTATTTCTTCTGACTTTCACAAATGTCAAACATATTTGAACTCCTGCATTTTCTTTAAAACACAGGTTTTTAAGTAATGTTAAAAATAATTACTGTCATCTCACACTGCTTAGTAACTGATTCAACTTCAAAAGAAATTGTATTTTTCATACTTTGCTTAACATACACCTGCATCATCCACAAATAGCGTTTTTCTAGGTACAGAAGGTAGAGACTGTAGGTTCCGCCACCCATCCCAGCTGAGACATTCACTTATGTTTGAAAAGGACTCCATGCACAAAGTTTATGCCTGTCCTCTAATCAGAGACTTAGTTACATATTCAAACTGAATGTGGTACGGTTCACAAAAAGGGTAATGAATGGAAGGCTTAAAGAGCTCCCTCCCTGACAAGAGAATCCCAAGGGAGGTTTCTGGGCTGAGGGACCACAGTCCCACCAAAGCACACTGCAGTGCCCCACAGCTGCTGTAGCCCTGAGGCCAGGCAGCATCATGCAGAGGGAGATTTTCGAATGATTGATAGCCAGTGGAGCTTCAGTGCCTAATTAATGTTTATACCTTTGGGAAAGAAATCCCCTGCTGTCAGTATTGTCGACAACCTGGCTCAAATTTCTCTTTTCTCAACAGTAGCAAAAATGCTGCTAGATCCACCTGAAGGAATCCTGTTTGGCAGAAACAATGCACAGAAAACTCAGGCAGTCCCTCAGTGTGCCAGCAATGATCCAGATCCACTGACCAACAATCCAGATTAAAGGCTGTAACGTCCTGCTAATGCTACGAAACCATTTCCTATGCTTTGCTGCTTAGAGTGACCACTCCTTTGCTGGTCTGCAAAGCCAGTATTGTGCTGCCGTGTATCAGCACTCGACACCTTTGGAAACCGTACCTGTGGAAATCATTCTGAGGATCAATTAATCCCAGGAGAATTAACTCAGGATCCGATCCCACCATGTCCTGCACGCCCTTGGCTCCCAACTTGGGAGATGCTCAGTGACAGGTAGAATTGGGAGACCTCAAGGCCTGCTCCTGGTCTCGCAAAAATCAACTGCAGAACTTGAAACGCCTTGTGTCGTGAAAGATCAGAGTCTCTCTGGGAAAAAAAAGAAGATACAAACAAGCAAATCTGTGATACCTTTGCACAAAAGAACGTTCAGTGCCACTGCGTAAAGTGAAAATTCACTGGAAATTTTCTTCAGGCTTACATGCGCAATAATTTTACACAGAGAATATTATAATGATGGCTAATAGTACATCTCCAAAATATCACATAAAATACTTACTGCTGAGATCAACGGTGAGTAAAAGCACTGAAATGACAGCCTTTCAATTCAAATAAAGCATAGTATTAAAATTCTGGTGGTTGAGTTTGGAAACAAAAATGGTCAGCTTCTGACTGATGTAGTCACCTCTCTGGCTGAGTGTCAAAATAGGTCAATAGAGCTTTCTTTTCACAATAGCTAGAAACAAATGGAAACTTTGCCGTGTTCCAGCCCAGCTCAGTAGGAAAAGAGACATTCTCACTGTCATGTAGCTTTTATACTTGTTACATGATACTCAGTGATATTAAATGACAGCTGGCAGGTTTTCAGCAAAGGAAAATACTCTCGTCCCTGAGGGTGGCACCACCCCTTGCAGGCTCGCACCTTAAACCTTACAGCCCAGCAATGTAAAACACCGCAGCACCTCAAGGTTCAGCTCAGCCAAGCGTGGCAAGGTCAGTCGGCGGAGCAGGAGGAGGGCAGGGGAGGAAGGCGGGGGTGGAGATGGCAGCCTGACCATAACCCGGGAGAGTAGGGCTCAGTTTCTAATGGCAACAATCTCAAAAGCTTCTCTGTGCACAGCTTCGTAATTAAGTGTTAAATAAAAGTGCTGTGCTGCGAACAGTGCATCCTCCCTTACAAATTCTGACTTCATCTTCAGAACTGGTAGTCTATTAAGTAATTCAGTCTGAAAATTCCTAACACTTAAGCAGGGACTGTGAAATTAAGACATGGTCCGAGTCTCAACACTGTTAAACACTGTGATTTCCTTCACTGAGTATTGCTTGTGATCACTGTGTTCCTACTGCTTGGAACCACGCCTCCACGTTAATACATTGCTAGGACATTTTCTAAATGCATGTCTAGCTTACTTTTAAAAACCAAGGCGAACTTGGTCAGAGTGATAGTATACAATCAGAGGAGCTTTGCACAGAAACAAAAAGGCGCAAGTGGAACGAAGGTCAAAAAAAGTGTAACGTCTTTAAAACTTGCAGCAGACCTTTTCCCTAGCGTGGAAAATAATCCTTTCGAAAGCAGGCACTCAGCCATATAACAAATCTGCGACAAAGCAAGGCTACCAGCAAAACTGAGTACTTTTGTAGGAAAGGCAGAACTCACACCTTAGAACCTGAAAGAAAAAGTAATACTCTAAAACATCTAAATGATTATATATTATTCATCATAATGCTTTCGTGATTACAATTAGTACAAACCCATTTGCTGTGCTTCCAAACATTGGTGGGAATGTTGACATGTTTGCATCAATGTAACAGATTTGTGTATTTTCCTTACAGCAAGCTATTATTTCTAAAGCGGTGTAGGAACAGGAAACAGGAAAGCAGACATCTGAAAAAGGGGCTGAGCTACTATATGGTTTATAGCTATCACTATTTTTGTGCATTTGGAGAAAATTATATGTAAACTGCATTAGAGTGAGATTTTAACATCTTTATGCTCAAACGTGATTTTGTGAGTAGTGGATTCCGTGTCACAAATGCTACCGAGTGTGCTGTGCGTGCTCTGGACGAATGTATTTCAGTGTTGGGTGGATTAGTGAACTAAAGGAGGCGTGGTTCAGAAAGAGGTTACTTCTGCAATTTGAATTCCTCACACTATAGGTGTGTACCCTCGGTGCCCTGTAGCACCGTATCCCATTTCTCAGGTAACCGCTCAGAAACGTCTTTCTGCTCTGCCTTTTTCTTTTGTGTATGTATGCGTGCCTCTATGTGTGGTGGTAATGAAGGGAGCAGGGGGGAAGAAAAGAGGGTTGGGCTCAATATGTCTTCCATGACTTTAAGGATCTGAGGCCCAGAGCTAAAATAATGGCACTGTTTTTCCTTTCCTCCTTGGGGAAAACGACTACCATTAATTAAACAAGGCAGCTTTTCCCATTCAGCGAGAGGTGTTCACTAGCAGAGTTTTGGCTTCAGGCCACTGGGGGGAAAAAAAAAAAAAAGAAAAAAATCACCAGACCACCTCATCCTGCTTCCAAATTAAGAACAGCTAATTCTTTTATTTTAGCTTTTTTTTTTTTTCCCCAAAAATGGTCCCCCACCCCCAGGAGGTGGCACTGCCCTCCCTCCGCGGTGGCACCCGCGGGTGAGAGCGCAGGCTGCGCGGGGCGCGGCGGCGGAACTCCAGCTAAAGGCGCTGGAACTCCAGCTAAAGGAGCTGGCAGTCCAGCTTAAGGCGCTGGCACCGCCGCGCCGCCTCTCCCCCTGCTTCTCCCGGCAGGCGGGAGGGCGGCCACCTCCCCGCCCTCCTCTCCGGGCCGCTCGACCCTTCGCCGCGCCCCTCCGCACATCTGCACCCCGGGCACAAGAGCGACTTGTGTGCGGGGCCCGGCTGCCGGATGAAGCCCGCCTTTGTCCGCCCTCGCACCCCCGGCGGAGAGGCGAGGCGCGACGCCGCGCATACCAACGACCGCCTCCCCGCCTCCTCCCTCGGGCCCGCCCGGCGATCCCGCGCAGCCGTCAGGCCCGAGGCGGCCCGCCCGCGCGTTGCCGTGGCAACGGCGAGGCCTGCGGGGCGGCGGCCGCCCTGCCCTGCCCTGCCCTGCCCGGCCCGCCCAGCCCCGCGGGGAGGGGAAGCCCTGCGAGCAGCCCCCATGGTGGGGCTGGAAGCGGTCGGTGCAGCTCTGCGGTGTGCCTGCCGAAACCTGCCGCCCCAGCGCCTGCGAGCTGCTTGCTGAGCTCAGGCGTGTGTCCCTCCCCGCCCCGAGGCTGCGGCCTCCGCCGGCCGCGGCGGGCCGGGGAGGGGGGGTCGCTTTGGGCGCGCTCGCATTCCTGTACCCCCTCTGGGTTAAAGCGGTGGAAACAGCGCTGCCCCTTTCCCCGACTGAACGCTGCTAAACGCCGCTTCGCTACTGCAGCCGGAGGACTGACACGAAATTCGCCCCTCCAGAGGTTTTTGGTACCGTCCCCGGGCTCTTCCCCGGCTTACTCGGGGGAGCGGAGCGAGGGGCGAGCGGCAGAGCGGCTCCTTCAGCCAGCGCCGGGGGCGGCCGTGCTCGCGGAGCTGCTGAGCTCTCCGCCGACGACTCCTGGAGCTGGATTTCCGTACTGAGCTTTTTCAGCTCCAGACAGACAGACACAGTGTATTTACAAACAGTTTTCTGCTGGGGAGAGTTAAATTGCCAGCTTTATGCGGTTATATAATATTTGCTGGGTTTTGTGTGGTAGGTTATGTTTTTTTTTTTTCCTTCAAGATTTGTCATGACAGACCGAAAATAAAGCAGGAGGGAGCAGAAAAATATCTGGTCTGAACTGCACTTACGAACTGAATTCTCTGCTCCGATGAGATCATTTGTGAGATAGGTTCTGATTTGGTAAGCTATTTAACATGAAATTGGAGAGAAAAATAAAAGACGATAGGAGATTAAACAGTACTTTTTGAAAAAGCTAAAAGTCAGCAAAAATAAGACCAAAGATAAATACCATAAATTAATTTCTTTCTGTGCTACTGTAAAAGCAATAAGCAGTTTAGTCTAAGAGTGGGCTATGAACCCTTTGAAGGAATCGTGTTACGTATGTGCAGTCATAAATTAAAGTGAAGTCCTGGCGCTCAGAAGAGTGGCATTGCTTTCCTGTGTGCTTTTATTTTATCTTATGACTTAGTGTATCATGTCATTTACACTACGTAATACGTAACGGACCCCAAAAATACTAATTCTCTTAAGAGGCTGCTGTTTATTTAAATATGTGATCCCCAAGCATTTATGGAGAGTGATACGAGCTAAACCTCACTGTCTGATTTCCTAAGTAAATGATTTTAGGGATCATTTGTATTCAAAAAAACCATTCTCAGCTGGCTTTCTGGTTTTACTTAGCAATGTATCCCTGTTGTACTTGGCAAGGTTGCTGTCGTACAAACTGAATGAAAGATGACAAAAGGCAAAGATTGAAGAAGAGCACTGTGGATTTTAAAAGACACTCAGTTCTGCAGTGCCATTTCTCTCTTTCTCACTGTATTCTCTCCAGCAGCTTAAAGAACTGCTGCCGTAGGTAAATCAAGTTGTGCAGATGGAGCCGATGTTTAGTAAGACACGCAGCTTTAGTAAGTCACCAGTAGAACAAAGTGATCTTTCATGTTCGAATAAATGCAGTTGTTCTTACTGCTTTCTTGGACAACAACGTTATCTGAAGAGTAGCTTGGAGCATCCGCCTAAGAGCTAAGCGTATCTGAAAAAAACACTAAGTATTCAGTCAGTAGTCATGATGCTGGGGTAGTCTTCCTTTGAGAGAAACAGGTACTTGTTAAAACGTTAAAAGCACCTCTTTTTAACAAGCAAATCCTGACATGACATGCCTGTAATTTTTTTCTCATTACACTTTGTAAAAAGGGAATAATACTGTAGGGAGTAATAGAAATATGTGTGGGTGTGGTGGGGAAGGGGAAGCACTGTCTGGAGAAAAAGTTTCAGAGAAACTCAGAGTACGTCCAGCCAGGATGCTGATGGGGTCATAAGAGAAACCAAAGTGAGAAAGAATCTAGGAGCCTTACCAGAGACCTACTGCTTGTCCCCAACATTTCAAAATGGGGTTTTAAGTCTGAGAAATAAGTTCAAAAATGAATTATCTATACTCTGTGGTTCCCAAGGTATTTGAGAGTGTCTTTAATGTTTCCACTCTAAAAGGGGGTTAGTTCTTTTCTCTGTACACTGCATTTCAAAGGCAGTCCCCTAGAGTGAAGTTCAGCTTTGGCTTCGAGCGTAGAAATTTAGCTATGAGAATGTGAGTGAGGTATCTTGACTTTCCATTGCAGACAGCGGGGGTGGGGTTCAGGGTCCCCCACAAGAGCCATTTGAACCTTGTGCTTTCATACAGTGAAAGGGGGCCTTCGCATACAGCACGATGAGACTTCTGGACAGGCAACTGGAGGCCAGGCAGGATTAGCCAGGACAACTCAAACAGCACAAGATGCCTATTTAGGCAGCTTAACCCAAAACACTCAAAGGAGTTTGAATCCTAAAGTAGATGTTTCCATTTGGTCAGATGAGTAAGTCTGCATACCCCACTGAGAAGACCTTAACGACCAAGACAGTGACTTGGACACCTAGCTCACATCAAGACGTCTGTGCTTAGGATCTTGAATTCAGGTGTTGAATCCTGTCCCTGCAGGCTTAATTTACTTGACTAGAGACTTGTGACCAGCGTTGTTTGAGACAGTCATACAGCACTGTCAGTTATCGCATGGGATCTAAGGAAGACCCATATCTTTGGAGTGGCAGCCAGACCGTGCATTCAGCTTGACTGAAGCTCTTTTTGTGTGAAAACACCTCTGAAAACTAAATTCTTCAAATATTTTCTGAGAAAATACCTCTCTTTTCAAGTCTCCTTTTTTTCCAGCCACAAAGAAGTTTTATATACAGCCTCAATCTTTTCTAGAAATTCAGAGCTGTCTAAGCCTAAGTGTGAATGAAATAAAACAAGACCTTTCTTTTCCAGAATCTTTATTACTATAGAAAACAGACCTTTGTTAAATGGGCAAAAAGGGTGGGGAAGAGAACCTGAGTGCCATTTAAGAAACTGAAAAGTGTCAGGAAAACTTGCTGTTCTGTGAAGTTAAGAGTTTGATCAAAACCTTTACAAGACAGAGGGCTGAAAGCATTCAGCGTGAGTGGTTTCATTCAGGAAAGGACTGGAAGTGAAGAAGGGTAAAGGAAAACCAGTGTAATACATCGGAGAGTAACAGCAAAACCACGTCTACAAACATTGGGAAGAAGCCCCCGGAAAATAACAGGCAAACACGCTTTTCTAAGAAGGCAACACAGAGAAAGAAAACCTGCTACACATTGGACGCGTCTTTCCGAGATTATTCACTGTTGAGTTTAACATTGATTTGAATAGAAGGGTGGGAGAAGACCCATCTCTAGTTGCAGATATCCCCTACCACTTCTTTTCTTTATGACATTTCTTTATTTCTATTCCCTCAGAGAAGCATTCTCACAGTTAACTCCAGAATTTCTCTTATTCTTCCATCTTTTTTTCCTCTGAAAATGAAAAGACTTCTTCTGTCTTCAGAGGACTTTTTTATGTGACAGAAAGTCAGGTCATCTTTTTATTCTTTTCAATATTTTATGAGAAGCTTGGCAGGCTTTAGAGATTCTGTAAGTTTTAGGACTGAGAGAGAAGTGAGTCAACCTTATGCTCTTGTGCCAAGAGAGAATGCACTTTTCCTGGTGAAATGTCTAAGCCAGCCACCTGAACATCCTCCAGCCTTTTCACTTTTTCACATCAGTATCAGCTTGAAGTCACAGCTGCCGTAGATACCGTCACGGGGCTGAAGCCAGTAAAAGAGTTAAAGCATCTACAGCAGGACTTAAGTGGAATTGCATTGTTTGAGCTCGGACTGGTGATCCAAAAGCCAGCTGTTCATCTGCTGCCTAGCTTGATTAGATGCCTTCCTGTAGGACTGTGAAGTTCTTGAGACACTTACAGCCAAATTAAAGAGCTCAATACCTTTATTTTGTCTAAATTAAGGGGAAGGTTGGGAAAGCAGGCTATGCTCTATCTACAAATGCTTGAGGGACCCAATCTGTTAGATATTTTTGAAGCATGCCTAATGGATTAGGCCTCACAAAAATGCAATGGATGCTTTCCCCTGAAACATAGCTGAAGAGGAGGCAGTAGTGCTTCCATGCCAAATGCACATCCACGCACGCATGCACACCAGATACAGCACCAAATGTTCAGGGCACTCTCGCTCCCAGAAATGGGGAATGTAACACTCTTCTCAACCTGAAAAATTCAGTGGATATTGGCTACCTTTCACTCATTTAATATTAGAGTTCTGCTAGAAGCAAGGACCGAAGCTTACAAATGCCACTTTCCTGCTGGTCGCTGTAGCACCTGGATTACAATGTCATGATCTATCAATGTCAAAGTTCTCCCCAACTTTGCTGTACAGAGGGACAGAAAGTCCATCTATCCTAGTTAGTTATGTGGCTGATTATTAGGACCCTTATTTGTTAGGTAGCTCACGTCTGTGAGCTGAACCATTTGCTGAAAGGACATGGAACCTGAACCTTGCAGTTGAGGGGTGGGCACCACACCTTATGTTAAAAGTGTATGTTGGCATCAATTCTGGTTACATTTTAACAACAAAACAAAACAAAAAACCCATGAGTTCTGTTATGTTTCTTCAGGAGATAATCTGGATACTGTGTCTTCAAAAGACAGAGGAACTTTTCTATAGTCCTGACTAATCTGAGTTCCACATAGGGATGGATGTAAGGTAGGCTTATGTGGTCAGTATTTCTTACTCCCTGGCTCTCAGTAGCTCCTCACTCAATGTGCTGGCTGTTTGAGATAATTCTTGAGAGCTTCCTAAGGATTCCTACATGGGGAGTAGCTGCTTAATGCAGGTTTTGAGGGCAAGAGCAGGTCATGCTGCATGTAAGCATGAAGTGACCAAACCACATTGTATCTGCTGTTTCTTAAACTGTTTTTGTTAGAAATGTTGCTCTAGTTTTTCCTCTTCCAGCACATACTTCTCTCCTTCAGATCATTGAAAGGAGATGTTGCTTTGATCAGGCTTGATCCTTTCGTAGGTGTCCAGTCATCTTTCATTGCCGTGTGACTTCGTGACAAGCTTTGCTCGTTTTACAAGATGGTCAGCTGTTTGGTTACCAGTCCTTCTTGGGTGGGCTGGGCATGTCATGTGCATCCATCTGAGTAAGAGATTGTCAAGGGATAACAATCCTCCACTGTTAGCCCTGTAGCAGTTCAAGCTGGAGGTAAAACATTGGGAGGGGCACAGACCAACCTTGTAATCAAAATGTTTGCAGAGAGACAGAAAACAGAAGAAAAAATATTTATCAATCGTTCATTGTTTACCTAAGTAATCACTTTAGCAGATAATGCTTTTGGAATTAGTAATTACCTGTGAAATTGTAGTATCTTTTCAGCTGGTTAACTGTTGTTTTCTATCTCTGAAGAATTTATCTTTCTGAAAATTTTCTACTGCATATTCTGAAATGGCATTTTCTCCTTTATTGTTCTAGAAATTTGAATCTGAACTTAGCCAGACAGATCATCCCTCTGCATTTCAAATTCAACATCCCAGGAGCTTTATGTTTTCTCTCTGTCCATCTGCTGACAGGAGGAGTTTTAGCGAGTGTTTGAGTTTGCATATGAGGGCATGTGGAGAAACAAATTAGAAGGTAAGAAATTACCATTCTTCAGACTCCTTTTTTTTTTTTTCCTTTTGTTTTTCTTTGTTTCCCAGTAAGAGGTACAAAGATAAGTGGCAGCACATGGCTTGTAGCTGCAGTATTATAGCAGCCCTCCCATGTGGCCAGTTCAAAAGCTAAGTAATAGTTCTGATACTGGCTAATCTGGCAAAAGGATTCCGATGGGTGGATGTGAGAATAACATCTGCCTTTCAAATCTTACGCTTGCCAACATAGACATGTGAGGGTTTTTTGTTGTTCCAAGAACCTCTGAAGCATAGAGAAGGTAAAGGTCCTATGAATTGGAACCACCTGCTTGAACTAATGTTTTGGCAAGCTCCTGTTTTCCTGGAATGGATTCAGAGTATTCTGGGCTATGTGGAATGGGAAAACTCCACAAAAATTACTTACGGCCCCATAAATATTTTCTATGCTATTGTGTTCAGATGGGAAGAGTGTAGTGAACAGGCCTAGTAAGTGTGAAGCACATACTGTGTCTGTGTGACCACTCCCTTTACTACATAGTCTATTGTATTCCCGTCTGACACAATAGGTACAGAGCTTAGAGATCTAGAGGGGAGCAACTTTCAAACCTGATGCTGCACATAGCACAGTGGATGCATTTGCTATCGTGTTGAATCCTCTATTTCATGGTTGCAGTATTTGTTTTAGAGTAGGTGCGCTGAACAACGTTGAAAGTTTCTGAGAATCCCTGTCATACTTAGATTTATGTATACAGCCTGTATGTCGCTCGCACCATACTTTAGTGTGAATGGCTTCTTTTTCTATCAAAGACTTGTTACAACCCTTACAGAATAGCCCTGCTGAAGGCTTGCTTGTTTATCCTTCAAAGGAAAGACAGCAACAGGATGTCCTCAAATATTTATGAATTCATGTTAAAAATGACAAACATATGAAAAGAGTACACTTTGTAAACATTTTGTCTTTTCAAGCAAGATAAAAAAAAGTTAAATACCTACCATTCACAAAATCAAGATGGAGTTGTACCTCAACGTTTAAATAATTAAAAACTAAACCATTTAAGTTTTTTATAACCATGGACCTAAAATGTGCTGTAAGGTTTGTAAAACAAACCAAAGATCTCCTTGATCTGAGGACACTCATAGCCCTTTTGACCAGTAGCACGCTCATAAATGCTTAATTTATGCAAAGTGAAACGTTCAACAGAGAACTAGAAAGCCTAAGCCAGAACGCCATCGAGTAGATCGGTCAGGATATTTCCCAGGAGGTTCACATGGCTGCTCTGAATCAGGCATGAAAGGTGTTAACATTCATATTTCTATAGCTCTTAGACAGGATATGCAGTATAAGAGTGGCATTACTTTTATGAATTTTGTAAATAACGTGTACAGTCTCAGTCAGGATCATTCTATACTTGACTTTTCTTGGTTGGTCAGATTTTTGCTGAGCTGCTCCACCAGCCATCAAGGAAGTGCAGCTGAAATAAGTTTCCGACATGTATGTCCAGATACCTAAAGCTGTCATACGAATGCAAGCTCTTGAGAATACCGTGCTTCCTTTTGTTAGAAATGCCTGTAATTAGAGTGATAACTCAGGGTCAATCAAAAAGTTTAGTGTGACCCCGAAGTGTTTATTTTTTGATTATGTAATTACCATGGATTTTTTAAAAGGGTTACTTTAATCTCGATTTGCTTGTGCTTTTCAACCTCCTGAGTCTGAATAAATTCCAGCACTGACTTTTTCATTTGTCCCTTCTGGTGCATTTGCTGGATTCAAACTGTATGTTATTCCTTCATTAAAGTGGATACTTATGATCTATCTTTCCTTGGCATTAGCACCAGTACTGACACTTTATAGTGCCTCAAGCATTTAATCACATCTTTTCTATGAACTTTAATCTGGTGGGCATAATTTACCTCTCCAAGGAAAAGTTAAGTACATAAAACAATTTTTAAAAACATTGAGAGCCTATTTATTCTTAATTAGAATGCACAAGTGATATATGGACTCAGATAAAACACTAAGATGCATGTATGCCATTTTAACTTAATTTTGTTACCACTCTTGGTCACTCTTTGGAGGATTTGATCAACATTCTCCACTGTATGCTAAATTTCCTTCTGTGAGATGCATACCTCCCTATATCATGGAGTAACTCCATGCATCTGCTGGTAATTTGGGTCCTTTACCCTTCAGGTAGTATGTTCATTCATTCACTCATTAAAATTACGAGTTATCCTTTTTCTTATAGGCACTAATTCTCGTTGTCGAATGGCCAGTCACAACATTTTCTTTACATGTGATTGAAGTCTATCACCTGCTTGTAAATTGCCAGTCTCTTCGAGTTCAGACTGGAAAAACTGGTGTTTGCCTGAATGATAGTGAACCATTTCTGTGCTGATAGGATAATCACAGTTTAGCAGCTGTTGATTGTTAGCCTTGTGCTAGAATGTTGCTTGTCCAGCTCTCTGGGTTTTAAATCAGTAGCAAGGCAAAGGATAGCAGGGATTCTAAACACAATCCACATTCAAATAATTTGTGCTCTGACATAACATTCTTAACACTATAGCATTGCGAGAGATTCCCAAGTTGTCTCACCTGAGGGTGTTTTATAGAGCTGCTGAGAACTGGCATTCTTGTGGTTTTCAGTTTCTAGTATGGTATCTCAGCATGCCTGAAATTAGGGCAGTATTCTTCTAGATGTCAGTGTGTGAAGGGTCCACAACAAAGGTCACCTCAACCATTTGACCCACCACAGCACTCATCATTGTGGTATTTTAAGTGCTTAAGTAATTACATGGTTACTAAGATACCTTGGATTATTTCAGAGGTTTGCCAAAATTATGTAGTTCCGTTAGTGCAGAGATCAGGTTGCTGAAGTTCTTAATCCAAGTGCAGATGCTTCTTGCATTGTGTGTCATGTATTATTTTCATAAAACCAACTCATTAACCAAGAAAAAAATATGTATACAACTGTTCTATGATTCTGTGATTCTGTTGCTGGAATTGATGTTGCTAGCCCTTTGTAGTTCACAACAACTTTTTGTAGTATTGTAAAATGAACCATGAAAGTGTATGTTTATTTTTCTCACAGAGTAAAGTATTCTCAAGAACTGTGCCTACCCAATATACTTACTCTTTACAACCCATATATGTTGCCTCTTTGAGGGAGGGACTGTTTCTTTTCTTGTTCTGTAGGAAGCTATTGCTTGCAACAGGAAAGGAATGCAATGCTCATGGCAGAAGGCATAGGAACTAGAGCAGGCTTCCAGAAGGATTCGAGATGACAGTGTTTCACAAGTGGAAATGAGCAGATTTACAGAGGTAAGAATTGATGTAAGAACATACAAATGTTGTGCTGAGTTAGACCAAAAACCTGAGTTGTCCAAGATCCGGTACCGGATGTCTCAGGGAAAGTAAAAGAGATGGCAAATGCATGGTAGAAATCTTTAAATAACACTTTGTTAATGTCCACCTTATTTCAGAGCAGGGAATTCCTGAACTAGAAGTCGTGTCTCAATACTTAATGAGCCTCAATGGATTTTTCTTCCATGAACTACTTTTTAACTCAACTTCTGAGCTTGTCATCTGGGTTCTCATCAGTGCTGTCGTGGTTTTAGGCTGATCCAGCAACTAAAACTCACACAGTCTCTCCTTCTCCAGTAAAGAAGAGAGGAGAGAAAAAAAAAACAAAGGGACTGAGGGTTGAGACAAGAACAGAGGGAGCACCCACCAACCATGGTCCTGGGCAAAACAGGCAGAGCTTTTCTCAAAGCAAAACAGTTTATTAATGATTACTTAGAAGGACAAAGGGAAACAAAAATCGATTACTTGAGAGGACAGAAAGAAACAAAACCAGATCTTAAAACCGACACCTTCCCCCCCCCTCCCCCCCCCCTTCCTTTTCCTCCCGGCTCTACCTCCTCCCCCCAGCAGCACAGGGGGCAGGGACTGGGGGAGTGCAGGTCAGTTCATTCCGTGCTGTTACTGCTGCTTCTTTCTTAAAGGAGAAGGAGTCCTTACACCCTTTTCCCCTGCTCCAATGGATCCCCTACCCACGAGGAAAAATCCACAAACTTCTCCAGCGTGAGTCCAGCCCACTGGAAGCAATCCTTCCCACAGATTGCTCCAGTGTGGGCTTTACCACAGTCTCGGGTACTTAGGGAGCTGTAGCCACTCGCTCCGGCGTGGGTCTTCACGCAGACTCCAGATGCCTCTCTGCCTTGTCGTGCACCCCAACACGACCATCCCCAGGCTCAGGCATCTTCTCCCCACGGGCTGCGAGTGGGTCTCTGCTCCACCGAGGCCGTCCTGGTTGCAGGGGGGCCGCCTGCTCTCTCACCATCAGCCGCAGGGGAAACTCAGCTCCGGCACACCTCCTCCCGCTCCATCCTCACTGACCTGGTGTCGATGCGGCTGCTTCTTTCAGATCTCAGTCCTCTCCAGGTGAACTCAGCCCAGTGGGCACCCCGGGAGTGGGGTGCCCCCGAGTTCCCCAGCTGGCTCCGCCGCCGCCATTCTCCGTGGGCGGCGCCGGCCCGACGCAGGCAGCTGCCCGGACGGGAGCCAGGAAGCGGGGGCAGTGCCCTCCTCCCTTCTCTGCTCGATCCTGGGCGAAGCACCTTTTCCTGTTCCTTTGTCCTGACTTAAATAGGGCAATTCGCAGAGGCGCCCTATTGGCTCAGTCCCGAGAGGGATGGCAGTCTGATCTGGTGGCCGGAACTAAGCCTAACCCGGTTCCAAAACCGGGGAGGTTGCAGGGAGCAAAACCCCTCTCCTGCCACCAGAACCACCCCCCCTCCACATCAAACCATGACAAGTGCCAATGGCAAGATGAAAATTATTTTATGTCTTGATTCACCTGATTTATTTTCTCACCTAAGGATGAGAAAATAGCTGTCTAAAAGCACTGGTTTCTCTCTAGCAGAAAGAAATGTAGGTAATTAGCTCCGATATGGTGTTCTATCTAGAGTTAAGAAATTAATCTCCTAAGATTCAGATCACAGGTCCTAAAATGATATGTCTTCATGTGAACTGTTCTTTGGTTCAGTCACCTAAACGTAGGCATTTATAGCCATTTGAGATGTCCTGTCTGGCCTGCAATATCTTTTCTAGAAGCCTGTGTGTCTTCTCCCATAGGTCCCATGCCATACTCGCCAGCCTTGCGAGAATGCCTCAGATACTCCAGGACATCTCAAAAGTCACTAGATGCCTTTGTTTAAGAGACTGAATTAATTCCAAGATATCTAAACTCTAACTGAGGAAGGTGAAGTCTATTCAGTGCAGTGAGTGAAGCCTAAAGGTGATGCATAGAGCTTGACTGAGCTGGCCCAGACACTGGTAAGTGTTGAGATGCACTATGGTGCCTGAGACATTCTCATTGGAGCCAGCAGGTGTGACACGACATCTGCTAGAGATGATCACTCTTTTGAATGGCAGCTGGAGGCCAGGCAGAGTAAAGTAAGACATTTCAAATGACAGTAAATGCCAGGCCAGGAGACTGAACTGAGCCTCCAGTACCATGATATTTGAACTGCTCCCCAAGTTTCATTGACTGTATGGGCTTATGCCCAGTTACCTGAACATAGGTGGTCTAGAGGTAATTGAGATTGTTTAGGTTATCTGAGCCATCCACGTGGGAGGGGTATATATGAGATAGACAGGACCTAGAGGAGACCCCTGTCCCTTCTGGTCCAGCACCTGGAGGCCAGGTGAGTACTCAAGTGATGCTAAATGTCCATATGGGGAATAGAACGGACTTTTAAGTGAGAGAAACGAGTCTAAAGTTGCAGAAGGGGAGATTAAAAATGAGGACTGCTTTAAGAAATTAAACATTTGATGATTTTTTTCTACTGAAAGAAGAACATGCAAATTTAAGTGGTCTTTTTAAAAGTCTTAGATATGTTCAGTGGAGGATACTGAGATGAGGAAACACTGTTCTGTATTTGTACAGTGCAAGTTTGCATTTTTACTGGGACTGCAACATAATAATCATAATAAATTAAAAAAAGAGGAAAGGAGAGATTAAGATGTTTTTAAGAAGTTACAAATAAAGATCAATCAAATATAGTTGCAACCAAGTTTAAAGATCAGAAGGTAATTAATTACAGGAGGAAATACAGATATTAAAATGCAAAATGTGAAGGAATTCATACAGGAAAAATACTGTTATAAAGAAGAGAGGAAGAATGCAATGGAGTTGGAAAAGGTTCATAAGGAAATAGATATCCCATATTACGATTTATCCACATAGACAGGCTTGGAAGAATGAAGTTCAGTGTTGAAGTTTACCATGCCATAAAGAATGAAGAGTGGGAAAAAAGGCAATGGAAGAAGAAAGATTGGTCTGGACACAGAAGAGGAAGGCTTGCGTGCCACAGGCAGGATGAATCTATTTAAATAACTTCATAAAACTTCTGAGTAAAAACTTCCCCCCTCTGTACTTTATGGGTAAATTAAACATAAGGCTTTTTAATTTTTAAATTATTTTAGGGAGGATTTGGGCAATGGACAGGTGAATCACTACAGTTTCATAATAGTTAATTTAGTGCATTTTTTTTCAATTTCCTACTTACTACAGTTTTCCATTGCTGAAATTCAGAAACATTGTTAAAATGTACTTGCTTCGCCTATTAAATGTTGATACTATGTTAGCACGTTAGACAATACGTGAAAATATTTAGGAAAATTTTATTTAAGAGTTAATTTGTTAACTGGAAGATCTTAAATTTTAAGTGTATACATAGTCATCTACATTACTTTGACAGTGTTTTTTTAATATCTAAGGATCGTTGTAGATAATAATCTTGGAACCCATATTCATGAAAGCTGTAGAAAATTATTGAAAAGACCCTAAAACTTTAATACAAAACTAAAAGTATTTTAAACAAGAAAGAACAGACCTTTACTAAATCTTACTGTGATAAACATGCATAGAAATTTGCACGAAAATAAAATGTAACGTACAGTTTGTTCTGCTGTAAAAAAAAATCTGATGAAGAAGAAAAAAGAAATATATTCCTATATTTTAACTCAGAATTTATCCATATCTTTCTTTAGTACCCACAAAAATGATGTAGAAGAAACCACACACACCCCCGCAGAGGATGATGATTTAACGCCTGGGATTGTCAGAAAAAATATCCTGCCATTTCCAATCAAATTTAGCCTGTATATTATGGTGAAATTCTGTAAGAAAAAACAAAGAAGCTGTCATCACATCTAATGGCTTGCTTACATTCAGAATCCCCTCTGGAATAATAATTACATGAGTGTATCTGTACCGATGTATCTGCTTTGCCTGCTCCCACTGTTGTGCCTGCACTGTTAGACGTTACCTGTGATTTATGCCAGGCGTCTCTACTGCGCTGCTCTGCATTGGTGGCTGCACATTTCCATATGGATGGGTATCCCGTGGTTTCTGGCACTGTTCCCGGGCCCTGCTGAATTCCCGGCCATTTTCATCCTAGGTTGCGAGGTGTGTTCAGGAGGCCAGGGGAATTGTGGGGATGGGAATCAATTACTTGTAATTGAGTTCTGCTGTATCTCACGACTCACTTGGCTGATCAAAACAGTGCCCACAATTTATACATACCCAAGCACATACCTCCGAGTGAATTTTCCCCACAAGCTTTGTGTGTAGACATGAATATCCTAACCGTGGACCTGAAGACATCTTAGCTATTAATAGAAGTCTTCCGGGCTCTTACAAAGTTCATTGAGTTTTAGGAAGTTGTAAAGCAAGGTCCCTCATCAAGAGTGGGAAAACCAACGGAATCAGTAGTTTCCGTCGTGCTGAAATTACATCTGTATCTGCTTGAAAATCTTGGATTATTTTAATGCCTTAAGCAACTTAATGAAAAACGTAGACTAGCTTAGGGCTAGTAATGGCATTCATCCATAATGATAAACGACTATTATTTTTATTTCTCCTGCTATTTATGTTTTTCTGTGGTGTTACCTAGAAATCTTTCTAACGTGTTTGAATTACTGTCTTCTTCCTTATGTCACCTTACTATTGCAATATAGATGTTGTACGATACTCACCTTTTTACCGTTATTCTATTCTCCGGTTTTGAGAATGCAAATTCCAAGAACTGAGGAGAGAACAACACTGCAAAGGATTACAGTCACCACAGAAACAGGTTTTTTTTTTTTGTGTCCTTTCACTAAGTAAATGGGCCTTGAGAAACCCACACTCACAGGTTCCTGATTTTGCTCCTAGTGGAAGGATGGAGGTTGGCATTTCTAACACTTTAGGGACCCATAAAAACTATCAAGGCAGTGGGCATGTGAGGAATCAGCTGGAAATTGTTCCTGGCATATCTTATGTTTTTCTCCATTATAGCAGTGTATCAAAACAAGTCATCTGTGCTATACCAGGAATTGTACGTAACTTGATAACAAGCCTCTAATCAGACAACATCGTCTGGTAAAATTTGGTTTTGGCCACAGATGCCACAGAGAATGTTTTACATCAACAACTTCAGCAAAAGCATGGCAGCAGTGACACCATATAGTCAGAGCATTGTACGTTACATTTCCTTTGATTTGTCCTTCACATCTCTCAGTCTGTAATTGCTTTCTGCTTTTGGTTTGGTGATGGTCCAGGTTACATAAAGACTGTTTGACTGGAAAGATTTGGATGATCTCCCAGTGGCTGAAAGGTAATCTATGTGAAATGACAGGAAACCATTTTTTGCCCCCTCTGACTTCTTCAGCAAACCAAGTAAGCTTCTTGCTTCATTGGTTTCCATCCTCCTTGTGCCTGTCAGTCACAATTGGTTCAGAGTGACTAATCATAGTGACGAGATGGCTTCCCAGCCCCTTCGCAGCTCTTGGCCGTTAAACACTCACCACCATGCTGTGAAAACTTTTACCAGATTCACTATGGAACTTTCTTTTGTAGCTGGAAAAGTCATTTTAATACATCTGAAGTTTTAGCTGCTTCATTTACTGCGGTGTTCACGCTAACAGGTCACCACTGGAAAGCATGTTTCCAAGGCAAGGAAGCTGTTTTCTAACCTCTGCTACAACACCTAACAAGGCGTCTCTTTCTCCACCGGTTGCAAGTAGGAGAGTATTTTGCCCGCAGCTTCTATGCCTGATCCCATAGACTTCAGTAGATGTTTTAAATGCATGGTACTGTAAGCGGACGTGTCTCCTGTTGATAGATTAACAGTTTCAAATCCAGCAATCCCTAATCTCTTTTCCAGACAGGAGTGCTTATCCCAAGTAAAACACAGCTACACAGAATAATCTATGAAGCGGTCAGTGATGCTGTTTCATAATAAAGCCACTTGCAAGCAGTGTGCTCCCTGTTCACTAGTGTCACGACTTCCACGTTAACAAGTTTGTCCTTGTGGTGTTGTCACTGTTTATGTCAAATTGATGGGACCCAACACCCATTTTACATACCCCTTTTACTACAGCATTCAAATGAAACTCAGTGTTGTGTGAACACTTACCTATTTCTGTTGCAAAAGTGCTGTTGAAAAGCTACTTAAAACAAACTAGCTGTGCAGCTTAAAGGTGTGTAGCGCTGCAGACAGAGTATAGAAGGGGAAAGCTCTAGGTTTGATGAAGCTTTTCAGCAGATGTAACAGTAATGTCACTTCTCTTCAAATGCAGTTCACAATCCACTGGCAAATATTGCAGCAAACTGCATGAAAAGTTGAGAGTTTATTTCATAGCAAAATAAGGCCAGCCACAGAGCTCGTTCCAGTTTATATTTTAATTTGTTCTTCAAACTGGATTTACTGAATACAGACACCAAAGTGTTATCGTTTCAATTTTGCAAGAGGACCATCACTGTTCTGCTGTGACCTAATGCAGAAATACTGCCTCACATTTCTCTGCACTATTTCTTCTCTTAACGACGGCGTAGTCCATGGAGGGAGTGGGGGGAATAATAAGTTCTCCTTCCAACTGGTGCTGGCTTCATTGGCTTTCATTGAAGCCAGTATGTGAAAAGTGGTTACAGTTAGGAAAATGTTCATGTTGATTATTATGAGGTAATTTGAAATAGTCTTCACATTTACAAGCGTCTCTTTCATCCTACACACTCAGGTTGTATCTGAACCCCTTCTTACCTTCCTTTGCTTGACCTTTTATAAAATAGGCTTCAAAAAATCCCTGTCTCCTATAGAAGCACTGTGGATATTAATTAATAGTGTGAAACAGTCAGAATCTACAGCAATGCACATCATAAAACCAAGAAATAAAGTTCTATGGGAATTAGTGGTTCATGGAAAAAAAATAAATTAGTTATATATTAGTTAGCCTCGCCTCACTGCAATTGAGAAAAAAAATAAATAATTTTGATCTTTTGGTGAAACAAATTTTTGCAAAAAAGAATTTAAGCTTAAAGTATTCTTAATGTCATAAAAGTCAAATCTCTGGAGGTGGATTTAATTTATAAGTGTATATATATACACAAAAGTACATTTTTTCTTTAACAACAAAAGACAGTATGTTCCATTTTGAAAATATAAAAAAAATACAACATAATCAAAATGCTTTCAAAACAGGGCTTCCTTCCTTCCTTCCTTCCTTCCTTCCTTCCTTCCTTCCTTCCTTCCTTCCTTCCTTCCTTCCTTCCTTCCTTCCTTCCTTCCTTCCTTCCTTCCTTCCTTCCTTCCTTCCTTCCTTCCTTCCTTCCTTCCTTCCTTCCTTCCTTCCTTCCTTCCTTCCTTCCTTCCTTCCTTCCTTCCTCTTTTTCCTTCCTTCCTTTTCCTTCCTTTTTTTCCTTTCTTCCTTTTCGTTTGTTCCCTTTTTCCTTCTCTCCTTTTGTCTTTCTTTCTCTCTTTTTTTCAGAATGAAGTTTCTTTATGCTGAAAGTCAGCCATAGAAAGTTTTTGTTTTGACAAAAGGCTATTTTTTTGTTTGAAGATTTTCAGCCGCTTCTACCCAGAAGGAAGTCAATAAATTTTCAGGGCAGTGCTTGTATAGTGTGCCATAAATAAAGCTCAGGGCAAGAGACTGAACTGTAAGTATTGAACAAATAACTGCTTATTAATTTTAAAGCAACCATCTGCTTTAATGGGGCAAGATCCTGTGGAAAAAAACCCCATGAACCTATCTTTTAATTCCTGTGAAAGACTGAACAATGTAAACATTGTGCAGAATTAATGATGGAATTTTCTAACTTTTAAGATCTTTTCTTAATAACCTTCAACATTATTTTAATATAGATCTTCTGTGTAAAGTTTATGTATATATTTATATATGCATATATATGTACATATTTGTATCAATGATTAGATTTTTAATCACCTACCTACCCTGCCATGTACACAAAAAGAAAGGCTTCTCTTTCTACTGTCTTGTTTGGTGCAGCTGAATCCCAATGCTTCAAGGGCTACAGGAAAAAAAGGGGAAGGCTTAGGCCTTGTCCAGACTTTTTGAAAATGGTGATCCTATCTGAGACAGCAGAAAGGATGTCTAGCCTAGGCCGTTAAAGCCCTTTGTGTGTATTATTCCTTATGGAAGCAGAGAGATAAAGGAATTGCAGTCTCAAATCCAGTAATTGAGTAATTCTGAAAACCGCAGTGGGGTTCTTGGTCTTTCCTAGAGGCAAAGTGACAGTGAATTTCTCTTCTGTAGCCAGCACTGGAGAGTGATAATGTAGACCATTTATATCTGTCTCCTTCGTGGCACACCATTCAACAGTGTGCAACAGAGACAAAACTCTCTGTTTCCCACTCCTCAACACAACTGTAGGAAAATAACAGTCATACCAAAGTCAGACCTTAGGTGCATGTCACCCAGTATACTGCTTCTTACAGAGGTTTAGGGACACAATAGTTTTAAAAAAATGAATGAGAGTGAACCATCTTGAGCATGCTGTCTCACCAGTGTTTTAGGGTTATCCTGAGGCAGGCTATGTGTCAAGCCCATTGCATCTGAACGTCTCTGGTGGAAGCATGAATATGTCTGATGCTCTTTGAAATCTGTCATAGCTTTAGCACTCAACCTTCTTGAGGGAGCAAATTCCACAATGTAACTCTGTGTTGTATGAGAAAAGACACCCTTTTCTTTGGTTTGAGCTCATTACGTAGAACATTGCCTCATTATGCAGAACATAAGGCTGGAAGAAATGAGCTTAATGGTATTTGAGTTGAGCGTCCTGCTATTGGAAGTGACTGCAAGAGTGGTTTATTACACTAGGGAATGTGGGAATTCAGTCTGACGTGTCTCCACACACTACAGCCAGCAAAACATTTTCCAGCACAGTAAATAAGACCCTTTACTGTGAATCACCTTCAGATGGCTCTTTTTGAACCTGAAGAGTCCTAATCTTTATCAGTCTGACTCCATATGTAAGCTTTCTTCTGTCCCCAGTCATTCTTGTTAGCTTTATCTATACTTTCCACGTTCTGCTATATCCTTACTGAGGAAGGGATTTAGAGTTTCATGTACTGTTCAAGAGACAGCTGTACCTGGAATGTAGATGCCCTATATAGTTCCCCAGCGTTGTTTGGTACTGTGCTGATATTTTTAGTCAGCTGTCTAAGATTGTTCCAAAAATCTCTTTACTACGTATGAAAAAATCTTCAGGCTATATCTATGCCAAGGAGTCAGCTAAGGTTCTCAGTCAGTCACTGAGCCCAGTGTATGCCCTGGTCCTATGTCCCTTCTCCCAGACGTGACTCAGGTAGACATGGGTTCCCAGGAGCGAGCTCCAGCTGAACTCCTACTTAGGACATGCTGGGCACTTGACTACATGGTGTGCCATGAAGCATACCCATCTTCTAGCCAAAGCCTTCCAGCCAGTCATGAAGTATATGTGTAGACATGTAGATAGATGTGTCTTCATGTTTTGTGTGCATGTGTATACATACACACACACACACACACACACATATAATTTATAGCTTACTTTCCTTAAGAAGTGGACTTATATATTGTAATTGCCAATTCATCCGTTAGCTTCTTCTTGATAACTTTTAAGTGTTTAAATGGATCGAGTACTACTGAATTTGCCACAGGGGTAGCGATCTCAGTAAAGTTATGCATTTCACAACCTCTGGTGGTTGACTTTTGGTAGACACTTAAACTGAGCCTCTACTTTGACAAGCATTTTCATTTTAAGCTGACATTTGCCGACAACATTGCTAAAAGCATTCCTTCCCTCCCTCCATTTGAACTAGCAGTGAACTAGGCTGGGAAACCAAGCTGATTTAAAAAAAAAAAAAAAAAAGGACAAAATGGACAAAAATACATCAGTTCTTGCATGGGCACATGTGAAGAAGGCAGTAGCAAGGAAAATGGTCCTGCTTCTTCTAGTGGCAGGACCATCTGATGCTGTTCAGAAAGACTGCTGAAGGACAGCCCTAGGAAAGTTCTTGAGCCCTAACTCAGCACTGAAGTGCTCTGTTCACCTACCGAGTGGCCAGTCAGCAGGGACATACCCTATGGCTTCAGCTGCAGGCTTGGGTGGTTCATGTGACAGACAGCAGGTAGGATTTGGAATGTGAGGGAGGAGATCAGGAAATGGGTAGAGGAGAATATGGAGACACAGGACACAAATCGATAGGAAACCAGACTTTGTTAGCTCTGCTGTGCTGGAAAAGTATGTTGCCCATCTACTTAGGGCATAGTACAACCAGAGATGTATGGGGAAATAAAACAGGCAAGAGAATTATTCCCCAATACACCATATTTATCTGTTTTCCTACTATTCTGTTGTTTATTGTAGCTTTTTATGAGTTTGTCTGATACTGTATTAAATATATTCATCTGTAGTTCCCAAGATCACCCTTAGACTTCTTTGAAATAAATATGATCCCACATCAGCAAAAACATTTCCTGTCTCGGTTGGAACCAGATGTCTCTCATTCATTTCTATACTTGAGGATTTAAGTGAATAAATTGAGAAGTGTTATTATTTTAAATATAATAACCTTTAACAAATCTAATTTTACAATAAATGCAGCGAAAGCAGAGCCATAAAAAGACAAAAAGATGTGTGTGTGACAAGGCAGGAAAAACAGTATAGCTTTGTATGTTTACTATGTATATGTGTAGTTGTGAAACACATCATGATGCAGGAGGCCTATCTGTATGTTGCTTATAAGAGGCATTGTAGAAGAAAAGATTAATAAAATAGTTCAATTAAAGCTGTGTGCAGCAGTAATGGTCTCAAAACGATGCATTATGAGGAGTCCTAAATTAATATCTTGCACGTCATTCACCAAATGGTGGCTGTATCTTTTTATAATGTGGTTTCATAAAGTCTTCTATATGTGTTTTACATTTGTTGAGTTTTGGTTTGGTTTGTTGTTTGTTTTACTACCGTTATTATTTATATTTAGCTACTTCTAACAGCCTGTTAGTCTGGTAACTAGAATAGATTTAGGAGTGATGAAATTTTTCCTGCCATCAAAATTAATCTTTTTGCAGCAAAAGTATCTCTTAGAAATTGTTTTCTACTGGACTTAGATTAATATGTAAAATGTGAGGACTATTCCACAATTCTTATGGAATCCCTCATTCTCTACTACTTTGACACTGAGCATCAAGATTTGATTACATCTACATGGATATCTGCATACGATATTTTGGAAAAGCCAGATGGTTTGTGTGGCCTGTCCTTGGATGAATCAAATAGCTGTCCCTGAAAATAGAGACTGCTCACTCCTGTTTCTGTGTGCTAAGCAAATTCTCTGTCTGCCACGTTTTTGTCATGAGCAAAGTCATGTTGATGATAGTTGTTAACACAGTAGCTGATCTCAAGATGACATATAGAAGGTGGGAAATTTCTTTTTACAAAAATGATGACAGCCTTATATTGATTTAATCAGAGTATCTTTGGTCTCTGTAATTATCATGCAATGTGGGAAAATGGATCCATTAATGATCCAAGAGTTTTCAGATACCCTTGAAAAAGAAAAATTTGTTAAAGATTTTATGCCACGTTGCCGTATGATTGTTGAATGGGCTTCATTTCACTAGTACAAATACAAGAAGGTTGAATTAGCAAAAAATCATACATATGGCAAGATGAATGAAGATTTAATAGAGGCAGCTCGTCATAGCCAACTACCTGAAAGACTGCATAATTTATGCCAACTTCTTTCAGCAAATAGCAGAGAATCTGCATGGATTGAAGCTCCAAAGTGAAACTGGGAAATGCCTTGCCTTTGAACTGTTTCGCTGATTCCTGTATCTCTCAATCCTGACTGTGACATGTTTTAGGAGATCAGAAGGTCTTTCAGGACAGGAACACAGTAATAATGAAAGATGCTGATTACCTTGGTATGATCTGGTCTGATAGTTTGATGTGGGGAGGTGTTCTGGTGGCAGGAGAGGGGATTTGCTCCCTGTGCCACCAGATCTGAGTCCCATCCCCCCCGGGGGGTTGAGCCAAATTGGCGCCTCTGCGAATTGCCCTATTTAAGTTGGGACAAAGGGGCGGGAAAGGGCTTTTTGCTCAGGAGCGAGGAGAGGGGAGGAGGGCGCTGCCCTCGCTCCCGGCTCCCGGCCGGGCGGCTGCCCGGGCCCAGGCCGGCGCCATGTGCTCAAGATGGCGCCGGGGGAGCTGCATGGGGGGCTCGGGAAGCACCTCGCTCCCAGGGTGCCCGCCGGGCCGAGCTCCTCTAGAGGGGATTAAGATCTAAGAGAAAACAACCACAATGACCAGGTCAGTCAAGATGGAGCAGGAGGAGGTGTACTGGAGCTGAGGCTTCCCTTGCAAATTGGTGTGAGATGGCAGGCGGCCCCCCTGCAGCCAGGGTGTACTCGGCGGAGCAGAGACCCATTCGTGGCCCGTGGAGAAACCCACGTCGGAAAAGAGATGCCTGAGCCCAGGAGAGGTCGTGGAGCAGGGGATGCACGACCAGGTACTGTTAATAATGGGGCATGGAATGCACAACGAGGTCATGGAGGCATCTGGGATCCGTGGGACGACCCACGCCGACGCGAGTGGCAGCAGCTCCCTAAGAGGCCGAGACTGGTAAAGCCCGAACTGGTGCGATCCATGGGGAAGGATTGCAATCCTGCGGGCAGGACTCACGTTGGAAAAGTTTGGGGACTTTTTTCTTCATGAGTAGGGGATCCACCGAAGCAAGGGAAAAATGGTGTAAAGACTCCTCCTCCTTTAAGAAAGGAGCGGTAGTTAACAACATGGATGAACTGACCTGCACTCCCCATTCCCTGTCCCCCTGCGCCGCCGGGGGGGAGGTTGAGCCAGGAATGAAAGGAAACGGGGTGGGGAGGTGTTGTTTTAAGATCTGGCCTTGTTTTCTTTTTTCTCCTCTCATGTAACCGGTTTTGTTCCCTTATGTCTCCTGTTAAGTAACTGTTAATAAATTGTTTTGTTTTATGAAGAAAGCCTGGGTCATGTTTTGCCCGGGACCATGGTTGGTGGGTGCTCCCTCTCGGTTCTTGTCTCGACCCTCAGTCCAAAAACCACGACATCTGGATAAATCTTTCTTTGGAGTATGATGCTGAGATTAAATTTGTAGCCATAATATTAATGACTGCAGTAAGTGGCAACTAGTGAAGAAATGCACAACTGAATGTCCTGTGTTGTCCAAGAGCTACTATGCACCGGTGGCACATGGCACATCACTGTGCGAACAACAAAAGTAAACAAAACAAAACCAGAAGAAAATAAACCAAAAATCCTCAAACACCATCATAGAGTTTTGATTTCCAAAACTAATAACTAAATAAAAAAATAATAAGGAATCTTGCTTAAAATAAATCAAAAGGGGCAGCAAAAGGATATGTATGTACAGATGCACTTTGTTTAAAAATATCATCTGGGAATCTCAGAGGAAATGCACATAATACCTTAAAAATATCCTGTTCAAGCAATGAAGAAAAAATAAAATCCAGTAAAATCCAAGCCATTGTGAGTAAAGATTGACTTAAAGGTAAAAAACTATTCAAAATAACTATGCATCATTCCAGGAATGATATATTCTCATGCAAAGAATGAATCATTCATCATCCAAAGACTAAATGATGTCCTCTCCAAATAACGAACTATGGAAGAACATAAAATATGGCAAATTAAATACAAAAATGCAGTCAGATAAAAAAAATGTATTTTGAGTAATGACTTGTTTGAAAATTAACAAATAAATACCATTTAATACATAAATCCTTTGGAAACACATCATGTACAGGAAGCTTCTGAGAAGCTGTTGGCTGCAAGGCTAATAGATGGCCGAAGTGTAAACGGTCCACTTATCCTGGAGAAGACCAAAGAAATGAATGAACTCTTGACATTTGTGTTTGCCATGGAGGAGCTGAAACTGTTTGTTTCGCACAAAGGAAACCATCCTTATAGGAGGTGACTCAAAAATCTATTGTCATATTGAAATGTCTGTAGAAGAAATTTCAAATAAACAACAAATGAACTGCTGTTCACGGATAACCAAGGCATTATCCTATTCACCTTAGATCTGTTAAAGAATTCAAGGATTAAATATTTAACCATCAATTGTGTAAAACTACCAGAGGAATGTGCAAATGTGAGAGAAGTCTGCGCAAGATCCGTGGAACTGCAGAGAACAACATCTGGTGTCTGTCCTGGGCAAGCTGGTGGAGAATCTCATAGAGAGCAGAGGTGGAAGATGTGGTCAGGCACTGGAAATCTGTCTGTTTTCTGAAGGAATCACAAACATATGAGAGCTTGGGATTTCCAAAAAGGTTTTTGTTAAATGGCGTCACCAAAGGCATTTAAAGAAGGAAGAGGCTGATGATGGTCCTCTGATAGATAAATAATGGTTAAAAGATTAGAACTTGAAAGTTGAAATAAGTTGCCAGTTTTCAATTCTTCCAGTTTCTTAGTGTGGGAGGTCACAGGGAAGGATCTCTTTCATGGTCTACATAAATATCCATCCGGATATAACTGAGAAAATGCAGAAATGAAAAAACATACTTATGACATGACAAAGCTTACCGATGATGCTAAACCATGTAAAGCTGCAGAAACGAAAGCTGACAGAGAAGATCTACTGAGGGTTTTCATAATACCGTGTGCATGGCACCTGAGCATAGTGTCCTGCTCTCGCTGGAGTGCAGCAGAAAGAGCACGGTAGCACACTTCACAGATAGAGTTAATGCGCTGAGCAGAGGAGGCTAATGAATGACAAGGAATGTGCTGCCTCTCATCAGTCCGGGAAAGAGTGTGTTGCACACTCTAAACTCTTACAGCAGTCTTCTGGAGAGACATCAAGACCTGCTAGGAGTGTTTCCTTTTTAAAGAAATAAAAATGTATAGTGGTGTGGAAAGTGACGGACTATGGAAGATATCTGAGTTTTTTGTACTAATCTGTGTTGACTTTGTGAAGTTAAACGATGATCTTGACCTTTGCAGAAGGGATCAAAAGAAGAGGGAACATACAACAAGGAATTCCAGTTGGAAGGGCTTGTTACCCAACAATAAAGGGGTTAAAGTTTTGTGTAGCAGTTTCATGAAGGGTTCAGTCGGCAGTAGGTGATTTACACATACCTAAAGAAACTAACAAGACGTTCATCCTTGAAGCTGCCAGCAGTGATTAAAACAGAGACTCTTTATCAAGAACTGTCTGCCCTTGGAGGGAACATCCCAGAAACTGCAGAAACTGCATAAACTTTGTTATCATGTTTTTCTAAACTGTGAACATGCAGTGACTTGGGGGAAAAGGTAATTCCGGCAGGGGGAGATCGCGACCACCGACTCACGGACCACCTACCCTAATTACACCCCAGACCCAAAAGAAAGGGGCGGAGGAGGAAAACTGAGCATGCGAAGTGATTTACATGAAAAGCGAGAGAAAATTAACCAATTGTTTAAGAATATGTAAATATGTTATGAATTATGCATGATTGTAGTGTATAACTAATTTTCTGTCCAGAAGCCGGTGTGCACGCTAGGAGGAGAAATCCCCCGTGCACCCAGCGCTGCAATAAAGAATACCTGCTTTCTAAAACTTTAAAACAAGTCTTGGAAAGTTCAGTTTCCTTTTCAGGTATCAGGCTGGTGGCAAAGGGGAGAGAGATTGAAGGGAGAGTTTCGTTGGTATAACATGAAGGTAGAGGAAATTTGACAGTTATACAGCATATTAGAGATTATGAAAGAGAAATTATAATGGTTTTAGGTGAAAGAAAATGAAGTATCATAGAATCATAGAATCATAGAATGGTTAGGGCTGGAAGGGACCTTCAAAGGTCATCTAGTCCAACCCCCCTGCAAGGAACAGGGATATCTCCAACTAGATCAGGTTGCTCAGGGCCTTGTCCAACCTGGCCTTGAACGTCTCCAGGGATGGAGCATCCACCACCTCTCTGGGCAACCTGTTCCAGTGTTCTACCACTCTCATAGTGAAAAATTTTTTCCTAATATCCAACCTGAACCTACCTCCCTCTATTTTAAAACCATTACCCCTTGTCCTATCATAACTGGCCCTCCTGAACAGCCTCTCCCCATCTTTCCTGTAGGATGCATTTGATTGGATAGATTCACAATAAGATGTCTGCACCTTAAAGACGTCTTGCTCTGGATCATGAAATTCTGTCTCTGAAAGGGTCTAATAAATGATGGCTCTTACCCTTGGATCCACTAACTCTCCTCTCTGTTTCTTCTGCATATATTCAAGCATTTTTTGAATATATTTTCTTCTTAATATGCATAATAAGGCTAGGGTGAATATTACTATACATATTTTATAGATGATGACTAACATTAAAATGGGGAGAGAGGCCAGGCATTTTAAATGATTAACAGGAGAGACACTCTTTAGTCTGTGAGAGGGGGTTCGCAGTTTAACTAGAATACCAAAAAAATACTCAGAACCTCAGCTCCAGACCGTGGAGTTGCTGTTTTCAGTAACAGGATGAAGAAACTTGTTTCTCAAGAGCTTTTCAGAATATGCCAGCTCTGAGGTAACTTCCAGATTAGGCAACATTGCAACCTAACTAATGAAATAAAGGAAGATTCTGATAATTGTTTCATCTATTAATAATACTTTCCATTACTGCAAGAGCACATTTTAATTTTTAACTGGATAGAATAGGGTTAGATTTTTCTCCTTGAATCTATGCAGGGGTGGAATTGAATTGCTCAGAAGTAGATGTCTGTGTCTGAGTTTGCCATTGGTGACCCCCCATAGAGTCGTTGAAGAGATACAAGCCCTTTAGGGCATGCTATTTATTTCATCCTAAACTAGACATTTTCATTAGAGGAATCATGCTGTAGTGTTTATTTCTCCGTTGACTCTACAGGATCCTGGATTAACTAGTTCATATCCAGCTTTCTATGTTGTAGATATCCAAAGTTACACGAAATTAATCTCGTTCTGAATTATCTCAAGGTGTCCAAGGTGTCCCATTCTTGGGAATGGCATATGAAAGAAGGTGAACTGGAAACTCATAAAAAGTTTTCATCCAAAGTGTGCAGAGGAGTCTTTTGAACTGGACACATATTCTATTGTGGTGAGTTGACCCTGGCTGGATGCCAGGTGTCCACCAAGCTGCTCTGTCGCTCCCCCTCCTCAGCTGGAGAGGGAAGAGAAAATATAACAAAAAGCTCATGAGTCAAGATAAGGGCAGGAAGATCACCAATTATCGTCATGGGCAAAACAGACTTGACTCAGGGAAAATTAATTTAATTTATTACCAATCAACATCAGAGTAGGGTAATGAGAAAATAAAAACTAAGTCTTAAATCCCTTCTCCCTACTCCTCCCTTCTTCCTGGTCTCAACTTTACTCCCGAATTCTCTACCTCCTCTGCCAGTGGCGCAGGGGGATGGGGAATGGGAGTTGCGGTCAGTTCATCACATGTTGTCTCTGCTGCTTCTTCCTTCTTGGGAGGGAGGACTCATCACACTTTTTTACCTGCTCCAGCATGGGGTCTCTCCACAGGAGATAGCCCCCCATGAACTTCTCCAACGTCAGTCCTTCCCATGGGCTGCAGCTCTTCATGAACTGCTCCAGCGTGAGTCCTTACCACAGGGTTCCAAATCCTGCCAGCAATCCTGCTCCAGCATGGGCTCCTCTCTCCATGGGTCCACAGATCACTCCGGGAGCCTACTCCAGCGTGGGCTTCCCATAGGGTCACAGCCTCCTTTGGGCACATCCACCTGCTCCAGCGTGGGGTCCTTCACAGGCTGCAGGTGGATATCTGCTCCACTGGTAACCTCCATGGGCTGCAAGGGGACAACTTGCCTCACTATGGTCTTCATCACGGGCTGCAGGGCATTCTCTGCTCTGGTGCCTGGAGCATCTCCTCCTCCTCCTTCTTCATTGACCTTGGTGTCTGCAGAGTTGTTTCTCTTGCATATTCTCACTCCTCTACTGGGTACTGTTGCACAGCAGGTTCTTTCTCCTTCTTAACTATGTTGTCTCAGAGGTGGTACCACCTCGCTGATGGACTTGGCCTTGAGCAGCAGCAGGTCGATCTTGGAGCCAGCTGGCACTGGCTCTATGGGACATAAGGGAAGCTTCTAGCAGCTTCTCGCAAAAGCCACCCCTGTATCCTCCTGCTACCAAAACCTTGCCATGCAAATCCCAATAAATCTACCTCCATTAAAAAGGCTGTTTGAAGAAATTTCTCTTGATAAATAACAAGAGGAAAACCATTTTTAATTTTCAGAATTTCAGAATTTCATCTTCTCTTCACATTATGGATCATCATATTAATATAAAGGAAGCTTAGACCAAGATTCAGATCCTTGAGTTTAAGCACTGCTGCCTTATGGTTGTTTTCTGGTTGTCTGTCTGCAGAGACTCCTCACATTTTCTGTGAACGTTACCGAAAAACTGTCCACTGTGGATGCATGAGTCCTTCTCACCTTTCACCTTACCTTTCTACTCACTTTCTTACATGTTGAAAGAGAGAGGTATTGTTACGTCAGTGAAAATGAGATACATTTGGACCATATTGTGTTATTCTCACCTTCAAAAATGGATTCACGCTGCTAAAGTACCAAACTAGAGTGTGTTGATAACAGAGAGACCTCTTCAGTTAAACTAAAGTCTGAAAAGGAAGATTCAGTCATTGTTACTGCACGTATAGTGTACTTGTAAGTGGTTCACCTGAAGTACCAGTAAATTTTTACGTTTGTTAATTACACACTTGTAGCTGCTCCCAGGTCAGCCTTTCACGGGGCCATGGCAAATTCTGTACATAAAAAATCACCTAGATATTTTTAAGGTTCTTTGTGCCTACATTGGAGATTTATATCACATGGCACAGGTACCTGTGCAGTTTAAATAAACATATGGTAGAACTAAAGTCTGATGTATCAGCTATTTTTCTTGTGGACGTGGAAACCTTTATTTGGTAGGACAGTGCACTGGCATTAAGAAAGCTGAGGTTAAATCTTGGTGTTTTTTTTTTTTTACAGAGTCTTCTCTGACTTTTGATGAGTTACTTACAGACAAAAAAGAGATGCAGATGGTGCATCATCTGTAAGTCTAGTGTAATATTTAGCCATGGAGATGGTTTCCTAGAGGAGAGAAATAGTTGCACAGAGAGTACCAGTGCAGATAATGGGATTTTTCAACGGGATGCCCAAATCATCAATCTATCGGATCTAGAACCACATTTATTTGTCTTATTTTTGGAGATTATAGTATATTTAGAATTGCTCAGTCCCTCACTCTAAGGTTTTAGAGCACCTAGTATCACTGGACTTTGAATGAGGGGGCCTCCTGTAACTATTACAATGCAAATAACCAAAATAGTGCTAATAGGGAGTTAGTGAAATCCAGACATCTGCTTTCATTTACTTTATCCTCAGAGAGTTTTAACATTAGATGACGAAGATGAGATTTCTACTACACATTGATATGGGGTACAGCACCACTTTTTTTCACATTTCATGTCAATTAAATGTCACAGACTCCCCCATACACTGGCTATAAACCAGTGATAACTCTTCAGGGGGAGAAAACAAAACCAAAACTCCAGCCCTCAAAAAAAGAAGCAGAGAATTCTATATGGAGAACACATTGACTGCTTCCAGTAGCTATGGTATTAGAAGCACGCTTATCTCCCGTGGCAGGGAAATAGAAGTACAGTCCATTCTATTCTCTTCTTAATAACTGATAATGCAATAATGAATACATAATAGTAATAATAATATCAAGAATACATGGCTGAGTGAAAATGAATGGTTTGAATTACTCAGCTTCGTTAGTGCAGCCTTATTCAGCGAGGTGCTAAACACTCTATTCTCTCACCTGGTGTATCTTGGATGTTCAAGACCCATTGATAGACATGTATGAACCATTTCATTCAAAAATACTCAAAGAACTTGAATTAAAGTAATTATGCAAGCTGCTTGAAGATAAACTCAATAGGAGGCATGTTGGTGTGTTCAGTTTGGGCCATTTTTCTTTTTTTTTGCTTAATTATTTTAAAAAAGAGAAGTATTCTACAATGTGCAGTAAATTGATAAAGGCAAGGAGGGCATTCGTTGCAGGGCATTAAGCAAAGCAGGGAGCTGTAAGTCTTTTGATGCACATATCTGGCTCTACTGAAATTTGAGATAAAAATAAAGTAAAAGTAAAACAATAAAAGTTATTAACAAATTAATCTTTTTTGAGAGGTGAGTACCTTGGTTTTCTCTCACAATACTTGGAGTCACGGCTCCACTGCACAATATAATACTCGTGCAGGAGGAAAAGGTGGGAGTTTTCATTTGAATGTTACCATGCAAATTCAGTGTGCAGCATGACCTGCATGCTGTTTGTAAAGTTATGTTAATTGTGGGTTGTTGAGTTGTATTGTCTTCAGTGACATATTCACTTACAAAGTATGATGAAACTTTGTTAATAAGAGCAAGGATGTACAGTTTGTGCTTTTAGGTAAAAGCTAAAATATCCCATGACCCAATGGAGATAGATTTTATACTGAATGTCAAAACTAAAAGCTACTTTGAAAAGAGAAGCAATGCCAGAAAAGAACTGATTTCTGTGATGCCTAATTACAAAGAGCCATTTAAAAAAGGTGATTTAGATAATGCAGCTAGAGAAGAAATAAGTTATTTTTTTTCTTCTCTAAGGCAGAAAAACAGATCCAGTCACATCAGAGTGAAAATTAAAGTCATGAAAATTGTGATTTTCAAACAAAAATCTAATCATGCTGTGCTGGAGCTGCAAGAAGCTTCCCTGGCTCCAGGTCAGACCTGCCTCAGGCCAGGGCAGAGCCGATCAGCACCTCTGCGGATGCCGTATTTAAGAAGGGGACAAAGGAACCGGAGCAAGATGGGACCTGCAGTGCAGAGAGGGAGGTTGGGAGCCTGGCCCACGCCCCAGCCTCCTGGGAAAGTGACTGCCCACACTGGGCCACCGCAACTGGACTGGAGATGGCTGCGGTGGTGTGGCTTGGAGAGCTCCAAAGCGCCCTGCTCCCGGGGCGCCGCTGGGTGGAGCTCGTCCTGCTGGCGCTGCAAAGGTTCGTCAGGCCGGTCGAGCCCAGCGTGGTGGCAGCAGAGGAAGGACTGAGATCCAAGAGAAACGGCCACACAGACATTGGGTCAGTGCAGATGGAGCGGGAGGAGATGTGCTGGAGCCAGGATTCCCTTGCAGCCTGTGGCGAGGTGGCAGTGGCCCCTCTGCAGCCTGTGGAGATTAATGGTGGAGCAGAGATCCATCTGCAGCCGGTGGAGGACCCCACACCAGAGCGGAGATGCCTGTGCCTTAAAGAGTTCATAGAGGACTGTCTCCTGTTGGAAATGACCCCATGCTGCTGGAGATTAGTAGTGGAACAGAGATGTACCTGCACTCCGTGGGAAGGGACTCCACTCCAGGGCAGGTGGCTGCATCCTAAGAAGCACAGTGACTCTGTGGGAAAAACCCACTGGAGCAATCTGATGAGTAAGGACTGAATTCTGTGGGAAGGACTCATGTTGGAGAAGTTCGTGGAGAACTGTTTCCTGTGGGAAGGGACACCACCCTGGAGCAGGGGAAGAGTGTGAGGAGTTCTGCCCTGAGGAGGAAGGAGCAGCAGAAACAGCATGTGACAGATTGACTGCAATCTCCATTCCCCATCCCCCTGTGCCGCTGGGGGAGAGGAGGTAGAGAAATCAGGAAGACAAGAGGGGTGGGGGGAAGGTGTTTTTAAGATCTGCCTTTTTTTTCTCATTATGCTTTCTGATGTGACTGGTAATGAATTAAATTGATTTCTCCCCGAGCTGAGTCTGTTTTGCCTGGGGCCGTGGTCGGTGGGTGATCCCTCCCGGTTCTTATCTCCCCCCTCAAGCCTTTTGTTACATGTTTCTCCTCTCCACCTCACTAACTGGATGGGGGAAGGAGTGAGTGAGTGCCTGTGTGGTAGTTGATACCTGAGGCTAAACCATGACACACCTGAAAAATTTTGATGCAATAATTTGATATTTTTATTCCACTCTGAGTTTTAATGTGTTTATTCCTCTCAATTAACTTACACTTAAATGCAAAATTTTGGCTTGACTTGAAAATAACCTTTCATTTTGCAGTTGTTAATACATACAATTTTGAGAATTTCCATCTTTTTTCCAGCATTTTTATAAAGTGGGAAATTTCTTGAAACCAATTCTTTGCTGTGAACATAGTTTCCCCGAATCAGTACCTGAAGGTGAAAAAAAGCTTATTTGAAAACTGTCTTACTAACCATACCCCAAAGCACACAGGATGGGCACAGGGAGATTCCTTGGCCCTCAGGAAGGAAAAGGAAAAAGTTCTTTTCTTGCAATATGCTAATACCTGGCCCACTGTACAGTGCTAGCCCACGATCTCGTTTTACTAGCCAACTTCTACCAGAGTTTCTAATGCAGATAAAGCAGTATTAGCTTAAGTTTAATGGGAAGAGAAGACAACTGGGGAAGCAACCATTTAGCCCACTAATGGTCAGCACTGAATGTTGCAAATAAAAACCAATCCCCCTCTTTAAAGTGCATGAAAATCATTTGTGTCTATGCTATGTTTTCAATATTGGTAAATGTAAGGGCTCCTCTAAGATACCTTGCATAGTTACTTTTTTTAGGATTCATATGTCTAGCAGTTAAATATATGGATGCAAAAAAATCTTTTATGTTTAGTGCCAAGTCTCTAGAAATCAAGTTTCCTTTTCTACTTGTCTACTTCAGCCTTCATTTCCCTTCAGATCTTCTCTCTCTCTCCCTAAACTAAGCTCAGCTTCATATGCCTGTTCTTTCTTCTGGCCTACTTAGATGAGTCAATGTCTCTAGGTACCTCCTCCATCTGAGGGAAAACCTTCTATTTATGGTATTGGAGAAGCTGATTCAACCCCAATTTTCTCTTGATTTTATTAAAATTTGGATCCCTTTTCAGTCATATTTCATACACTGTTTCATAAAAAAAATTCTCTCCTTTTTTTTGGTGAAGCTCTCCTATTTCTCTTCTGAAAGTGGGGTAATAAGTGTTGCTGGTTTGTAACCACCGAACTTAGTTATTGTAAATAGGCTTTTTGTTTGTTTAGAAAAAATAATTGTGTTGATTGGATGTAGAAGTGGGCATTTGAAGGCTACATGAGACTAGAGGTGTAGCATATGTCACTGGTGAAATTCTTTGCAGTCTTAAGGCTTCCCACAGATCCCTCGGCAATGGAGACTTCAGCCAAAGACTGCAAAAATAGCTTTGGTCCCATAAGTAGCCCAGGATCATAAAGCAATGAGATAGCTTAATATTACTATCTCCTTTCCTCTTCTCGTCCTATCATCTTCTGCATGACATCAGGTAGAGGCAGTGCCCCCACAGGCATTTAACCCATTACCTAGAGTCCTGCAAAGCATATATGTGGAGTACCAGATAGATAATCAGCACAACAGTATATAATCACGTAATATTTAAAGTGAGCAAAGAAAGGATTTTTTCTCATCTTACCTTTGATGTTTTTTTATTTATCATTAAATTCTTTAGCTTTTAAGTGTACTGTGCTTTGCGTGTAATTACTGTACAGAATAAGATCACTGAAAGCGATTTGCTTATTTGTTCTGAACTATGAGATAATTTGTGCTATTTTATCAAAATCGAGTAAGAAAATAAACCCAATCTTTTAAGAACCCCATATAGCAAACAATCCATGTATGAAAGCTAATAGAAAGCTTTAATGCTTGGACTATCAGCTTCCATGGTATCACACACAGTTCTATTGTATAGAAGCCAGAACTGAAGTTTTAACTTAAGCATTAACTCAAATGGATATTAATCTCTTGGGTGCCATTTGGAAACCAAGCTGAGGGGTGGAAGACAAGAACACAAGTGCACGTATTGCATATCCACAGGGCAAACCACTACTATACTTATTAGACTTACGCTCTTTGACCTTGTGCATAAAGATGTGAAATGAGGCCTGAAATAAAAGAGAATGCAGTATGATTTGCAAGAGTTAAACGAAAAAGAAAGGCCTAAAGCAAAAAAAAAAAAAAACCCAAACCAAAAACAAACCACAAAAATCCTAAATCCAAGAAAACAGCCTCCAACCAAATATTTTCTGATTAAAAATTAGCAACAGCATTGTTAAGTTGACATTTGTTTCTACAGTTCCAAAGGGGATATAGTCATTATGGTAAGTCCTAGGTCTACACAGGACACACTCATTTTCTGAACTGTAGGCCAAAGAAATGATTTGGATTCGGTTGTTATTCCATTAAGTCAGTCACAGGATATTTTTATAAGTCTCGCTTTGTGATTTTGGACTTGATAAATAGTTTGTACAAACAAAAGGTTGGTGGCTTTTAGCTTCATGGAAATAGAGGAAAATATAGAAGTATATGTTCATAGAATCATAGAATCATAGAATCGTTAGGGCTGGAAGGGACCTTCAAAGGTCATCTGGTCCAACTCCCCTGCAAGGAACAGGGATATCTCCAACTAGATCAGGTTGCTCAGGGCCTCGTCCAACCTGGCCTTGAACGTTTCCAGGGATGGAGCATCCACCACCTCTCTGGGCAACCTGTTCCAGTGTTCTACAACTCTCATGGTAAAAAATTTTTTCCTAATATCCAATCTGAATCTACCTCCCTCTATTTTAAAACCATTACCCCTTGTCCTATCACAACTGGCCCTCCTGAATAGCCTCTCCCCATCTTTCCTGTAGGCCCCCTTGAGGTACTGGAAGACCGCTATAAGGTCACCCCGGAGCCTCCTCTTCTCCAGGCTGAACAGCCCTAACTCTTTCAGCCTGTCCTCATAGGAAAGGTGCTCCAGCCCTCTTATCATCTTCGTGGCCCTCCTCTGGACCCTCTCCAACTGGTCCATGTCCTTCTTATGTTGGGGGCTCCAGAACTGGACGCAGTACTCCAGGTGAGGTCTCACGAGGGCAGAGTAGAGGGGAAGAATCACCTCTCTCGACCTGCTGGCCACGCTCCTCTTGATGCAGCCCAGGACACGGTTGGCCTTCTGGGCCGCAAGAGCACATTGCCGGCTCATATTGAGCTTCTCGTCCACCAGTACTCCCAAGTCCTTCTCCTCAGGGCTGCTCTCGATCCATTCTCCGCCCAGTCTGTATTTGTGCCTGGGATTGCCACGACCCAGATGTAGGACCTTGCATTTGGCCTGGTTGAACTTCATGAGGTTGGTACAGGCCCACCTCTCCAGCCTGTCGAGGTCCCTCTGGATGGCATCCCTCCCTTCCAGTGTGTCGACAGCACCACACAGCTTGGTGTCATCGGCGAACTTGCTGAGGGTGCACTCCATGCCACTGTCCACGTCACTGACAAAGATGTTGAAGAGGGCCGGGCCCAACACGGACCCCTGAGGGACGCCACTCGTGACCGGTCTCCACTTGGACATCGAGCCGTTGACCACTACTCTCTGAGTGCGACCATTGAGCCAATTCCTTATCCACCGAGTGGTCCATCCATCAAACCCACGCCTCTCTAGTTTAGAGAGAAGAATGTCGTGCGGGACAGTGTCAAAAGCTTTGCACAAGTCCAGGTAGATGATATCCATTGGTTGACCCTTGTCCACCGATGCTGTCACCCCATCATAAAAGGCCTCCAAGTTGGTCAGGCACGATCTGCCTTTGGTGAAGCCATGTTGGCTGTCACCCACCACCTCCTTGCTCTCCATGTGCCTTAGCATGGTTCCCAGGAGAATCTGCTCCATGACCTTGCCAGGCACAGAGGTGAGGCTGACCGGCCTGTAGTTGCCCGGGTCCTCCTTGTTCCCCTTTTTAAAAATGGGGGTTATGTTCCCTCTCTTCCAGTCATCGGGGACCTCGCCAGACCGCCACGACTTCTCAAATACAATAGCCAGTGTCTTGGCAACTTCATCCTCCAGTTCCTTCAGGACCCGCGGATGGATCTCATCAGGTCCCATGGACTTGTGCACCTTCAAGTTCCTCAGATGTTCCCGAACCTGCTCTTCAAGTACAGTGGGCGGTGGATGTTACCCAAGATATTTTGGAGTTAAGTATCTTTTGACAAATGTATGGCAGGACAGTGCCATGAAGATCTAGAAACACATTGTAGTTAATGTCATAGCTTCCTTAGCTGGTGTCTAGTGCTCGTCCAAGTCTCTGGTTTGTTCTTCAGCTGTACAGTCAAAGACTTGCATGATCAATGCTCCTGTCTTTTTCCTGTCCTCACCTCTGTTTGCTGATGTCCAAAGGGATTTGTGACAGCAAAGGCAATTTCCTTTCTCCCTTCTCTCCCTCAACATTATTCCTCTTCTGAAAAACTCATCTTATGTTACACAAAAGAATGAACTATAGGGTTATATCAGCTAAAATTTTAGCTTGCAAAAATTGACTTAAGAGTTTGGACCTATGAAGCAGGCACACTTCTGTTGATTTCTTTGTAGGAGCTGCAGCCTGTTAATATACCTACTCCAGAAGCTGACAGTTAACTAACTTATGTCTTCTTCAAACCAGTGTTTAGTTTTTAAAAGTTACTGTGAAACTGTTTGAGCTACAGCATCCTTCTTACTGGAAAATGGATACACTTTTTCTTTAGACTTTTTTTTTACTGATGCAGAGTTTAATTTCCCAGCCCCAAACTCTTTTTGCCTGGTGTCACAGATGCTAGATGAGAGAATCCATCCTCTTTTCACCTCTAAAAGAATAAGAAGTTAAACTAGATGAAAGAGAGCTTTTCCTCCACTGAGCTGCCAAGGGCTGAGCAACTGAACTGCAGTAAGCTCCCAAATTTAAATAGTGTCAAGTCACAGAGAATTACTTTATAAAGACTTTAGTTCCATTTAGATGAACCCAAGTAATCTTTTTAAAAAAAGCAACTCACACAGTATTTTCTTCAGAAGGTCTTCTTAATGCGCCTCGAATAGAGTTGTAGATCTAAATAGAAACACTACCTAAAAAATTTCAGTAAAGCCTCTGTGAAAATTTGGATGGTTAAAGCAGAGCTGTTGTGTCAATACCAAGCAGAGCTGTTGCCAGGAAATGTTCTTTCCATCAAGTCATGACAAGCTCTGGGTGAAATCTGTACGTTTCTGAGGTGTGACTGAAAATGTTGAACCTCGAATTTTTCACTGAAAAATAAAAATTATCCTTGCAGTCTCTCTCATCTCCTGATGAGGTGGACAAATACCGTTACAACATAGGCTTTACATATGAGAAAAAGGAGGTGATACCTCCAGTATCTCTAGCTCCAGGGTGTGTAAAACAGTCCCCATTTTGTCTCAGATTCAGATGGAAGTATTAGCACTGCTGAACAGAGGAGCTGGAGCTCGAGCACTGAACCATGATCCTCATGGCGAGCCAACTCCCAGGTGGTGCTGCAGCCAGCTCACCCCAAGACAAACCTGCTGTACAAGATGTTGTGGAGCGAACTGGTTGGGCCACTCCTCATAAGGGCTAGAAACTTGTCCCATCACCTCCTCATTTCAGTGTTGACCTACGTGCATGGAGCCTGAATGTGCCATCAGCACGCGGACATAACTACGGCAGAAGGCAGCTGTTACGGAGAGGGACTTGGTGGGATGACATATGCCTGCAGTGGGAAAGGGCTTGACTGTTGACGAGGATATCTACACCCTTCTATTCCCCTGGGCCACTTCTCTGGGTCAGGATAGTCTACGCTCTTCCAGTTTCAACTTATTAATTTTTTTTTTTCCCTCCCGTATTTAACCCTGAATAGTAAAGGATAGGAGAATTGAAGGAATAGCCAATGGAAAAACAAAATGGAGGACAAAAAGCTTCCAATGGAAAATAACAGCAATATGTGTTTCATGTCAAAGACATTAAACCATAACATGCACAAAAAATGTAGTAAAACAGTACAAGCATTGTTCCTACAAGAGCAGAAAAATTAAGTGGTGCGGATATTCAGCTACAGCCAGTGTTTTTTATTAGAACATGTGGTGTGTATAATGTCTACACAAAAATAACATTACAGAATTATAATCATTATGTTAAACATGCAGACATGGCTTAGGAAGGTTAAATATTCTGAGTGGAAATCAAATCCTTTCAGATATCAGGGGAAAAAAGCAATTTTGCGTAGTCCTTCCTGAAACTTGTGATACAATGACTGCAATTTGTTCACCACATGCAGTTTTGCATATGGAATAAGTACATTAAGAAAATTTTGAGTGCCCTGATTGTAAGCAGCAAGCAAAACAGAATGAGTGAAAAGTCAGATTCTACGGCAATATTCTAATGTATTACATCTATATGCAGTTAGGAAGAATTATAAAATTGAAATTAAGCAATCTAAAGAAAGGAAGAAAAGAACTGTTGGAAAGCTTTCACGTGCCAGCCTGACAGCTGAGCTTGGACAACAAAAGCTTAATATCAGAAAGCAAAGTCTCAGGAGGAGCTAATGCCTTTTTTAAGAAACAGAACAAAGCACAACAAAACCCCCAAAAGTAGAGTATGGAGATCATGAAGAATGAGCAACCAAGTAGACTGTACAGGAGCCTCTGAGAAGCACCTAACCTGCACTGTGAATACTATATTATGAGCAATTCAGTCAGAAGATCAGAAAGAAAGAAGAAAAAACAAACAAAATGTGTACAGCAATTGTCAGAATACATGGGAGCAGAAAAGGACAGATCTGTTGATCATCCTTTCCAGCTCAGCTAAAGTTTGAAGTTACACCCATTGCCCATCATTTCTGAAGACTGAAAAACTCTATGGAACTAAGGAAGGTGAGAATCGGAAAGAAAATGTTGGCATTAGAAGAGACATAAAGAAATTTTGGCAGGGACACTTCTCATTTGGTGGATAAGACTGAACTCAGTGGGAAGGAAGAACTAACGCTAGAAACAAGGCTCAGTCCCTGGCAGTAAAATCTGAAGAAATGGGCTAGTCAAAGGAGTATTTTTATTATGAGCTCAACAGAAGGCGAGTACCGCGCCCCAGCACTTTGAAGTTATCTTGGTCAATGCAGTGTTTTGAACCAAAAGTCTTAAAATGCTACTTTTATGCCATGCTCAGCGTCCAGGAGTAAACAGCACTTCCACTGCAACGTTTACTAAAATATTGACAGAAGCAGAGCTGAGAGACAGTATCAGATCCTGCATTCCCTTGTCTTTATGTAGACTTCTAAGGATGTGAAGGAAGTTTACTTGCACTCCGGTCTGCACGCTATGAGAATCTTGGCAGGCTCTGGATCAAAGTATAGCTGTGATTATTTAAAGTTAGTATGGTGTAAGAAAAAAATATGGAACAACATGTTTTCCCATGTTTTCAGCCTTGAGGTAACTGGAATGAAAACCTGTGCCATTTGCTGGAAGTTTGAGGCAATCCTAATTCAAAAAAAGAAAAAAAACCCACCAAATTTCAGGCATGCACTGAAGTATTGATTCAGCACAATACTGACACTGAAGCCTTTTTCTTAATACAGGCAAAGTAAAACACAGGCTTAAAGTTAGACACTAAAGACACTAAATGGAAACCCAAACGCTCAAACAGATCTGTGCAGGAGTGGCAAACCCGTTGCAAGTCAGGCTAACAATGGTCGTTGCAGCGCATCATCATAAATGAGCAAGGATATGACGTACAATCCGCTGAGAAAATGATATTTCTGTGGCACATACTCACTACTCTTTCTGGCAATGTCAGTATTTCCCTCTTTGCATCTTCCCTATGCATCTCCCATTGTAATAAAACTCCTGCAAGCAAAGGAGAAGAGCCCAAGAAAAAGAATGAGATCAAGCATTCAAAATAGCACTGCCACTACAAAGAAAAAGCCCAGAGCTACATGAAGCAAAGTAAAAATTACCCAGGAAATATAGTAACTGCAACAATGAACTATTTTCTCGCTTCATAGTGTTCTTAAATACGCCTCTGCAGAAAAATAAGCAGCACACTCTCTCTCTTGATCGTTCCTTTTAGCATAGGCTGTCTATTCTCAACACACTTTCAGAATATTTTTGGGGTTTAACTTTGTATTTGTAGATCTTACACTCCCCAGCTGTAGGCTATGTAAAGAAATTCTTCTGTCCCTCTCTCATTTTGCATATCAGCTTCAGTTTAATATGATCAGTATGAAGAGACAGTTGCAGTAGTCCTGGCTGGCATAGTGGAAAATACCTTTTATGGCCTAATGCATCAATGTGTACATAACCCTGTACTCTTATGCTTCTCGTTTGTTACTTTTTATAGTTATTTGTGTGATTATATAATTAGCTAACCTAGTTTATTATGTTTGCTCCATCATTTACTCCTGGATCAGAACAAGATCATAAATAACAGGGAAGGAAAAGAAGCATTTGTTTCTATAGAGAGCAACTCAAAATTTTCCCTCTGATAGATTTTTGTAAAGAGGGTGTAGTAGGAGAAAAGAAATTCTGATATGATATTTAAGCATGAAATATTCTTCATCTGACAGAGAGTGGATATTTCCCCTCTTTCATGGAAATTTTGACTTGAAAAAGAGAAAGTGATTTTTTATTTCAAAATAATTCACGCATTTGAGCCACTGAGAAAAGCTGGAAGCTCTTAAAAAACTCATGTGACCTAGGCTCTAGACCAGCAGTTAATGAAAATCTATAGAGAACACCAGTGTTTACTAACAGTCATTTAACTGGCTACATTCATACTTTACAGCAAAAATAATTGTGGTGGAAATTATACCACGGATCTGAACTTTTTAACATATCATCCAGTTCCCTGTTACTTTGATTATTTGTTATTTTTGCCACTAGTTATTTCTTGTGTGTCTGCTCAGCATGCAGTACTCGTTCAATCTGCAGGAACTACCACTGCATAAATGCCACCCATAAAGAAGAACCTTTAAAATGAACAATTAGGAAGTAATCTGTCCTTGAGGAAATTATCTCCCTAATTCTCTGTTACTGGCAGATGCTACCAACAGATTTAGAAATGTTTTCATTCCTCCAGCCTAAGCAAATCACTTTCCCATACTTCAGGCTTTCCACTGTATTTGAAGCTAACATTATAAAATACAGCCATTCTGGAAATAGAAGGCCTGTAAGATATAATGAGAAATTATAATTTTTCTGCATTTTTTGTAAAACACTTTATAAGATTATATTAGTGCATACTCTATAAGATATTTTATAAGATTGAATTTTCTTCCCACAGAAAGGAAATCCCGTTTCATACTCTGCAGCTTTGCAGAATAATTGTTATGGAAGTGAATCGTTGAACTCTTACTAAAATTCTTCAGGAAGATTATCTAAAGACCTTTAACTGAGCACTTAAAGGACTGGAAATATTTCTGCATTAAGGGCTAAATAGTCACTTTAGAAATCTCTCCTATGCAGAAAGAGTTAGGTTGCCACTCTTCTAGAAGGAAATGGATTCTTTCAGCACTAACTTGAAGCAGAGAAAAAGAGTTGTTCCCCCTCCCTCTCCAGATAAATTAACCAACGACTGACTCATTTTCCAGCCCAACAGTTTGTTATAAAGTGCATACATTTATCAGGTTTAAAAGTGTAATTCTGCTATGTCCCTGTAACTGCTGGATGTAGGTAGGCAAGTTTCATAGCCAAACATCTGTCTCCTGAAAAAGCAAATGAGGTGAAATTCATTATGGAGCTACAAGGAACAAATTAAGACAGAGTACAGGGCACAGGTTGCTGTGACTTCTTTGTCTGCTGACAGTGCTAGCTCAAGCCACTCCCTACATGCATACCAACACTTGGAAGCTGGTGCCTCTACAATTGTAGCCTCACTGCAGAAAGAAAACAGCAGTTAAAGCAAAACCAACATTTTAAAACTAAGTTAAGACCTGTCCTAAGCAGAAAAAAAGCCCTAACTTTGTCACATATTTTGTACGTTAAATCATACTTTAAAACCTTTGTTTAAAAAGACTCTGAATTATTATGTGATAAAAGGATATCTGGATTTACATTTTCATGAGGGACGGCAGGAAATATTTTCTGAAGATCCCAAATGTTTAACTGTAGACAGTATATGGTGGAAACATGATAGGAGTTGTAAAGAGGCTGATGGGAGAACCTTTAGAAATGCACAGAACAGCACCGAGATGCTGGAATAAATTGTTAGCCCTTTTTGACAGCGTAACAGTACTGCAGAGCTACTGTGCCTGCTGTGTCAGCCTGTGCTACTCCACCTTAACAAATTGTTTGAAACCTTATATATAATTAAGCTGTATTTTCATTTTAGCACCCTGGTGTCATGTACCAACCTATTATGCTTTAGGTTTGCAATAAAATATACAAGCCTATTATGCATAGTATGAAAGTAGAAACCAGGAATATAATATTACTGCCTTTCTCTCTGCTACTTACTTAGATGCTAAAGTCTTCTGACAGGCATTTGTCTTACTGTGCAAAGTATCTACCGTCTCTGGGTATTAAACTCATAGAAGACTAATGAATAAATAATAGGAATACATAGACTTCACTTTCATTTGCCATGAGTTTAGAAGTTTATTCACAGTAAATACAAAGTATCAATGTAGTTTAAGATGTATGGTAATGATAAGATACCAAAGAATACCATTTCTGTCACTCATATATAAACAATTTGTTATGGAGCACATTAAGCTCTTGTTGCATTGAAGATGCATTCCAAAAGCTTATCTTACCCATCTTATGTCAATGATTGTCCTACCAGAAGCCATTGATTAATGTAGCAGCTTTCAGATTTGGAATATGGTAAATTTTTCATCACTTCACAATTCTAAGAGAAGAGGATTTATTTCAAAAAGACAAAGGAAATGTAACTAAAATCCTAGGCTAAATTCAGAAATCGTTATGTCCTGCCAGTGTTTGTAAGGCTCTGGACTTATTCCCTGACCTCTTTTGAAAGTATCTTCATCCCACTCATCTTTGTAATCCTTGGAGACTGCAGCAGCTCAACTCTTCTTTAGGAATGGAGACCAAGATCTTGTTGGAGGCGTCAACATTTGTTCCTACTGTGAAGGTAACATCAATCTGCAATTGCAGGCAGATAGCAACTCTCTTGATTCATCCTGTACTTATAGAAACTTCTCCGTGCCTTCCCAAGCCTTAGGAAAAAGTGAAATGGTTTTGTTATACATTGCTCTTTCTAATACTTTGCAGCCTCCAATGGAGAAGCAAATACAGTTTGAGAAATAATCCTAATGAAACCAACGTCTTTAAATTTCATGGCTATAAGTCATGATATACCTAAAGTTTTCCTGTGATTCATATCAAAGTCAGGAATATAATGTAATCTGGTAATACCCTTCGAACAAACTGAATATTTCCAGGTATGAATAAAAGTTGTACTAGACTTCAGGCATTTCGTACTTAATCTGCTGCTGCTGAGCAATAAACATTTGTCACTAAGGAGAGTGATTTAGATTGCTTACAGGATCACTGTCAAAGATATTAACAAATGTGATTTTAATATGAATTTGTAAAATCATGGCCTAACAGAGTTCGATGGCAAGGTCCACTCTATTACTTACTGCATAGAAGGAGTGTGCAAAAGGGAAATCTAATCAGAATTATGTTAAAATCGTTTACACAGGGATCGGGGTAAATGATTTGTACAGAGATTTGGGGAAATAAAGCCAGAATCAGGCTGGAAGGATTCACACAGGGATCAGGGAAAAAGGATGAGGGAGGCCCTCCAGTTGAGCCAAGAGGTTCAGAGTGGACTCTCTTGCTTTCTAAACAACTTGTCAGTGAGCAGTCTAGGTGCAGCTAGAATCCAGACTTAGTCCCAACCATAGTCAATGGTTTATATCTAAAGGAATTAAGTACAGGGATTTCAGTGGTAGTGCTTTAAGATGTTGTGGGTCCTGTGTGACTTTGAGGTGACAGCAATTTAAGATTCATTAATGCTATTATGATAAATCACAAGATTAGATTATACAATTTTCTAACAACACTTAATCAGTCAATAATAATCAATCTGTTATGATTAATGCAGAGACTTAGTTAAAGACTCAACAAAGTTTTAAACACACACACACACATACACAGAGATATAGAGGTTAACATACGACCAAGATGTTTCTATCTCTGCAGATTATAATAAATTTTGGTACACAATTATCTTTGAAATGTCATGAAATCAAAATGTGGTGAATTATTCACTTTCTCTTTGTCGGCTTCTGTTAGTGGATAGTTCTTTTCTCTTCGTCAGCTTTTATTAGTGGATGGTCCAAATTGCATCATGAAATCTACGCAGTCTGCCCTGAGAAGCATCCCATCTCGGCAGGGCGGCAGGAAATGAGGGGAAGGGATATGGGGTAGCAGTGCGCTGCGATCCTGGGGAGTTCTAAAGACCTCTTAGGATCAATATTTATAGGGTTGCAAGATGATTGACTTTGTCAGTACTTTTTTCATTGTGGCCATAATTCTTGTCAGGTCATCTTGGCAACTTTCAGGGTGGGCTGTGATCCAGGCAGGAGGGATCTCGGATATGTTTCCCAGGCCACAGGAGCTCCAGATGTGGTTAGGGAGTGTCTAATCATCCCAACTCACTGTACTTCTGCCTAGGACAAGAAAGTACTGGGTTGTTTCGAGTCACTCCTCCAGAAGACAAAATCAGAAAGTACCAGATTGTCCCAGCTCACTGCACTTGCAATTAAAACAAGAACAATGTTGTCTGGTTGCTGATATTGAAATGTGGCCCAGGGTGGGTCTGCACTACCACAACATTTCAATGTTTTTGAAGAAAATCCTTTTATTTACACCTATTTCAAAGACGGATTCTGTGGTTATTTATTTTCCTGGAGATCGTTCCCACTGGCTATTGGAAGTCAGACAATAAGAGATGTGGAGGTCTTCTCCATCTCTTTTCAATCTATGCCTACCCATGCCTACAACAAGGCCAGAATGTCATTTTATCAATAACACTGTCATGCACCAGATGCTCCTAGGTAAAAAAGTCTCACTGGAAAAAAACAACTTTCAAATACTCTGTGATCATATACAGCCCATTTATTTCCATCAAAGCTTTTGGTGCTCAGTGCTTGTGAAATTGAGTCCTGTGGTGGGTTGACCCCTGCTGGACACCAGGTGCCCACCAAGCTGCTCTATCACTCCCATGCTCAGCAGGACAGGGGAGAGAAAATATAGCTAGAGGCTCATGGGTTGAGATAAGAACACTAATTACCGTCATGGGTAAAACAGACTCGACTCAGGGAAATTAATTTAATTTATTACCAATCAACATCTGAGTAAGGTAATGAAAAATAAAACCAAATCTTAAAATACCTTAGGGCCCCTCCTTTCTTCCTTGGCACAACTTTACTCCCTATCTTCTCTGCCTCCTCCCCCCAAGTGGTGCAGGGGGATGGAGAATGGGGGTTGCAGTCAGTTAATCACACATTGTCTCTGCTGCTCCTTCCTCCTCAGGGGAAAGACTCCTCACACTCTTCCACTGCACCAGTGTGGAGTCCCTCCCATGGGAGACAGTCCTCCATGAGCTTATCCAACGTGAGTCCTTCCCACAGGCTGCAGTTCTTCATGAACTGCTCTGGCATGGGTCCTTTCCATGGGATGCAATCCTTCAGGAACAGACTGCTCCAGCGTGGGTCCTCACAGAGTCACAGGTTGTGCCAGCAAACCTGCTCCAGTAGGATCCTCTCTCTCCACAGCACCACAAGTCCTGTCAGGAGCCTGCTCCAACATGTGCTTCCCACAGCATCACAGCCTCCTTCAGGCACATCCACCTGCTAAAGCATGGGGTCCTCCGTGGGCTGCAGGTGGATTTCTGCTCCACCATTTACCTCCATAGTCTGCAGAAGGACAGCCTGCCTCACCATGGTCTTTGCTACAGGCTGCAGGAGAACCTGCTCCAGCACCTGGAGCACCTCCTCCCTCTCCTTCTTCACTGACCTTGGTGTCTGCAGAGTTGTTTCTCTCATATATTCTCACTCCTCCAGCTGCAGTTGATGTTGTGCAGCAGTTTTTTCCCCTTCTAAAATACGTTATCACAGAGGCACTACCACCATCACTGATGGGCTCAGCTTTGGCCAGCAGTGGGTCTGTCTTGGAGGTGACTGGCATTCACTCTATCAGACATAGGGGAAGTTTCTAGCAGCTTCCCACAGAAGCCACCTCTGTAGTCCTCCCGCTACTGAAACCTTGCCACACACACCCAATACAAGTCCAAAACTTCAAACTATGGTAAGCTTGAGAGGAAAGTGTTGCAGGTCAGTTTCCCTCAAATTGTTAAAGTATTTACTTCAATTTATCTGATAAAAGTTTGATAAAAGCCAAGAGCTCTCAGTGTGCAAAGCACAGTTATCTATGGTTGACCTAATGCAGCATTGAAGGCAATATTGGATTAGACCTCCAAAGATCCTTTTCACCTCAATTTTCTGTGCTCCTACTTTGCATGTTTGTTTTATGTATATTTTTAATGTACAGATTGATATGGATTGTGGGTACAGTGAAAGACAGATTCTTCACCGAAATGTGCCAAATAAATACCAAGAAGGGGGGAGGGTGAAAGAATTTTCTCTCATGTAGAAAGTGTTGTTCACTAAGTAACTAAGTGCAAGAGATATATTTTAATCTAACAAAGATTAATTTCTGTGCATAAAGAAGGGAAACAATCATAGAATCATAGAATGGTTAGGGTTGGAAGGGACCTCAAAGATCATCTAGTCCCTGGTGGACACCCTCCACTACACCAGGTTGCCCAAAGCCTCATCCAACCTGGCCTTGAACACTTCCAGGGATGGGGCAGCTACAATTTCTCTGGGCAACCTGTTCCAGTGCCTCACCACCCTCAGAGTAAAAAATTTCTTTCTTATATCCAATCTAAATCTGCCCTCTTTCAGTTTAAAGCCATTGCCCCTTGTCCTGTCACTACATGCCCTTGTAAAAAGTCCCTCTCCAGCTTTCCTGTAGGCCCCCTTTAAGTACTGGAAAGCTGCAATAAGATCACCTTGGAGCCTTCTCTTCTCCAGGCTGAACATCCCCAACTCTCTCAGCCTGTCTTCATAAGATAGGTGCTCCAGCCCTCGGATAATCTTCGTGACCCTCCTCTGGACTTGCTCCAGCAGCTCCATGTCCTTCTTGTGTTGGGGATTCCAGAGCTGAATGCAGTATTCCAGGTGAGGTCTCACGAGAGCAGAGTAGAAGGGCAGAATCACCTCCCTCGACCCAATCTTTATCTGAATTGAGAAGGTGGCCAGTTAAGGAAGAAATAAAAGTTTCCAGAGAAAAGATTAAACCTATTCTTCTAGAAGACTTCAACAGAACGTCATCATATGACCTATGGCATATAGTTCATCTAAGAAGAATCAGAAGAGAGTGATCATCTAAGATCTGAATCTATGTGAGTGATTTCTTGGCGAGTGCTGTTACCCGACAGCAACTGGCTGCTTCACTCAAGAAAAGACAAAAAGGATGGGCAAAGCTTAAAACCCAGGCTGTTAGCATTTCAGGAGAAAGAGAGCAAGTCAGCTGATTAAGGAAGAGCAACTGAGGTTTTTTTAGAAATAACCTTAGCATGAGTGAGTAAAGCGTAGTTTTACTTTCATTTGTTCACCTGCATGTTTTATAGACGTTGGGAACTGTGCTCTTTTAAATGAGATGAATAAAGGCTTGTATTTGCATTTTACCTTAGTCTGGTTTAGAGCTGACTTAGAGCCATAAGCACTTAAGGACATGACATCAAAGCATTCCAGCTCTTGGATGGAGCATATCTATACACCAAAGTCTTGGGACACTTTAATAAAGAGCTCTACCTCCCAGTACATCTTCTACTATACCCAGAGGGTAACAGAACTATCTGAGCTTTATGGGAATGTGTAGATCTGGCATCACTACAGTACAGGGAGACAGAAATCTTCTCTAATGACTAGAGGTAATATTGGAGTCTCTCTGACACGGTGCTACATATTGAAGTACTTTCCATAAGGGCCAAATGGAGAGTATCACACTATACTTTCAAGCAATTTGAAGATTCAGAGCTTCAGAGCTTTGGTCAGCCAGGCTGGCACAGAAGATCTCCATTCTGGTTTATTTGCGCTAGTTACCAGAACAATTTTACTGTCACAGTTTGAGCTGCCTGATAGCTCTAGCTGGTCTCTAGTTATCAGTTTAAATTTTTAGAGCATTTATCGAAGAGGGACTTGTGAAGCTACTGCTTTAACACTTCCCAATAAAAATGGACAAAAATGGAGTACAACTTTCATTTAGCCTCTTAAATTGTGAGTCTACTGGCAGATAATCTTTCATACTATCATGCTGTAGTGCAATCAATACTATTAAAACTGGTTTAGGAAAGCAAATTAAAGAAGTCAAAAGGAATTGAGCAAATACATCTAAGGAGCTGTGAATTCTTCTAATTGCATGAAATCTTCTCTTTCACAAGGTGCTGTTATCGGTGGCTTTGCCAGTCATTCCCTTAGCTGTCTGTTGGAAAAAAACCTTTGTAAACTTAGGGTGTATCTGCATTGATCTCTGAGCCACCTGCAATGTAGGCTGGGTGCAAGGGGAGAGAAAGGGGGAGTGGATGGAGTGTGGTGGGCAGTACTGTTCTGCAAAAGCAGTGTAGCAGCAATGGTTGCATCTCTCTCTCTAGTACCTGCAGTGACTAACATGATTAGTACATAAGCAGCATTTTTTTACACTGCAGAAATCTTTGAGGTTTTCCCAACAGTTGCTAGCAATGATTAAATACTGAAACACTTTATTGGCTGTTTACCTACTCTCAGCACCATCATATAGATACACTGTTCTATATATGTATAGACATACTGCTATTAGACTCCATGGAAGGTTTTCTGCACTAGAATTTCTAGAATCTGTAAGATTTTAGTTCTACCAGTCTGGCTTTTTTTTTCTTTCTTACTGTAGGTGTTCTCATATGTTTTTTCAGAAGTGCTTTCCACAGTACAGACTTTGTAAGCTTACAAGAATGAGCAAATATCAAATATGAACTTCAAGGATTAGTTAACTAGGGGACTGAAACTCATGGAAAGTACTTAAGCTCAAAGAAATCAGTGTTTCAGATGAGTTCATGGCATCTCCCAAAAAGTGGAAACGATTGTAAATGATCGAAATGTACCATCTCCTACACTGGACACATACATGAAAAAATTCTAAGGCTGTGAATTATAAAATGGTGAATCCTAACAGCCAGTGAATTACAAGATAAATCTTTATTGTGACTGAACTAAGGAAAAAATATAATTTAGCTTTATCCCCTTTATCCACCTTTGCATCTATCCCTTTTGTTTCTTTATAGAAGGACACACCAAGTTGAAGTGTTCCCTTAGAATCAGATCAATGACTCGATTCAGAGGCCTTTTAAAATTGTTTCTGCTGCTGAGAAGATTCATCTAAAACCACTCTTACTGTTGCACAGCTAGTTAGACTTTTATAGTCTTTCTTTAATTGCTATGTGATCTTGAATGGCCAAAGTCTTTAACACACTGGGGTTAAAAAGCTGATTTTTCTACTTTACCCTGGGCTTTGGGCTTCCAGTCTATTCTGCAGAAATCATAATTACAAAGTGTGTCCAGGTAAGTTCTTCTACAGGTGTAACCAGTAGTAAGCATAACTTCATGTACCCTTCTTAAAATAAATTATTGTTTAAAATTAGCAGTATCTATACTAAGTAACAAGTGAAAATGAATGTTAAAATCACCTGTGCATTTATTCAAGTCACTTATATGGTTAGTTAAGCCCCTTCTGTCTCAGATTTTAAGCTGTGGAATTTGAGTATTAGTCTCTTTCCTCTCCATGATATCTTCTTCTAGACATTTCCCTTCAACTATCTGGTATTACCAAGAAAGTATGCGATGCATTAAACTTTTCTGGAGTTGTGACTTCCACATCAATCTGGCAGGCTGAAGAACTCTTGGGAACAATTAAGCATGGCCAAGGATAGACATAACCAGACCATCACAAATGAATGGCTCCTGCATGGTCGTCTTAGGGTGCATCTTTTAACTCTTTTAACAGTCTAACCAACAGATGCATTATATAGGAAGCAGCACCACTTACCTGTTCAAGAAAAATCCTGGAATTTCTAGGAGCAGTTCCAACTCTTTTATCCCATCTTATTTATGAGTAGGGGATTGATTCACTAAGCTTTTCTATGAAAAATCAATTTGATGTATAATACTTTCCACATATTGTATTCCAATATTTTAGAGGAAAGCTTCATGAGTCTCTGATGCATTATTTGACTGTCTTACATTTTATTAATACTATTACTACAACAGCTTTAGCAGCAAGAGTTTGCAAGAAGTTCTCTATCAATTACTTTTAAAGCACAAGAAAAACAAACTAACGGTACGAGGCAAACTGGGCTAAAATCTTTCAGGTATGTGACTCTGCGTCAAAGGCAGAATACAACAAACTGCTGTTCCCCTGAAGGACAGCAAAGGACTAGGAAGTTTAGAGGTGTGTAAAAGAATATGACTATTTCATTCCATGCCTGCACTCCCTTAAAAACTCTTATCTCAACAGTGGGAAAAAAAAAAAAAAATAATTGGATGTATTCTTAAAGCTTGTTGTTGTGTTTGATCAAATACAACCACATCCTTGCAGTGGTGGCCCTTGAACAATTCTTACATTTCCCCAAGATCTTCCCCACTCTCCTCCCAGATATCTTGGTCGCAGTCTAGTCTGAACTTGGCCAGCTGGTCAGGGGCTAAGAGTTCAAGGTGAAGTTCTGCCAGCATGCAGTCAAGTTCAACAGCATGGTGTTGTTCTGTGTTCTTCAAATGGTGTTTTACAATTTGGTTGATTTTGATTCAAGGAATTAGCTTGCACATAGATAACTTGAGCTAACACTGTGGGGAAGATAAGTGCTAAGTAGACCTTTTGAAGTGAGATGTGCCACTCCTTAATAAGTAAGAACAAAAAGGCTGCTTGAGGTGGCCCAAAGGAGACACAATTACTTCTATACCTGCAAAGATTGTGGGCGGCTGAGTAGTTGGAGCACTGCTAGAATTTCATTCTGAAGCCACCCGGTCATGTAAACTACCCCAAAAAAATGCAGTGACAGGTGCTTTGAAAGAATCACATTAGCAGAGACACGGTCAATACAAATACAGTCAACAGAAGGGTTAGAATCAACCTTTGGTAGAAATAAGTTGTGTGCAGGTGTCCACAGATGCACGTCTGTGAACAAACACACAGGTATAAACTTTCCTATTGCACAGTGTATATATTTTCTGTGTAATCATCTCCAGTTGACAAATTTAGTTTTCCTCACTGTAAAGGCACACTGATCTGACACAGTGTGCAGGTGTTTGTCTTCACTGGAATAATTAGCCCTATTGGTGAGGCTGTCAGGCTTTAAAAGAGTTTATGGAAGTGAGTGGGGAGGAGAGTTGTTTAGGAAAGATGCCATGCTGGCTGAGAGGTGTGGAGCATGGGATTTTTGAATGATGAGAGCCATGCATCTGGTTCATCCCTTCCCTTTCAGGAGATATATCCAGCATTTTAGGAGTCCCTAGTTGTCCATCAGTTCCAAGCTCTGATGCTTGTTGCTGCAACTACTTCCCTTGGCAACCTATTTTATTCTCTAATAGCTCTGTGAATAGAAAGGGCTCTTCCTAATCTTCAGTACATAATAGGCATGGACACATTAGCTCAGTTAAGTAAGAACTGGCCAGGAGCCTTGTTCATCTTTAGATGCCAGAGCAAAATCTTTCGTCTTTAAAAAAAATATTTAGGAAGCTCTCACCTTCTTTTATGTTACCCCTTCTTTGAGCTGCTCCTGATGGGATGTGAAGATGAATAGGCTGTTCTTGTTCATGGAATATAGAACATTTATCATAAAGTGGGAATATGTTTCTGATGTAAACAGACTCTCAGTTCCTTGGCTCTGCCTGTGCAGTCTGCTGACTTTCCTAAAGTTGTGTTGATGAGGGTGATATGAACTTTTGTGATCCAATGGTATATAGGATGGCAGCAACACAAACTATTCCCATAGAGCCAAGTTCCAAGAAGGCCAAGAGAACTACTAATATTAAATAATTGCGTTACATTGCATCTCCCTTTCTAGAGCTGATTTATTACACGTATAAAAGTATTATGATCTTTCCTCTCATTATTTCAAAATGAAATGCTTAAAGGGCTAATAAAATCAGTATTTAGCACACTTTTTATTTTGTAGTTCAAAACTTCAAGCTTGGCATAAAGAACATTACCTCTAGGGAGTGAAAATAGCCTTACCTAGCAGCTTCAAATACAATTATCTAAGTCATTTTTTCTTTTACTCCTTGCAAAATACTAAACTGAGGTACAACTCCTTTTGGCTGACAGACAAAAGGAAATTACAGCTGTCTGTAGTTCAAAAGAGTTGCAATAAAACTTGAATTATGACAAAAATATACTGTTTGTTATTAAAGCCTCAACTGTTCACGAATCAAACAACTGTATGTTTCTCTGCATGTTTGATACTACTTATGTTTTCCTGGGCACGTATATTTCTGCAATATAAAGTGCATTTCCCTATCTCTGCATACAAAATTGTTTTATTCATATCTCCTTGGACACTTACATCATGATTTTTTAAAAAACTATGCCAATTTACAGTAGATGAGAACTGAGTCCATTGAAATGATTCACTAGGGCAGTGGACAATGTTAAATACCTACAACCATTGATGTATGCATGAGTAGTCACATCATTTGTTAATAATTTGCTGACTATATTGTGCAAGAAGTTGCTCCATAGGCAGAATATACTTTATTGACTATCCTGGGTAAAATGTAGACCAAGAACTTTTAAGCCACTACGTACAGAGAATGAAGCAAGGATTTGCTGATGGCACTGCAATATTTATTTTTAATTGAACGAGTGCACAAGGGTTTCACTTTTGAACAGGATCTTAGGATTATCAAGTTGTCGTTCACATTTCATGTAAGGATATGTTGGCAATTATGTTCATTCCAAAGATTTCTTTCGTGTTTTAAATGATTCATTATGGCCTATAACATAAGTGGATTAAGGGGACATAATTCCCTGTACTTTGAGTTTAGCTCTTGATCCCAATTTCAGCAGTTTTAAATAGTGGAAGCTGCCCAAGCCCCCGGCTGCAGTGCAGCTGCCCCAGCAGTTGTCGTGCCCTTGAGGGGCAGAGGGTTGTAGGAACCGCAGCACCAAATCAGGCCAGGAACCCAACAAGCTCAGGGTACACTCTCCCATCTACCAGTACTGGAGTTTACAAGTGTATTTTCAAACAACAGCCAACAAGCAGCTATTTAGCTACCTGCCCAGAGGCTAAATTGCTTTCTCTTGCCACTTTGTTATCTGCATGTACCTCAGTGTGTGAGGGGCTGATATCATACCTAAAATTTTGAACTTAGAGCTCAGCATGCTTTAATTATCTGCAAGAGCACACTCTGTGCTTTGGATTCGAATACATGTTGTGTTAATTGGCTCCTCACAGCTGGGAAAACAATATTTAGCTTAAAGTATGTCCACTGAGTGTTGCTATCTTTTGATTTTATTGGCATTACCTTTATCCTTGTATAGTCTTGTAGGAGTACTGTATTGTGCTCTGCTGAACAGCGTAGTGTAGACTCTGTGTCGCTTACATGTGTCACCTTCTATAACGTTATCTTTTCCCCCATTATTTGTCTTCCCTCTGAAGTAATGGTCCCAGTCTTTGGAATTTTTCGGACCCACAGCATGGGTCTGCTGAAACACTCATCATCCACCTCTGAGCCTCTGAGTTTCTGACTTGTACTTCTAGGTATAGATTGACCAGAACCAAATGCAATGTTCAAGATGAGAACATGATACTGATTCATGACTTTACTCCATAACATTCCTGTATTCTACTCCACTCTTTTAAAAAAAATAAAATAATAAATCCTTGCTGTCCCCTAAACCTAATTCAAAGCCTGCTAAATTCTGAAGGGACCTACCCCTTCAACTTCCTCCCCACCAAATTTTAAATTTTACAAAGAAAATGTTTCATGTTTTCACCACAGAAAGCAGCACTTAATTTTTTATCTTTCAATGCCTTCTGGAGATCTTTCTGGTTAAAAAAAAAAACATTGCCGTAGTTAGAAATTTAGCATTTTAAAGATATTAAACTAATACTTGACATTTTAACTGAATATGTATTTTCTAAATATGTAATTTAGAAGTATTTGGAATTATTTATTTTGAATTTTCTTCTTCTTTTTCTCATGGACAATCCTGTTTTGGTGGAGTTTTTTTATAACCTCAGTTAGCTTTTTCCTGTTCTTTATTCATTGTTTTTTGAAATTTCCCATCCATGGTAGACCTTTGCATTTCACCCTTAAGACTACTTAGTATCCTTGGTATAAAAGAAACTATAATTTCATATCACATTTATATCTTTTTAATAAAAATTGCTCTTGAAGAAAAAAATCTAGGTTTGTTGCAATATTAGGCATTATTAACTCACTTCTATCTTACTTTAGTGGGAATTAAATAACAAGGAATACCAGTATGTACTTTAATATTTAAATAAAATGATTAAACATTGTCTTGAGACACTTATCATTCCAGTGATCTTATCACATACTCTACTGCACAGTATCAATGCTAAAAATATGTATATTATTACTCTTATTGATACCAATGAATGACTCTATCAATCTGTGATAGAGATTAGACAATTTAATGTTGATAAGCAAACACACACATAACATATTTAGTTTTGGAGGTGTTGTGGAAAAATTATGCTTTTGATTTAACTACCTTATTATTTTATTCGTGTTCCAGAACACATTCAACATCCAAGAAGTTTCTTTACTATGAGTGTCTGCCAAACCTTATATCCTGCCTCGGTGTGTGCGATTACAGTCTAAAGAAAGATAAAGCCAGCTATAGTTCATTTGACCAAGTATACCGGCCTATTTATGATTTTAAAAAAATTAGTTCTTGATCCTGGCAGCAAAAGGTTGATTTTATGAAGCATGAGATTTGATTAGTTTTATCTTAGCACATGTGACGGTGTTATTATTAGATAAACCAGAACTGAGCTTCTTAAAAAAAACAGCTGCAATGCTGAATTTTGCAGGATGGCTACTTTCAGCAGGCTGCAGCCCTAAGCCATCTTCTCTCGACCCACCGTTTATCATATTTCTAGCAAGTTGATCGCCTTGTCTGCCCAGCTCAGCAATGACTCTTCTTCAACATGTAACATTTGAACAAGTTCTACATGAACAAATATTTCACTCTTCTCATGTGTATTGCCTCTGCTTAGGTCAAGATTTTCAAAGTTGGCTCTATTAGTCTGAGCCTTGAGGGTGTCAGTTCTAGACTGAGGGACCCAACTGTGAGTCAGGGTCCAACCGTGTTGTAGGCAATGAAGATCTAGTCAATACAGCCAGTGGACTATGGAGAACTATTCAATACGTGCTGCGGCAGACACTTAGGTCTGGTCAGCTGAACAGCCCTCAGCTGGCTCCTCTGACCAGGTCTCTGTTGACTATAAGAAGAGCTTAGATACTAGGATAACGTGGAGATATGTAAGTTTCATATTCCTATTTAGGTGTCTGAATTTGTGACTGAATCCCATCTTGATTTCCCTTTGTCACCTCTATCTCTTCAGCTGTGTGTAAAGATGTGGATTAGCTGAGAAGTGGAAACATAACCTGAAATACTGCAAGACCCATGGCTGTCCCTATTCTACTGTTGTTTTTTCAGAGACATGCTGAGGGTTTTAAAGCCTTTTGATCTTTCTCAGCATCTTCTTCTCTCATTTCCTGATGCTCTGAGACTACATCTGCAGGCACATGTGCATCTGAGCCAGATTTCTACCTTTGGGATCAGGATCACTGGTCTCAAGTCCTAGTCTCCACAGGAGTGGGAATGCCTGGTCCAGAGGGAGCAGCCTTCTGCATCGGCTGGCAGGACCCCAGGGCTGCTACAGCACCTCTGATGGTGTGAGCCCAACAGATTCAGCCATCTTCACATGACCTTCCCTGATTTAACAAGGCCTTTTCAAAGCCAAAAGTCCAACCCATCTTAGACACCACTAAATGGTATGCATGACACTATATTTGGCCACCTATAGGTTTCCAGTCCAAATGGCCGGATAACCTCTCTTCATCTGAGCTGACTGTAACCAACCATCAGTGTTCAGCCCAAACCTCAGACTTTTACACTTTCTGGATATGCTGCAAGTTGCTTGAACTACTATGCCACTAGGTCCCTACAGAGCTATGTAGAAACAAAACAATAATATACAAAGGGGAGTATTTCTTTCAAAATGTATTGCCTTAATCGTTGTTTAATTTGATAGAATAAATAACATTGGGATAAACAAAAAAGTGGAAGAACGAGTGTGCCAGGGATACAGAATGCTGGAGACATAAATTTTCCATGAACATAACTCATCAAAAGTAGAGCAATATTGTAAAACGTTTCCTACCCAAACTAGGGAACAGCAGTATGCAGGCAGTGTGTTCAGTAGACTGCCTGACAGAAATACATTACTATTTCCATGACCATGTTTCTACTAAAGATTAAATGTAACAGTTTCAAAACATCATTAAATGCTGAGTTATTTTCTACTTTTAATGAGCCTGTTGTAGCCTCAGAGCTGAGAGAGTGCATTCTTGCTAGACTTCCTCATTACATTTTCAGTAATAACTGATATTCCCAGTGCAATTTCCCCTCTGAAAACTCCTCCCAAGTCACTTGGTTCATGATGCTATTGTAAAAAGAAGGCATTAGAAAGCGTAAATCAGTGTCTAATCATGGCTAAACCTAACGTTAGCACAATTGGGCTGGCAGCCACAACAGAAATGTCTGGATTTGAATTAAATATTTTAGTAGGTTTTATTTGACGTGCATACCATGATAGAGACAGCCAGATTAAGCATCCAAAGAGTTGGGGACGAGCCATGGTTATGTTTGATTGCCTGACTCAGACATGGCCTTTTTTGTATGTAAAACCAAGGAAATCTGTTAAAGAATTGTTGCTTTAGAATTGCTGATTTTGTAACTAACTCTTTGCCTGAGGTCTGCATATTTGCCAAGCACAACAAGCCACCAGATATGCCAAATTTAATTGGAGAATTTAGCTGGTAGCCTTTATTAGCAATATTGAGTGTACTCAGGAGTCAAGATCTATGTTTAGGTATTTGGACTTTAAAGTAGTTTTAGCTACTGAGTGGTCTGTGCTTCTTACTATGATTAATAAGCTGTGTTTGCAGTTTAGACCACTAAAAAAATAAGAATCTCTCTGTTTGGAGAAAGCCAAGGTCTGCCAGACATAGAAGCAATACCTCAAATATAACAAAAGGGAAGCCAAATTGTGCCTTTAATATTAAGAGTTCTGAACATGATGATGAAAAAGCTTTGTGCTAGCAAGCAGGGAGGAAACACAGGAAAATCAGAAGAATTCTTGGGTAAAAACAGAAAGCCTTTATTAGCTCTGGGGAAATTCCTGCTCTGGTTTAATGGCTGAACACTCTTAGGGGAATACAATGTATTGATCCTTTTTCTAGTCTCTACAATGTCCTCTACTGTAATTAGTTCTCTTTCTGTCTAACAGAGCCTGAAAGCAGACCCAAAATGGAGCTCAGGGTCTTGTATCTGAGCCATGCTATATGCCTTTGGAAAACTAAACAAAACAAAACAAAACAAACCCAAACCATGAGCAAATTTAACTTAAATGAACAGCTCTGTTGTGATTATTTTTTAAAGTCTTTGCCATTACATAAATCGTTTTGTTTAATATAATGTAATTTGTTACACATAAGTGGAAAATTCTGAGCAGTCTTGTCTTTAGCAGCAAACAGACACTGATAATGAGGCAGAAAATTATGTGAGCACCCAAAACATTGATTCATTGCTTGAGCTATCTTTTAAACTTGCTTGTGAAAACAGTGGGTAGTCTGTAGCCAAATGCCTCATGTACTGCATCAGAATTAAGGAGGGCACTTTCTTTGCTCTGAGCTTTCTTGGTTCCTCTTAATACCATAGAATATCAGAATCTGTTTCTTAAGAAAACTTCAAGTGCCTGACATGATTTCTACAGTCTTACCTGTGTGATGATTTGGCAGATCTGTCCAGGGTCTCTGGCTGATATTATTAATAAATGTGAAAAGAAATATAATGGCCTTCCTTAATGGATAAAAATTGACCATTCTTTGATGACTTTTGGGTTAAAAATTGATCATAAATACTTAATGACTAAAGAAAAGCACATCAGGCAAGCTGAAGCCTACAAAAAGTTTTCATGAAAAGCCTTTCTGCAGGGTGTGGTGGCTTAGGAGCAGCAAATTCCCAGACACAGCAAAATGAAGCCATATGTGAGTTAGGTGAAATGTAAACCTGGAAAGACACAGAGTCAGCTCTAAGGTGGAGAAAGAATGAGGTGTGTGTGCTTTCACAGGGAAATCTGAAGCTTGGATTTATATTTAGGGTGAAGTAAAGTTAGACTAAGTAGCTGATCTAAGAAGTTTTGCAGTTTTCAAGAGAAGCCCTGAGCCTCTGGAGAAAGACTCTGGGAGCTGGAGACTCAAAAGAGCACTCCAGTGCAGTGGGAGCAAGGGCTTTAGGAAATTGTGGATAGGGGCACGTGTAGTGTCTATGTGTTTAAGGAAGCAGCAAAACCCACTTAAACCTACAAGACGTTTGTGTGTTTGCTTTTACTCTTGTGCACCACTGGAAAAATTGAGACAGGAGGGTCTGAATACCCAAGCATGGTATCCTGGCTAATTCTGTTGGCATCCAGGGAACATTGAAAGGATGATCTGTGAGTTTTGTGCTAGTTTCCAAAGCTGCTAGGTGGGACTGCCGGTGCTAACTGAGGGGCGTGGGTGATGTCTGGGAAAGACAGTGTCCCCTTGAGTTTGCTGCACCTTGGGGTTCAGGCACAGGCAGAGGGCTTGAGCTGGGGAGGAGCCAGCCAGCAGTACCACACAGTGGGCTGGAAGATGGCATCCACCCTGCCATGACTACGATGTGGGCAGAACGTGTGGGAACCTGACAGGGGGGAAATACTAAAGAGAATGACCAACAAACAAGCCAGTTGATGCTTGAAGAGAAAATGAACGTTGAAGATACAACCGTGGTCTGAGCAGTACGGGCTGTGTACTGTAGCCACAAGTGAATGTGATGCCTCGGGTGGCCTTAGCCCTTGCCCTTACACATATGGGAAAGATGCTCAAATGCACAGCTGAGAGGGCAGCCACAGCATACTGCAACGGCAGGTAACTGTAGAAGTAACCGTATGGCAACTGTCTCTATGCAAGTCACATTTTCCACACTGCTGCAAATTTTATATTCACGACTCCCACTGACTCTAAAAGAGGAATAAATGGACCTTGTTTTGTTTTCTGCAAACACTGCATTTTCCATAGCCATTTCACTAGACAGACCAGTGGCATCCTTCAGGCATATATCTCTTATACAGACAAGTGATTTTCTGCAAATGGGGCTGTGAGATGTGAATGGATGTAAAGTGGACCCTTGCCTTTTGCAACAGATGCAACCATGGAGGTCTAGTCAGTACCCCCTTATTAGGTCCTCAGATAGATTTAATGAGCATAATTAGATCCTATAGCATATAAGAGTTACTGAACCATGCAAGACTACAACAACAAGAAACACAGGTTCTAGGGTGTTTGCACTGAGTAGCCTCCTAGGAAAAAAAATATTGAAAGTAATTTGCTATTGTTCTTAGAGATTCATAGATTCATAGATTTCTAGGTTGGAAAAGACCTTAGAGATCATCGAGTCCAACCATCCCTAATCCCCATTAAACCATATCCTCAAGTAGATCATCCACCCTATTCTTAAACACATCCAGGGATGGGGACTCAACCACCTCCCTGGGCAGCCTATTCCAGTAGCTGACAACCCTTTCAGAGAAGAAATACTTCCTAACATCCAACCTGAATCTCCCCTGACTAAGCTTATGCCCATTTCCTCTTGTTCTATCACCCATCACTAATGTAAAGAGTCCTTCCCCTACCTCCCCACCATCTTTTCTCAAGTATTTATAGGCCGTAAACAGGTCTCCCCTCAGCCTCCTCTTCTCCAGGCTAAACAGCCCCAACTCCCTCAGCCGCTCCTCATAAGTTTTATTTTCCAGCCCCTTGACCAGTTTAGTTGCCCTTCTTTGAACTCGCTCCAGGAGCTCAATATCTCTCTTAAAGCGAGGGGCCCAAAACTGGACACAATATTCCAGGTGCGGCCTCACCAGTGCCGAGTACAGGGGCAGGATCACTTCCCTATTCCTGCTGGTCACACTATTCTTGATACATGCCAGTATCCCATTGGCCTTTATGGCCACCTGGGCACACTGCTGGCTCATATCAAGCCAGTAGTCAACCAACACCCCCAGGTCCTTCTCTGCCAGGCAGCTCTCCAGCCACTCTTCCCCGAGCCTATAGAGATGCTTGGGGTTTTTATACCCCAAGTGAAGGACTCTGCACTTGGCCTTATTAAAGCTCATGCCATTGGCCTCAGCCCAACGATCCAGTCTGTTCAAATCCCTCTGAAGGGCCTCCCTATCCTCGAGCAGATCGACACAGCCTCCCAGCTTGGTGTCGTCCGCAAATTTACTGAGGGTACATTCAATTCCCTCATCCAGGTCATTGATAAAGATGTTAAACAGAACTGGACCCAGCACTGAGCCCTGGGGAACCCCACTGGTGACCCGCCTCCAGCCGGATTTAGCCCCATTTACCACCAGTCTTTGGGCCCGGCCATCCAGCCAGTTTTTAACCCAAAGGAGGGTGTGCCTATCCAGGCCAGCAGTTATCAGTTTCTCAACCAGAACACTATGAGAAACTGTATCAAAGGCTTTACTGAGGTCTAGGAAAACTACATCCACAGCCCTTCCCTCGTCAACTAGGCGGGTCACCCTGTCATAGAAGGTGATCAGGTTTGATTGGCAAGACCTGCCTTTCATAAACCCATGTTGACTGGGCCTGATCACCCGGTTAACCTGTATGTGCTCATTAATAGCACTCAAGATAACCTGTTCCATGACTTTGCCCGTCACCGAGGTCAGACTGACAGGCCTGTAGTTCCCCGGATCCTCCTTCCGCCCTTTTTTGTAAATGGGGGTAACATCCGCCAGCCTCCAGTCCAGCGGAACTTCCCCAGTGAGCCAAGACTGTCCAAAGATAATGGACAGGGGTTTGGCAATGACATCCGCCAGCTCTCTCAGGACTCTCGGGTGGATACCATCAGGCCCCATAGACTTGTAGGCATCCAGTCGGAGGAGCAGTTCCTTGACCCGTTCCTCTGGGATCACAGGAGCTTCGATTTGCTCTCCCTCCCTGCTCTCAGACACCGAAGGCCAGCTCACCTGGGGCTGGAGGTCATGAGGAAGAGAATATTCCTGATTTGGAGAAATGAACAATAATACCCATTTCAGTAGGCTTCTGAAAGAGCAGGCATGTGAACAGACTACCATTTTAAGACTGTTATGATAATTTGGAACCAGATTTTCTTGAAGTAAGTGATTTATTCTTCCAATATCTTGCTAGTCACCATGATGATATTGAGGATTCTAGAAAATAGTAAGCAAAAAAAATCTTGTCCTACAAGTTATACTCCTGTGTATAGTCTCATTCGCTTCTGTGGGAGTCTGCCTGGGTGCCAGGATCCACTTGCAGCTGGAATGACAGCAATAGTTTATATATGGCATATACCTATTAAGATAAGCTGATTGAGTATTTCACACCTTGCAATTTATCTGGCAAATTTGACATCTTTCTCTGCTTACCTAATATTTGTGGAAAGATTGTAATTTCTCAGATCACGTCTTAGATGATCATATACACTTTCTGCACGCAGCTCAGCAGACGTGATTGGAGTTGTGCTGATCAATTGTGTACAGCAAGATGAGACACTACTGCTATATAATTGCTGCTCCTCGAGGCTCACATCCGGATCCCAGCAGTTCTCTTTCCAGTTTATTGAGCTGTGGTTAAAACAAAAGGGGACAACAATCTTGCAGTGAGCACTCATGGGAAAAAACTTTGTTTTAAAAATGCATAGGGCAATGAATTTGTTAGAGTAAACGGATATTAAAAATGAGTGCAAAGATGATGTCAGCATGACAGAGGGAACTCACCACAGTCACTGTGAGTGTGCTCACACTGATTCTTCTTATTGCATCCACACAGCTTCAGTCAGAACCTTTTAGCTGACAACAAGGTTTTATATTTAGCGCTTGAGGGGAAGAGCTGCCCTTCCCTAAAATACCTTTCCCATTTAACATGTTTTTATTCCAGAAGATAACTTTTCCTTTCTTGGCTGAATGCTAGATTTTTGTTCTAAGAAAAAAGTGGTGCTGTTAATGAGCAGAAAGCATTTGCGACTGTACCCATCCTTCAGAAGACATGGACAACATACACTTGATAGTGCTACAACTTTTTTCTAGTTAGACTGACATATGTGAGAATTCTCAGGAGAACAACAAGGGGAATTTTTTTTTTCTTCAGGAATTCAGAAATGAAACTGAATGGGCATAGTACTTAGTAACACATCCTGTTGAGCAAAATGCCTTAGAGTGTTGACAGATTGTCAGTACTAAGTTTTGCAACATTTGACTGAATTCTGTGGTGAGTTTATTAAAGTGATTTAGTGCGGTGCGAGCAAGTGCAATATGGATTCCACCCATTTTGATTAAAACAAGGCAGAGCACTGGAGAGATGCCAGGAAAAAAAATTAAGTAATCCATTCATATATTTTTAGAAAGTTTCTACAAATACATGCCTACTTCATGAATGATGGGACATGCTGAGAACAAAAAAGAAATTAGTAATCTAGCAGGCAGCATAAAAACTCCTCCTCATTTGTATTTAAGAGTTCACAGTATGAGTATGTGGGAATAGCTGCTGGCAAATAGTTCCCTGGGGGACTAGATACAGCATTGTTATATTAGGTCAGCTAAGCAGTGAGAGGGTTGTATGTCCATGTAAGGGTCTAGCAGGGCAAGCAATGGCAGAGGTCGTCTTTGCCAAAACAACTCGGCTAACTTTAGCAAAGATTGCAACTTAACGGCATGAAAAATCCCCTCCAGCTGTACTAGTAAATAGCAAAACGGAAAATGAAACCCTGTTAACAGCAACTTGATTCTGTTTCAGCTAACTGGAAGATTTACTGGTTAGAGGTTAGTTTTGTCAGTAGTTCAGTTAACAGACTTGATGCATGAGCATCCGCTCAAATCACCGTGGCTAAAGCGGGCCTGTTGCAAAGAATGAACAGTTAAGAGACAATATTCAGGCTGCAGCTATGTGACAAGTGGCTTCTTAGAGCTAAATCACATACTATTAGTGCTGACCTACAATCTTTTGCCTTGTCAGCTACTGGAAGCGTATCTTGATCTCATTCTACCTATCTGACAAACACCCCAGCTTCCTACTCTATTTTCCTTTGGCAACTCATATAAACTTTGATATGCCAATAGAATATTTTGCATTGAGTGCTTATGAGAGATGAAAGTGGGTTCGTAGCTGAGCAAACAGTGCCCCACTTGGCTCTAAAGATTTCTCTGCATTGATGTTCTTGCCATTCTGACAAGAAGAAATATCATCCAGTGAGCATTTTGACACATATCACACTCTTTATACTTGTGGACATTATCTATTTAAGATGTACAAACGCCTACTGAAAGGATTTTTTTATTAAGTGTAGAAAATATGGTCCTACTGCAATATTACTCTAGGCTGCAATACAATTGGGGTTTGGATTTGTTTTTATTATTGTTTTACACCACCACTGGTTGGAGGGAAGATTTTATGAAACTGTCAGCATCGAAAATTGTCAGGGGAGCCAGGTTCAGGACATAATAACATCCATATATTCAAGCAGGATGCTTCAAAGGCAGAATAGCTGGCTTGTGTAACATATTGACAAAACTCAGCTACTAAGCCTGTCTTGATGGCCCAGAAAAAAATGTGCCTATGTGGGGGGAAGGTGAAAGCAACAAATACTTAGCACTGGGGCCCAAATAACATGTGTTCAGACTGGAGGTGGACCCAAACTAAAAAGCCCTGATGAGAAGCAGACCTAATTTGCTTGGACACACAGCACTGTTATTAATATGGTTATATTGTTTTACTAAACTAGTAGTACCACTACACCAGGGAGTGTTGTGACATTAAATTTACCAGCAAGGGCATAGAGCTATCCTATGTTCATTTATGTAGTGTGCACCTGATGGAGTGGCTTTTTAATAACACCTCAAGGCTTAGTCTGGTGCTTGTCTCTGCGTATGCTGAACCTGAAAGATGATAAACCCATTCACAGCACATTGATCTGTCTGGGATAGGCCTTCTGTAGCTCTCCTCGCCTTTCTTTAACACTTCCCTGTAAGATCAGTAACGTAGCGTTGTGTATGTTTTACACTCACTATTTCAAGCAAGCTTACTGCACGTGAGAGCTTGACTCGCTCGTTTATCAAACCGTGTCAAAACATGAGGTTTATCTAATATCCTTCCTTTGACGCCACTTTACTGCTTGACCTTAGGCAAATCGCCAGATCCTCTGTTGATGAGTTTCCCCACCATTTTTAGACTCCTGAGATTCAGTAAAGAGCTCTTTAGAATTGAAAGCTCTTACTGTTGTTAACTTGACTGTATACACTGATAAGAAATGTGTATAAAGACTTAGTTATGGCTAGATTCCATAATCTTGACTCATCCTAATTAGCCTTTAAATTTGAATGGTCCGTTGATTATAGTATTCCAAGACCGAAAGAACATGCTCTTTTGTGTTGGAAACAGGCATTTTAAGAAAGCTGTGCTATTGTGAAAGACAATGGAGTTCACATCCCAAGTCGCTTCTTACAAGCCTACGAATGGTGATGCAGCGTTGTGCAAATGCAAGAAAGGTGTTACTCAGGGTTAAAAATACCATACATCTCTAAAACATAGGAACAATGTAGGTTTTATGTCCCTTTTGCACCTAAGATTTAGAGGTCATGTGGTACATTTTGTTCTATACGGTGACTTTCCTTGCCTTTTCTCACTCATAATATTCTACGTATTTTCCTACACATAGGTCGCTGTGCTCCAGACATAACACTGTAAAAATCTGTCAGCTTGGTTCAAGTCAGATAATGCCCTCGGCTACTTATATTTTCCAGTATGTCACAAATGACCACTCGTTTCTTGACAGAGGTGTCTGGGTCGGAATACACCCAGCTTCCTGCTGGTAGCAATTAAAATTATCCACCACCCATGGGTAGATTTGAATTAAAGTATCAGCAGAAAAATGTCTCTTTTAGCCAGCTAGGTCATGCATCAGTAGCAAGGTATAAGCAAAGGTGACACTAGAAGGAAAACTGCATGTTACTGAAGAGTGAAAGAGCAAAAGGAGAAAAATTCTAACCTCAGTGTCACATGAATAATGGAGAAATATTACCAATGACACAAGAACAGGCTAGTGCTGGAGGAAAAGTGACACAAATGGCAATGACGGCTGTAACATCTGGAAAAAGAGATGGAAGAGCCAGGTAAAACACCGGGGATGCTGGCAGGGTAATTCCTAAATCTGAGAATGGCAAGGACGCTGGACACTCAAAGGAGCAGTGAAGGTATCATTTCCAACTGACACAGATTTCAAGCCAGACCATATCTAAAGGCCCTATTCTGCCCTTCACAAGTGAACGTAGTGGCAAATGGCCATAAATGGTTGTAAAAATATCTTTTATTAGTCTGTTACAAATCAGTGTTTAGAAAGGACAGAAACAGAAGATGAACATTTCCTTTTGGTTCAGCTCTTGAGGTTTTCAAACTGATTTATGGTCCCTGAACTGACCATGCAGCACTTTCGGTCTGCCTGCAGAGGACTGAGTTGAAGAGGCTCCACCTCTTGCTAGATTACGCTAAAGCCAAATCTCCAGTGAGTAACTTTACTTGTCTATTGCTGGCAAGCTGTTAGAGTGAGTCCAGAGGAGGGCCATGAAGACCATCTGAGGGCTGGAGGACCTCTCCTATGAAGACAGGCTGAGAGAGTTGGGGATGTTCAACCTGGAGAAGAGAAGGCTCTGGGATGATCGTATTGCAGCCTTCCAGTACCTAAAGGGGGCCTACAGGAAAGCTGGAGAGGGACTTTTTACAAGGGCATGTAGTGATAGGACAAGGGGCAATGGACTTAAACTGAAAGAGGGCAGATTTAGATTGGATATAAGAAAGAAATTTTTTACGTTGAGGACGGTGAGGCATTGGAACAGATTTCCCAGAGAAGTTGTAGATGCCCCATCCCTGGAAGTGTTCAAGGCCAGGCTGGATGAGACTTTGAACAAACTGGTGTAGTGGAGGGTTTCCCTGCCCATGGTAGGGGGACTGAAACGAGATGATCTTTGAGGTCCCTTCCAACCCTAAACATTCTGTGATTCTATGATCATTACGCAGTTGCAAATGGGTGCAGGAAGTTGCCTGCACAACTGTGTGAAGGCAGTAGTCCATAAACAAGCATTGGTATTACAGTGTGAGCTTATCCTATGGAAAAGGATGAGGACTGTGCTCTTGCCAATGAAATTTGTTTCTATTTCTATGTATCTTTTGCCTTGCTGTTCTGCTCACTCCAAAGCAAGGGTCAGGTTAAGTCCAGCCTCTCCATAGCTCAGCATATTTTTCTTTATTTATTTAGATAGTTCAGGGTCAGATTAAGAAGCAAAATATTTGTTCAAAATCAAAGTAATTCTACTGGAATCTGCAGAACTTTCAAAACTGCCTAAGGTTAAAAAAAAAAAAAAAAGAAGGAAATTTTATTAAAAGATGGCATGATGTTTTATTGTCTTGTATATTCTTCCCCAGTGAAATTTATACTTCTAAATAAATGTGTATGTTCTACACAGAACATACCAGAACAATTGTCTTTCAAGAGTGATGGTGCTTCTAATTATAGAGAGACCAAAAAAATGAAAAAACTGATCCAGGCAATACCTGGGCTAACCTTGAGATATTTGATGTGTATCTAGCTAGCTATACTTACATGCATATTTAAAAAACCCCAAATGTATCACTGTGTGTCCTACCTCCTTTGTGCCCAGTTATTATGCCCACTGGTGTATGCGTTCTGGGTGCTGTTATGCAAATGCCCATTCAACAGTCAACAGGGAAGAGAGAGATGGTACCAGAGTTGTTCTCTTCAGGGTATGATGCTTATCCTTTGATTTACCTTCTTTTTGCATTTACTATAGGATGAAACCCGGACAGTGTGCTTTGGCTGGGTAGCTGGGATTTATATGGCTAAAATTAAGTTCAGTAAATCCTGATTTTGGTGCCTAATAGTGCTGATGCAAAGTTTCGTGCAAGATGGATAGAAACACAGCAAATGAAGAAAAATATATTTTTTTAATTAATATTAGTAGTTTTTAAATGAGAAATTCTTCATTATATGTCTTCCTACGTGTTAGTGTACTCTGCCACAGAGCTTCTGCAGCACTTGAAGTTCAACATAATGATTTTTGGACTCACTTTGATATTTGGAGAAATCTATAATGACAGAACAGCATGGAAGCTATAGCAGTAAAAAAATGTATGCATGTATCTCTAAAAGATTTGGTTGGTTACAATTTTAGCTGGTCTTATATTTCATCATCCAGTTTCCCTACCTGGACTTTCACATGGCTGATAAAGAAATTAATTACATAATGATTTCATAAGGATCTGCCATGAAAAATTACAGATGCAAGAGTACTATTTTATGGTTATTTATTAGTGCCACTTTGAGTTGTAAGCATAAAAAATGCTTAGTCTCTCTGTAATCTATCTTTCAAATTGTGCTCAAGAACACAGTGATCAAAAAGGTGTGCACAGCATGGCAATTATGGTTGTGATTTTCTAAGAAAAACTACAAGGCAGTTTGGATAATCAGTATGACTGAATAAAACTTTGGAAAAAAAGATTGGAAAAAAAACAAACTAGAGGAGAACATGGTGTTCCTTCGACTTGCCTCCACCGAACTCTCCTGCTGTGATGCGTAATTGTGCCAGAAAATCACATGGCAAAGACTGAAGAGATAGCTAATCTCTGGAAAATTTATACTGTCCGTGTACAGTGTCGGAGGTACTGTAGGTACTTCCTATCGTGGGTAGTTCAGTGACAGTAGAACTAATGAGGTCTGGTTTGCTGTGGCTTTGTGCCTAATGGATACCTGCTCCAGTGTGTCCAAGACCCAACTGAGGCTGAGGGCATGAGGACTGAGCTCATACCCCTGCCCAGCTCACCGTAACCACACCGCTTAGAGGTATCTCACAGGTTGAAGAGTCAGGAACCTGTGATTCAAGTCTACAGGAAGCTATGGTCTCTTTCTGCATAGAATGCATACGCCTTATTTTACTAGAAAACCAGGCTACGAAAGTCTAAGCATCAGGTATACCCCATTATTTGAATTCAATGTCCTAGGCAATCCTTAGAAATGCTAATTTAAGAAGGATAATGAAGATAAAGGCAACTCAAAGCTGGGCATACTTTGAGCCTCTCCACTAGTCTCTAGAGTCAGAAGCAGTTATGGTTTTAAGGTTCCAGTGGCACAACATGAACCTAATGTTGGCATCTTTTACCTAGACGGGCATCAGAAGAACGAAGAATCTCACATTAACTTTCTGCTCTCCACTTCATACTTCTGCTTTCCATTTAGTCTGCTTTCCACTTCATACTTTGCTCTCCAGCATAGTGATGCGAAAGAGAAATGCTGAGAGTTTAGCATTTTTGTCTGGAACTGGAGCAAGTAATTGACTTTTTTTGTATCTGGATCTGAAATAAAACTTTATCCAGATTGTGTGACAATTCAGGAAGTACCTGGCTATGAGTGCTCACTAAAAGACATCTTGTTACATGTTCATGGATAAACATATAGTATTAACTATACGACCCAAATATACCCTTGAAGCATTAACCTCAACAAATAATAAGCCCTATGAAGAAACTGTAGATTAGAAGGCAAAATAATTTAATCCAATACAGAAAATGAAGTGTAACAAAGCTAACCTTTTAACACAGATTTATAGTACAATTATATCCTGCTGTTTGACGAGTAAAATAAAAATTGCAAATGAGGTCCAAAATTCATTTACCCATATATCCATTAGTAGACAATATCACTAAATGATCACATTTACAAGGAGGAAGGTTTCTGCTAATTTTGGTATCTCGAGATATATGTCCCTTGTCAGGCAAAGCAGCCAATGTTATGATCTGCAGAGAAGTAATGGATGTGCTACAATTCCTATAAACGGAGCACTGCAGACAGCAGATCTCATCTTGTTCCACCTGCGGGAGATAGTGTTGTGAGTTACCAGGAGACAGGTTATGAGCCAAACTCTGTACAATCAGCCACATTAGTTCAACCCTACTGATTGCAATGAGGCTTAACAGGTGTAAATGAGGACAGACCTGTCCCTACCTGAGAGTTCGTAATGTCGGATAAAACAAGAATGAAAAGTCCTTGCGGCTCTTTATCTTAGCAGATTTTTTTTGAAGTGTATAGGTACAGGACTGGCTGTCATTAAAGGCAGGAGAGAGGCTACTGTTGTAAGATAATATCATCACAATACATACTAAACAAGGAATGTTTTTTGATAAAGATGACTGGCTGCAGTTTGGAGTTAAGAGACAAGGTCACTATTTAAGGCTTGGAAGTTTAGATTCTGCGGCAAGGAAAACTGGACAAAATACTGACTTTGGCCATTCAGTTTATCAGAAAATTAAAAAAAAAAAAAAAAAAGGAAAAGGTTCCCCATCAAAAAAATACATGAATTAAATATAATGTAAGGATTTTCTCCCTAAGGTCTCCATGGTGAAGTGAGTCTTTTTTCCCTGCAGGAGAACGTTTCTTGCTTTTTCCAAGAAAACAACTTCTGTGCTTTGCAAAGATGAAACTTCTGCCTCCAAGTAGGAAGTGAAAGCTGAATGTCAAAGGGTAAATTCCATGAGAGATGACAAGTGCTGATGGGCTTGAATTTGCACAATCAGCAGCATTCAGTCTCTCCAGGGGAGGTAACGTGGGGAGTTCGAGGGAAGGAGGGAGAGAAAACGAGTTCAGGCTGTCATCTCAGGAGGAAAGCTTGGTAAAAATATGTTCAGAATTTAGAGTTTGCCAATGAAATTAGCTGAAGTGCCTTAAAATATTTATTTGGTGGATTTGTTTCATGTTAATAAAGAATGGAACAGCATCTTGTTTTGCAAAAAGAGGAGCTGGGTGTGGTGGGTTATAACACAGAGAGAGCTTATTGTTTACCCATATTTTTTCTTCCTTTGTTTTGGAAAAATAGTTCTTAAGGAATGTCAGAAAAAAATAGCAAAGTAGGAAAAAGCAGGATGTGATTTTTTATAGGGTTAAGCACCACTTAAATATTCAGAAGTGCACAGCTGGGTATTATATCTCCCATGCTATATGAATTATATGAATTACGTTGAGAAGAGAGTCTGCTAAGAGCTTGTCTCGTGAATTTGAGGTTCAAGAGCTATCCTTGAATAACTTTTGAACTGAAGGTGTTTCTCTCTGATAGAAATACCTTCAAGAAGAGGTTGTAGTGAATTCCAAGCATGGTTACATAGTGCACGTTATAGCACAATGAAAGAAGGAAATTCTGTTTCGGCTTCCTGAAGAGTGCAGTTGTGGGGTCTCCTTTAGAAACACGTCCTGGTCCCCTGAAAATTTATCTAAAATGTCAGATTGGTGCATATCCACATGTATCTGAATACACATACCTATTCATACACAGACAAAAGGATATCCACAACAAAAGCAGAAGATGAATATCAACTAATTGCTTAGGTTGCTCTTTCCTCTCTTTGTATGAAGTTTGGAGGCACAATACATGAAGCTATCTTTCCATGAGTTAAATGTGGATATAATTTCCCTATCATACTATTTTTTTCCCCCAGAAAAGTCCCTTCAGAGCAGGGGAAGTAGACATTATACAGACAACAGGTATAGGATAAAGGCTAACATTGAGTATGTCACTTGTACGGATACCCAACCGAAGTCCAGAGGGAGGAAAGACCAGTCTTACTAAAAGAAGAAAGGGCTGTGAACACATTATAAAAGCAACGGAGCCACAGGTAGTAGCGCAATGTTCTGCTCCCTGTGGTAGAAACCTGTTTTTTTCAGGGACAGAGGGTATCTTCTGGCAGATTTTAAAAGCGTTTTTCCTACTTACAGAGGTTTTTAATGCAGCAGTTAACAATCTGGTTACCTTCCTGCAAAAACCTTGCACAGGCAAGGCCCAGGAACTTTTCACATGGTAGGGCTAGCTGAGGTCAAGGCTATGCGCCTTCCCATAGCTCATTACGCTGCGATGGAAAGTAGAAGCTTCTGTTTCCTGTAGGATTTTGCAGTGAGGCAGATGGTATACATTCATTACCTTTTTGTCAATATGCACCTTTAGACTGGTGAAGATGTAACCTTATTCTCAACTAGCTTCAGAGAACTGACGTTTTCTGTGCTTCAAAGGCAGCCTAGATCTGATGTTTTCCAGACCTACAACCGGGACTCTTTTCTGCTGGTACCAGCCTGTCCCCCACTGAGACAATACTATGGGATCAGACTTCGACATAAAAGACAACTGACAAGAAAGGACTGACAATAGAGAAAGCCAGGAATCATAAGCCTTGTTTAGTATTCTTCACTTCTTGGCCTATTCCACGAGTGAGAAATGGGCCAAAATGAAAAGACACATTTCTTCATCTATCAAAACCATTAGGCACAAGGAATCGAGAGGAGACTCTTATTTTTGTTATTTGCAAGGGCAGGGGAACAGAAATATTCCATAGAGTGGAAATTCCTCCCTGCTGTAAACCCTGTTTAGGGTTTTATCAGTCTTATTAGTTTGCCTCAAAGTTGAGAGAACTGAGTTGTAGTGATAAAGACATCAGCCTGACATTGTCTCGACAGAGGAATTTCTACCAGGGATGTTGCCTGATGCCTCTTTGAAAGTCGTTCTTTTATGAATGAGCATTAACAGAAGAATGCAGATAATAATACAGACGGGAAACACTGGAAAAGGGACCATCTTCAACGCAGAATGACTTTATATGACTGTTTTTTAAAAAATGGTAAGTTGCAACAAAGGGTTTTTACCCTTTAAATGTAGAAGAAAACATGCTTTAGTTGTAAAAAGATCAAGAGTTAGACATAATTTCTGGATAACGTATTGTGTTGATGATATGTATGTGGGGAGAGAAACCTTGGATTTTGCGAAGATTCTTTTTAAGGTATCAAGAGAACTAGGAAGATATTTAGTAAAGTAAATCCCAGTATTACTAAAGAGAATTGTAGAAGGAAAACATACTTGTGTTCATTTTATTGTAATTACAAGAGAAGCGGCTGAAAAAAAAATAGAGAAGATAACTCAAATAGGGAATACATCCATAAAGAATCTTACATTGGCCATGTCTGACCACCTGTGTGGTGTCCTAGAAGAGTTAAAAAAAAATGAAAGTGTATTTTATGGTGGTGTAATTTTTCATAGGATATATGTGTGAGTGTGGCAGTCTGACAGCTCTGCCAGGCACATTTCTCCGTTTAGTCATGGAGGATACAGAGCACAGGGCTGTCATGGTTAACATTTATAAATGTCCAAGCAGATGGAAGGGCAGGTAGAAGCAGCGAATCTGGCCAGCTACATGTCAGGCTGAGCAAGCAACAGCAGAACACTTAATGTGGCATAGTAAGCTGATAAAATCAGCCTCAGTATTGAAGAATTAATATTTCTGTAATGCAAAAAAAGGTGACTAGAAATATTTTAGATTATGATATCAACATAATAAAAAAAGCATATTTCTTGCATTCTGGAAGATGCAAATTTTATTACAGTCTTATTCTTGAGACTTACAGGTGCAGAACCACCCTGAGAAGTGCAAAAAAAACCCTAGCATATGTGCCAGAAATGGGGATTCAAACTCAGTTCAATCATTGAAATCGTAGCTGGAAAACCACTAAAGAAATATGGCCTCAATCTTTCTTGCTGGAATATACCAACCATCATATATCAAAACCTGGAAAATGACGTTTTTATATTAATGGGGAGAAATACTTCTCTCTTAAATCAATGACTAAACTCACGTTATTTATGAGTCCCACCCATAAGCAAATGAAGAATGGATTTTTTGTTGGATTCTTTCTCTATAAAAAGCAACACAGTTATTCTTGTATAGTCTCACATTTTAATTAGCCATCATGGGCCAGAATAATTTTTATCAATAGGAGTGAAGATGTTTATGATACTGCAAGTGTCACATAAAGTCACACAGGTGTTCAGTATAACAGTGCAGGGAGTCACATGCTTTTTTTCTTCGAGAGACTTTTCTGTTTTTCTGGCAAGGATGCTCATGTGCGAAGACTTCAGTGCAGCTCATGAGTCAGATAAAGTCATCTGGAATACAAAGCAAGTCCAAAAAGCTGCTGGCGTTTCCCTGTGGAGTGGTGAACAGAACATTACATGAGTTAGTCGTTAGGAAGGGTAACGCTGCTAATAGTGCTTCAGAGGCAGGGTGGGTGAGAGCATAGGCACTAAATTGTGATGGAGGATTAGAGCCTTCCAATTCATCTCTACAGTAATTCAGAATAATTCTCATAAAGTTCTTGTTCACGAAAGTAGAACACCCATCTACCTAAATAATGAACTTTTGTAACATGGGAGAGGGGCACTTCTGCTATGAAGACAGACTGAGAGAGTTGGGACTGTTCAGCCTGGAGAAGAGAAGGCTCCGGGGTGATCTTCTAGCAGCTTTCCAATACCTGAAGGGGGCCTACAGGAAAGCTGGAGAGGGACTTTTTACAAGAGCATGTAGTGATAGGACAAGGGGCAATGGATTTAAACTGAAAAAGGGGAGATTCCGACTAGATATAAGGAAGAAATTTTTTACAATGAGGATGGTGAGGCACTGGCACAGGTTGCCCGAAGAAGTTGTGGATGCCCCATCCCTGGAGGTGTTCAAGGCCAGGTTGGATGGGGCTTTGGGCAACCTGGTGTAGTGGAGGATTTCCCTGCCCATGGCAGGGGGGTTGGAACTAGATGATCTTTGAGGTCCCTTCCAACCCAAACCATTCTATGATTCTATGATTCTATGATTCTATGATTCTATGATTCTGTGATTCTATGATTCTATGATTCTATGTCTTTGTTTGCCTTGCCAGTACCTCTTCTTTCAGCTTTAAAGCAATGGATGGTTTGATGTTACACAGAGAGCAACTTAGGAGCAGGGAAAATAATTAATCAGTGAACAGGAACTATAGAAGGTCCTTTAATCTAGTGGTCAATGGAGCCCATAGGTCTTTTTACTGAAAGTGCCAGGAGAAACCTGGGATGGTACCAACTTTACACTCTATCAGGGAAGGAAAGTGTGCTGCATAAAATGAAAGTTTCTTCATCTGTTCCCCTCCCTTCCCCCCTGAGGAAAAGTCCAAAAGCTAGTCATTTTAAATGAGGAGGTTATTGGGAACTCAAAATTTCCACGTGATGCATGCCATGTTGATCCTTACTGAATGTGAAGATTCTGAACAAAGACTCGTGTCTCTGCAGCAATGTAGTGAGGAAGGACCTGAAAAATATTCAGCTTTTTTCAAAGAATTTGCTTCTGCACAGAAGGCCATAATTTTCTCATGTACTTTTACCAATAGTAGGCAATACTGGTGAAAAAAGACACACCTGCTCCCTGTCATCCCAGAGCTGCTCGTGAAGGGACATTCTCCAGAATCAGCAACTCTAGCTGAAACCAGTGAATTTTCTGCAGATAAAAAATCTGCTAGATTTTTTTTGTGTGTGAGTTGGATGAGGTAAACTAGGTTTCTTCAGGCTTTCTCAAGAAACAGAGAGGAAGTCTGAGGAACTGAAAAATTAGGCTCTGAAGCTGGAATTCAAACCAGCAGGGCAGAACATCTGAATTTAATGAGACTCTGCTTGACATCAGCAGGAGTGTTGGAAGGCCAAAGTATACAGGATTAGGCCTCAAATTAATGATGCAATGAAAAGAAAAAATGCATAATTTTAGGGAAGATCATTCTGATGATTGATTTTATAATTATTCATAGCACCTAATGTGAATTATCCAGATATTTTTATTGATGGCATTTATTAATGCATTAAATTTTAAACTGTGCTCTGGAGAGGCAGGAAACAGAAAGAGGGGTAAAAATCTTTCAAAAGAGACTGACAAATAAGAATGCTTCATGCAATTAAATGGTACATACAGAATCCAGCTACTGCTATGTCACTGTTTTAAAACTACACCCTTACTACAGTGTTGTTGCAACAATTTAGGATTGAACTGTTTAATTTTTTTGTGGTATAAACAATCAATGAAAGATTAAAAAAACATCCTTTCCAAACACAGGTTCCGAAAGAAAATTAGATAAAGTCAGCTTAAAATCCCCTTGCCCTCTCTTCAGGGCTGCTTTACTCATACAATGCTTCTGTGGTCCCAAATTTGTGAAAGCCTTCCACCATCATGCTAGTAGTTCAGACTTGCTTCCAGCCCACGCTCATTACAGACTCCACCGCTCCTGAAACCATAGTACTTAAAATCTGAATTTATTGTGGTCCTAGTAGGAACTTGCACCTGAAACAAAACTGTGGTAGTTTTCCCACAGTGAAGCAGGACTTGCTACTCCTTATACCATAAGAGATCAAAATTATTCGTAGTGTGAATGGACTTACTGATTTTGAAGTCAGAGTTTTTTGCTTGATAAGAATTTAGTGGAGATTGTCAATTTTCATGCAGACGGACTCCTTAGCTGTTTGACACCTTAGCCTATCTTTGTTGTAACTACTACAGATAATTGAGGTGGCAGATAAATTTCTTCTGCGCTCTGTCCTGGTTTCAGCCGGAAAAGAGTTAGTTTTCTTCTTAGTAGCTAGAATAGAGCCGTGTTTTGGATTTACTATGGGATTTGGTATGAGAAGAGTGTTGATAATATGCTGTTATTTTTACTTGCTAAGAAACCAAGGACTTTTCAACTTCCCATGCTTTGCCAGTGAGCAGGTCCACAAGAAGCTGGGAAGAAACATAGCCAGAGCAACTGATCCAAACTGGCCAATGGGATATTCCATACCATGCGACGTCGTGCTCACTATATAAATGAGGGTTGGCTGGGAAGTTCTCTATCTCTTTTCCGGGATTGAGGTTTTGGGATTTCTCTCCTCCGGGATAGCTAGCTGGGAACAGGCTGGGCATTGGTCAGTGGGTGGTGAGCAATTGCACTGTGCATCACTTGTTTGTATATTTTTATGATTATCATTATTTTATATCACTTACTAAATTGTTCTTATCTCAACCCACACATGTCCTTGCCTTTACCCCTCCAATTCTCTCTGCTATCCCCTGCGGAGCGGGGAGGGTGAGCGAGCAGCTGTGTGGTATTTGGTTGCCAGCTGGGTTAAAACCACGACATACTCTCATGAATATCCATCTTCCTCTTTATACCCCAGTAGCATTTTATCTTCAAGCAGTAGAGGAATAGGAAAACTCTGAATACTGAGGACAGTACCTTTTATGCTAAAGGATTTTCATTTCCGTACAGTTCTGTGGAATGATAGATCAAAAACTTCTGCGTCAGGTGAAACACACACCGTGATTTGTATGGTCTCCCACATAAAAAGGAGGTTAGTAAAATAAATCCCACTTAGCAGTCTAAATGTTCCAACAGAGCAGAGCTTTGTGAATTGTAAAGCATACTCCTTAATCTTCATAATTTTATGGAGCTTCCAAAAATGCAATGTTTTCAGCAGTGAAATGGATGACATACTTCAACATATCGCTGACATTAAACACAGAACTGTTTATTTCATGCCAGCAGCACTGGCAGGACAGCTTTTGCTGGAGCAGTCTTTGATTTCAAATAGGGTTGGGTGAGTTTTGCCTTCAGAAAACTCCAGTCCAGCTGCAGCCAGGTGCTCACTAACATTCTTTTCAATATCTGACTGACTGAGCTCAGAAGAATTAACTTGCTCTTGCTCCTCCTTGTGTGAAAGGGAGTAAGCCCTGAAAACCTCTCAAAGACTCCAAGTCCGCTGTAAAAAACACTGAAGAACTGAGATTTCTTCTTTTCAATAGCAGATAGCTGATTCCTTCTACTAAATAACAATAAATAATGTGGAGTTTGGGTGGACATTTGGACCATTATTTAGGAAAAGACGAGGCTGGGAGATCTACTACATAGCTGCAGAGTATTAAGCCAGGGATGCAAATTCAAGCTAGGGCACATTTTCCCAACTCCATCTCAACAGCTGCCACCTAGGTGCTTTACATCTACAAATCTTCCTATAACGATCGAGTAACAGCACGTAATTTTTGCTTTGGCTCAGTACTTCAGCTGTGTATAATAACAGTACTGCGGCATGGTCCGTTATACGTGCTTAGCTTTGAAACCCCCATGGAAGTGTGTGATGAAGGGAGGTATTGCTACTTATAAGCTCAGAGTTTACCCAATTTCTCATTTCCTACTCTCCAGTTCAATCCAGCAGACAAGGCAGCCGGTGCTATCCAGGGCCAGATCTCTCTGTTTATCTAGGAGCTCTGGGAAAGGATGGAGGGGAGGACACTGGCTCTCCCTAGCAGCTGTCAAAGGCTTTCTACTGCAGCTGCACACATCCAGCTCTGGGGGAGGCTGGAGGAGATCTGATGATGATCTCAGAGCAGCACAGTTGGAAAGCCACGTGCTGTGTTTCCGTGTATGCCAGCAGAGATGCGTCAGCCCTGGCACCCATCTCACAGCGAGGCAAAGATGGCTTTCTCCAGCTACGGATTCACTGGCCAAAGCAAAGACCCCTGAGCCAGGACCAAGGTGACAAGTCTGCCTCGCACCAAGGTGTCTGCACTCACCCAAGCATCCTCACCTTTCCTGCCGCGGAGAACGTTGTGCTCACACATGAAGGCCGCGTAATGCTGTCTGAAACGCTCTTCCAGTCGCCTCTGCCTGGGGAGGGTTTCCTACAGAGCGCTCAGGCTTTTGAATCTGTGTTTAGTGACGATCTGCCCGTCCCTTCAAGAGGCCCTGAACTGATGATACCCAGCCAGCGTAATGGCTGCCCCGTGACCCAAACGAGATCATCGGCACTGAATGTATGTGATTTCAAGTCTCCTGAGCTACATTTCTTGAAGTGTGGGTCATTATTCTTCCTTCCATACACGCTCAAAAGGAAGAGTGGTTTAAAGACTCTCACTTCAGCTGTTTATTAGCTGAGTTAACACAAACATTTCATTTCGAGCGCTTGAGCAAGGTTTATGGTTTCCCTTCCAGGGTGGCTGACATGAAACCTCTCTAACAACACTCTTGAGGAGAAGCATAGAAATGTTCTTCTTAAAATCAATTTCAGATAGCTATTAACAATCACTATACAACAGTATAGCAATAGAAACCGAGATGCAAACCTCATTATAACACTTTCCAGGCCCCTGTGTGTTTAATGCAATACCGTATAGCTGGCTTAGAATTGATATTTCCTTTGATAGTGCTGTTACAATGGCACGTAGTATACAGAGAGGTATTAATCTTGTCTGCACTGCTTACAACCTCGGCTGACCTAAAAATTAGAGCTCAAATTCATATCAGGTCTGTGTTTTACTGTATCACAAGGTAGTGCACCGTTACCCTGTTTGCAGGGGGAACGACTGAGCTCACACTTATTCTGCACTACGTGGATGGTCTTGCTGGTAAGAGAGATGCTAAAATCATGGTTCCTGAGAATCTAAACTTATATTCCAGTTAGTAAGAGTATAAACAAAACTTCCCGATCCCTCTTTTCTCATGTTATTTGCTTCGGCACACAAGTCTAATCTTGTGTCCAGGATGGTCTGATAGTTGTTTGAATTGTTCGTCACATGCATCAAGCATAAATACATACAATATTTCAAGCAGACAGTACAGTCAATTTTTTAGTGCTAATAAGCCTTTAGGATGGCACAATTCACTCATGTGTTGTTAGATTTTATAAGACATTCTCTAAAGAAGTGTTTTCTTCCAGCAAGAAAACTCTCCAGTTTGTCCTCAGCTTGTTTCTTTTTATGTATTCCACACTTCTTCCTGGATTAAGCAAAGCAGCAGTCTGCACGCCAAATTTGAAGTCTTCTGCAACCCAAGTATACTGTGATTAAAAATTATAGCACTGATATCCTAAACTAGATTTTAATAGGTATTGTGATAAGAGAGGTGTTATTGGATTACCAGCCTTGAATTAATTTTCGTTATCTTTCTTCCTTTTAATTAATCATTTTTCTCTCCTTCCTCTCTTGTACTGAGAGTCCAGTAAGACCTAATGGGCACTGGGGAAGTGGGGAGATGGGAGAATAAATGGAATATAGGGTGTTAGAAGCAACAATTTTCTTAAATAACTGAGGCCGTGTAAAAGAAAGAATTCATCTTTTAAATTAATTAAGCACATTAGGAGAAAAAGATTAAAAGGACTGGAGAGTGCTCATTTGTGATCAGCCTGAAGTTATGAATCTTTCAAATTAAACCTGGCATTATTCAATCCCTTCAAAATGAAACCCATTTTCATGTTTTAAACAGACTTTCAGAATGCCAGGCAAAGGTTATGTTTTTAAAATACAGTAGTAGTTGCTTCAGAGAAATTGGTGAAAGGAATGAGAGGAAAGCATGAATGTTTGTCTCGTGTGTCTTAGAAAGGAAGATTAAGGGAGATCACTATCCGGATTATGACAATCCCTTTCATACTGAAACGTATCAAGGCTCACCCAGTTTTCATGAAATGAACCTGTCGGAGGTTTAGGTCATAATCCGGTCTTCTGAGGAACTTCAGCTAAGTATCATGTATAGAGACCAAGTCACCACTAACATGGTAGGCCTTTGAAATGTAGAGAACTGATGAGCAAAAATATACCTGGACAAACCTTATGGCTAGCCATGTTTGGACTACAAATACTACCAAGGTCTCAAGCTGGTACAAGATCCCTTTCTTACCCAGAACCAATGATGAGTCTTTGGCCACATTGACCAAGACACTTGCTAGGTGTCTAGCGGTATTTTAACAGAGCTCTGGTCCAATATTCTTGCCTTCATCCAGGTACAAGCCTCAGTGCTACAGAGAAGAGCAAACCCCCTAAATCATACAGTGATGGTGACAGGAGATTCTTTTTATCCCTGCTGACAAGTGGTTAAGCCTTGAAGTATGAGATTTAATGATTTTCATTGTCTTCAGTTATCTACAGTACTAATAACATGTTTGGAACCTGAAAAGGAGGAGGTGAACAGGGTATGCTGCCATCTCCTGTTCTGGTCTCCCAGTCAGACTTCCCTTCCTCTCAACTGTATTATTATCTGTTTAAAATTTCAGTTCACACATTTCAATATTATTTGTACAATTAGAAATAGTGTTTTGTATTTTGCAAAAGGAAACTGGAAGTCTAATACTTGAAGTAAGAGCTACTCTAGCGTTGAGGAACTCTGATCAAATAAGATATTTGGCTCGGTCACTGTAAAGATAAGTAAGAAGAACATCCTTGCCCTGACACTCAATGTATAACACCTTCGCAACAGTAGAAGCAATGGCACAACTCCTAATCACTGCAGTGGAGCCAAGACTTCACAGCCAGTATCAATCAGGATTCAAACAGTGGCAAAAAAGATTGAGTCACTGAGATAGAGGACAGCATAATAAATGCCTAATACGAAAACAGAAATAACTGTTAGATACCGACCTAATTAATATCAAGTATACATTTGTCTCTGGCTTTTCCAAGTTTAAAACAGTATAAGCCAAAATAGCACTTCTGCCAAAAATTACTCGATCCAAACACAAATTCTACATGTGAACGTTTATGAACTCTCGAGGATTCAAAGGCAGTACTAGGTTCTGTGACTCTGAATGGGAGGCTTACACTTAGAAGTGCTGGGTAGGAGATCACTATCTCCGTGTAGTTCTGCCATAGAGCAGAAATAGACAGCCTTTCTCCAGGCCTTCGCCACCCAGACAAATTCTCCCGAAGTGCAAAACTAATGAACTTAGTGTCATTCAGTTTAAGTATTGCAGTAGGCAGTGAGAAGGTAAAGATGGAACTGATGGTGAAAAAACGTTTCTTTCCAAGAAAAATGTTCTGATACAGGCCTTGGGTTAGTGCACTGTCTTTCGGTGATAAAGCTTCATAACAATGCAGATAGAATTACGGTGATGTTTGAAACAGCGAGAAAACAGGCAGGGATTTATTTCTTCCTCACCCAGAACAAAAGTAAGTCCAGTAAGAATTTCAAGAAAGCACTCAAATCAGCAGGAAGTAGAGTGATGAATTAGAATGCAACAGACAGGGCTTTTCGTGTCCCCCGACAGGACTGAGCAGTCTTGGGACTGCGACATTATTCACCTAAATAAAATACGACTTAACCTAATTTACAAGATTGACTCACAAGATAAAAATGAAACACGAGCTGGAAAATACCTGTGTGGTTTTTTATTCTCCAGTAGTTGAAATACTGAGATGGGTGAACTTACCTGTATTATAAGACCAAGACAAGGATGTCATGAATAACTGATTTGGTTTTCATTTGACTCAGAACTAATTTTCTCTAGCTAAAATGTTATCTGATTTTGTCAACTATCTTCCAAATAAGAAAAGCAATAAAGATGCTTTTATAAACTGTGGCACTGAAATTCATCTGCTGAAATCCAGTGAACAGCCTCAGAGAATTGGAGTTGTTAAGCCTGGAGAAGAGAAGGCTCCATAGAGACCTTATTGCGACCTTTCAATATGTAAAAGGGGCTTGTAAGATAGATGGAGAGAGACTTTTTAGCAAACCCTGTAGTAGCTGGACAAGGGGCAACAGTTTTAAACTGAAAGAGTATAGATTTAGATTGGACATAAGGAAGAAGATTTTTTATGATTAGGGTGGTAAGATGCTGGAACAGATTACCCAGAGAAGTTGTGGGTGTCCCATCCCTGGAAGCATCCAAGGTCAGGTTGGATGGGGCTTTGAACAATCTGATCTAGTGAAAGATATCCCTGCCTATGGCAGGAGGATTAGACTAGGTAATCTTTAAAGGTCCCTTCCAACCCAAACCGTTCTATATGATTCTATGATTCTATGTCTTACCGCCCAAGCTGTGGAAAGAACTAGCAGGGACTGTGAGGATGAAACACCGCCCACTGTACTTGAAGAGCAGGTTCGAGAACATCTGAGGAACTTGAAGGTGCACAAGTCCATGGGACCTGATGAGATCCATCCGCGGGTCCTGAAGGAACTGGCGGATGAAGTTGCCAAGACACTGACCATTGTATTTAAGAAGTTGTGGCGGTCTGGCGAGGTCCCCGATGACTGGAAGAGAGGGAACATAACCCCCATTTTTAAAAAGGGGAACAAGGAGGACCCGGGCAACTACAGGCCGGTCAGCCTCACCTCTGTGCCTGGCAAGGTCATGGAGCAGATTCTCCTGGGAACCATGCTAAGGCACATGGAGAGCAAGGAGGTGGTGGGTGACAGCCAACATGGCTTCACCAAAGGCAGATCGTGCCTGACCAACTTGGAGGCCTTTTATGATGGGGTGACAGCATCGGTGGACAAGGGTCGACCAATGGATATCATCTACCTGGACTTGTGCAAAGCTTTTGACACTGTCCCGCATGACATTCTTCTCTCTAAACTAGAGAGGCATGGGTTTGATGGATGGACCACTCGGTGGATAAGGAATTGGCTCAATGGCCGCACTCAGAGAGTAGTGGTCAACGGCTCGATGTCCAAGTGGAGACCAGTCACGAGTGGCGTCCCTCAGGGGTCCGTGTTGGGCCCGGCCCTCTTCAACATCTTTGTCGGTGACGTGGACAGTGGCATGGAGTGCACCCTCAGCAAGTTCGCCGATGACACCAAGCTGTGTGGTGCTGTTGACACGCTGGAAGGGAGGGATGCCATCCAGAGGGACCTCGACAGGCTGGAGAGGTGGGCCCGTGTCAACCCCATGAAGTTCAACCAGGCCAAATGCAAGGTCCTACATCTGAGTCGTGGCAATCCCAGGCACAAATACAGACTGGGCAGAGAATGGATCGAGAGCAGCCCTGAGGAGAAGGACTTGGGAGTACTGGTGGACAAGAAGCTCAATATGAGCCGGCAATGTGCTCTTGCGGCCCAGAAGGCCAACCGCATCCTGGGCTGCATCAAGAGGAGCGTGGCCAGCAGGTCGAGAGAGGTGATTCTTCCCCTCTACTCTGCCCTCGTGAGACCTCACCTGGAGTACTGCGTCCAGTTCTGGAGCCCCCAACATAAGGACATGGACCAGTTGGAGAGGGTCCAGAGGAGGGCCACGAAGATGATAAGAGGGCTGGAGCACCTTTCCTATGAGGACAGGCTGAAAGAGTTGGGGCTGTTCAGCCTGGAGAAGAGGAGGCTCCGGGGTGACCTTATAGCGGTCTTCCAGTACCTCAAGGGGGCCTACAGGAAAGATGGGGAGAGGCTGTTCAGGAGGGCCTGTTGTGATAGGACAAGGGGTAATGGTTTTAAAATAGAGGGAGGTAGATTCAGATTGGATATTAGGAAAAAATTTTTACCATGAGAGTTGTAGAACACTGGAACAGGTTGCCCAGAGAGGTGGTGGATGCTCCATCCCTGGAGACGTTCAAGGCCGGGTTGGACGAGGCCCTGAGCAACCTGATCTAGTTGGAGATATCCCTGTTCCTTGCAGAGGGGTTGGACTAGATGACCTTTGAAGGTCCCTTCCAGCCCTAACCATTCTATGATTCTATGTTTTGAGCTACCACCAAAACCATTAACTGGCACTAAGAATGGCCACGCTTCCAAGAAGGTCAGATTTGTGCATATTTATGTATATATTATAAATATATACACAATTCAAAAAACTAATGCAACTTGGTAAGGGCATAAATACAAAACTGAAAGCATTCTCAAAATATTACAAAACACTTCTGAGAAACGGTAAGCACTGAGGGACTCCAATAAACCCTTTCCTGAGAGCGTCACGCAGACTGGCCGAGCAGTCAGAATGCTAGATGAACCCTTTCTCATTAGTCACATCTTGCTCAACGGATAAATCTCAACATCATGAATGGTTTAACCTAGCTAAGTGGGCCATGTGTTGGCTGATTGGTCAAAGCTTATCTGAACCTCTTGGGATTGCAAAACTGAGGAATAAAATCACAAGGCAGGCTTACTTGTGAAATTTCCAGTATTTCCTAATATTGAGGCTGAAAATAATGGGCAACCGATTTGCCAATATTTTTTATCATTTGCTATTATTACTCAAACTCTGTACTGTTGATGCCAAAAATTTTTTAGTGTTCAGAAAAGAGAAAATAAAGCCAACATTTGTTGGTTTGCAATGTGCATTTGTACTTCAGAAGAAACACCATTTGCTGTTTCTACTTGGAAGGTTTTCTGGAAAGTTGTTTTACAGGAGACAAGCATCAAGATACTGAAAACAGAGCTATGTCTTCTCACACCAAGCTGGATAACGGAGATAGATGGTCACACCACAGGGTAACAGCAGTGGGAGTATCTTTGTATAGAACAGTTTCATTAGTGTGTGAGATGTCTGGGGCGTGCTTTGAGAAGCAGAATGAACTCTATCAATATCTATCACAACAAATAAGTAAGCACATACTCCAATAAGGCTGAAAGGCAGTTGGCTTCATTGTGCATTGAATCTTGCCTTCTGAGTAACACAGAGAAAGGTGTGAGGGAAAGCCCTACAATAGAGTACAAGACAGAAAAAAAAAAAATAAATCACTGAATAAACTAGTTTCCTCCTGTGGGAGAGAGATTTTTAACTTCCGATGAAGTGTGTTATCCCAGGACTAGCCCTGCTTGTGTGAAACCACAAGCACTTCTAAATTACAAATTCTCCTGTTCATGGCTCCTCCCTGTCCTTGCCTGTCGACACTTCAGAGCCAAGGAGAGAGTAAGTGTAAACAGAATATCTCCATCAGCATGGCAGAAAGGCAGTAAGGAATAAGATGATTCTTGCACTTTTGCATGAGCACAAAAACAATGGGGTGCTTAATCTTTTAAACCCTTTATTAGGTTAGATGAGAGTTTGAGAGTTTCGGTTAATAAAGGAAGCTTCTTTCTCTCTCTTTTTTTTTTCTTTCTTTTTTTTTGAGGGAAATACTAATGCTTCTGCAGAGAAAATGAAAGCAAAACACCACTTTACACTCTCTATAGTGCATAGGAAGTATAACGTTCCGTTCTGAAGGATTGCCTCCACTACTTGAATGTCTCCTCTATACAAACAGTCACATTAATAAAGAATGTCTCCCCTCTTAACCACCCTGAAGCTGATTTCTCATCTGGGAGGTTATAAATTATTTTTAGAGGTTAATTGTTATGCAAATCTGTCCATCATGGGGTTCCAGCATCCAGAGAAACGAGAAAACATTCCTTTCCTCAGTGGCAGAGGCTCATAGAGGACACCTTTTCATTTCTAAAACCATTTGGAGAGGATTATGTGCCATATGTTTTCTCAAACATAACGCACACTAAATGTAAGAAACCTATATTAACACGGTTGCACAATTACAACATAATAGTATATTAATGTGCCTTTTTTATGTATCGATATACTTCATAGAATGCATTTCAAAATATACTGCTCAATCCTGTAAATTCTGCTCAGATGAATAGCTATCACATAGACAAGTATCCTCTCTGACATCTGCAAGTAAGCTTTGCAGAATCAAACCAAAAACAATACATAAATTTTAAGTATCTATTTAACAGGAGAAATGGGGATAGCAAAGGCTACAGGCCAGATGAAGACAAAATAATTTTGCAATGACATTTTTTTTAATCTAAGAGCAAACAGGGGAAAAAAATGTTCCTTTTTTATTAATTTCTCATTTCTTATACTGTAAAACTAAACTCACATTGCTACCTTCACTTATGAGATGGGATAATGGTAAAAGCCCCTTTGGTATAAGTTTGTGTGAATGGGCTGTATAGGTAACTGTTGGTGTGGATGAAGAAAGAGTTCCCAGAAAATAGCAGGCTGAAGGGTGGGAAAAAAATATATGCTGAGAGGTAGAACGTGAAATTCTTCCAAAAACTGAAGCTTCAGAAACTGATAGTCCTGTTGAATCCACAAAAACTGATGAACTCAGGACACCAAGAACCTGCCACATCTGCCCAGGGCCAGGAGCACCCACTGGCATCAACAATGGGCCGTATAGCTCATTCCTGATTCCATTAATAATAACAAATTGAACAGTAAATATGCTATAATAAATATTTGTTTTAATCTGTAGCCTCCTAACTTGGTCTCCTGTCAGGGAAATCTACAACATTGCTCTTTGAGATAGCTACAAGAAGTTGTCATGGGACAAACACAGGGGCCTGATAATTGTCTTGTTCTTCTGTTGTCTTGGCTGTTCTTCTTAGAAGTTTTCAAGGATACAGTGTGCTCCCATCATTCAGGAACCATGGAGGTCCTGAGCAGCCAGGTCCCTTTCCTGAGATTTTGATACAGCACTATGGAATTGAAACTTGCAGAATGTTGCAATGGGGAAAACTAAGAGTGTATAAGGCCTATCATCTTTTCTAGGTCTTGTATGAGGTGAGAAAAGTCTCTTTTCCATCAAATAGGGAACAAGATGAAGAAGGACAACAACTCCTTGGATTAAGGAAAATTACATTACAGTAATTACCAACACTACTCTATGCTGCTTGTTCCTCCTAGCAAATACAGATATACCTATAGTTTCTTTTAACAGTAGGAATAATAACTCTGGCAGTGGAATTTCTGAATTTTGATGAATAATTCTCTAAATTGGAAGTTAATGCTCAGTCAAGTTCGAAGAGAGGCCCAAGAACTGTATTTCTTTAAATACAAGGAAACATAGCTAGGTTAGGAACACAGATCAAAAGACTTCAGACACAGCCATAAACAAATGGAAGGTCATTCAGAGGCGAATGTGTGATACTAATTCCCACAGCACTGATTTATTGAAGTACCTTGGAAATATGAAGAATGAATTTCACCAAATAAACCACACCATTTAAAGTGATGGATGGTAACTTTTTCCTTCACCATGAGATAATTATAGCTTTTTTCCAAATTTTCATCAGCAAAAAGGTGAAATCATCCATGAGTTTCGAGTAATAATAAATATAACTTTTGGCAAAAATATAGTACATTCAAATATTACTGATTGTACTATGTTTTGTTTTGTTTTTTTTTCCCAAATGTATCTACAAAATACTTTATGCACTCAATTAATTCCCACTCCATCCTGTTCCAAAATCCAGTGCTTTGTAGGGAATAAGTATTTTCATTGTGTCAATGCCGTGGGAAAATCTATAACTTTTAAGGTCTTCTCTTAGCAGACCAAAAGTCCTACTTCTAGGACACTTTGAAGCCTTCTCCATTGAATACACTCCTCCCAGTCAAAGTAAATATTGGATCTGGGCATCCAAATTCCTCTTAAAGGAATGGACACTATGATACTTGGTAGTTGCCTCAAAAAAAGAGGTACCTAAAACCACCAAGTAGCAGCTTTTCAAAATGTGGTTCATAATTAACACCTTTTAAATAAATATTATAAACCTGCAATTTATTTAACAGCAGATTCTGACAGCTACCTCTTTTTGGACTTGAAGATAATGTGTCATTCAGTGACAAAGTATTGAGATGAATAATTTTTATTTTAAATAAATTTACTTATTATTTTATTACGTATGCAAATTGACATTTAAATGATGTTTGAGAGCAGAGAAAACAAGTAGTCCCTGGTTCATCTCAATTACTTTGAGAAGGAATTAGGTGTCCTCTGAATGACTTTGCTACATTTTGAGCCAATGAAAGAAAGATGGTAATATGACTCAGGCACATCCTGAGAACAACATGAATTTGAATGAGAAGAAATTACAAGTGAGGCAGTACTGTGGAGGTGACCACAGATGAAGAGCCCTTAGAACCAGAGTCTATAAAGAGAAGAAAGAAAAGTAGTTCAACTTAACATTTGGATCTTATTTCACAAATTATTTAGGAGGAGAGAATCAACAGAAGCAACAGTAGCTGCCCTAGCAGAAGTGGATCAACAGAAGGAGACTGTATGGGCTGTTTCAATGTATTTTTATAATATCTCATTGAGATGGATGAATGCTATAGAGGGATATAAATTTTAAGGAGGAGGAGGTGTTGTACGGTGACCTCTGTAAAAATGAATACAATGCATTGACCCGTAAGAACTCAGTCCTTTGGTATCCGGTACCCAAGTCGAAGTCCGGACTCCTTGCAAAATAGCCAGAGCTCCACACAGCTGTGGGAATCAAACCCTATGCGTTACACTGAGGGACTCCAGGCCCATGCATAAAGTTCTTTCTGTTAAACTGCAGCAGCCTATAGTTATTGGGGTAGGCAATGAATTCCTTAATGCATGTTCTACTAATAATTTCAACACTACATTTTTTTCCTGCCTATGAAACACTGACTTTGCGCTACAGTGGATGAGGGTTTTTTGGTGTACAAGAGTCAGGAAGTTCTCTTAAAGTTCTCATACCAGCGGTAACTTGGTTTTTTACATGCATGAAGATGTTGTGACACAGCTTAGTTAGCAATTGTGCTTAAACTGAACTCTCTACATTATGAAAATAGAAATGGCAACTCCTGGAGCATTTTCCATTAAATTCTTTTCATTCTGGAAACTGAATGCAGCCTCCTTGATGTCCGTCCCTGTTTAGAATTGCCTGAGTTAACCTTTAGGCATGTTGCAAAACTCTGATTTCCACCAATATTTTTGTTGTTTCATGAGAGACAGGGGCCATTGCAGTGCAGGTAGATTTTGGGGTGAAGTAAGAGCATTCCAGTCATCGCCTGGGTTCTTTCATATCCAGACCTTGTAGAAATTTTAGAATTGCATTAAGAGAACTTTGATGTCATTAGTATTTTAGACTAAGCCAAGAGCATCTTCAGCAACCAACTGATCTGCAGCCAACCGCATCCTGGGCTGCATCAAAAGCAGCATGGCCAGCAGGTCAAGGGAGGTGATTCTGCCCCTCTACTCTGCTCTGGAGTACTGCATTCAGCTCTGGAGTCTCCCGAAGAGGAAAGACATGGACTTGACGAAGCAAGTCCAGAAGAGGGCCACGAAGATGATCCAAGGTGTCGTGGGTTAGGCTGAGTTCGGCAACCAAACCCACGCAGCTCTCCCAGTCCAGTAAAATGGAGAGGAGAGAAAAATGTAATAAAAGAGCTGAGGATCGAGACAGGAACAGAGGAGCACCCACCAACCACAGTCCCAGGCAAAAGAGGCTTTTTCTTAATGCAAAACTATTTATTAACAGCTACATAGAAAGAGAAAAAGCACACAAAAACGGTTACTTAAGAGAATAATGAGAAAACAAGGCCAGGTCTTAAAAACAACACCACTCCCCCCTCTTTGCCTTCTTCTTCCCGGCTCTACCTCCTCCCCCCAGCGGCGCAGGGGGGCAGGGAATGGGGGAGTGCAGGTCAGTTCATTCCAAGTTGTTACTGCCGCTTCTCTTAAAGGAAAAGGAAAAGGAGTCCTTACACCATTGTCCCTTGCTCCAGTGGATCCCCTACTCATGGCGAAAGCATGAATCCTGCCCGCTGGGGGGCAAATCCTTACCCCATCGGATTTGCCCCAAGTGCAGGCTTTACCAGTCCTGGGCTTTTAAGGAGCCGCAGCCACTCGCTCTGGCGTGGGTCATCAATAAACTTTAAATGTGCTCCGGCGTGGGTCGTCATGTCGACCTTAAATGCGTCTCCGCACAGACTCTGAATGCGTAAAATGCGTAAAATGTGTCTCTACCTGTGCCCAGGATTCACAATAGTCTCAGGCTTAGGCATCTCTTCCCGACGTGGGTCATCCACTGGTTGCGAGTGGGTCTCTGCTTGCTCCACCGAGGACTGTTACAAAGGGGTCGCTGCTGGCAAGGGGGACTCAGCCGCGGCACACGTTGTTCCGTTCCATCTTCACTGACCTCTTATCTGTGTGGCCGTTTCTCTGAGATTTCAGTCCTGTCTGGGTGAACTCGGCCCGGTGGGCGCCCTGGCAGCGGGGCTCTCCCCGAGTTCCCCAAGCGGCTCCGCCGCCGCCATCCTCGACGGAGCGGGCCCGGCCCGGCCCAGGCCGCCGGCCCGGCCGGGAGCCGGCAGCAGGGGCCGTGCCCCCCTCCCGTCTCCTTGCTCCTGGGCACCGGCACACACCTTTCCGGTTCCTTTGTCCGACGTAAATAGGGCAGTTCGCAGAGGCGCCGATTGGCTCAAGCCCCGAGGGGGACGGGAGTCCGGGCTGATGGGCAGCTTCTGCCACCCGGACCTCCCCCCCCACTTCAAACCATAACACAAGGGCTGGAGAACCTCTCCTATGAAGACATGCTGAGAAAGTTGGGGTTGTTCAGCCTTGAGAAGACAAGGCTCCGGGGAGACCTCCTAGGAGTCTTCCAATACCTCAACAGGGCCTACATGAAAGCTGGAGAGGGACTTTTTACAAGAACGTGTAGCAACAGGACAAGGGGCAATTGCTTTAAACTGAAAGAGGGTAGATTTAGGTTAGATATAAGGAAGAAATTCTCCACTCTGAGGGTGGTGAGGCACTGGAAGAAGATGCCCAGAGAAGTTGTGGCTGCCCCATCCCTGGAAGTGTTCAAAGCCAGGTTGGACGAGGCTTTGGGCGACTTGATGTAGTGGAAGGTGTCCTTGCCATTGGCAAGGGGTTGGAGCTAGATGATCTTTAAAGTCCCTTCCAACCCAAACCATTCTATGATTCTGTATGTAAAAGTTTTGGGTGAATTCCATCCAACAGAAGCCAGTTTTCTTTTAGGCAAAAGCTTTTTGGCAGGTGATTTCTTTATCAGAACAATTTTTATGATTTCTTACTCTAAATTCTATTAGTCAATCAGTAAAGTTGACAAGTACAAATATTTCCCTTCATAGCCAATTTAGCACTTTTCTCTAGCGTTCTGCATACCAAGTAGAATTGTACATTTTCCTTGTAAAACTACTCCAGATTTTACAAGGAGGGAGGGAGGGCAACCAAAGAAACACAGCTTGTTTTAATAAAAATGTTGACTCATGGCTTTACAGAATGGAGGTGAAAGAGAAAATTTTCCCCGATCTTTTTTTCCTCCTATTATTCTGAATACAAGGTTTCTCATTAAAATCAAAAGGGTAGCTTTGTTTCAGTCACAGAAGACATACTTTTCTTTTGTAGAACATCCCAGCTGAGTAATTTATTCCCATCAGAGCTTTATTGGCAAGAGGAAGGTGGATGTTGGTTAAAAAAGAGGGCTTAGATCCAGCAGAGTACTTAAGCAAGTGCTTAACTTGACAGTACTGCTAATTGCATATTTAAAGTCAAGTATGTGCTTAAGTACTGTGTTGGTTTGGTGCCTACCTTCATAACTTTTGGTCGGGAGTGATTACTGCTTGTTGGTAGTGCCCTGGCTTGAGAAAATTCATAGTTTTCATACTATTTCAAGAGCCAATAGGTTCTAGTGCCAATAGATGCCAAACACCACTATCATAAATCCCATTGACACACTCAACAGAGAAGCTGGAGGACGAATTGGCAGTTAAATTCATTCTTTCAACTTCACCTGTAAGAGCAGAGAGAGGACCATGGGGTGAGGCTTTTCTCCAGATTTAGGCATTTAGGTCTGCCTAGATGTCTAGACTCTCCTCGTGGACAAGGGAGAGAAATAGGCACATGTAGAGACCAATTCACCTCAGAATACTTCAGAGAAGCATCAAATGAATCATTATGATTCGTTTAAGTGCCTGCTTCTCCCCATTGACTGTAGAGTGCCATGAGAGGATTGAAAGTGAGCACCTCGGCTGTAGACAGAATGTAAGGGCAGCTGAGATTAATCCCTCATCCCTCCGCTCAGTGCCTGAACCACTGTTCTGGGTCTTTACATAAGCAATATATTAAAGGAGAAGAACTCACAAGGTTAAATTCACATTTTATAGAACATTTTAAAAAACTGTTGGCTATGGTTCTAAAAACTCATTGCATTTCCATTTGTGTTCTTTCTGGCAGTGGTAAATAGTTTTAATTCGCATAAAATTCATGTTAGCACTAATCTGCAGGCTATCATACTTATTCTCAGAGTGCTTCTAAATACTTCTCTGCAAAAAAAGTAAGAGCCGTGGTCCCATCTGGTACACATCAAGAATCCATGGTTAGCTTCCCCATGGCAAGTCCTTAGAACAATAATCACAATTTCCCAAACCGTAGCTACGCACCTGAGGGTTGTTTGGTCAGCACTTCCAACATAAAATAGCTGTGTGAGCTCAGCAAGAGGCTGCTCTGGCTTCCCTGATCCTCTGACAAGGACTTGGAAAATAATCGAAAAAGGGAAGAAATCTGTGAGGAGAGGCAGCATTTGTAATCAAGGTTGCTTTCCTACCTCACCAACAGGTATGAATTTCCATTGTCACATTTTCAGTGGAAAAGAACGCAGCTCTCCCCTCTCTTTACCTTCCCCAATTTGTTACTGACTTACCAGTTTAAACATATGCGTTGCATTGTAAACTGCTCTGCACATTTAGTAAAACTTTCATAAACATCTGAATAAACTTCAGGAAGAGAAGAACACATCTTACATGCATTTGAAAATGTTTGTTTTCTCTGGTTTTTTTTTAGGCTTGTGTGATATTACAGAAAAGCATTGAGCATAAAGTTGCCAGAGTGCTTACAATTGATATTAAATACAAGGCAAAGTGCCATTATGAAAATGAAAGTAATCTGTGAAAGAGTATTCTGGAGACTGCCAAGGAATCTAGTGCTGAGGTTCGTTGAGCAATGAGACATGTAGACCATAGTGGACGAAGGTTAGTGTGGCAATATGCATATGACCAAGGTTTCCATGTAACCTACCATACAAAAGTGCCTTGAACATTGCTGTTTCGCAGTGTTATTTAGAGAATTTCATTGTATTTGTCCTCGTCATTCTAGTTAACAACCAGTAAGAAGGCTGAGAAGGACCTTGAGAGCTCACCTTGAGACCCTGCGAGCTATTTTGTTGCCCCAAGACAGGATCAGTTGTACTTGCAATAAGTAGTATGTTCTTAAAATCTTCCACTGCTGAAGGTTCCATGTTCTCTCCAAACAAATTACTGAAATACCTAATGACAGGTATTATGTCATCTTGCTGAAATCTGCCTTACTGCAACTTAAGTCTCATTACTTCTTTTCCGTGTTCCGTTGGATGGACAACAGGGATGTCAAATACTCAGTCTCAGGGATGGAAAACCTCTCCTCTAATTTTGAGTGCCTACATCCGATCTCGTTATCCTAGTAACGCACTCCAATAAAAATAAACAAGACCTTTTAAAACTCAGTTAATGTCATCTATTTCATTTCTATTTCAGAGTGAGATGAATTGTGCCCTTGAAGTACCTTTTCTTCACTGAGTTTGTAGTGGGAATTCAGATGTAGGTACCTACATTGCAGATATCTCTTTGGTCAAATGAACCCTACCCTGTTCATAGTGAGATGTTGGGAGTACTTAATTTTCATTCAACTTAGTTTTCATTCAGTATGCTGGTGATACAGGTATCGCCATACTGGTGGTGACATCACCTGCTGGTGACAGGGATCTCTGTCTATGAGATGACATCTGTGTCAATATGACTTCAATATGATGAACTTGTTCTTTTACCCCACTACCCTTCTTTAGTATGTCAAACTGCCACCAGTGGAATTAAAACAGCATGTGGTTTAAGGGAATCCTTCAGTTCTTGCCTGACTACAGTATTATGAGATGAGAAGATCCTGCATTTTTTTTTCACCTCATCTAAGGAACAGTAGTAGTGTAAGAGGGCCAATGTAAGTTTCCAAATGTGTATTTTTCTAATACTGGGATATTTCTGTTTGTTTGGATTCCTGCAAAGATGGAACGTGTAGCTCCAGTCATCGTGACTCTCAATAGTAAGATTAACTCCTTTTAATTGAAGAACAGAAGACAAATTAAAACAAGGCAAATGATTTACTGAATTTATGCCATGTTTCAGAAAAGTGGTCAAACTCAATAATTGTTACTAGGACACAAGCTGATTCAAGTCCAGAGAATTATTCTTGCATTTTAATCTTCTTATTGTAAGTGGCTATTGAGCAATACACAGCCCATTGCTATCAGTGCAATTGCAGTAGTTGTGGTTTCACCGATAGTTTTAAAAAATAATGTAAGTAGAACCACCGTTGCTGCCCTGCAGACAAACAGACTAGAGGGTTTGATCCTCAGGATGGTCCATGAAGTGGCTATAGACCTGTGCTGGTGTAATCAAGATCAGCTTGCAGCTTTCAGAGTTTTCAATTAGGGCAATGGGATCCTCAGAGCAGAGCTCGATGATAGCAAGTAAGGCTCTGTGACGGATTCTGGTTACATTACAACAATGAAATCTCCAGAGGTAACGGAAATGTTACTGAGTCACAGTTTTCTGGAATGAGGCAACTGGACAGACTTGCCACTGTTTCTTGCTGCTGCGTAACAGTCTAAGCTGAAAACACAGTATGATCTCAAGTATAGCAATATTCTAGCACTTCTCTTTGATTTTCATATTGTCACATTAAAGTATGCTCAGATCTTTGATTGCTTTAAAATGAAGTCAATGAACTTAGCTAAGGTGCAATAGAACATTTTTCTTCAAAAGAAAATTGTGATGTTTTCAGTTGCAGCCCACAAAGTATCTACCCTCATCTGCAGCAAAAGGACTATCAGATCTTTTAAAATCTTGTATTCTTGTGTTCAGAGTGCTTCTTGGTGAAGTGATAACCTCTAGTCTTTATGAAGAAGGTTTTGAGCCCTTCAGGTTCCAAAGTGCACTTCATCTCTGTAAATCAATTAATTTCTGTCTATTTGACATTTTTCTGGCCTGACTGAAACAGATAACCAAGTGTGCTATGCCCTTCTTTCCTTTGCCTTTACAAACACAAACTCCCAAGTACCTTCCAGGACCTAAAAAGAGCCTACAAGAAAGCTGGAGAGGGACCTTTTACAAGGACGTGTAGTGATAGGACAAGGGGTAATGGCTTTAAACTGAAAGAGGGCAGATTTTGATTAGATCTGAGGAAGAAATTCTTCACTCTGAGGGTGGTAAGGGACTGGAACAGGTTGCCCAGAGAAGTTATGGCTGCCTCATCCCTGGATGTGTTCAAGGCCAGGTTGGATGAGGCTTTAAGATGTCCCTGCCCATGGCAGGGCAGTTGGAACTAGATTAGATCTTTAAGGTCCCTTCCAACTCAAACCATTCTGTGATTCTATGATTATTAACCATTTACTGGAACAGTCTCAAGCAAGTTTATTTTAATATTATCTCAAACTTTGTTAGAAGAAAAATTCTGCTTTGAACAATGAGGGTCAAAGATGATGGTCATGCCAACACAGATGCACTAAACTGTCAGGGTGAGGAACTTCTCCATCATGGTGCAGCAATTTTTTAAACTGCATCCAATAGTAAGTACCACAATTATGTACAAACCACCTCTATTGGGTTTACATGGCAAGGTTTTGGTAGTGAGAGGGCTACAGTGATGTTTTCTGTGAGTAAATCCTAGAAGCTTCCCCTATGTCCCATATAGCCAATGTCAGCTGGCTCCAAAATGGACCCACTGCTGGCAAAAGCTGAGCCCATCAATAATGGTGGTAGTGCCTCTGGGATAACATATTTTAGAGTGGGAAGAAGTTGCTGGGCAACATCAATTGCAGCTGGAGAGAGGAATGAGAAAATGTGAGAGAAACAACTCTCCAGACACCAAGGTCAGTGAAGAAGGAGAGGGAGGAGGTGCTTCAGGTGCTGGAGCAGAGATTCCCTTGCAGCCAGACCATGGTGAGGCAGGCTGTCCTCCTGCAGCCCATGCAGGTTAACGATGGAGCAGATATCCATCTGCAGCCCGTGGAGGACCCCATGCCAAAGCAGATGGATGCGCCCAAAGGAGATTGTGACTTCATGGGAAGTCCTTGCTGGAGCAGGCTCCTGGCAGGACCTGTGGATCTGTGAAAAAGGAGCTCAGGCTGGAGCAGGTTTGCTGGCAGGACTTGGAACCCTGTGGGGCACCCATGCTGGAGCAGTCTGTTGGTGAAGAATTGCATGCCGTGTGAGGGACTTATGCTGGAACTGTTTGTGAAGAACTGTAGCCTATAGGAAGGACTCACATTGGAGAAGTTCACAGAGGACTGTATCCTGTGGGAGGAATCCTATGCTGGAGCAGAGGAAGAGTGTGAAGAGTTCTCCCCCTGAGAAGGAGGGAGCAGCAGAGACAACATGTGGTGAACTGACCACAACCCCCATTCCCTTTCCCCCTGTGCTGCTCAGGGGGAGGAAGTAGAGAATTTGGGATTAAACTTGTGCCTGGGAAGAAGGGAGAGGTGAGGAGAATATGTTTTAAGATTTAGTTTTGTTTCTCATTACCCTACCCTGATTTGATTGGCGATAAATTAATTTTTTCCCCAAGACAAGTCTGTTTTACCCGAGATGGTAATTGGTGAGTGATCTCTCCCTGTCCTTATCTTGACCCATGAGGCTTTTGATATATTTTTCTCTCCCTCTGCCCTGATGAGAAGGGAAGTAGTAGAGAGGTTTGGTGGGTACCTGGCGTCTAGCCAATGTCAACCCATCACACCACCATTTACTTTGCTAGCTGTGTGGTAAGAAAGCAAACCAAGCTGAAATTTTGGCTAAGCTAGCTGGTGTAATGAAGAACAGTAGAAATGCACAGTGGGTAATAGAGTATTGTTATAGGCTGTGGGGACCTGTAAGGTATTAATCTTGTTAAGAATGTTAATGTGAAGAAATGTGAAGAAATGTTAATGTTAAGAAACCATCTTTTAATAGTTCCTGTTTCTGATGTGCATTGCTGCTGGATAGCAAAGCTGATCAATCTCACTGTTTATAGCCGGGATAGTTCTCTCTGCATGGAAAACGGGATCATAGGGAAGTACCTGGATGAAATTATTTAAAACAGCATAGTATGGGTCAGAAGTGCTCTCTAAGGCCTGTGCTGCTTCATTGTTATTACAAATGTCATTATTATTTAAGAAAAAATAAAAAAAGAAAGAGGAAGGAGAGGAGAGGAAACAGAAGTATAACCAAACTCCTGCTCTATTGTTCTTTCTATTGTTCTTTCTCCATTGGTGAGACACCTGCCACAATAAGTGTATGCAAACCATCAGTCCTCTGCAAATATACTGCTATAGGATAGATTAAGTCTTATTAAAACAGGAGAATTTAACTGTCAACATTCTTTAAGAGCAGTTGTAAGAAATACCTTATGGACCCATACAGATTTAACAGCTGGGTCTTCTGATGCAATGTTCTGTACACTGATACGTACAATACTAAAATTGCTCAGGAATGTGAAAGGCATTGATAAAGGAGTTTTGCACAGGAAATACTACAGAAAAATATCAGGGCAAAAATAAATCATCAGATGTAATGGTGGCTTGACAGTGAAAGTGCAGAGAGAAAAGCAAGAAAGAAGAGTTTTCAGTTGTGTGTTTGGCTGAAATAGGTTTGGAATTGGGAGTGAAGAAATAATTTCTTGGTTGATTCCTCTTGTAGTCAAGGAAACAAGCATGTCTATATCCTTTGTAGACTTACAGTTTCATCAAGGAAATCTTAACTCCATCATCGATCTCTTCCTTTTTATGGAAACAAGTTACAAGACCTCGAGTTTTGGCCAGCTGCTCAGACCAAAAGTTCCTACACCATGAGAGTTGTAACGCAGAGCTTCCAGCTTGTGTCCAGGCAATTCAATGCCTCACACCCGTGCTGGCTGAAGCAGAAGGTCTGAAGATCCAAAGCTTACAGGGTTAAGGTTTGCCCAGCCGTGCCTAAAGGAGCCAGCTTGAGCTGTTAGCAACAAAAAAGAGTAAATAAGGTTGATGACAGTCAGTCCATCTCAAATGCTTCCTCATCAATTGGACACTGCTGCGACAGCTTGGGGATCCCAAAACCTGTAATGGACATCGACTAGGAATGCATCATCATGCAATTCTCCTTCCAGGCATGGTCAGGGCATGGTAATATGGTCCCCTGGTGATGTTGACAACTCCCAGTATGTGGAGAGAGCTAGGAAGAGCTGTTAGCTCTTGATGATCTTGATCTGAGTGGGACTTTCAAGTAAAGGCTCCCTGTAATCTCCCTTTTGTTTCCAGCAGAAGCCACCTCTCTGACAGCAATCTTTCTTAGTCTGTCAGTACTGCCTGGAACACAGCTTTTTAATTAAGAGCCCCTTTTTGTTAACTTATGTAAATCTAAGAAGAAGAATCAATGTAAGATTGTTGGGTTTTTTGGTTTTGTTTTATTTTTTTTTTTCATATAAATATGGGGTCTGCATATAACAAAAGAGAGAGAGAAGTAAAGGAAAGAAAGACGTCCAAACCTGACACCAGGGACATTGACGCCACTCACAACAGTTAACAACAGGTATAATTGCCCTCACTTTGCTAGTATGAGAAAGTGAATCCCTCCCTCAACTCTCTCAGAGACTTTTGTCTTCAGTCAGTCATCCTTGCTGTAAGTTTCTTTAAACTATAATTGAATCATCTTTCAGATTCTGTGGGACTCCTTTGTCAGAGGAATTCCTAGTGATATAGGCCCTATCTGATGGATCCGAGAGTCCCTAAATGAACAAAAGGCTGATACAGGTATGATGCTTTCTTTGTAGTAGAAATCCCTGTTTTACCAGCATGTATTTATAAGGAACCTTATAAGAAAATATCTGTACTTGTACACTCGATGTTCTTGTATTTTATTTTCTGTGAAATATAAGGTTCTAAATTTATGAATATCATGATATGTGTGTTTTGTTGGGAATTGGGCCTTAGCCTGCGTGCTTGCCACTCTTGACCTTAGAGAACCCAAACGTGTAGGCATCATTTGAACCTACTTTCCCCAAATCAATTTCAGTTTTGCTCTCTCTCTCTGAATGTACATGTGGCTCTTAGTCACGTTCATACAAGTAGCAGGGGGAGCACACCTTTGACTAGAAAGGACCAGAAATCAACCAAGGCCAAGACTGGTGAGGAACTCCATAGGAATGACATGCTAGTCCTATTAAAGTCTTTGGAACTGTTCCCACTGGTGCTACTAAGACTAACCTTCCAGTTCTGTCCTTTGGAGGATGATTTGAACTGTTCTGCTCCAGGTATCAAGGTGAGTCGACAGGCACTAAAACTGAAAAACAGATGTGGTTCTAAATGTCACCAAAACCCCATGTAAATATTCTGCAAAGTGTTTTATTAGTATGTAGTTAATCACAGATTGTGCTCCTGTTACTGTTTAACCATAGCTGGCAACTAAGCACCACGCGGTCGCTCGCTCACTCCCCCTGAATGGGATGGGGGAGAGAATCGGGAGAGTAAAAGTGAGAAAACTCGTGGGTTGAAATAAAGACAGTTTAACAGGTAAAGCAAAAGCCATGTCTTCAAGCAAAGAAAAACAAGATATTCATTCACTACTTCCCATTGGCAGGCAGGTGCTCAGCCATCTCCAGGAAAGAAGGGCTCCATCATGCGTAGTGGTTACTTGGCAAGACAAAACACCATAACTCCCAACATTCTCCCCTTCCCTCTTCTTCCTCCAGCTTTATATGCTGAGCAGGGCATCATATGGTATGGAATATCTCTTTGGTCAGTTGGGGTCAGCTGTCCCAGCTGTGTCCCCTCCCAACTTTTTCCACACTCCCAGCCTACTTACTGGTGAGGTGGTGTGAGAAGCAGAAGAGGCCTTCACTCTGTGTAAGCACAAAACCAAAAACATCCCTGGGTTATCAACACTGTTTTCTGCACAAATCCAAAACATAGCTGCATATCAGCTACTGTGAAGAAAATTAACTCTATCCCAGCCAACACCAGCACAGCTCCATAGGTGAACTTTTACTCTCAAAACAATAAATCCACAAACTAAGTGAAAAAGTGACTTCTGCTTGCTAGCTTTAATAACTGATAATCACATATATTTCCCCGCTCCATATTCTCCCCTTGCAGTTTTCGTTCTGTGATCACCACAAAACTGCTACAGTAGATACGATGATTTAGTGTGCAAAGCTTGTATGACAGAAAACTGCAGAACTGATTAATAAAATATGATCCTAGCAATTGCAGGTCCTATAATCTCCTTCTAAATTAGCTTAGATGAATTAACTAGTGTGGAAATGAAAATATATTTCTAGTCACTGCTACACACTCGGATCTAGATGCTGAGTATCACACTCTTTTCCTTGTTTGCCTTGGCATACTAAAAGAAAATATTACTTGACTATTTAAGATAGATATGCTCTATCTAGGTACTGACACTAAATTCTTGGAACCACAAGGATAAACTTCTGAGGTGTCTCAGAATGGGAACAGTTTCATTCGTCAGATATAGATAATACCTATTTCTCATTTACAAGCAGAACAAAAGACCTATGGTGTGAAAAAACACTGCAGCTCATTCGTTGTCATTAACTCTTTCTGCACAGGTGTGAAATATTTTTATCATATACAGACACAGTCCTGCTTTCTTCTCTGAGAAGTGTCTCATTTTCTTTGCTAAACATTTTGTTTACATTGGTAGCTTGTAGGATGACTGATTAAGAAAAAGCTCAAAACTCAGAGCTGGTGTTGGTTGGTTTTGGTAACCTACTATTTCCCTCTAGGAAGGTCATTTTCTGAGTATTCAAAGTTACACTCTGAAAGGGACACGGGAAGCCTCAGGAGTAGGTGGTTCTCTAAACACTGGCAGGTGTCATCACCTAAGAAAGGAACATGGAGAGCTCCTTGGGAATGTGAAGGCTTCAGTAGAAAAGCTTTGCACAGAGACACCACTGATAAGATAGAAAGGATATAGAGACACCTAAGTACTGGTAACACGACCATGCTAAGAAAGGGAGAGAGAATGGTTTTGGAATTAAGTGTCAGCTGAAACAGGCTTGGAAATGTGCGCAAAGAAATAACCTCCTGCTGTGTGCGGATTGTTTTTGGAGATGCTATCTTGAGTTTTAAGATAGTTGTGCATGCCAGACCTGGTTACACTTGCCGCACTGCCAACGTTTTGATCCAACGGTGGTGTTGCACAGCACACTCGCTTGGGTCATGTCTGTTTGAGGTAGAAGCCAGAACAAAGTGAGACAATGATCATGCTGTTTGCTGCATCTTCAAATTGTTTCATTGTTCCTTTCTGACTGTGAGGGATGTGGTAGACTGGGGTAGGGGGGATTTTTTTTTTTTAAAAAGACTGAGTGAACCCAGGCTTTCAAATGAAAGTACATCTACTGCGTACACCTCTTTTCAGCTGGTAACTGGATACATTTTAATGACTTTTCTGTTGTCATCTATCCAGCTCTCCAGCACAAATGACATGGTCTTCAATGCCACAAATGATGCCTGAGTTATAGGAATGTTTTACAGGTCTCTAAATAGTCTTTCTTTCAATATCTTCTTCAAGAATAGGCATCTCTTTCTCAGGGATTAGTCTGTCCTTAATCCTGAGGAAGCATCACCTGGGGCAGTTCTTGGATTCAGTGGAGTCAGCTGGACATCAGCAAGAACTATGAACTGGGCCCAAGGGTGGCAGATGCCTTCCTTCTTATTGCATTGTAAAGTGGCATCCACACTGAAAATGGTACAACAAAAACAACCATGAGAAGAGTATCTGCCATTAGTTCTCTTTCTCCCTATCCATCTTGCTAGCATTTAAAGATCAAGGGATTATTCTTTAAATGTAGGTGACATTGCTGGCACAATTAGCTGTGTCCCTAACAAGTAATAGGAAGACATTTAGCTAATAGGAAGTGTTGAGAAAACAGTTTTTTCATCAGTCAAATCTTGCACTTTCTCTCTCATGCTGAGTAAACTTGCATTATAAATTACGTGTTCTGATTCTTTTTTTTTTTTCTTTTTCTCCCTTTAAACTAACCTCTTTAATACTTTTTCCTGGAAAACCAACTTAATTTCTTAGCAGTCTTCTGGCATTCTCTCTTTGTCTCCCTTCTGTGGCAGTCTTAAGAGTCTATTTAAAAACAGAGGATCTTTAAAAAACTGAACACTTCTGACATTTGTGACAAGTTGCATTCACATTTCTGTGGCATTGTTGACACCAGCCTCTCCAGAACCCTGCTTATTTCACTGGCAGAATAGCAAGAGTTTTTTTTACCTGTATGTTACGACCTGCTCCTGCCTGTAAATATGTATATGCACTGATGCTAAAACCACAAATAAGTAGATGACAGAAGCAACAGTATACTCTCAGTCTTCGACAGTTTGTTTCTTCACCATCACCACCAGTTTCCCATAGGGACAAACCATTTTTGCTGCAGCTCTACTCAAGGGTTAAATTAACATGTGCTTCCAGATACAGAACTCTCCCTGAGGGGAAAGCATGTACAAAAATGAAACAACACAAATACCCATTATTGTAAAATTCTCAAAGGCAGATGTGTACAAAAAAATCTCCTTGTTCTCTGCTAACATTGGACAGCCCTAGAATCAATCCAAGCACAACACTTAGATGAAGAGAACTTTTTCAAATAGGATTTTAAAACAATTAAATAAGAAGAGATACTTTGGAGAGGTACCATTTGCTTTGCATTCCGTACCCCTTTGCCTACTCCTGTTCAGAGTAATAAACACACATCCTAGATGACAGACTGCTGAAGATACTGTCCAGTGACAGAAGATAGCTTCCTCCAAAAGTCTGTAAAGGATTGTTTCAGTAACTTTGGAGATATCTTTTTGACTGTTATGTCAAAAGTCTTGCACTGGTCTAAGTAATAATATGTCCTTTGTTGAACAGTACTCCTTTTAAACTAGCTCATATAGGTTTTTCTAATCTTAACCTCAGGTGAAAAGCAATTATTCAGGAAGTGAATTTATAAAAACACCCCAAAATCTCGCAAGTTTCATTTCTAATTTATAAAAAGAAATATCCTGCTCTGGAAGGATTTCTTTTTAAGATCACCTCCAGCCCCTACTGGACTCAGGGGGTGCGTTAGTCACTAGGGATGAGGACAAGGCTGAGGTCCTTAATGCCTTCTTTGCCTCAGTCTTTAATAATAAGGTTAGTAGTTCCCAGGTGAGCTGGCCTTCGGTGTCTGAGAGCAGGGAGGGAGAGCAAATCGAAGCTCCTGTGATCCCAGAGGAACGGGTCAAGGAACTGCTCCTCCGGCTGGATGCCCACAAGTCTATGGGGCCTGATGGTATCCACCCGAGAGTCCTGAGAGAACTGGCAGATGTTATTGCCAAACCCCTGTCCATCATCTTCGGACAGTCTTGGCTCACTGGGGAAGTTCCGCTGGACTGGAGGCTGGCGGATGTTACCCCCATTTACAAAAAAGGGCGGAAGGAGGATCCGGGGAACTACAGGCCTGTCAGTTTGACCTCGGTGACGGGCAAAGTCATGGAACAGGTTATCTTGAGTGCTATTAATGAGCACATGCAGGTTAACCGGGTGATCAGGCCCAGTCAACATGGGTTTATGAAAGGCAGGTCTTGCCAATCAAACCTGATCACCTTCTATGACAGGGTGACCCGCCTAGTTGACGAGGGAAGGGCTGTGGATGTAGTTTTCCTAGACCTCAGTAAAGCCTTTGATACAGTTTCTCATAGTGTTCTGGTTGAGAAACTGATAACTGCTGGCCTGGATAGGCACACCCTCCTTTGGGTTAAAAACTGGCTGGACGGCCGGGCCCAAAGAGTGGTGGTAAATGGGGCTAAATCCGGCTGGAGGCCGGTCACCAGTGGGGTTCCCCAGGGCTCAGTGCTGGGTCCAGTTCTGTTTAACATCTTTATCAATGACCTGGATGAGGGAATTGAATGTACCCTCAGTAAATTTGCGGACGACACCAAGCTGGGAGGCTGTGTCGATCTGCTCGAGGGTAGGGAGGCCCTTCAGAGGGATTTGAACAGACTGGATCGTTGGGCTGAGGCCAATGGCATGAGCTTTAATAAGGCCAAGTGCAGAGTCCTTCACTTGGGGTATAAAAACCCCAAGCATCGCTATAGGCTCGGGGAAGAGTGGCTGGAGAGCTGCCTGGCGGAGAAGGACCTGGGGGTGTTGGTTGACTACCGGCTTGATATGAGCCAGCAGTGTGCCCAGGTGGCCAAAAAGGCCAATGGGATACTGGCGTGTATCAAGAATAGTGTGACCAGCAGGAGCAGGGAAGTGATCCTGCCCCTGTACTCGGCACTGGTGAGGCCGCACTTGGAATATTGTGTCCAGTTTTGGGCCCCTCGCTTTAAGAGAGATATTGAGCTCCTGGAGCGAGTCCAAAGAAGGGCGACTAAACTGGTCAAGGGGCTGGAAAATAAAACTTATGAAGAGAGGCTGAGGGAGTTGGGGCTGTTTAGCCTGCAGAAGAGGAGGCTGAGGGGAGACCTGATTACGGCCTATAAATACTTGAGAAAAGATGGTGGGGAGTTAGGGGAAGGACTCTTTACATTAGTGATGGGTGATAGAACAAGAGGAAATGGGCATAAGCTTAGTCAGGGGAGATTCAGGTTGGATGTTAGGAAGTATTTCTTCTCTGAAAGGGTTGTCAGCCACTGGAATAGGCTGCCCAGGGAGGTGGTTGAGTCCCCATCCCTGGATGTGTTTAAGAATAGAGTGGATGATCTACTTGAGGATATGGTTTAATGGGGATTAGGGATGGTTGGACTCGATGATCTCTAAGGTCTTTTCCAACCTAGAAATCTATGAATCTATGAATCTATGAAATGACCACAGCAAAGAATCTGATAAAAAATATTCGCATACGTGTTCAGCTAAAGACTTAATAATACCAGTTTTGAGAGACTGGTCATCCTTCTTGTCAGTTTGAACAAATATAAGAGTGCAACAAGTAGCAGCCTGAGCCTTAGCTACCTGCACCCTCATTTATAATCAGAGTTGCTCAAGGAGAGCTCAGCCACGAATCCATTCAGGACTTTCCAGCCTTGCCTTTTCAGACGCAGTCAGCTCGCCCCAGATTTTTGACACAGCTCACTCCAGCACTGGCAAGTTCAGGACCACGGAAAAAGATCAGCTTAGTTTGCCTGACTCTGCCACAGAAAAATTCTGCCATCAGTACAAGCAGCTGTATGTCACTGCCACACAGGGTGTCTTTACTAGGAATATGGTTTTCTTTCCACAAGTTCTCCTAGAGTCAGGTCTCTTCAGGAAGTCAATGTAGCCAGGCTATTAGAGAACATCAGAGTTTTTCATGCCTGGATGAGGAATGCCAGAGCAAAATAGAACTGTTAGATATCTCTATAACCAAGCATTTTTCCCTTTCTTTACTTCACTGGACTCAAGATTCATAGTTCAAAATTCATTTATTTTTTGTGCCCTCATCATGATCTCTCACTGACTCCCTAAGCTCTTCTTTAGACAGTAAAGATAATCAATTCTCACACTCAATACTTGAAACTTAAACAAATATTGAGCAAATTGAGACTAAAACCCACAGCTTTCAATGAGCTGTCTTGCTGACCCAACTCATCTTTCCCATTTCTGAGCCAGGGAAGGTCCCAAACTTCTTGGAGGCCATCCACAGGTGGCAGCACAGTCAGGTGGCACTCCTAGGTTTGATGCCATCCCCACTCAAGACAGCTGAAAAATTTCCATCAGCTTTAAAGATGCAAGCTTCACCTCTTTAGGGCCAGGTTGTGTTTTGTGTCACTTAGGTGGCTGGTCGCTTGTGACTGGACAGCATCCCCCCACCTGGGATGGAAGGGTGGCCTCGGGAGCAATGGCAGAGCAGGCAGAGCAGGGTGCTTGTGTGTCCACTCATCTCATGGGTTTCACGGGCAGCCTGCGGAAACACCAGCAACTTGTTCACAAATAGTTTGTCCAAGAATGTCCAACTGTGTCAGAATGATGTAGTATCACACCAACACACACTGTGCAAACAAGAACGCTGTGTGGAGACCCTCGTGCTCCAGCCACAGCCTCTGGCCAGATCCAGGACTACAATTCCAGGTTTCCCTGCTCAGGCAGCGAGCCGTGTCTTAAGGGCTGCTCACATGTGCTCCCCCTAAACAGACAGAGCATGGTCTGCTCTTGTGATTTGGAAGCTGTACACAGCAGAACATGTTGTAGAATCAGGACCACGTCTCTTCTACAAGGAAGATCAACGTTTAAAGAAGTAGAGCAACACAATCTCTCTTTTTAAAATATATCACCTGCACCTGCAGCAATGCTAATAATGAACCATAAGTCAAAGTTGATGGCTTATGAAGTGGTTTTAATTGTGGGCTTCTTGGAGTGTGTGAAAAGACAAATCGAATGCCACTGCTGTAACTGTTTCTCTTCTTACCATCTCTTGGCTGAACTTCGTGCTGATGTAGATATAAAGGCACAGTACCTGGTTCTCTCACTGCTATTATTTAAAAGCATAGTAGCTTTATCTCTCTATATTGTATTACCTTATATTTATTTCAACAAATATTTAAAAAATGTCATTTAATGAGGTTACTGAATTGTAAGTGTATATTTAAGGAAACAGGAGAAAGAGAATAAACCTCACCAGGAATGAAGACACTATGGACAAAGCACAGCCTTGCTGAGCTCAGGGACAAAGCTCCCATGACAAACCCCCAAGGCAAAACTCCCAACGCCCAGCCAGCACTTCACTCAACTTATGCAACAGGTACAATTCTTGTTCTGCTAGGCATCAGCAATGTGGCACAACAATAAGGAGCAAAACCACCTGACTGATAAAAACTTTTTAAGAAAATACACATTTTTGGAACATTTCCTCCAAAAAAAGAATCTCAAGACTGATATAAAATATCAGTACTTTAAAGATTATAACACTGTCTTGCAACTAGGCTATCTAATACAATATACTATTACAGATATCTCACAGTTTCAAATTACAGAGCCAAGTAGCAATACCAAAAAACTGGACATGAGACCTCTGAACGAAGACCCAGCTAGCAGCCTCCCACTCATCAGCAGATGAGCAGATGGGTTCATCTGGCACTGTCTTCTCCACTGGTATTACAAAAGGAAAACGGCACTCCCCTCAGTCAGTGGTTTGCATACGCCAAGAGTCCCGTATTAATATTCGTCTTGTAGCCTGCATGCAAAAAATGTGGTTCCATGGAGTGGAAGAAGTTAAAAGTCAATATATTTTATGGCCCTACAAGAAGCTGACAGATGAATTCTGTCCTTTCCAGAGGCACTCAGTGAGGTGGCACATAGGGGAAACTGGATTTTCTTGCTGGGTGTAGGGACTCCCATTATTATCGTATTTATCAACAGCAGCATGAGCACACATGGCGAAGCAGCACTTCATCAATATTCATGCTTTGTGTGTTGGTGCCCTGCAATGATCAAGTTCAAAGCCACTGCCCCACTCTAAAAGTCACACAGATGCAGTGGTGCAGGTCACCCTGGCCAGCAGATGCCCTCTGGAGGTATCAGCTGTTCAGGCAGAAGGGAGGATGGAATCTGGGAGACAAGCCACAGAAGAAGCAGCATGAAGAGGATTAGTAGAGAAAGATACAAACCAGTTGATGCAATCAGACATTAATAAATAGTATTGCTTCATTCATAGACATTGTTTTTTATCCTGTCCCTTCAAGGCACTTCACACAAGAAGTCACTATCGTGATCCGAATTTTCCCAAAGCACAAGAGCTCCTGCAGCCTCAGAGTCCTTCATCTCCTTCCTTTGGGCCCTGTCTTGCTCCGGGTGTTTGGGATGGCTGGCTGTTTCCTCTCTCCCCTGAGCAAGGCACCGCACCAAAGACAAGGTGAAGAGGCAGGCTGTCTCCCTGCTGCCCACCCGCACCCTTAATATACAATGAAAAATAAATGTCGAGGAAATGAACCCACCTGGTGTTATCAGTCATGTGGCATCACTGCTGTTTTCAGAGACTGGACCTTTCTGAACTCATCTGAGAACTCTTCAGCTGCAAAGCCGATGACCTCATTTGTCACCTCGCAAATGCCTCCCTCCTGTGGACCTTGTGGATGATGTACATCTTTGTTTAACAAGACATCCGGCTTTGAAGAAGGAGGAAAAGATTACGGATAGCGATGCAAACTCAGAGCGGGCATAAGTCACCTTTCCAGGAGAGCTCAGCAGTGATTAAAGCACAGTTAAAAATGTGCCTCTCCCAAGAATTCCCCTTGTAACATTTCCTATTAGATTTTCCAGCTTGGATCGGTGAACGACATACCAGGAAGGAAATACGACTACAATTTCGAGCATAGAAACAATTAAAAAAAAGAAAGAATTTTTGAGTGTTGATGGGAAAGCCATAAACCTTTGCTGCTTAGTTACAAGAGGCACCAATTTGTTCAATGATATTAAAAATCCTACATCCTAAGTGATACAAGACATCAAAAAAAATTATACAGCAAGTCCCTGTTGTCTTAAAATCCTGTTGTTGATGAAAGCAAAGTAGATCAGGGACAATTAAAGCAAGACTGGATGATGAGGATTTATAATGAGGTATGAGGATTTATAATTTTTTTTTTTTAAATTAAGTTAGAATTTTAAGGTGCAGCATTGCTTATTAAAAAAAAAAAAAAAAAGGCAGGTTTCTCTGTCTTCCTATGCAGGTAGCATAGTGAGACTGAGCTCTATTTTGAGAATATGATGATGTTTCTTAGATGTCATTAACTTCAGCAAGAGGTCAGCAAAAAATGTGTTTGCAAGATTGGGATCAGATTCTGATTTGTTCTGTTTTGCAAAAAAACCCTAACCACCAAACAGTTTCAAAGAAGAGAGAAAACATTTTGGAACTTTGGTGACAAAGAGCCAGAGCAGTTTCTCAAAACATGTCTTGCTGTAGTCTTTGAAAGCTTCTGTGTCACTAATAAGAATGTCACACTTGAAGGAACATTGTACTGTTTTGTAACCTACCATATGAATTCTGGTGCTCAGCCACAGGTTAAATGCACACAATGAAATTCTCTTTCCTCTCACTGCCAGTTCTGTCACTTACTACACTGAAGTCCACAAAAATGCAATATGACTCCGAATATGTAGGCTGTGGCTAAACAGAGAAAGTTCATTCAAAATTGATTTTCTTTCAGGCATCCCTGATATTCCCTGGTTCAATTGCTCACCTACTGTACAGTTGAGTGAACACTTAAGGAAGTTGCACAGCAATGCAGCCTGTCTGGGACATGAAGGAATGTAGAGCAGGATAATCACAACATCATCAACCCAATTCTCCAAGGTAGCTGGCCAATAATGCTGTTCTAATTGAATAACTTATCCACAGCTATTTCCCTCGGGAGAGCCTACGGCTTAGGCTCTCTGTGTAGGCAGATGGTGCAGCATACACAATGAAACCTGTAATTTTCTCTCACTACTGGGCATGTTAACAGTGAGCTGTTATCCCAGGTCTGCTAGACCGTTAATATTTTATTTTAACTGTTTTCTTCAAGTTATTATGCACCATGCAGCAGAGAACGGAGAAATCTCCGATACATTTCATATTTATTTTACAGCTGGCTCGCTAAACTACCCCATGCTCATTAAGGCTTCTGCTTTGCTAATCAACAATTGTATATGTCATCATCAGGTAGATGCTGAAATGAAAGTGTCATAATTAAAAACAAAGGCGCATGAGTCGTCAAGACCCTGAATTACTAACTAGCAGCAAAGCATTACAAATAGGCTGCAAGCGAATTCCAAATCTGCAGGGCTGTTTTTTAAAACACGCATTAACGAGCGCGCGCCAAGCATATTTCTGACTCCGAGAATGCTGTCCTGACCGTGCACTCTGAACTACACGTCTTAGCAATGTACTGCCATCCCCTTGTCCTTAAACATGAGGACAGCAGCGTAATCCTCGGCAGCAGAAGTGGTTGAAAGGCAAACGCAGCCTGGGAGGGCAAGGCAGCAGAGACAGCCCATCAACAGCGTAACAACATGACAGATGACAGACCCAGAGGCAAATCCAGGCCCTGCCAGCAGATCAGCCTGTAGAGCCTGCCAACGAGCCAGATGCAGCTACTGAAAAGATATCATCCCTAGCTTAGCATCTGGGTCTTGCCGTGGCCAACCATACTTCATGCTCTCCATGTCCTTACTGCTGACCCCAACTGCTGGGAGAGGCTGGAACAACAAGGAAGAGCTTGACTGCATCAACACCACTGCATTTAAATTTTGATAGCGCAAACATCATGACTATAAAAAAATATCAATTTGTGTACAGTACTATCACCAGTTTGCATTTATTTTAGGTTCTCTGGCAGTACATATACAATGTTTTCCCTCTTCCACTGTCTCTGAAAAAAGACAGCTCAGGGATTAATTCTATTTGCCATTCCTACTCAGGAATACATGTTTAGCTACTTCACCATCCCTTAGAAGTAGCAATACACTTTAAATCCATGTGTGATTAAACCTTGGCATAGAAATCCAGCAGTCCTTGTCCCTGGAAAGTACAATTCTTTCTAATCCACAAGTTTTTCCAGAGCTTGGCTTGTAGTATTAGATATCAAATACATCAGTCAAGTGACTGGTGTGACAATTAAAGTGAAAACTAGTGATATCATGGAAAATTTAATTGCACCCATTGTCAGGTACTTCCGAGGTCAGGATACATGCACAGCTTTCCAAAAGTGGCATTCATTCGTTCACCCCGGCATCCTAGTCTGACTACAGAAGTGTGTTAATAAAGTAATTATTTTTCCTTTTATAGAACTTAGAGACATCCTTTCTGGATGATCCTGCCCCCCTTGACGTTCAGCCCTACTTTTCTGCACACTAGTAATTGGCTCAGTCAGTCAAGCAAAATGTAAATGCAGATATTCAAAAGCATCCTGTTGAGGACAGGGTGGGAAAGAGGAAAGACCTGTTCTCTTATTTTCTCGTATATAATAGCTACTAAGAAATACCTTAAGCAAATGTTTATAAATGTGTTCTTTGGAAAATATGAAGTATAGGAAATTATTGATCTGTAACGGAAATTTCCTTAGTCTTGTTGAAGTCTATGCACATTTATAGAAAACAATCCATACCGTCCCTTTAGGTTCAAGGTAGGATGAATTTCACTTACCTCAGCCATCTAAGTCACACTAGGTTCCCTTTTAAATCAATGGAAAAAGATAGGCACCTTCAGAAAGCTATTCGTCTAGTCCTAATGTAGCCATCAGAACAATTTATCTGAAATGAATCCTTCTGTGAAGGTACTTGTGTCTTTCTATTAATTATAAAGGAAGCCTACAGAGACTAGTGTTGGATTCAGTTCCTGGTTTTGACTCTTGTAAGATCAGGTGAGATGTATCCCTCTCTTGGTGTTTCTTTGGCTAAAAAGGAATGTGTACACAGAAAAATGGAAAGTTAAAAGAGCATAGGCTTTCATTTTAGATTCATATATTCCCATAATTAAGAAAGGATTACCAAATAAGCTGAACCATAAAGCTACTTTTCTATGTTTAACACTACAAAGCTGGCAATATCACAATTCCCCATATACAGCCTTTGAGCCATTTGCAGTGGGAACATCTAGTTCTTTTAGTGAATCATCCAAAGCTGGAAGATCACTCAATGCTGATTCCTTCTTCTTTCCATTAATTTATTCAGGCAGATAAGAAAATTCCAAATGTATAAAGGCAGCCTGCGCTGGGGACTCAATCTATTCTGATGTTAGTAGTACTTGTTACTACAGGGAGTCTGAGCAAATAGGATATTGAAAAGGACACTGGGTACATTGCAAAATGTGCAATCAGAAGTGTTTTGAGGGAGACACTTGTGTGATCAGTTCTGGTGAAGATGTGGTCTTCTAAGTAGAACTGCTTGATGACCCTGTGGATGGTACAATAAGATCAAACTTTTTTCCCCAATAAAATCTCATTATTTTTTCTACATATTCATGGACAAACATGGTGTAAACCAATTATTACAAAATCTTTAAAAGTCTGGAAAAACCTAAAACATTCTGCTTTAACATTTTCCTAATTAAACTTTTTTTTTAAAAAAAATCAGATTTAATTTTAAAATTTATTAATGCAAAGAAATACCAACTATTTTGAAGAAAAGCATGATTCAATGCTGTAATTGTTTTTCCTTTTGCTTTTAGCTAGCTGAATACTCTGTATGACAAATTATAGGTCAACGTAAAATAAATTCAGAACTGCCAGAAAATTGAAAAATTGGTGATTCACATAGCAGTACTGTGGGGTTAGTACTTCATCTATTGTTCTGCTTTTGCTGTGTAATAAAGACAGTCTTGAAAACTGATGCTGTTTCTCTTCATAAGAGGTAGAAATGACAATGCAGGTTTTCCCACAGCATCCTGTTGTTTGTCTGGGGCCACCAATACAAAGCAAACACGATCACCAGCACATGTCTATACCCACAGAGTCCTATGAAGAGAAACAAGCATGTTAGCTAATTCCACTTGTGCTGCTGTTGCTATTTTCTGTTCTATTTATACTTTGCTGTACTGTGTCTACTGGATTAATTTCAGAAATGCCACTAATGGTCTCCAATTTGATGCAAGCTGCAAAAAAAATATTTTTTTTTTTAATCTATTGAACAGTCACTTGGAGACACCAAAACTTTCCTTGACACTTTTTACAGAGGTGTTATTCTGCTACATGGACAAACAGAAGTAGATTTCTGCAGCAATTTAAATGAATTCTCACGTATTGGAGAAAATGGATTTTTTTGAGTATACATAGGTATTTTGAATATATGGATATGACTTTAAGAGAAGAGGCAAGAAACTAAGCCATCTGTTGCCTTAAGTATGGGAGGGATGTGAAACTTTTTTTTATGGAATAAAACACTGTCAGAAACTACAACTGCTTCCATGGGTCAGTGTCATTTTCTTTGCTTTAATGAAGACACAGATGCAAATGGTAGGAAATTTTCCAGGTCATTTTTTAAAAGCTGACGTTCAATATTGATGGCATGAAGTAAGATTGCTTGCATGGGTGGTTTCATCCATACATTAAGTCTACAGAAAAGCATTTGCGTTGAAGCAAAACTTGCAGGGACTTGGCTTACTTCAAATTCCTATGTTGAGGAAAATGCTTTCACTCTGTTTTGTCTCATCTTAAAGGCAGGAATCACTGTGGAGAAAACAACTTTTCCAAGAGCACAGGAAGTTGGGTAGAGCGTGATCCATTTTGAAATGAGATTAATGGGAGGCCTTTTATTGACTTTAGTTGAGACTGAGGGCTGAAATAAAGACAACCGGTTCACAATTCTTTACTCAAACCTACTTTAATAAAACATGTTTTTAAAATCCTTCCTTAAAGGCCTTGAGTTGTTCTGCTACTGGTGACCGCTTGAGACAAAATTGTGGCTGGTGTCTTCATCCATTTGCAGAAGAATACTGCCAAAGTCAGAATGGTGAAACCATTATTTCCTGTAGAAAATCAGGAGAGTTTTCTGCAAGAAGAATAATGACTTGCAGCTGGAGGGTTCAACAAATCATGATAATTTCCTGCAAATTCTGTAGGATTTATTCAGGTGAGTTGAAGGAGAGAAGATGAAATCCAAATAATTCCTAACTTTGCATTAGCTTCACTACCAGACTAGTTCTCACACTGATATATCATGAAGTAGCAGGGAGGGTTCCCTGAGTTATGTGGGATCACCCCAGATCCATAATCAGAACCAAGCAATCATAATCAAGAAAAGGCCCAATGCCATGATCCTCTTCTATATGAAAAAAAAAGAATTCTAAGGGAGAATAAATCTGTTTCTGACTTGTTTTTATTTTCTCTAATATTCCTTCCTAGATTTGTAATGTAAGTACACAGTAAATATTGCACATTCTGAATTCACCTGCTGTCATGATTCTTTGCTTACAATACTCAGAATAGTGCAATATGACAGAATGCAATCAGATTAACTAAAATTTACTATCTTCCTATTTTTTATCTAAATAGTTTGATGCAAGAAAAAGAGCATAAATTGTTCATTGGAAAACATAAGTATTTGGGAGAGAACATTTATATTTATTTATGTAAAGGAATATATATACATATATAAACAAATTGGGGATAAATAGAGGGAAGAAAATACCGACAGGAAACGGAGCAAATGAGTTATAAACTCTAAGCATAGGAAAAATAAATTGTGTAAGTGAGTGCTGCAGTAAACCCCTGTTTTATAAGCAGTTGTGACCTGTTTGAGAGGGAAATGCGAAAGCCTGCCAAAAGCGTATCATATCCATCTGTCCAGTTTAGAATATTAGGCGAGCTTTTACTTGGACAGTTCTCAGCCCAATCCTGTTAATACTTACACATACTAATAGCCTCGTTCCTAAATGTATTCCAAAATCATCAACTCAACAAGAATTGCAATGATGTGTAAGTAAGATGACACGTAACTAGGATGATGTGTTGGGCCAAAAATGTGCATAGGTACATGCAGGATTAAGCTGAAAAACTGTAATATATGGTCATCATGATGATGCTAGTCCTAATTTTTGGAGGCATGGCTTAAGTTCCTATTTTGATCTAGATTTCCATGACCTTAAGAACATCATTAGGATGAAGATTTACATGTTTTTATTCAGTTCTGCAAAATTCTACTTCTAAGACTGACGTTTATATTTCTCTTTCATATTATGTGCAGAAATGTCTAAGTTTTCAGGCAAATGTGCACAGAATCGGAATTTGCTCCCTATTGTAATGAAGTAATCTTTGCATAAAATAAGTACTCTTTAAATAAGAGTTGGAACTTCACCATGGCAAGCTGATTTCTTCAAACTTTTAGTTATGTATTAGTCTTCAATCTCTACTGTCATTATCCTAAGTTCTTCTCTGCACAGTCTGAAGCCAGGTAAGCAGGGCATTCACACAGGGAGATGAACCAAACTCATGTTCCAGCATCTGGATATTTTGAATTAGAGGAGGACTACACTAATTTAAAAAAATACAAATGATGTCTCTGCAGGTGTAACTATAATTTTAAAATCCTTCGCAGTCTCGGGTTTCATAGCACACCATTCTGTTCAGCGTTTTCCTAGGAGCCAGCTTTAGTGTCTGTGTGTCCTCACATCTGGTGGATGTGTGACAAATGTTTTGATTGTCCTATCTGATACCCGTAGTTCTCCCCAGACCCCGCAGTGTAAAGCTAGGCATTCAACACTCCCAGGCACCAATATTATAGACAGAGTAGCATGTGGGATTGTGACAGTGATGTTCTTTTTTTGATCTCTACTGCATCTGTATCTCATCTGCATGTATATATCTGAACAAATACTATTTTCCCAGCTCAGAGAGAGTTGTAAAGATCAATCAGCTGTTCAGATAGGAGTATGATGAAGGTATATAAATGCTAATGAAAAGATAAAACATGTTATTGGGTCATTTAGGGCCTTACTCAGAGGCTGTTCTGAGGAAGACCAGTATTTCCTTGCAGTGGTCAACTTGCCTGTTAAAAAAAATAACGGCTTTTTCACCCTCAGAAATCACAACCATAGTCTTCTGATACTAAATTATCAACACTCAAGCAAGGATCTTAGTTATTCTCCAGAATGTTTCTATCTATTCAGAACAACATAGGACAGCTTTATAAGATTGCAGTAAAACATATGCATATGCTTTATTTAAGAGACTTATGATTTTCTTGACAAGTATTGCATATATACAAATTTGGATACTTGTCCACTATTGCTGTGTGTTCGGCCTTTCTCAGCAGTTTTCTAACACATGACGTAACTGGAAGCATGTTAAAGAGCTTTAATGAAAATCCTTATCAGACAACATTCATTTCTCCTCTATGGTTACTCTGCAAGCTTGAGATATAGCTCTAGTTCATAAGCCTTCTGTGTCAATCTAACCTAAAATTTCAAGCAGAATGCAGGGATTTGCTGTTTTGATTAGAAACCAGGCAAAACTTTGCAGCTTTATTTTGATTTTCCAAATTTATTTGGATATGGAAAGTGACAAAGAACAGAATCTCTGTGAGCTGAAAAGCAAATCCACTCCACCTCAGTACAATTTTAGCTGTAATTTACTGGCTCTCAGAAGTTTAGCGTAGCTGTTTGCAAAGTACCTATCATATCCTACGCCAGGAAGTGTACTCTGTCTGACTGTGTCTAACAAGCACATGTAGCATAGAAATAATTTATTAGAGGTGAAAAAAGAAGCTATATTTCTGCCTTCTTTTCTTTCCTAATAAGGATTTTTCAGTCTCCTTTTTGACTTCAGACAGCTATTGAGATATCAATGTGTTATCTTATCTTTGGAAAGTGAATAAAAACCAAAATGGCAATGTGTGAATCATGTATTTCTTTCTGAATGCCTGTTCTATATTTCAGTGAAATTGTTAGTAAATTGAATATTTCTGACCGAAAACAGGCCATGCCATCCCACTATATCCATTTCCATTTTTCAGATTCTAGGCTTTTGGGACTGCACTGGGCATAGATGTTTATAATGGCAAACAATGTATATTGTGAAGATGCTCGTCCAGACAGTGTCGCATCCACATAGTGTCACATCACCTTTAAGCTCACCTCTGGATGAAATTTAGTTTGATGGCCTGGCCCAGATCATCCCAGTTGCTTAGCTCAGTGTCTCTGCAGGGCTCATTGATCCATGAGTACAGTCACAGGGATTCATAACAAAGTACAGTAGATTCTACAGGTTGCCCAGAGAAGTTGTGGATGCCCCATCCCTGGAGGTGTTCAAGGCCAGGTTGGATGAGGCTTTGGGCAACCTGATGTAGTGGAGGATTTCCCTGCCCATGGCAGGGGGGTTGGAACTAGATGATCTTTGAGGTCCCTTCCAACCCTAACCATTCTATGATTCTATGATTCTATGATTCTGTCTGCCATAACTGTCCCCACATTCCTGCTTTTGCAATTAGCACAAACAGAAGTTCAGATCTGTCTATATAAACTGTATAAATGAGCCCCTCATGTTTTCAATCTCCTAATAAAGTTAAAGAGTAAGAAGACAACGGTAAAAGATCATGCTAAAGAAGAAAATCTATAAACCTTCAGATTGTTTTCCTTATGCATAGGAAAAGGATCAAAATTACTTTATTGAATTACTTTTAAAAGACTTTTAAAATGCACTAACATCCAAAAATGCAAAGTATCTTTTAACTAAAGAACCTGCACGTCTTCCTTCCTGTCGAGCAACAGGCACAAGCATATCTCCTTCATGGCTTGATAACCAAAATAATACAAATTATCTTTTCATCTTTTTTGCCATCTATAAGACTCCACATGTTGTCATTGCCTGTGTAATTTACTATAAACACTCAACAGAGACATAGTCATCATCGGTGCCTGCATTTTCACAATAAACTAACGATTTAGCACATCTTAGTGGCTTCTGAGTGAGACCTCTTCAAAGGCACTGCTACACAGAAATGGCTGAGCACTTGTACTCTGAAAAAACAGGGGACTTAGCAAATGTGGGTAGTTTGGCTTTCAAGAACTTAATCATGACACTGAATATTCAAGAGGTGTTTATGCCTTTTGCTCACTCTTAGTAAGATAGATCACTGTGCAACTGTCTTCTAATATCAGGCAGAAACTTTAAGCACCACCCCTTTTTCCTGTGGTTTTCCAATCTACTGTTACTTTATATGTCCTTGGTGTGTACACAAGGGGAAACCAGTCATGCAAAGAGAAAAACAAGCTTTAGTATCATCAGATAATAATTACATTAAGAAAACACTGGTTTTGTTGCTCTTGCTTCTTTTCCAGCAGAATTAAAAATCTCACCTTAGAGAGGCTTGTCATTAAGGATCTAGTAATGCTGCCTTGTCTGTACACCACCTCCAGGAGGCCTAAGAGAAACAGACATCTTGAGCTGTGATGAATCACCTTGGTTGTTTTTTTAATGCGATCCTAATATTCAGCTCAGTGAAGCAGGATTTTTCCTGCCCCAGGCAAAACGGCCTCTTCTTTGTGCTTCAGATCAAGGGCTGTTGAAAATGATGGAGAGTAGAGTGAGTAACAGGGAGAAAGTACCAAAAACTTAATTACTGAAAGGTCAAATGAGCTCCTCTTTATCTTCAAACTATTTTTTTAACTCTGTGAGAGATTGAATTTGGCCATGAAAAAACTCAGAGAGGCAGGAGACCTACCTAACTCACAGAGCTATTCTGAGGATAAATACATTACAGCCTGTAAGGCACTCAGCAGCTGCGATAACGACAACCATAGAATATAGATAGATAGATTTCTTAATCCTTAAATGACTCATTTCATCCAAGTGTGACAGTCCTACACCTCAATCACATGTAGGACACCACAGGGAGGAACATGTATGCTACGTAACCTTAACGACGTCTTGTCAAAGATCTCTTTTCTGATCTTGAATATTTCCCCTTGTCCCAGTTTTAGCTGGGACAGTTAGCTCTTCTTTTTAACAGCTAGAAGAGCTCCATGCTTTGGTTTTACTCAGAGGCTCGCTCTGAGAAGAATGCTGATAGCAAGTTGATGTTTGAGACTCCAAGGACTTTTCAGTGTGCCGGAGTGCAGAAACACGGCGGGATAAGGGGGGAGCATAGCCAGGACAAGGGGGACACGATTCCCCTTGTGATTTGTGGTGGAACTTAAGATTGAGGGCCAAACTGGCCAATTAATATTCCATATCACGCAACATCATGCCCAGTATAAAAGTGAGGGTCAGCCGGGAAGAAGGGCTTTTGTGCTTTGGCTTTTGCCGCTTTTGCTCTTTTGCGCTTGCTGCGCTTTTGCTCTATTGTTTTTCTTTCTTTTTCTCTCTCTCCCAGTACTCCCACTCTCAGAGTACTATCTCTCTCTCTCTCTGCCCCTTTCTATTTCCGGGCCTCGCGTTCATCCGGGATTGCAGCTTCGGGACAAGACGGGCTTCGCATAGGGGGGGGTGGTGAACATCTACACTGTGTATTAAATCATCTGTATTAAATTGTTCTTATCTCAACCCACGGGTTTCCCTTTATCCTTTAATTCTCTCCCTCATTCCTGGGGGTGGGGGAGGGGGAGTGACCGGCTGTGGTGGGGGGGGGTTCAGCTTAACCCACGACATCCCTGCAATACTTCCCTGGTCTACTACTATTTTCTTTTCTTTTCCCCTCCTTTGTAAACACCTCCCTGCTGTAACATTCAGGTGATTGCAGGACATTTACAAGTTTCTGATAAGACATATGATGTAAGATCTTCTTGCTCACGCACAAAAACAAGATCAGCTTTTTCTTCAGAGACTTTAGCATCTAAAAAGATAAGGCATAAATAAACTGAACTGAGATACATCTATTACATGGATAGACAGGCATCCCTCTGCTCAGACTGCAACATGGCTGTGGAGAACTATGTTGGGTCTGGAAGACACCTAGGTGCATTACTATAGCTCAAGCAACAAGAGATGGATGGACAAATATACAGGTATTCCCTCAGAGATCAGATGGAAAGACAAGATGTGATGCAGTAGGAAGTAGACAAAAAAGGTTTGTTGGCAACATCCTGATAATTGAAAGACTTAATGGCATTTCCCATGGAGTAGCTGATACTACAAGAAAAAGAATGGTGTTAAAACCACATTGAAAGCTCTCTGCTGCCTTTTGCAGAAGATGAATGCAGTTTTAAACTGCAGCTTTATTGTCCGTTGGCAAAGTGACTGCCATGAAGGGATTTAAAACTGCAAATTCTTTAGCATAGTCAGACATACTTTTGAAAAATGAAGTCTTCTCCTGCTCAGGGGATTAGTTTAACTTTTTATAACATTCATTTTTGTAATTCTTTACTACTTCTTCATCTTGTGTTTGCTTTATGAGGTTATTATTTTTATATATAGTTTGGTAGAATCTTAAGAAGGCTCAGAGAGACAGGTGTTTGAAATTCCAGGTGTAATAAAAAGCCACAACATTTATTAGAAAAGAAGAAATGTGGCAGAAATGGGAGTTGCTTTTTGTTGCTTCAATACCCAGCTCAATTCCCACCGCAGTAGTTGGCAATGATATTTGAAATGGGGCCGCTTTAGGTCCTTAGGTAAAGAAACACTGACAATTACAGTACTGCTGAGATACCGTGGACCAAAGATAAGTCACTGCAGTTCTGGATTCAAAGGTTCCAGCTCTGCCTGTCCTGTTGTGGGCTTGGGTGAGTCTCCTGGGGCCACCCACCTTCACTTATGTTCACTCAGGTTGAGAAGTCACTTGCTCGGCAGAGGCTTAGTCAGCTATTGTGGTTTTTAAACGACATCATACAGGTTATTCCTTTAACATTCAGTTCCTAGGATTTCCATCAGACTAACTCCCATTTCAGATCTAACAGTCAAAGACGAGCTAGACAGTATACGTTTTAGAAAACCATCATATACTGATTGAAAAATCTCCATAGTCGGGAAATTTACCTATAATCCTTGGCAATGCGTTCCAGGCATCGTTTGCCCTGCACCATTAACTATTTTTATCTCTTGTCTAGTCTGAATTTTTATAAGCTAAATGTCCCGTTACTGGATTTTAGACAGTTATATTGGCAGCCTTGGTCAATCAACATTTCAATTGATAACTTAGAGGCTGATCAAGTCATGAGTTAGCCATCTTCAGTAAGTTAAATTGACTAAGGCCCTTGAATCTTCCATTATAAGGCATATTTTCCAATCCTTACATTATTCTCCTGGGTCTTTTTTGATTTGTCAACAAGATTTCTGAGGAGTTTACAAATGAACTGGCCTCAGTATCCAAAACAACAATGATAGAAGAACCGAAAAGATATTAACTAGAGTGTCTCAACCCCTTTCAACCGAGTGATAGCCAAAGATTTCTGGAGAAAAAAAGGTCTTCAGGAGTTCTATGAGTTCTTATTCAGAAAAACTAGAACTTAATCTGAACTTTGAATGTGTGTTTGTTACTGGCTTTTTCTTCATTTCCTCATTTTGCTGATTTTCTCACTTCCATCTGTGTTTGGGAATGTGCATATATGAGTTTTTAAATATGCGTGTGAAATAACTGCAGATCATCTTCAGATTTTCTATGAACTGCTGCTGAGCCTTGGACTGTATTCTTACTTGAATTCCTTTCCCCACACTTATTCCTTCAGGCCAGCGGGCAGTCCATCCCCAAATAGTTAAGTAAATCTTCACCTCCATCTCCTCACACAGCAGACACGCACTGTTCTGTACAGTCTGATAATTGTGGTCTACCTTATGTCTGCTCATATGTATGCTGTCACAATCACATCTATTAAAAATAGAATGTTTTTATTTGCACATAATTTGCTAGTAAATTAAGACGGCCTGATCTCACCTATCCATCTCTTTCATTATTAGCTGTTCCACTAATCTTCAGATCGGCTACAGGTGCAATCGGTAGGGGGTAAAGTTCATTTCAGAACACTGATAAAATTACTGTACTGATAAAAAGCACTGTAAAGCTCGAGAACAGATCCACTCAGGACCTCGTGTATGACACTCGCTTAGTGATGAGTTCTCACTCATGTATTTTGAATGATCAGTTACCCGGCATTTGCTTCATTTAACATTCATTGTGCTGATTTTCTGTTGTTTTCATTTTTAGTTATAAGGTTGTACTCCGTCAAATCAAATGCCTCACAGAAGCCAATGCAAATATAATTACCTTTATCAGCCCAAGTTCTGGCTTCATAAAAAAAGTATGTATCAGGTTACTTCAACAACAATTCCTTGCCATCAATCTATGTGGATCAATATTAATTGCATTACTGTCATTTAAAACTTGATTTACTGGGCTCGATATCATTCCATTACTTTTGCCTGGGACTGAAGCCCTAATGACAAGGCTGAGCTTCATCCATCTTTCCTTCTTTCCTGCTTTCCCTTCTTTCTTGTTTTCTCTCCTCCCATTTTCCTCTTTTCCTTCCTTCCTTCCTTCCTTCCTTCCTTCCTTCCTTCCTTCCTTCCTTCCTTCCTTCCTTCCTTCCTTCCTTCCTTCCTTCCTTCCTTCCTTCCTTCCTTCCTTCCTTCCTTCCTTCCTTCCTTCCTTCCTTCCTTCCTTCCTTCCTTCCTTCCTTCCTTCCTTCCTTCCTTCCTTCCTTCCTTCCTTCCTTCCTTCCTTCCTTCCTTCCTTCCTTCCTTCCTTCCTTCCTTCCTTCCTTCCTTCCTTCCTTCCTCTCTCTCTCTCCCTCCCTCACACTCTCTTCCTTGCTTCCTTGCTTTTAAAGTAGCTGCAATGAACAGAAAGGAGATGAGAAGCTATTCTCTAGTCTGTTTTGCAGCTATCTGACCTGTACAATGAGGATACTGACATGGCCAATTTTTCTGAAGGCATTTGAACTCCATAGGAGGAAAACACCCTAGAAATGCAAAGGATTATTGCTAAGTATTGTTGTTGCTGTTCTTAACATCAGCCGTTCTGGCTTAAACCCTGCACTTTAGGTGGGCAATGTCAAAGAATAAGCACAAACTAGCGAACAAAAGGAAAAGAGATTAAGAGCTCTGACATGTAGAACCTGCTTCTCTTAGCAGCTGTGCCTCAGCCCCTGGACTGGCAGGCAGGACAGATGCATATGGCAAGTTTCCAGGTCTTGAGGGTTTCAGTTGATGGGCTGTTCTTTGGAGCACTGTCTCCCTAGGGCAGGAAAAACTGGAAGGTAAACAATTAGATGGCTGCGCTGCACAGGGCTGTGGGCACTGATTAGGAGATTCTGCCTGACAGGGAGGGATGTCACCGCCTGCAGTGGTATCTGCTCCTGTCACTATTGGCGTGCAGCAGGTGACACTACAGAGGTTGAAGCTCGACTGAGCTGCCTGCGGAGTTAAAGGGAGGTGGCGGGGGAAAAGGGAGAAGAGGAAGATAGAGCTGACAACTGTAACTAACCCTTCAGTGCCTAAATGAGGAGAGGAGGGGTGGGGCAGCTGGAAGTGGAGTCGGTGCGTCGCAGTACAGCTACTGTGGCTGGATCAATTCTAAGACAAAAATAGCTATTTACATCCTCTGTCACCACAGCTATGGCACAGAAGCCTCTGACAGAGTCAGACGATGCAACCAGGTCTTTGTTTCCGCTGTGCAGCTGAAAGAGCACCCCACAGTAGCCAGAGATGAAAGGCTGGTTATGAAAGCCACCATCATCTTCTGCACCCCCCGGCACCCTACCATGATCGATACTCTCTGAGGAAGAGTGAGGAAGCAGACATTATATGGGTAGCTAGAGCTAGAGAAAGAGAAGCTGCGGCCGCTTTAGGAAGCTTTTTTAAGGATTCATTTCATACCTAGCACAAAGCGATATATATTGGCAGCCACCTAACTACTGGTAGGCACTGATGGTGCTTCGTGTGGGAGAGAGGTGCAAATGCATTCCAGACACATTTGAGGTACCAGTGAGCTAGGAAAGTGCTTAGAAAAGCCATAGGATATGTCGGAGAATGACTACATCCCTTGGAAACTCATCACATTGAGCTTGTCATCGCTGTGGCTTGTCTTGGAAGACTGCTCCTCCTTTCTTGTTATGTCACCTTTGGGATCGATCAGGCAACCCTTATAGAACAGTTCAACCAACTGTATATTAGACAGTTGAAACCAGTGGGGCACTAGAAACACGCAGTAGAGATGTGTAGGAATGGCCGTTCACTTCCTATAAATGCAATGGAGAGTTGTGGGTTTTTCACGTTTTTTCTCTTGAAATATTGTCAAAATTTGATGATAGAGATTATTAAACAAAGTATGATCGCTAGGAAGGTATCATCTATGAAATTCTGTGGGAATACTTGGTCAAGGAAAGGAGAAGTGGATGAATACTTAATACTTTAATTTCCACTGAATTATTTTTCCCAGCTTATACCACACAATAAACGAACCTTCTAGGAATATCGATGTCTCTGGATTACCACTGCAAGATTCTCAAAAGAAAAAAAAACTTACAAATTCTTTCCATCTGCAAGTAAATTAAAGACATTTTGTTAAAATCATACTAGGCTTGTTAAAAAAAAAAAAAAGGAATTCTTACCACCTTTGTACCAAGACAATCCATTATTTTATGATGGCCAGGATGAATTCTGAAGATTCGTAAACAGATGCCCCCAGTGCAGGCACAGAGAATGTGTAACAAGACCGTCCTTCAGGCTGGCATGTCCTGTAGAAATATAATCCACTGGCATGTTTTTCTTCTATGACTAAGCTATATTTCTGCTTTTATGAGAGCCTGAAAGTGTGGTTACTTAATGATTGTGTCAAGCTGGTGTGTTTGTAACTCTCTGTAAGCTGAGGCTCGACAGTGCAGGTGTGAGGCACTGTTACTGAGATACAGAGTCATGTAGGTGCAAAAAAACATGAGAGGTAATCAATCAGCCCGATGGCAAACATTTCTCTAGGGAACGAGGAGAGAAAAAAATTAAATCATTTCTGTTTGTCCGTCACAGAAAATCAGATATCACTCTGGGGCTAGAGGAAAAGCTTAACTGGTTATAACTGGAATCGACTACTTAGTTTAGTTTAACTCTTGTGAAAAAAAAAAAAACCAGCATGTTTCTTAGCCTGCAACGCTATGAATAGCAAAATACCTGCCCTGCCTGAGGACTTTCTGATGTTTTCATATTCAGGTCTAGATTTTTGTCTATCAGGCCATACCATTTTCTGTATTCTATTTAACTCAGAGGATCACCATAATATCGCAAACATTCACATCTTTTCGTTAATAATATCTATAAATTGAAAGAGTGTTTTGGCTTTTCAAAATGCTGCATAAACGTTAACTAATCCACTTTATTGATAATTTAGTTCTCTCCTAAAGGGCTAGAAAATGACTACGCATATGGAAGAAGGTATTAAAAATATTTTACTCCTTTATTCCTTCTTCACTATTGTACTGTAAGGCACTGAAAGAAGAATAAGAGTGCATACCAAAATTCTATAACAAAATTCTTGCTAGTGCTCTATTTTTTTTCTTAATGATCTTAGCTGAATGGAGTCATGGGATGAGAGAAAATAGCACAAAAAAGCCAGCATCCTTCAGCAAAAGTATAAATCCTCACTATCTGAACATAAACTTTGGGAACTACATTTGTATAAAGGAGAATTACTTAAAACACCGTGTGTGAATCATTAGCTGATCATCTATAGGCAGCAGACTGTTAACTGTTAGCTTTACCTCTTTCTCATCAGTCACTAACAGGGTATTAAGAGCATGGAAAACAAATGAGGTGCCTCAAATTATTTTAGTTGGAGAAATTGGGGGCTTAAGAGATGCTCAGCTAATTTACTTTGCATGTGACACCTTGTTGGGAAGCAATGTACTAAATGTTCAAAATAAATAAAAGCAAATCCTGGTAGTATTTATAAAACTCTAGTTCTTGCTTTACAGAATGGAAATACAGAACATGGGTTAAATGCTGTAACGGATAGCTCGTTACTGCTGATGTACATTTTTCTATTGATTTCAGTGAGTTTTCACTCAGAATCCAAATACTGCTGAAAGCTGAACCAACGCAACATCTTACTTTTCAGTATCTGATCCCTGACAGCTATTTGATAACCCTAGGAAGTGAGGAGACATTCTAACCTTTATAGGCTGGAGTTGGACATCCAAAGCCTTGTGTTGTTGATTTTGTCAGGTTAGTACAGCCAAAAAAACAATCTGGAAAAGCAATCTGAAAAGAATTGATCATCCGTCTCTCTCCCTCTACCCACGAGAAAAATTTTACACTGTGAATCTTGATGATATGAAGAGTTTATTAGCATTTAGAGCAGGTAAGTGAATGGAAACATCCAGCAGAGAGCAAAGGATCTAATACCGTCTTTGACTAGTAAAACTTTTTCATGTATCAGTGATTGATCTATTCCCTCTAACATCAGCTCCCCAGAAATGTTTTGATTACTCCTATCTGGAAGTTTCTGCCACCTCAGTTTTGCAGAATGTCAAATCAGTACTTTAATTCCCTGAGCAGAAATTTACAGCTGGATTTATTTGGGTAAGCACCAGAAATTCTTTAAATTTTTTAAGAAACTTAGTCACTTTTGTGCAAAAAATAATAGGTAAAAAAGTGACTTGTTCATGGCCCCATTGCACCAGTTACCAGATTGGTAGCTCTCATTAGCAAGGCAAAGCCATTGAAAATCAGTCTTTACCTTAAAGATTTTTTAAACATAAAGTGTTTCCATTATTTTTTAATTGAAAAAAAGGAGTTTATCCATTTGCTTCTACTTATTACTTCCATTGTCTCTAAGCTTTCATATTTCACTGATCAGTATGATATCCAAGACAGGGTTTAAATTGTTATTTTAAGCATTTAGAAATCTGACATTTAGGTCTAAAGCTCGTCATTGCAGGTTCTTTTTAAAATAAAAAAGAGAAAAGCAGGTACCTCTAGGTAGTGATTCATTTCATCCTAAAATAGGCCAGGTGAATCACCCTCTGGAGGTATCTATTTCTCTGCTAGGAAACTTAGGGTGACTAGCTCAGACTTTGACACTGAACTGCTAGACTTCTAAAACTAAGTCCAACGGGTCCCCCTCCCAGGGGCTCATCTTCAAACCAGGTCATCTTGAGAAGTGCTATTAAACTGAAAGGTCCACCAAGAAAGACGGAGGTCAATGTACTACTCGTAAAGTGTTAGTAACAAGTCAGGCTTTTGATCCTCATTAAATGGATACAAAAATACTCATAGGTATTGCCACTTCATTTTTGAAAGCTCAAAGTGCAGCGTTTATTGTTCAGGGTACAATTCAAAACTCCACAAATTTTACCACACAAAAAGTCTCAACATATGGCACGAAAAAAGCCAGATTTAGATTAATATATCTGGCGCAACAAGCAAACCATGGCTCTCTCCATCCTGGAGGTGACAGGGAAGTGAGCATGCACGACATGTAACAGCTTTCTGCTATGCTGACTGTAGGATCTCTTTTTTTATTTTGGAAGACGGAGTGTTTTTCCATCTCAATATGCTTCCCCTGACTCTGTGTGGGAGTTTCTAAGGAAAGGAAACTCTATTCAGAAACCTGGCCAGAAATTAAGAGAGCAGCATCTGTTAAACACTACAACTTTAGTGAAGCTTTAATGATGTGGGAGTAACAGACCAGACTGCAGCCTGAGGTGGCAATCCTGAGTTTCCTTAGATGAAGATTAGGCAGAGTTAAAATGAACAGAGATAATTTAAGTTATCAGAACAATGATTTTGGTGGAGTATGGTTAACACTGATCAAACTTAAGTCTCATTTTCAAAGCATTCCCCCAGGGCTACAGGGAACAAAATGGGGATTTTTTTTAAGAACCAGAGTGAGATCCAGATTTACTCCCATGTCTCCTGGAGCTGGGAGTTTAGTCCACGTCCCAGTCAACCTGAGGAAGGCAGAATCTGTGCCCTCCATCCTTCCTCCGCACTTGTTTGGACTCCTCGCAGTGCTCTGCAGTACTGAATTTTGCAGCCATCTGACTGATGTTTTCACAGCTTAGTTCGCCCTGAAGTTGCTGACCTGTTAAGAAAAAGTTTGAAGACCACGAGCATCCTGTGCCTACTGTCAGAAGGTTATAGTAATGAGTGGCATCCACTGAGAATACTCATGCCAACACATACTTCCACTGCATGGACTAGTAAAGAGAAGCACAACTTGAATGCTGGAAATGTTAGGGAAGAGCTAGGAGTTTTTATTTCTCTTTTAGGATTTATACTTGACTCACAAACAAAAGGGAAGGACTTGACCTCCGCAATTTACTCTCTGCCTACTCCCTGCCTTTACTCTCTGAGATTGCAGGAGCCTGACGTCGTTTCAGCTCTGTATTCTGTTCCTCTGGACTTGGGTAACGCTTTGTCGTTTTTCAGAAAAACGAAAAAAAAGGTGAAATCAAAGGGAAACAAGAATCTTGAAATGTGATCAGTTGCAAGATGCTAATTAGAAGAGATACACCTTTTCAAGGAAATCTAAACTTTTTACTGGCAGAATATAGAGAAATACTAAAAAATCAAGGAAATAAGCTTCCCACTGTGGCAGAGCACTAGGTAGGGAGCAGAGCTAATAACTGCCAGCTGGTTTTGGTGAAACAATGTCTAAGTATGCCAGCTCAGGACCAGCTTCAATCTGTAACACTGCCCATCTTGCATTTCTGCTGCCTTATTTCAGAAGTTTTTGTGATATCAGAAGCATATGGGCAGCCCCTTGGAACAGACCAACGGAGTATACACCAGAAAGAGCGGAGGAAGGTCTGCTATACGAAAACGGCATAAGGTACCCATGCAACAGAAACCAGGTGGAACAATCGTGGAATAGCAGCAGCTAGTGTTACATGAAGGCCACACAAGTTTACGTTAGTAATTGGCATATTGACTGAATCGTATTAGCAAAAGGCTGTGTGTGAACATAAAGTAAAGCAATGCTCCTTTGGGCTTTGAAGTTTTCACAAGGTTCTTGAGGTTTGTACTAAAGATTTATTGATCTTGGTCTTCAGTAAGACCTTGGTGAGCCATTTCTCTGATCCTTTCTGGTTTACTCTACTTTTTTTTTTTTTTTCACAGAGCGAAGGACTCCTGTGGGATGATGTACTCTGGGTTCTAAAGGGCAAAGGGCAGTCTTGGTGTACTCCCTCCTTTCAGTTACTCTGGAGATGTGCAAATAGCTTGGGATGAATAATGTAAAAACTGTTCTACTCTTTACACCCTTCTATTTTTCATTGCTTACCTCTGAAAATGTTGTATCATTGACCGGTGCAAGGAGATATTTAAAATAGAAATGCATATAACATATATTAATAAATAGGTTCCCAGTTTGAGTGAGAGAAAAACGCTTATCTTTGCCTGCATGCCTTTGGGTTTCAGTCTGATTGTTTGTGCATTGATACTCCAATACAAAAATAGATGCTTATTAATTTAAAGTTGGCCTGTGTTACACTCATGATATTTTTGGCATTTATGCTCTCTAGTCCATACTGTATACATTACTCTGAGGACCCAACACTAACTCAGATTAAAGCATCAGACTGTGCCAGAAATTGAATTACTTCACAGCAGTGGTCATAAGATGCTGGTTTTAAACCTTACATATTTCAGTTTGCCTCTTCTTGCAGCACACATCTACACTTACTCAGAATAAGATTCTACCCACAGCTTCCTGTGGGTAAGCAGGTTCCTCGCACCACAAGAGGACAAGTACAGCAGAGCACTCACAGTAGCTAAGTTTAGTTTAGGACCACTAGGCTATCTCTGTAGTCAATGAAAACCCTTTTTTCCTCCAGCAGGTAAGTCAAAGCAGGGATCAACTGTCTGAAGAAGTGGACAGTGAGGTTTTTCAAAGTACTCACATGGGGTTTCTGGGACTCCCACGCGTAAGAGTTGTGTCCTCCCAATCTCCCGAGAGCAGTGGGTTAGAGGGACAAGGCAAGCTGAGAACACTGTTCAGCTGGGAGGCCCGATTAGTAGGATGGCCATTTACCTTCTTTAAGGCTTTATTAGACATAAAGGGCTGAAAATGCAGTAAAGAACCACAAATTAGCATAACAAATATTATCTTTTCTATAATAAAAGCATAAAAAATATATGTACTCAAAATCTCCCACAGCATGCATATGTCACTGCCTTGCTATGTCTTGCAGTTGGATGTGTTGAGAAATACACACCAATAATGCAATACACAGTATACCTTCCTCCAAATGTTAACTTTCTACTCTTCTGACATTTTGGGTTATGCTCTTTTCCATTCCAGTCGAAAATGTAACTAAATACTTCACTTTTAACAGCTTCAATCCTAAGAGAATATGAAGAATACTAGTTCTATAAATTGAATTAAAGGCATCTATGTTGTTCTAATAGTGGGATTGTTTAATTCGTATCAGGTGGTTTTGCTTAAACTTCAAAGATACAAATTCACCTCTCAGAACATCTATTGAAAATATTGTAATAAAAATAGCTTCCATAAACACTTTAGTGTGGTAGTATTCACTTGTATGATCTGGTAGTAGAATGATGAGAAGTACGGTTTGGTATCACATATTTAACCATTTTAAAGGTAGCTTGAATACAGAGCCATACAAATTCTCTCTGTACAGGCACTGAAGATAGACTGGTACCTTTAAAGGATGTTTAATCTCATCCTAGAATAGCAGTGTGGGAAAGCTGGATTGCCCTCCATGTGACTGTCTTTCACCATTGATCATAGAGTTTGGATGACTGGCTTAGATGTGAACAATTAATTTTTTGGTAGTGAAAACCAGGTGATATGAACCCCGTTCTACAACACAGGAGGAAACAACACTGGATCATGTCTCATGTTGGGAACGAAGTGGACGATTAGTCAAATTACTTATAAGCTATAATCTCAGCCTTGCTTAAAGAGATCATTACCTTTGTTGGTATATACATAATTATTTTAAAAGAGAGAGAAAGGTAGAGAGAGAGAAGGAAAGATAGACAGATAGTAGGGAAGGTTTAGTTCCCTTGGATGAATGAATTCAGGCAGCAATGGAGTATCACTGATATCTGAGTCTGCATTCAGAACTTTTATACTGTCTGTAAAATTCTTGAAGGCACCTCTAATAACAAAACAATGCTTTGTAATCCTCTGCCACCTTCTTTTATATCAGAAGGCCTGCCTATAACTTCCATAGCTTTCCCCATAGAAGCCTGAATGGCTATGCTCCAAGATATTAGAAGGTGAAACACAAATTTCCTCCGGTTACTCTGACACCTTGAGCATAGAAACTAACACAGCTTAATATGAAGAATCTCACTTTTTCACATAAACAACCTTTTATATTACATATTCTCACTCTATAATAAAGCATGTATCTCTGTATTACATACACATTTATAGACCAAAACTGCCAATGTAACACAAGGTTTTTCTACGTAACTGTCATATTTGTGTAAACTGCATTACAGACTGTTCACTACCTCCATTTTGCTTCTTCTTATCTTCCATTAAAACCTGCATAAGTTTACCTTGGAGGCTCTTCAGGACTTCAGCTTTTATGATTTTTATTGTTGTTGTTGATTTTGGTTTTTATAGGGCTCAAAGCAAATTGGTCTCAAGCACTGTCAGGCTAAGGAGTGATATCTCAGTACAGTTAACACATAATAGGTGTATTATCATTCCAGAATACCTGTCTGGTCAAACACAGGAAAACTCACAGCTTGCCTGTCTGATGTAGCTACATACACACATTTTTTTTCTAATATAATAAGATAGGCACAAAGGGCCAGCATTTCAATAGTGATATATGCCCCCATTCATATGCTCGTATGTTAATGCAGTATGGAAATAATTTTAGCGTTCGCTATCAGCTTTCTCCAACCTGGAGAAAATTACTTCAAATAAATGCAGTCCTTTTTACTACCTACCTACTTAAAGGAAATTCTTGCAAATAAATATGTGCCTTTTACAACATGTGTTACTGGATAATAGTAAAAGTGCAGTGACAGGAGCCTTTTTAATGAATGTTATGCTCTTGGTAGCAACAGCACACCGGGCTTTGGAATAAACTAGTTGCAGTTGGCTGACAGCTTGGGAAAAAGGTGTGTTTGCAGAGTGTCACATAAAGCAGTTGGCATAATTCTTGCCAACAACAGTGAGCATAAATACAGCAGCACCGCTTCTTCCAGCTTGCCGGATCACAAGCCACTTGATCTGCAGCTCAAAAGTGATACGTGGTTCTCGAGTATTTTTCATGTCAAACGAGAAAGGATTATTCAAGGATAGTCAGAATACATAATGACTGCTTTTGAAAGGATATACACAAGCTATCTTAGGTCATCTCTACCAATAATTGTCAGCATAGTAACTTGTTGACATTAAGTCCAAGCCTTTGGGTGAATGTATTTCAGCTTCCTACAGACTGTGTTTACATAAGGTTTAAAAGGAAAAGAGAAACATCTTGGAGGAATGCAGCATCTGCTCATTCTCTAACTGACAGCACAACGGTCATCCACTGTAATCAAAACGCTTCTGATGATACAATGCTGCTTCTTTTGAAGAAAACACCACAGCAGTCCTATCACACCACAGAATAAAATGGGTAGAAGGGAGTTAATTCAAGGATATCGCTCCCTCAAAATCCCACTGATGTCATGGACAGTTAGATTATCCTTCAACTAGTTTATGAGAAACAGCACAACATTACATCATATTGACCTCCTCTATTCAGTACATAGCTACTTAGAGTAGAAACTCACTAATTGGCCCTGTTGACTGAAAAACTCATTGTAAATTTCTGAAAGTTGCAAACTGGTATGTGAAAAAAAATGCATTAAAACCTCTCAAGTATCCTTTGTTCAGTTGTTTTGACAGTTATAGCATCTATTATTCATTAGACTTCATATTGTGCTGGTGAATGTTCTGGAAAAATAATGTCGTGGTCTCATTTATCTGAAGCCCCTCTAGACCATCCAGCTGAGTAAAAAGGGTGAAAACATTAGGGTGTGGTAGGTTTTCACTTGACAGAATGTTTTTTTCCTCAGATGAATAGTCTGATGAGCCATTAAGGTATACAAGAATCGAGTCCAATATGAGACATTTATTCAATAATCTCTTCAACTTGCCTTGAGAAAGATGAGGGAAGAAAAAAAGACAGGAATTGGGCACAAGGGTGAGAGGAGAACAAGCAACTTGTGCTTTGATGTGAAATCCAATACCCATTCACAGTAATCCTCTGCATGATTCCTTATAGCTGGGTATTAGGGATTGGTATTATCACACTAATCATTTAGATTGGAGAAGTTCAGCGAGGCTTCAGTGAGTACAAGGGCTTTTGACTCAACTGTTATATAAATCTATGCTTAAATGGCCAGGCTTGGATACAGCTGCAGCAATAATGAAGAGTAAAACTGAACATGAGCAAAGTAAAGGAAAGAATAGCAATAGAAATCAAAAAGTGTATACGCCCGGGTTAAACCACAACAGTGTGAAAATCACAGAAACAATTTGTATCTGAAAATGGCGCAGTTTTAATAATACATCAAAGATTTCCTTAATGTCAAGAGACATTCCAACACCAAAAACTGACCACAAAGCTATTCCTGCATTCAGAATCCTTTTTTTATACTTCAGCAGCAGCTACAGAGAGGCAGAGAGAGTGCACAAGCACTCTAACATGGTTAAATGGCTAGGTTTGGACTCTTAGAGAAGAACTTATTCTGTAAAGCCAAAACGCACAGTCAAACCATTAAAATCAATAGTAGCCATGACAGAATGAGAACTAGCGTCCAAATAATCATTCATCATTGTTTCCTGTGTATGTACAGCTCCTTCCAGGTGTTTCTAAGTCCGTGCAGGAAGTCTTCATCTTCATTTTTCATGTTATGTCTTCTGAAATAGGCATATTAAACAAAAATAATGCACTTAGCTAGAAATATTGTGAGGATCAAAATTCACTGTAGTTCCTTTTGTTCCCCTGTCATCATAATTTCTCTGAATATTCTAGCAAATTCATTTAATGGCAGAAACATCCATTTGAACAGTAAGTTTGTGTAATATATCAGAGAAGGAAATTTCTGAATGTAGAAAAAAAAACAAAGAACAGAAACAAACAGCACTTACAGTCAAAACTAAACAGCTTGGTTCAAATATCTCAACTCAGATTCTAAATACTGGCAGAGAACATCTCCCTTCCATCTCCAAGTTTAAGCAGAAGTCACTACATCATGCTGTGAAGAAAAAGAATGCAGTGGATGAATGAGTATGAAGGCACTGCCTGCTGCTTACAGAGTTCATAAACAGAAAAAGGGAATAAGTAATTTACTGTGGATGACAGAGATGTCTGTGGTTTTTGGCACATCTAGGACAGAGGTTCAAGGCTGAACATGGGTTCCAGTATCTCTATTGTTTTTTTTTTTTCTACATACAAACAGAGTTTGTTACATATATTTGTGCTTTCCAAAATGATGACACTATAACAGTTTTCCTCTAAAAGAAACCTGTAAGGAAATGATGAACTGATTCATACCAGTAGGATTATTCTGCAGGTCATTGTATGGAAGACCAACTGGTCATTCATTCAATTTAACCTATAGAATCTAATAATTCTCTTTTTGGAAAAACAGTGTGAAAGAATTCAGTGTAGATGTATAGTCAGACAGGCTGTCCACAATGTCCACATGGGCAGACTCTGCATACAGAACAATATTGCCTTCTTTAATCCCTAATATCTTTAGTAGTGTCTCATAATCAAATTTTTCTTTGTTGCCCAGTTCATTGGAAGAAGGGTATGACTTGTGCATGTTTTTATCACAAAATCAAACCCATCAAAAACTCTCTCATAGCAAAAATTTCATGCAAGAAAAGCAATAGTATCCTGCTTGAAGAGAAAAAAATTTGGCTGAGAATGTATTGGATACAGGAGGTAAACAACAGTAATCCTCCCTATTAACACACATAATCGTGTCGTAGTTTCTGCAACACTATGCAAAAAATTTAACTGAAATGATTTCATAGGAATGCTAGCAAAAAGAAAGGTAAGGTTAAGATAAACCTAGGCAGGGCAAGGTGGTTGGGAAGAGATGTATTTTCTCTTCCTGTGATGTTTCATGTTCAAATATTATTCACAAACCTTGGAAGTTAGTGGTCCGCCATTATCAGAGACAAAACTCCAACAGGGAACGACGAAGAAAACAGGAAACCATGCAGACATCTACTAGGTTTCTATTAGGGAGGCAGAAAGAGAATTAGGAAGTCTGGGTCTAACTCCACAGTTTCCCCGTACATTCTCTATAACATTGAACAAGTGGCTTATCTTCTCCCTATTCCTTTCTCTTCTTTGCAAAATTATGGAAATGCCAATGACATATTTGGAAAAAAATATTTTTATTTATTCCTGAGGAAAAGAACCAAAATAAAACATGTGGACTAGATGTTCTTCTCACATTGATATCAATTCAGAATGAAAATATGGAGTCATTCACACAAATAAAGGTGATAAAAAAAAGTTTTTTATGCTCGAATTTTAAATTGTGGGCTCTCTAGACATAAGAGATTTTCGCATCTAGTGTGAACTTTTCCCAAAAGGATGTGACAACAGCATCCTTCACTAAAGAACATTTATCCTAAAGTGCTGCCTTTGGAATGAAAACAAATGAAATATTCAGAGGATATCTAATACATCTGTAGTGGCACTAAAAGTGAGAAAAACAAGTTAGAAATTTTGCTTTGCTTTCTTCCTAGACCAGACTGATGCATTGCCCAACTCATACTGGTAACCAGTGGTACCGAAGATGTCTACAGGATAGAAACAATAGGTATTCTCGTGACATTTTGTGGCAACTGGTATCATATTTCTTTTTTTTTCTTTCAATTACAAAAAACATATTAACGTATTCAGACAGTTTGATTTTTCTGTTCGAGAAGATTAAAGAACTCTCTGACCCTTCTCCAATACAGTCAGCACCATTGATTGCTCAGGCAGCATGTCCAAAGTTTTAGGGGTACTCATCTAATGAAGTGTCCTGTTTGGTTGATTCTAATTGGGCTAATTCTAATCTCACCCTAACACAGCTGTACTATCTTCACAAGAAACTCCTTAGTTAAATTGATATAAGGAAAATTTGCCTTCATCATTTTACATATTCACCTTTCCATAGGAGTGATTCTGCACTAAATAATTCCTGTGAACATGTTCTCCCGCAGCAAATTCTGAGACAATAGCAAAATGCAGGTATATTTATTACAAATTTGAACCATTTTGACAAGAACTTTGGGTCTATTTGCATGTGAAAAACCAGTAAAATATGTAGAAGGAGCTATAGATACTTCAGGCTAAGAAGAACGGAAAGAAAAGATGACTTGAAACACATCTTCTGGCTAACCTTACATTTTTGATTCACTCATAATATTTGTTTCTGTCATGCTGGAGCTCCTCTCGTCTGAAGACAGGCTGAGAGAGTTGGGACTGTTCAGCCTGGAGAAGAGAAGGCTCTGGGTTGATCTTATAGCAGCATTCCAGTACCTGAAGGGGGCCTACAAGATAGCTGGAGAGGGACTTTTTACAAGGGTATATAGTGATAAGACAAGGGGCAATGGCTTTAAACTGAATGAGGGCAGATTTCAATTAGATATAAGGAAGAAATTTTTTACATTGAGGGTGGTGAGGCACTGGAACAGGTTGTCCTGAGAAGCTGTGGATGCCCCATCCCTGGAGGTGTTCAAGGCCAGGTTGGATGAGGCTTTGGGCAACCTGGTGTAGTGGCAGGTGTCCGTGCCCATGGCAGTGAGGGTGAAACTAGGTGATCTTTAAGGTCCCTTCCAACCCAAACCATTCTATGATTCTATGATTCTGTGATTGAGATCTTTACTCCTCAAAGCAATTGAGATTTCTTCCCTTTATTAAATAATCACTCTTACATATATGACATTTCACAATATATGACATTTCTGAATAATACAAGACATCTGATGATGTGAAGAGACATTTTAAAATTAGTTATCAGACAGTAAACACGCAGCTCCACCTGTCACTCCTGCTTTCCCTTTAATACCAGAGTGAGTTTCACAGATAGTGTTAAATTAGCATGCTGAAAGCAGCGGGTTTTGCCCATAGCAAAACGCCTGACTGCAGCTAGTTCATTGTGCGGTACTAGTTGGATTGATTTAAAAAGCCCCAAGTAAATGATAGGTCTTTTTGAGCTATCTAGAGGTCCTTCAGAAAGACCAGCTGGTCTGTGAACTGAAGCCATTTCCCTTTGTCACTTAAAGTCTTTGTTGTCACCTACCTTGCTTTCCCATAAAGGGTGTCTTCTTATAGCTTTGTCTGCCCCTCTTTCTTCATTCATTTTTGCCCTTCACTCTCCCAATTATCTTTTGGTTTGATAAATCCCCCTTCCTACGGCAAACACATAAGTTAGAAAGGCAGTGGCTCACCCTGACACTGTCTCATTTTTCTGCCCTGTTTCTTAGGCCTTGATTGAAGAAACTGTTAACATAAGCAATTAAGAATATTCTTAATTTAAGCATAAGTCCCACAGAATTCAAATGCATGAGAGATTTGGCTACCGTCCCTGAACCGGATTAAATGTTGGGATTTCATCATGTTCTATGACTGAAGGAACAGCTCAATAATTTTCTTTCATGAAGACAGTGAATGCAGAACTGATATTTTCCCCATATTTTTTGAATGGAAGGTTAATTTTTCAGGTCTTGCTAAAAGCAAAATTGCTCCTGTGCAAGTTTCCCCCAATGCAGACTTCAGCTCATTGCCTAAGGTAATAGAAAATTAAAACTCTGTAGAAATCAAATATACAGGATGAGAAATAATGATGATAAGCAAATTGTATCCCTGATGGGAAATAAATTTAAAAAATATGAAATACAGACCATTTGGTTAATTGACTTAGATTAAATAGTATTACTCACCACTTCACAGGAAATATACATTACAGAAGAACAGAAAATATTGCAAATGCTGAAGTAATGTTTTCTTATTTCCCTAAGACAGTCTTCCAGTACTTTTATCAGAGGCTGTTGTATTCAATCATCAGGCTTATTACCATTTGAAAGATATACCAAAACCTTTTAAAGAGAATTTTAATGACCAAGTTGGCATCATCGCCTCCCTACACTGACTCTGAAATTGACCTCATATTCTAAAACAATAAGCTTCTACAGCAGTGGGAAAACCAACCTAAGCTACTGTGTATCTCTTAGCAAAAATTTGAGCCTTTCTTCTGAAGGGGTTCAGGCAGAACATCACAACCAAACACTGACATCTTGCAAACTTGGACTGTGGAGTGTAAACTTTTTGAAACTCTACCACAGCAATTCATCCACTAAGCAACTTATTGCATGTGTAAGCAGATTGATCTTGGCTGGCTGCCAGATGCCCACCCAGCTGCTCCTTAGCAGGACAGGAGGATATGCCTCCTCAGCAGGACAGGGGGGAGAAAATAGGATGAGAAAGCTTATGGGTCCAGGTAAAGAGAGGTAGATCACTTACCAATTACTGTCATGGGCTCAACTTGGGGAAAAAAATAATTATTTATTTCCAATTAAAATAGATTTGGTTGGTGAGAAACAAAGATAAATTAATACACCACCTTTCCTCCCTGCTTTGCCAGGCTCAGCTTCACTTCTTCACTCCAGACTCCTCTGTCTCCTCTGAGCAGCAGAGAGGGATAGGGAATGGGGGCTGTGGTGAGTCCATAACAGCTCCTCTTTGCCGCTCCTTCCTCCACGCGCTTATTCCCTGCTCCAGTGTGAGTCCTTTCCATAGGCTGCAGGGAAATACCTGCTCCAGTGTGGTGTCCTCCATGGGCTGCAGGGGAATATCTGCTCTGGCATCTAGAGCACCTCCTTCCACCTTCTTACCTCTCCCTGGTATCTGATGTCAAAATACTATGGGTTAGAAATTAACTCTACTAGACTTCAGGAAATTGTAGAACTAGGATCTTAAAACAATGTACCTTTGTATATACTTGTCAAACAAAGAAGTTAAAGAGTGACGAATACCAAGTGTGGTAACAAACCGTAAAGAATAGCCTGAAACTGCTAAAACAAAGTAGTAAGGAGGGGAAAGGTAATTCCAGCAGGAGGAGGTCGTGACCACCAGCTCATTGACCACCTACCCAAATGGCACCACCTACTCAAAAGAGAACAGTAGAAACAGAAAACTGAGCATCCATTCTAATTTGCATTCTAGGCAAAGAAATCTTAACCAATCGTTTAACAGAATAACAATGTACATCTATGAGAAAGATGAGTATGTTAATGTTTTGTGTATAAAGAGCTGTCGATTTGGTACTTCAGTGTGCTGTCTTGGGACAGGCATCCATGCATACATGTATCAGTAACAAAAGGAAATACCTCCACTCTGTGTGTGGATTGGCTGTTTGCACACCGGGTGACCAACCCTATGTCAACTTACGCTTGTTATTGCCCATAAAAAGAGCACCTTCCTTTTTGTTAAGCAGAAGCCAATCTCATACTGTTCCACCTCTTATTGCTACCATTATTTGTTTTCAACTGTCTTATTTGCCTACTCAGATAAACAAATGCAAATTTCAGTCTTAACTTCTGTATAAAGTGTTAACGATGCTCCTGTACAAAAAGAGACATCCCCAAAATCCCAATCAGTGAACTAACCAAACATGCTAACCCTATGCTATTACACCAACTATGCAGTTCTTTCTTCTCAAAGTGAACCGGAATAGCCTGTTTAGTTAAATAAGTACCTAATGCCTTTTAGAAATCATACTTTTTTTTATACTTTAATATCACTTAACAGCAGTAAGCTCCTTTGGTTAGCTAAACATCATTTTAAAATGCATTCTACTTCACTAATATTTTTATGTCATCTCTTGAGGGCATTAGGAAAGCACAGAACTGGATACCAGCTCCTTTTTTTGATTGTTATTTGTATGACTATTTTATAAAGTTCCCTTTCCTATCTAAGTATCTAAAATTCTGTCTGGTCAGCATAAATCAGGTCCCAGGGGTCTCTTGAAAGCTGAGTTTAAACTGGCCTTTTCGAGAAGAAATGAGAAAGAAAAACTCACAAGAAATTGGGGAGGAGAGGGGGAAGCAGTTTTTTGAACAGCTATTTATAAATTTCTATTTCATGGTAATATGTTGAAGCTGCCAAGAAAAAAATAGTTGACATTGCAGAAGGTGCGTAATCATGTGAGGAGTGCTTGTGCTTCGTAACAGCAGACTAAAATATATTTGAATACTCTTTGCTTCTAAAAATACCTGGATCTATTACCAAATCTTCTGAGAGAAGAAAAAACAATTCCAATTAGGGATTTATTCATAACAGTCAGATTTCGAGAAGAAGACCTCAAATTACAATGCAAACTTCATTTGTGACAGTATTTTTAGGTTTTGAAAATACATACATTAGATGAGACCAGAGGGGCTTTAAGCACTTTAGTCATGAAGTTAATTTTGCTGTTATTGAATTACTGTGAAATATTATGGGATACGGCACATTGCATTATAATGTATCTGAGGAATAAGATATTGGAAAGAGTATGCAAACATGTCTGCTCAGACATTTCCTTTCAATTTCAGACTATACCCCTACCAAAACACTTGGAGTTTGAGAGCTGGAAAAGTTACAGCAGAAAACCCAGGTTGGCAGAAATGTAACCACCAGATTGCCCTGTTCATTCCCTTAAATAATGACTACATTTTGGAAAGTTCCCACACAGGTAAATTTTGCAGTGGAAAACACTCAGCCCTAAGATTCTCCTGTGCAGCTTAACATATGCTACTGGATCGCAAGCAATTTTTAATATCTGGACAGTTTCCTGAAAGGGTAGTCTTTCTGCAAGTCCTCGTGAGAATCCAGACTAGAAATTAAATGTGTTCTCTGTGGCTACTCTGCCTGTAAACTCAGAATTCTGAGAGAAGTAACAGAAATTAAGCCACTGTGGTGAGAAATAGTTCTTGCATGTCCAATATGTGGTACATTAATTTTTCTTTTGACCTCCTTTTTTTTCCAGAACATTATCTTCAGGGCGTCTCACCTAAATCATGCAGAACAGTATAAAGACCAAGTGGTACCTGGAGTGATTCCACTTGCTTATGAAAGATTTATTTTATCCAGTCCAAACTGGTAACAAATACTGTATGTACTGAGATATAATACTATCTTAGCTTTTTATCCAAACTCTCATCTTGCTCTGAGTGTAAAGGCAGAATCAGCCCATATATGAAAGTGGTTTTATCAGCCTTCTGTACCTTCCATTCTTCCATCTAGAGGGGAGGGAGGGAATCTGTCATGGACTACTTAATTCTCCTTTCTTACCACTACATCTTTATTTCTAAGAGGACATAAAGGTTTCTGGTTTGCCACAGAGCTTCTTAGGGGAAAGTCTCTAATTAACATTCTACATAAACAGATTAAAGTGAGAATTCCAAGCAAGACTGATTGACTATTTCCCATGTGGAAATGAATAAATTGTGAAAATCTAATCTTCCATTGAAATTACTTATCTGGTTTTCACAAAGCAGAAAACAAGATGTACAAGATTTTTTAATGAAATAAGACTTTTCCCCAAATCCACAAGATTTTTGTGCCTCGTGGCCTCTTCTGTTCCATGAGCTAGATTCCTTGACCAAAGCATGTCACCTTTGCCAATACCTCTGATGGGATTCCTTGGTAAGAATGCAATTTAGTTTTTGCTCTTGCAGGATCCTTATTGGTGGACAAAGACTTTGGCAGTAAATGAAAATGAAGGTAATGCTAAGAGAAGGGAACCCTTTTTTTCTCCTTCCCAGTAAGACCCACTGATGAGAAGTCTCGCTTCTGTCAAAAGCAAACCAGTCTCTATTTCAGTCAAATACCTCTTCTCCTCACTTCCCAGTCTTGATTTCCCTTGGTTTTGCTGTGCAATACACTCATACCTCCCAATTCCTTTGGTGAGGTGATGGGAAATGCAGGAAGTCGGGGTTGAGTGAGGTTTTCCGTCTGCTGCTTCTTCCTTCTTAATTGATTTCCTTTGCTCTGGGCTTCCTTCATGGGCTGCAGTCCCTGAGGGTTGTCATAGATAGCCCACAACTTCAGACCCTGAGGGATGCCCCTGTCCTGGTGTTTGTCACCTTCTTCCAAGAGTGCATCTCCAGATGTGCCATCACATGTCCCATTCCACACAGTCCTTCTGTTTCTCCTTCCCTTTCTAACATACCTTTCTTTGCTTATCTCTTCATATGCCTCCTGCCCCTGGCAGCTGCCACTCTTTCTTAAACATGTGTGAGCCAGAGCACCAAGGGCTTCCCTGTCTGCCTGCAGCTCTGAGTTGGTGTTGGAGCTGGCTGGACACGGCTGTAACCAACACAGGACAACTCATAGCCTCCTCCAAACAGGGCACCCTGCAGCTTCTGCCTCCCCAGACCTGTCAGTTAAATCCAGCACTGACTGCCTCATGGATGTTCCCAGGTGAAGGTCCACCAGTCCTACTGCAAGGACTGGAAAAGAAATCTCTCACACTGACAAGAAAGTAGCAGGTATTACTCAGATTTAAAAAATGGAGAGAGGTGGAAAAGTGTGAAATCCACAGGGATTAAAAAAAGCATTAATTGTCTATCTAGTGTCAGAGTCAGGGTAGATAGGTGAGGGTCATGGGGGAGAGAAGACAAATGAATAACACTCTGTCAGTTCAGTGTTACTACTGTTTTCTATTCTAACACTGGTTTTGAAACATGATAGGATGACCAAAGTGAATACACTTTAGGTTTATGTTATTTCTGCATTTACTGAGGAGACATATATGAAAACCATGTTCTTTGGGATTCAGAAGCTTCTGATAAATACAAAAAGACACACTGTAAAGTAGCTAGTAGGACAGAACAACATCTGATCACAGTCTCGATGGAAGCCCAGACTGCTTTTTCAGAGCCTTCGGCTAGGAAGCCAACTCTAATCAAAACTGATGTCTCAGCATAAATAGTACATTTACAGATGAGAATAGCCATGCTGAAAGGAAATGCTGTTTTAAAAACAGTGAAACAAACCACAAGACAATTTTTTTGAAGTCCATTGATGTCAATATAGGATATTTCAGCAGTCAGAAAGTAAAATGCATCAGGCATTCTCAAATATGCTCTAAAAAAGATGATAATGATCTTTAAACTCACTTTAAATTCAGGAATCTTGGCAACTGCTCTGGCTGATGGTCTAGCAGCCTTGCACACACTGGCATCTAGGTGCCACATGGAGTAAACCTGAGGCAGCCTAAAGGGCCAAATTGACTTGCAGCCCCAGGAACAAGATGACAAACACAACCACACTGAGTCCCCTTGGCTTCCCCTTGCCCTGCCCTACATGTTCTGCCAGCCTGTGCTGAGCACCGCTCAGACAGCAACTTGGCTAAGATTAAACAAGTCAGTTAAGACCAGTTGACATGGTAGCTGAGAGTGGTCAATGTCACACAGGAGTAATTTAGTTCTTTAAAAGGATGGAGCTACTGGTTTGCTGAGCCTTTGTACTGTATTTCATAGCTGACATTAGAGACCATAATATGTTTGGATGCTTTCTGTACTCCTAATGCGGGTAAGGTCACCTGGATGACATCATTAACTATTTCTGCCTTTCAGCAATTGTGTATTAACTCCAGGACCAAGCACAGCAAAACTGACAACAAAACCTTACATCTTACTCAGTATTTGGTCTTTCAAGATGACAGCGGATACTGTAGTGCCAACATCCACTTTTCCATCTCCACAATAAACTGGAGACACACACACGTTGTTAAAAAATCAGAGACACTTTGCAAAAAAAATAATTTCAGCATTTAGCAGTAGATGTGTTGAGGTAATGTGAAATTTTGCTGTGTTCAAGCACTGGCTCCGAAAGCAGCACAGCAGCAGCTACCAGCCTGTCTGCCCTTCGCAGGAACAACGCATGATCGGGTGTGATCTGCCCAGGATTCACACTCTGACTATTCTTCCTGTTTCTGTTTGGAGAGCACTAGTTTTGAGCAGTGCCTGTGCATTCCCTGAAACAGATGTCCAGGACTGACTACATTTTTCACATGTGTGAATGTACCCGAATTAAGACACATCCAGTTTGTAGCCAAGCCATTGCATAGGTATGACCATCATCTTACAACAGCAATTTCAGCAAGATTCAAAACAAAAATTTACATGTCTTACAAGAAAGTAAGTGCAAAGTCTTCAGGGTATCCTATTCCAGTGAAGGAATTTTTAGGACACACCTGAGGGCACAGAAAATAATGTCAGAGGGAGGTGAAGTTGTCCCAGGATAGTGGCTTTGAAAAAGAGCTTGTCCTCTGTAATCCAGTGCTGAGAACCAGACCCTTGAAGTGGATGAAGAGCTCCTCTCTCTGTCCTTCAGGTCTTTTTGGGAAACATAGTTCAATGAATGAATTACCAGACTGTACAGTACACATCAAAACATAGTAGGAAGAAGGGGCAGAGAGGTAACATTCATTACAAGCCGTTCGCAGTGTATCTTGCAGGGACCAGACCACTGAAATTAGCTCTTCAGTATAGGTTCCATTGCAGAAGATGAAACAACTAACTCTCTTGCTCTTATAACCTCTTGCAGCTATTTTTTTAAAACTCAGTCTCTGAGAGTAAATGCAATGTCAGCTGCAGGAAAAATAGAATTATTGAAGTGGAAAGGGAGCATTTCTTGAAGTTGTCATAATTAAATTATATCTCTCGTGGTTTAACCCCAGCCAGCAACTAAACCCCACACAGCCACTTGCTCACCACCCTCCCCAGTGGGATGGGGGAGAGAACTGGAAGGGTAAAAGTTAGAAAACTCATGGGTTGAGATAAAGACAGTTTAATAGGTAAAGCAAAAGCCACACACACAAGCAAAGCAAAACAATTAACTACTTCCCATCGGCAGGCAGGTGTTCAGCCATCTCCAGGAAAGCAGGGCTCCATCATGTGTCACGGTTACTTGGGAAGACAAACGCCATCACTTCAAATGCCCCCTCCTTCCTTTTTCTTTCTCCAACTTTATATGCCGACCATGACATCATATGGGGTGGAAAAAGGGGTGGATACTGTTCTGGTTTAGGCTGGGATAGAGTTAGTGGGGTTTTTTAGTAACTAGAATAGTGCTGTGTTTTGGATTTAGTACAGGATTTGGTATGAGAAGAGTGTTGATACTGGTTGATGTTTTTAGTTGTTGCTAAGAAGTCAAGGACTCTTCAACTTCCCATGCTTTGTCAGTGAGCAGGTGCACAAGAAGCTGGGAGGGAGCATAGCCACAGCAACTGAGCCAAACTGGCCAGTGGGATATTCCATACCATGTGACATCCTGCTCAGTATACAAATGAGGGTTGGCTGGGAAGTTCTCACTCTCTCTTCCAGGATTGAGGGTTTGGAATTTCTCTCCTTCAGGATCACTAGCTGGGAACAGGCTAGACATTGATCAGTGGACGGTGAGCAACTGCACTGTGTATCACTCATTTGTATATTCTGTTATAATTTTTATTTTATTTTATTTTGTTTTGTTTTGTTTTGTTTTGTATTGCTTACTAAATCGTTCTGATCTCAACCCACGAATCTCCTCACCTTTACCTCTCCGATTCTTTCCTCCATCCCCTGGGAGCAGGGGAGGGTGGGTGAGTGAGTGGCTGTGTGGTGTTTGGTTGCTGGCCAGGTTAAAACCACAACAGTCCTTTTTAGCACCCAACACTGGGCTTGAGATTACCCAGCCATTACCAGAGTAATCACAAAAAAATGTAAATCATTATAGCACACAGATCCAAACACAAAATGTAAGTTTTCTTGTTAATTCACTAGTTTCCCCACATTCATATTGCTAATTATAATTACTGCAAAGGAATTATTAATTAGAAATTATTTTGCATTAGACAATCGGAAGACATGAAGCTCCCTTCTGAAATAAAGATGTATAATGACATTACAAATACTGCTACAGTTTTACAGTAACGTAATGTGATTAGCTATTACCAAAGATACACAAGTATGACTAAGCAAACTAATTATCAATGCTGTTTAGCATGTCTCTTTATTCTGTTAATACTCTATAATTTGCTCCTTCCACAGCAATTTTATTATGGAAGGAAAATATTTTTCTTATACTAAGAAAAATTTTTGTTATGACAACACAGTTTTATTTTTAAGTATCTTTGTGGGGTTTTAGACTAGTTTGAGAAGTTCAGGCTGGGAGGAGATAGAATTAATGAATGAGAACAGCCTGAATAGTGTCCTAAATAAAACAGAGTAAATACACAAAAAGTCATATGGAATATGTAGCAATAAAAATTCATATTTAAAAATATGCTTTAAAATAACATTTGTATTTCCAAATTACGTGGTGGAAATTCTTTTGGGCATCAGTGCTGGGAAGTGAATTCAAAATTTCTTCATGTGTTCTTTTCTTCCTCCCATCACTGTGCTCCTACATTTTTCTCCCTAGAAGCAGAGAAGACATCCTTCTCGGACAAGGGGACAGTTGTATAAAAATACTCAGAGTGAGGCCCTCATATCCTGGTGTGATGAGTGTCCTTGGTTGCCTCAACGTGGCCCTGAAGAAAACCTGGATCTGAATGCTACAACATCCAGGAAGAAAAGCTTGGGATCCTCATCTGAATTTCATCACTTGGGCCCATATCTATTTAAAAATATGTTATTACAAAGTGTTCTAGAATAGCTCAAGAGGATAATCCTTGCTTAACAGAAGCATTGCATGATAACTTAATCAGCCTTTTCCATTTGCAGCGTAGGCTGTCTGCATCAATCTACATTGTTAATGATCCCAAAGAGTTCAAAAGGAAGTGTGTTATGAGAAGGAACAAATAGCTAAGAAGAAAACTAAGTCTGTGATTTACCAGGAAGACAAAACATGAAGGTGAACATGAATAGTACAGTAATCATGCTAACCCCAGAAGCTATAGGGAGACTGCTTGCCCAGTAATTTAATGCCACTTAGTATATACCATGCTGAAGACTTCAGGATAACATATATACAGTGCAGTTTTACAAGACCTTGCTTTAAGTCCCCGAGACAATTGGAGCAGGAGGACAGCCCTTCAGGAAGGGTCTGCCTCAGCTACCCTGCTTCCAATATCAGAAGCACCTTTTGCTGGTAGGATAGGGCTGTGCTGCATTGCAATTTGAACCCTTACTTTCCACAAAATATGTGGGAGCAAGTGTTTGTAGCTCAGTTTTCTCCTTTGTCTGCAGGTGCACCATAACACGTACAGTCCAGGTCACTGGTAAGTGCTGCAAACAGCATGGCAAGCATGAGAAATCACACTCTTCTGTCAGCAATAAGGTGTATTACAAATTCCAGACATTTGTCAAGCAGACTACAAGAAATTCACATGTACCATGATGGAGAAGACAGCCAAGTGCTTTCTTGATTTACAAACTCTGTAGCTGTGCTTCTTTCAAAAGGCTTATAAGAACAGTAAATCAGTTGTAAATTGTAAAAAAAAAAAATTGTAAACTGTAAATTTTGGTGCTTTATCAATAGTCAAAGAAGTTAAATTTGAAAGTAAAACAAACACAAAATGGAACCAGGCTTCTCTGGAGCAAAGCAGTGTGAAAGTAGCTGATGGACAGAGAGATGGATGAGTGGATGGATGGATGACAATGTATCTCCAGTCAGACTCTTCAGAGCATGTTAGTCTACAAACAACAAAAAATCAAATTCTCTCCTTAATTTTCTAGTTTTCTGTGCCCTGAAAATACTGTTTTTCCTAAATTGCTATTTGCAGTAGCAGTTGTAGCTGATTGTTAGTTACAGTTTTTTACAGTTTTGAGTAGTTGTTATATTTTTAGAATTAGAAAAAGTAGCGTTAAACCAGTACACAGTCCAAAGATTGTTTACCTTTTCGACAGTGAAATCAAAAATGTTTACTGTCTGTAGAGTCTGAGAGTTATTAAGAATTTTTCTTTAAACAAATAACGTCTTAAGTATCTATTCATATCTATATGATGCGACTGTCACTTTCAAATATATTTTTAACATCTATTCATAACTTAAAAATGAAAGAAATATGTATAACACTTTAATTGATTTTCATGAAAACTCTCAGAGGCAGGGTTTGAGGTCAGCTCACCCCAAATCCACTATTAGCTCAAAGCTGTTGGTCACCACTGCACCACCTTGATCAAAACCAGCAGTACCTGCATGTACTAATCTGATTCAGCTGCTTTTTATAAGCAATGGCGGGCAATTAACATGCTTATGTGAAAAGCTGGTTCTGTATTTGATGTGGCTGAAGTACGAACGTGATCTCCTCTGGCAGTGAACAGCATTGTATCATATGGTAGGTTAACAATTCACTTTTAACGTAGCAATCTCCCAAGCAGTAAGGGTTTACCATTCAGGTAGATAACTGCGCTTAGCTATTCTAAGGGACATTTGGTATTTTCAGAACCAAAGGGGTTCTAACCATGAACATGACATTTTCAGTGACATGAAAGTAAAAATCTCCTTTGATTGAAGTCTCTAAGAAAAGTCACTGAAAAGATAGAGTGCAATAGAGAGAAAACATTTTGAGTTTGAACTCATCACTCCTGCCCTAAACATGAGTCAGCTGCACCAAAGAATTTTGGTGTTCCACAAGTGAAAACTGAAAACAGTTTCCCAGAGAGCTGGATCTTCAACCGAGAACTAAAGCTGCATCAGCTGGGTTGTTCTCACTGTAGAGAGCACAAGTATTTGAGTTCTGGCACGTGCTGGCAAAGCCCAGACAACGACCAACTATTTCAAGATTCGTCCCGAAAAAATAGAATCTGCTACTACTTATCGATGTTCGGGTTCAGAGGCTGGTAATAACAGAAGCCTGTGCTGTTGATGACTATTTCTCCCTACTCCTTCCTTCCTCCTCAGAATTATTGGTATGTCAGAATCACAATGTAGGAATGCAGTCAAACACCAGGGAATCTTACGGAGCTTGTGATACTGCAAGACATCTTCTTGGTTATCAAAGGAACGCAGTCCCGAGCAATCATAAGCATTATGTGGTGTGATCTCTTCTTGAAGCTAACTGGTTTCATTTTAAAATCAATTAAATTTGACTCCCAATACTCCTATAGAAATTCAGTTTCAGAAGCTCTTTTCTGTGATCATTTCAACTTCTGTTTAATTCCAATGTGAATTTATTCAAGGCTACTTTATATCCGTTTGCTCTTGTGCCAGCACTGTACTTCATCTTAAATAGTTCTTTAACCTCTCTGATGTATTTATAGAGAGCAATCACATCCCTTCTCAAATCAGTCTTGCTTTGCTAGACTAAACGCATCTTTTAAAGTCTCCTCTCATAAGATTGTTTTCCAATTCCACAGTCATCCTAGTAATCCCTTTACTGGTTTAATTTCTCTTGAAGTTGGGCAATCAGAACTGTGGACAGTATTCAAGATGAGGCCTAATTAATGTCTTTTACACTGCAGGAATATTTCCACGCCTTTTGCTGGGAAGATCTCACCAGAACCGTACACCTTTTCCACAGGCGTATCTCAGCCACCCTATGACAACACTCAGACATTATGCAATCAATCCTCTCCCTGCTGCAGTTTCCCGGTGTTGAGCTCCCACTGGTTTCTCTTCCAGTTCCCTCAGCAGCACAGATTCCCTCGGCTATAGCCTTGCACTTAGAACGTATAGAAAAATATCCAATTTCTGATGCACCAGTCTAACTCTTGTACAGTATCCTGCTCCTCTTTCACTTTAGTGTTGTCTCCTACCCTTGTAAATCAGCATACTTTTGTGTGCCAAGGCTATTAAACGACAATAGTAAATAAGATGAACCGCACAGAACACTAATAATTAACTGTCAATACAGGCTATTTTGGTTTCTCCTTGAAGCACACTTTATCCACCTTGCAATCATTTCACCAATCTACATATCAACTGCTTTGCTGAAGTCACGTAGATGCTCTGCATTTCTTCTGTCTATAAAAACCCATTCTTTTTTTCCCAAGTCAGCTCAATTCACCACATCCACCTTTGGTGAACACATGTTTAGCATTATTCTGTTTGCTTACATGTCTCTTATTCCTTCCTATTTAGGTCAGGCTTATAAGCCAGATGCTCAGATAACTTCCCTTTCCTTGAATACGGGCCCTTCACTTGCTACTCTCTAGTGATATGGTACCTTATTGCTAGAGTTACTTAAAATCTTTCCTCTGTCTGCTACTTTCCTTTTTAAGCACCATTTTCTTTTATGATAAGCCCCAGAAGAACATAGGCCTGCTGCCCACATCAGATATCCTTCAGTGACTTGCAGCAGAAGCCTTAGAAAGACTGATGCTCTTCAGGCTTTTCCCAGCCAGTGTACCTAAGGCTTTTCTCAGACTATTCCCTACACACTTCTACACTAAATTGTAGCTAAAGAGTCTCCTTGAGGTAAGCCCTAACCTCTCTGGCAGTCTCTCCACTTTGCCTTGTCTGCAACCTTTTATCCCAGCTGGTTCGAGCCAGTTACTGAGCCACAGCTGGGAAACTAGCTGCTCGCTGTTAACCCCATTGTGGTTGCTCGTGGCAGAGTTTATCCAATTGTAGTTGCATATACTTCAAATACACAGACAGATGAGGTCCCACCTCAATAGTGGGTTTAGCTTTTGACATATTTATTCCTTGTATATTACCAGTGTAAATGAAAAATAGTAAACCTAAAGAAATAATTCAGAGAAGTAATTCAGGTTGGTACAATCAAACATAAATATTGAATAATAAACAAAGCAAAATGATATATGAATAACACGCAGATCTGAAATACTCCAAGAAAGATTCCTTGGAAGAAGTAGTAGAAATGCCAGGATATGAATGACTTAAACATGAAAAAAACTGGAAATACGTAGTGGAGCATAGTTCCATAGGTTGTAGAAAAATGGTTATCTCAATTCCTTAGCATCGTGGTTTATCCCAGCCGGTGACTGAGCTACCACGCTGTCGCTCACTCACTCCTCCCCACGGCGGGATGGGAGGAGAAAATCAGAACAAGAGGGGCGAGACCAGTAGGTTGGGATAAGGACAATTTAATCGAACAATATCAGGAAAAGGAAAGAACAGACTAAACAACTATGAACGTATAAACGCGAAAACAAAACGAACCAAACCGCCACGCGAAACGCAACGCACCGCCCCCCTCCCCTGGCTGCTCCCCCAATATACACTCTGAGCATGACGACACTTGGTATTGAATAGCCATCGGCCAGGCTGGGTCAGCTGCCTGAACCGTGTCCCTTTCAGCTTCCCTCGAAAAAAAATTAACTCTTTCCTAGCCCAACCCAAGACACATAGCTTTGAAAATGACCATCTGCTTATAAAGACAGAAGGGTTACAAAATGTTTCACTATTACTAGTGCTTGCACTGAGAGGAAAAGAAAACACCAAAAAAAAGTTCTTCGTTTTGAAGATTAAAATTCCAATGATTTCATGTCTCATAAGGATCCTTTTACTTTTTTTTCTCCTCAATCTCACTTATTTGTGTAGTATTGTCTAACATAAAAACTTATTTCTTCTCTCTGTGGAGCACCACAAGAGTGCCTCAAGGAATTTAGCCAGACAAAGTGAGACAGATGTGTTAAACAGATGGATGCCAAGGAAGTTGCTTGATTTCTCAAACAATGGATGTGAAGATCTGGGGAGTAAGTGGAAGCGAGTGTTGGCTGAATTAAGCTAAAGGAGGGGGACTTTTATCTTATTGTAAGAGAAAGCAAGAAAATAGTGTGTTCTACTTCGATAAACTAATGCTTTGTCAATTTTTTTGCCTATTCTAAGCGCATATTTCTCACACTGGCACACAGCTCAAAGCTGCCTGAGCACAGGGCACTGCAATCTTACTTCAACACTTAATGGACTGAACACAAGTGCACACCTTTACCAACTGAATGAAGTAGCAATCATACTTGCTCCTAGTGGTACCAGAGGCTGTGCTGTGTTTCCCTTGTCTGATGCATGACTGGAGCAAACGTGCACATACAGGTGAATGACTATGCCCAGTGTCACATCCACAACATACCTGACAGTGCCTGCCTGGTAGCTTTAGGTTTACCATTCGTGAACTCCACAGTATTCATATGGAACATAACTAGCAACAAAGTCCTGATGGGAAAGTGAACAAAACCCCAGCTTGAGCAGAGGAGGTTGGACCAGATGATTTCCAGATGATCTTCCAACCTCAGCCATTCTGTGATTGTGTGAAAAGGTGGCTTCATGTCCAACTATGTGAATGCACGTGATGTGCTACCTATGCTTTCTTTCTCTCAACAATTGAGGAGTGGAGGAGGGATAAGTTTTGGTCCAATGAAGTGTCTGGGAGTTGCAGTCTGCACTCAGTACCCAAATGGTTTTGTGAGCCACATATAAGCCTCATCTAAATCATAATATCACTGGATTAAATTACTGCTTTGAAAAAGTGTAATTAATGTCCTCTATTGTCTACAAGAAATTAAAAAGAAATAGTTCTTGGCCATCTAACTCCAAATTCCCTGATAAGACTTGTTTATAAAAGGATGATTGCTCAACGTGTTATTGAAAATTAAGTCTTATAATGTCTGCCCCTTAATGATTTTCACTAAACCACCAGACGTTTTTGAAAATCCTGGATGTAGTCATGTATGCTTAGAGGTAGCATGATTATACCTTTTTCTAGGCTTCGCAAAACAAGTTCTGTACCTCTTCAAACGTATGTGTCACTAGGTTATTCCTGAAGTCTACTTCTTATTCTTCTTGTGCTGAGCACGAGGTATATACATGCTGAAGCATGTAAAACTGAGGCAGTCTGATTTTTCCTGAGAGCAAAATCTTTTCAGGCAGGTCAGAAAAAGGGATAGGCAAAGAGTATATCCAGTTTATGTCAAGGTTTTCAGAAATAAGATGATGTAGTTCATTACAAGAAACTAACACCACTTTGCCTTTATTATATCTCTGAGGTTACATCATGAACTTTGAAATATTGGAGTTATACCGGGTTGTTACTACAGCTTAATAAAACAAAACAGCCTCCATTTCTGAAAACAGATATTTTCATTCTCAGATCATGTCTACACATATAAACTAAAAGTTATTAATTGCAGTGTGGTAATACCCAGGAATCATTTAGCCACATGATCCTAATGTGTGTATCTCGAGCTTTTTAAGAAAATACCAACTGAACTGCTTTCTACTGTCTTAGCCAAAAGTCTTTACTTTTTCTATAGGGTAGCAGAGCCATGCTTTAATCTAGAGTAACAGACTATAGCTCTCAGCATCTAGGAAAAAACACATCTCTGACCATTGTCTAAAGCAAGAATCATGAGGAAATGAAGGCCGTAGATAATTTTTCTCTGTCTTTCCTGCTCCTCAGACCCATCAGTCACTTAATCAGCACTAACAGTTCCCTTGCACCTGCACTTCACACTACATTTAGGTACTGAAAAGACAGGAAGGTTTAAAGAAGAGCAGCTAAAACAAAAATACCACCTGTGAAGAGGAACTAGAGGAACTAATGCCCACATGCTGCCATCTCTGTACTGAGTTCCTAGTTACTTCTTGGGGAGTTACGCCCAAGAACTACACAATCATTAGCAACTTTCCTTTTAATACCCGAGGTGTACAGGAGTGTATATTTTTTTACATGGTTGCCTTAGGGATGCCTTCTAGTAATTATGTAGGACAGATATTGGTGACTAATTAAGTCAATAACCAAGAGGAGGGGAAAAAAAAAGACAAGAAGTGAAACACCGGTATTTTTCAATACCAGAATAAAATAGGCTGAGACATGATGTTTAAATTTAATTTGTAGAAGGCGGGACTCCCCAGGAATTATTGAAGAACTCTCACAAGACTTGGTGAAGCAGTTTCCCTGGCCTGGCAGGAATTGCCCTTCTCAATTTTCAGGCATGCAAACAGGAAATCCATGTGCCTTACAGCTGTAAGTCTGTTGTTATATTTTGCAGCTTCCTCTACATGAGCGTGTGAGATACCACAATATTGTAAGCATGATCAGTTTGAACATCTTTGTGCGTTTCACATTCTGTGTGAACAAAAAAAGGGAGCATGGCTTTTTGTTAAATGATATGAGTATATAATAGTTGTTGCAAGAGCCTCAAGTGGATATTGAGTGGGCAACGAGGCTAATGGTAAAGTCATAGACATCTCAGGACATAGTTTGTGACTTACATCTGCTGCAGCAGCACCCTTTTCTCTTTCTTTTCTTCTAGTCTACTTTCCTTCCCTAGGATCTTTTCCCTATCACTCCCTCAAACCTTTTATTTCTTTAAACCTCCTTGAAATCTTCAGCCTAGGTGCTACAGACTCCTCTACTTTCATTTCTGACCCCTTTTCCCAGTCCATGCATTCCTAATCTTGTTCCAGGCTAAAGGGTGAGTAAAAGGCAGAAAAACTGCAGACAGCAAAGCCTGTTGCTCCTGCATCATCTGGAATATCCTCATTCCTATGTCTTTATATACTGTTATATGCCTGTAATAGAAACAACAGGAGGCAAGGACTGTGCAGACAGGAGGTTGAGATGAGCTGTTCAGTCTAGAAAAGAGGCAAACTACAAAGTTTGCCATCACTTACTGCCTATTGACCTAAGCTGTGGTCTACACTCAATATGTCTGTGCTCCTGTTAAGAGGAAACTTTGATACTAAGGTCTGGCCACAAACCTCACAAACTTTGCAGGTGCCTGAATGGCTGCAGATAGCTGTATTTCAAGAAGAGTTCTGTAGGTTCCTGGGTTTCTGTAAATGGTCTTTCTAGATATGCCAACCCTTGCAGCTGGGCTAAAGAGCTGCATCCCTATTTCATGCCTGAAACCACTCAGATTTGAATTTTTCCCCTGACATATATGGTCTAGTTGAATTTCCTATGAACTAAGGTTTATTTAAATTTTAATAAACCATTTATTTTATAGCATTTTCCCTGGGATTTGCAGCAGATTCTGAAGTGTCAATTAACTTGACAATAAAGCCCTTTCAAAAATAAAATAAAGCTTTATTTAAACAGTCAAATAATCATTTAAATTATAAATGAAGTGGAACTGAGATTATTCCCTGTATTTTCACTAGTAGAAGAACAGTTGAGAATTAATTGAATCGGTTTCTCTTCAGACTGATGGAGGGAGTTCTAAAATATCCTGCCTTAAATCTCCATTAAACAGTTTCAGATGTATTCAGTGGAGCCAGGCACTGTAATTTCTAGCCTGCAGAAGTTCGACAAGGATTCTGGGACCCACTAAACACTAGAAAGATGTAGGTTTTCTTCTTGGAATTACCTTTGATAATGATGCTGGCTTTCTTCCCTGGAGATGACTGATCAAACTAGCAGGAAAAATGTCTGTGTCTTACTCCTCAGAGATCTCCCCAAACTGTAAGAAAGTGAACAGGTTGTTTCCTGATTGTTAGTCAGTTGGGCGAGAGCCAGCAGCTGGAAACTGCTGCGACTTCCAGCACTGAAATAGGGATCATCCTAAGAGAGAAGAAAAATGTTGCCACAGTGAGAGACACTGAGCAGAAAAGAGGTCGATTGAGATTTCAAACTTTTCTGGTCACTGAGGGTTGCAAAGGCCTTTTGTCCCTAAGCCAGAATCTAAAAAAAGAGCTTTCCTAGAGGGTTACATATCCTCTAGAGGGTTATATATACATTTTTGTCTCTTCCATATTAAATTATATGGGATTATTCCAGTTGCACAGCAGTAGTCCCTCATACAGGCTATGTTGCCCTAAGAGACATAGGCTCAGCAAAGGACATTGGAATGCAATAGATAGATTAAATAGTATGTGTGAATTTATTTAGAACTTCTCTTTAGCTACCTGCTAGAGAGATCAGAACTGAGTTTTTTTCTTTGTTTATTTAGTTGCTCATCCGTTTGATTGGTTTTTAAGTTTCGTTTACACTTCAGGTGCTTTGCAAACAGTCCAAGCCATCTACATTAGATTACTGTTCCAATATTTTGTGCAAAGTCTGTAAATATTGAGGAATTTGTGAAATTGGATGACTGTTCAAAGAGAGACATATGTATTGTCATGTAAGGGAACTCTGCTTTACAACGCTTTACTAGACTGCCTCCACAAATATCTGTTGCTTCTTTTCCCAGCTCTGCCCTTAAAAATATCACTTTCTATGGCACTATCTATAGGTCACCAACAGTCATTGATAACCTCATTAAAAGTTGCAGGCTGTGAAATATCTAAGTGTTAATACAATTTCATTTCAAATGGCACTGCTTTATAGGATCTGACATTTTAATCTACTACTCTTGATTCCCTTGTCCCAACAGCAATGTTCTAGTAGGTCCAATAAAAGCACAAAAGTTATGATTTAGGGGTACAACTCAAACCTTTTTCCACCTTTTCCACCTTTCTACCTTTGCTACATTAAAATATTGCCTCATTTGCTGCAAGTTACATAAAATGTTGTAATACTTAGAGATTCTTGTAATAGCCAGGCAGGATTGAGAGCTGTTTTACCTTTGGCTTTTAATTTCTCAGCATATTTCAGTTCAGAGATAGACCCCCTGGAGGAACATTTTGAGTATGCCGTACTGGGAAATACTTTAAGTGTGCACACAATTATAGCTCATTACAACAGTGGGAATCATTTGCCTGTCTGCTTTCTCAGTCTTCGTGTTGAAATGAGACTTCACTGTTATTTTTGGATTGCTTATAAAAAAGGAGGGATTTATGGCAACATTATGTATACTTAGAGGTATGTATGCATCTATGGCATTCTCACACGTACATGTTAAAAATCTAGTGAGAAGAGGACATCAACATCACGTTATACAGCTCCAGCAACCACCTTATGGCTACAATTGCTGTATGTCTACAAGGTAATATTTTGTTACATTCACTTGTATACATTAAACTGCCTTTTATTTTGTTCATGAGCCTCTGATTAAACTGGTAGTTTTTTAATCTTTCCGTGATTAAGCACCAAAAGAACAGTAGGGAGTCAATTCAGTTGCCTAAATTCCATTTAGTGCCATTTGAAATGCTCTAGGATACCTGGGGCGTTCAGATGGGACTGGCAGCCACAACATAGGATACAGAAATACAGAAGTGCTGTTCTGGAATGAGACCTGGATGCCAGATGGTGTACCCTAGAGCATCTCAATTGCTCCTACATGCTTATGTGTGCGTAACTAGGAGGAGAAACCAGTGAACTTTAAGGTAGTCATTTAATTCAAGCCCTTACCTAAAACTGATGCCTACATTCACAGCATAGTCACTGGAGAGAACTATGTGCCTTAGAAACCTACATTTAGGCAGAAATTAGACTTCAGGTCCTTAAAAGCCTCTAGTTACTTGTCTATCTCTATTAAATAAGCAGTGAATATATGCACTGAAATTTGGATTTACCTGTCCTAAATTTAACTGTCTAAAGACTGTAACCATCTACAGGACTTTAAAAGTTGGATTCAGTTCCAGAGTTCAGTAGCTACTGTTATTCGAGACGACTTAGGCTAATCAGGACAACCGCATGGACATGCCAGATGAGGCACAGGATCTGTTGGAAACCTGCATCCTTTTGGAAAAGCAGCTAGAGACTAGGCCACTGACAGATCCTATGGTATTTCAAATGGCACTAGGTGGTTGTGTTTAAGTGACTGAATCTCTCCCTTAATGTGATGTAGGTGTCTAAGCTCTATAGTAATCAGTGGAGATCTAAGGCTTGATTTAGGAAATTAGACAAGCATCTACAGCTGTCTGATGTGCCCCAGGTTACCTAAGACATCCTTATGGGGCTGGCCTACAAAAGACCCTTGCGTTTCCCAAGCGATCACTGTAGATTAGGAAAGATATCTTGGGAAATCAAACGGTTTCTGTTTAGTTAAACAAATTGAGCCTTAGGTCTTCACTCACTGTGCTGGGAGCTAAAACCATAATGTAGTCATTTAAAGTTAGCTGTCTGAACATAGAGCTCAATATCTCCTCAGGTTTCATCTTTCACTACCATTTCTTGCTCTCTGAGAAAGGTACAGATTAGCTAGAAGAGGAGGACTTTAAAACTCTTTAAGCCCAGATACTTCGCTCACACATTAATACTTGCAGTGTAGACTACTGAATTCCGATGTATGATTCTGAAAATAAATCCCACCTCTTATTTAAGTAGTTTGCTATAGTCTATGGAGAAAGACAAGCACCTCCAAGGGGCAATTCATCCTACCTTGTAGGCTGGGGTATATACATTTTGGAGACATCTATTCACACTTAATACAGAACCACAGATTCACATAATAGCTGAGCTTGGAAGGTGCCTCTGGAGGTCACTTTGTCCAAATTCCGTCTTCAAAGCAGGGACGGCTACAGCAAGTTTCCCTGGACCATGTCCAGTCAGATTTTGAATATCAGCAAGGATGGAGACTCTATAGTTCTCTAGGCAATTTGTTCCAGTGTTTGATCATCCTTATGGCACAAAAGATTTTTCTCAAGTTTAAATATAATTTCTTGTATTTCAATTTGTGCCCATTGCCTCCTGTCACTGGATGCCAGTAAGAAGAGTCTGGCTCCATCTTCTTTAAAATCGTCCTTTGGATACTTATACACATTGACAGGATTTAACCCTGATCCTTCTCTTTTGTAGGCTAAACAATGTCAGCTCTTTCAGCCTCTCCTCACGTGTCAAATGCTCCAATCCCTTAATCATCTTTGTGGCCCTTTGCTGATCTTGTTCCAGTAGCTCTATGTCTGTCTTGTACTGGGGACCCCAGAACTGGATCCATCACTCCAGATGTGGTCTCACCAGGGCTGAGTAAAGAGGAAGGATCATCTGCCTTGAACTGCTGGTGATGCTCTTTGTAATGTCATTCAAGATACTGTTGACCCTCTGCCATGAGAGCCCATTGGTGTCAAAACTGCTTTCCATCTGGTCAGTCTCCCAGTATGGGACAATTCCTCCCCAGATGTAGGACTTCACTCTTCACTTTCTTGAACTGCATGAGATTTCTGTTAGCCCCTTTCTCCAGCTTGTCAAAGTCCCTCTGAACGACATCACAACCACCTGGCATATCAGCTACTACCCCTAGTCTCTCTGTCCTATCAGGTAGGTCATTAATGATGTTAAATAGTACTGGACACAATATTGAGCCAGGTTATCCCACTAGTGACCGGCCTCCAGCTGGAATTTGTGCTGATGATCACAAACCTTCACATCCAGTAGTGTAGCTAGTTTTCAGTCAACATCACTGCCCACTTATATAGCCATCAGTTTGCCTATGAGGATGTTATGGGAGATGATCTTGAAAGCCTGACTAAAGTCAAGATAAACAACACCTACTGCACACTCCTCATCCACCAAGTCAGTCACCTCATCACAGAAGGCAACCAGGTTAGCCAAGCAGGATTTCCATGCTGACTACTCCCAATCACCTTCCTGTCCTTCGTGCACCTTGAAATGGTTTCCAGGATTTGTTGCTTCATCACTTTCCCAGGGATCAAGGTGAGGCTGGCCAGTCTGAAGTTCCTCTGATTCTCCTTCTTGCCCTTCTAGGGCAAGGAATAGGAGTGATTACTTTCTTCCAGTCCTCAAGAAGCCCTCTTGACTAGCCCCACGACATCAGTCAACTCCTTAGCACTTGTGGATGTCTCCATGAAGTCACTTGTGGATGCCTCCATGAAGTCACTTGTGTATGTCTAATTGATTTCTGTGTTCCCTAACCTGATTCTTCTCCACTGAAGGTAAGTCTTCCTTGCTCCAGACTTTGGCTGTGGTCTCAGGGGCCTGGGATTCCTGAAGGTCAGTGTTAACAGTAAAGGCTGAGGTGAAGAAGACATTGGCTGCCTCAGCCTTTTCCATGTCCTTTGTCATCAGATTCCCTGCCCCATTCAGCAGCAGTCCCAAATTTTCCCTACGCTTCCTTTTTTCTGACTTTTTGCCCTTGAGGTGCCTCAGCAGATTCAGATAGGTTTTGGCTTTCTTTATTACATCCCTTCATGCTTGGAGAATAGAAGGAATCTAGATGGTTAGCATGGGCTACATAATGTTTGGATGGAATATCACTCGCCTTTCAGCAGGATCATTTCACATGAGGCCTGATATGTAGGTTCAAGTTAATTACCTAAGTTATACAGGGTGGAACCTTAGATTTGATTTCAAGCTGCAAGAGCTCTACACTTTTATTAGAACTTTTTTCTCCTATATACATCGTGTCCTATCCAAATTTACTATGTTGTACACAGCTGTTACATTACAAATAAGAAATAGGAACAGTTAAGGAGACAGAAAGCCAGCCTGTTTGTGATTTGCTGCTGCTGCCTAGTCAATGTATCCAGGGCCATTTTGCTCTGCCTCAGGCTGCTATCAATCTGATGGATCTGGAACACTGCAGGTGTAAGTGCCACAGAAGCAAAGCACTGCTGAAAGGGATAGATTTTGGTACAATACCAAAGGCAAACAACATGCAGGGCACTCAAATATATATCATGTAGGGTTTAAAAAGAATAGGAAAATACAGATTTTTTATATGCACATGGAAGAGTAGAAACCATTATAAATTAATACAAGATTAAAATTTTTGTTGATGCTAAATAAAAAATGACAGTGATATTACAAGGTCACCAATATGATACTAGGGTTCATGTTGAATTCTACCACAAGGAAGCATTTTTGAGGAAGACCTCACAATGCACTACAGGGAGTGTCTCTAGCTTTCACTCCCTTTTTTATATGCTACAAAAATCCTAAGATGCATGCAGTAGGTAAACAGATAAAATATTCTTTGTTCATAAATAGGTAAGGTTGTTGAGTTCATGTCCCAAGAATCATTCATGTCCCATTCATGAACCAGTCCTATACAATAAGGGAGAAGAAAAATATGTGTGACTCTTCTTTTACCATGATTTTGCAGCTGCCAGCTGCTTCCCCAGAATCCCTGGACTGCTGGGAAAAAAATAGTGCCTAAACAGGTGCTGACAAATTGCACATACGCAATCGGAGCACTGCAGGAGATGTCACAGATGTCATGTTTACGGTGCATGTGCTATGCCACTGATCGGCCGTGGTCACCAATCCTGACATGCCCAGCTTCCTCTGCCTACATAGGCTGATTTGGTGCCCCATATACAATGCAAGACTCAACAAACATTGAGGTAAGGTCAGGTTTTGTACATGTACAGAACTGCATGTGTGAGATTTATCTGTCCAGGACTATACTGCCTCTTCAACAGCACTGTGCCTACGGCCTCTTTAAGACAGCCAGTTTCTGCATGATAAACATTCCTGCCAAGTCAACATGTGGATTGCTCAGAACCTGGCTATTTTATGTTTTCTGTTGTTAATGTCAAATCCAGGACAGAAAAAAAAAGAGTAAACCCGTATTTCTCATTTATACAAATGTGTAGACTTGTCACCGCTCTCTCTCATGAACCAAAATGTGGTAACACAGAGTCACTTTCCTTTGTGTAATATCCAGATTCTCTGATGCTTTCTTGAACTATTTTTTCCCGGAACACAAAATGGCTTTGGTCACTTACTGATGCAATTCTGAATGACTTACTCTTTAGGGTAGACTCTACATATTAAAAAAACCTGCATGACTGTGTTTTAACCTTTCCTAGCAAACATACTTTTCGCTCAATGTAAGAAATTTGCCTAAATGGAACAAATGGACATCTATAATGAAAAGACATGTAACCACAGCATCTGGTGCACTTCAGACATAAGCAAATATGTGCCTGAGGGCTCTCTCTTTCCTAGTACTTGAGCATTTGTCTTCTTTGGGGGAGCCCAGGACTTCTGTTTACTCTGCCTTTTTAGCTTTTGGAAATTATGCAGGCAAATTAATAGTTGCAATGCTGTTTCCAGATCATCTACAAAGAGCAAAATGCCAGCTAAAGTTCTTCACTAAACTGGTGACTTACCTGTTGTTTACTCTTAGAGAGTGTATCCAGGACTGAATTGAACCAAATACAATGGCTGAAGCCTTAGTGTCCTTCTGGTCCCCAGATGCATGTGCAGAAGGAGATGGCTCTTCCACGGGTCCTGTGTCCTACCTACTAATTCTGTGCAGAGTTGTGATATCTTAAGACTTCTCAAGTAGGTCTAGACATTCATGTGTAGATAACTCACTGAACCTACAGAGTGGGAGTCAGCTACAGATTGCAGACGGTTCCATTTAGGCATCTCAGTGTAGGTGTTTACACATGATTTAGTTGTTTAAGTTCCCATTAGAGTCAGCAAATATGTGTAGTTTGTTTCAGTTGCTCAAACATAGCCATCTGGTGCAACGTTAGTGTTCAAGACATACTCACAAGGCTGGCAGATATGACAGGGAAGACTTTCTGAAGACTTTCTGTGTTTCTGAAGGAGCAGCTGGAAGCCAGGTTTGATAGCTGAGATACAGGTGACTAAATGGAGTATCAAAAGCCTCTTTAAGAACACCTCAGAGTATCCTGCCAAATTTTCAGATGCCATGACAGAAAGGTGTAGGTCAGTTGTCAGTAATGTGTCAAACCTATTAGCCTCATGCAGATGTCTTGGCAATCCTAGGACATCTGTAGGCTAGGCAGGATACCATATGGAATCCAAAATGAAACCTGATGTCTATGTTTAGGCAACTGAATACCTCTCCATTGACTCTGAGGTCTTGACTTAGGCATCTATTTCATGCATCGTAACCTTCGTTTAGGCAGCTCAGGAGATTAATCTCATCCACAATTTGCATATCTTGGGTAGCTGTAGTGCATTAGTAACAAGCAACAAGAAAATTAGTAACAATAGTGACTAAAAAAATGAATTGCTCCAGTCCTCTTCCTGATTACAATTCTTTAGTTCACATTTTAGAGTTTGTTACTAAAGAGTAACTTTGCAAAGGCTCAATTCACTTGCTTAGGCACGGACACGTAGTGCCATTTGAGATGTCCTCAACCAAAGTATCCTACCTATTCTCCAGCTGCCACATACAATAGTGTGGGTCTATTTTAGGTCCATGCCGTATCTTCCAGCACATCCATGTGTCTGGATGCTCTAAGACAACTCAGATGGCAATAGGTATCTATGGATGTGCAACAGAATTGAGTCCTAGATGGTGAACTTCACATATGCAAAATTTCTTTTCTGGAATCTTAATCTTAATGACCCTTGTTCAACAGCTACACTCAAGCTAGCATTTTATAGCAGTTTTAATCTTTTCATTGTAAATTTGTGCTTTTATGGATCTATGATTCAGTCACAATTTTGTTCCAGGGCTGAAAGAAAATGAAAGAAATGTTGGGGCAAACATTCCCTTTTCTGCTTTTGATTTTGTTTAAAGTCTAAAATTTAAGAAACTTATTCTGTCACTTAAAATTGATGGAAGAGATGTGCTCTTTAGCAAGATCTTATTGCTCGTACATTTGTAATTTGAAAAGTGTTCTGTTCTTTAAAGTGAAAATAATAGTTGATAATACAGATAACATTTTTGTACACTTCTATAAATATAAAATTATAAAACAAAAATCACAGATTGCTATTTACCAGCTGCCAGTTTCTTTGGGACAAGTGATTCCCAGGAGGTCATAATCTTTTGAGACAAGAAATTGTTTTGTAGCAATAACTCATCTCTCCTAAGCAATTTTTTAATTATTATTCTAGCCTACTGTGTACAGAAGGACACCAGTGAGATGGATCAGAAGAGCTATGAGAAGAAAATGACTGTTTGGGGGCATGGTACCCCTAAACTGCTCCAGGGTACTATCTTGACACTGTATTAAGTAATTTTTTTTGTTTGTATTTCTGTAATAAATCTTATTGATCAAATTCCCCAACCAAGGTAATTTTCATAATATTTTTAAGATGTTTTAATGCCTCAACAGGTACCTTTTTATTTTTGAGTTTTGACAAGAATCAGAGGCATAAATAAAGAAACATAGTGAGATTTGGAGGGGAAAATGAAATTAAGAAGTTGTCTCTCTTGTATTTGCATATGAGGCAAGACGTCAGGCTGTCTTAAGAGTTTGGAGGGTTCAAATATAGACCTCCTTGGAGTTCTGTGCTCCTTAGAGTTCTGTAATTTCCTAGTCAAAGAAGAGGCCCACAACAAGCCTATGTTGCACATGCAGTGTGTGACGCCAGTCACACACAATGCAGGGATCATTGCTCAGAGAAGGCATGGGTATGCAACCATACAGTTTGAAACGTACCACATCAAGCTGTCCTGCTCTGTTGTGCTTGACCTCAGCTTGCACCAGCAGTTTCCCTGCATGCTTGGCAGCCCTGGCTGTTGGGTCTTCTAAAAAGTGTCTCATTTCCCTGAAAAAAGACCAACCTATGGCTTCTGGGTCACATTGTAAGCTGAAGTCTGCATTATTCATTGCATATAGATTTCCTGCCATCTTCATAGGAGCATACTGGTTCTTATGCATTCACTAGGACATTAAGACTATTCATTAGACTTATTCCTGATGCGTTTTGAGGGATCTGTTATTCAACGTGGGTTAGGGTGGATTATGTGAAATTGCAATCTGTGATTTACATACCTCTGCAACGGCTTCTTTTGGTGCTGGATACTGCTGCTCATGGCTGTTGAGATCTGTCCTGAGCTGGTGATAATAGATACTTCCACAGTGATTGGAGAGCAAGGACTAGGAAACATCTTCCAACTTTCTGAATGACACCCCTGGATTATACTCATACTTTATCTCTGCTTTCTTTTTTTCTCTCATACATGCCACAAAGCAAACACCAGATGTTTCAGTCTGCAATGCAGTGCCAGCCCACAAAGCAGAGAGAAAACAAGTAGAAAATAACACTTTCAGCTTTTATTCTACATGTATTTCAACGTAAATAAAACTCTTATGTCATCCACTCTTCAACCCTGAAACCCAGTGTAACTATCAGAGTATTCTGCTCGTGACTTGACCACATCTCAGTCTTTTCTGCAAGTCAGGTAGACGAACATTTTATCCACTTCAAAAATTTCAAAAAAGCCCGTCTCCTCCTTTCATTCTCACAAAACAACTGTAGTATACTCTTGACACTCAGACATCATTCCACACCAAAATGTTCTCACTGACAACCCCAGTATTAGCTGTCTAGTGCTCTCAGCAAAGTGAGTGGCACAGGTTTTTTTTTTCCAGACATGGCTCTTTGCACAATACCATGGAAAACAGGAGAGCAAAAAATTGATCCATGATTTTAAAACCTGCTCTGTAATGCCTGAGAAGTACAAAGAAGAATAAACCAGAAAAGTCTGGCTTGGGGTCTTCTATTTATTAAATCATAGCTAGATTAACATGTCCCTACCCCACCCCATGGCTTTGCTCAGGCCAAACTCACATTAAATTCCATTGGCGATTTGTCTTGACTAAGGATTAGAGTCCAATCCTCCAAGGTATTTACATCTCTTGGAAGTACCAGCACCCTCTGTTCTCACTGGATGCTATGTGAAGGGATGGCACTCAGCCACGTGGAGAGATACTCAGAACATTGCACGATTAAACCCTCAGAGCCCAGAATTCTTCCCCACAGCTCCCAGAAGAGCAGCCACATTCAGTGTTAAAGTTGCTGCTATAGGGTTTCGCTTTTTGACATGTGTCCAAAGCAAGCTGCTTGTACAAGAACATTACCAAAGCCAACATGAAGGTCTTTGTTCCCAGACATTCTTTCAAATCCAGGCAAATTTAGATGGAGCTTAGACACTGCAGAAACTGAAGTAACAAAGGCTGCTTAACAGCCTTGATTCTTTGTCTTTGTTTTTGTGCTGCAGAGGTGAAAAGTGAGTTTAATATTTTAAGAAAAAAATATAGAGAAAAGGTAGACTATTCCCTGTGAAAAGCACTTGCTTCACAAAATATAATGCATTGGAAGCCTTGTAGTGATACAGAGAACTCTGAGGATTAGGATGTGAATCATAAGACATTCAGCTTCTGTGATTCATTTTGAAAGAGGAGTCCAATATAAATCCTGTGGATTTCATCACCTGATGCCATCCAATGTGTTTATTAATGAAATATTGTTAGCACTGTAACAGGTAGATGTGTTGAGCCAGATCCACAATCAGTGTAAATCAATACATCTCTACTAAAATACTGAGAAACGACTCCCATTTACAGCAGCTGGGAAACTAATGCCCTGTCTTTAGACATTAATGTGGCTTGGCAATGGGAAACTTTGTAAATATTACTGATAAGTCTTACACTGCTCTTCATAAAGATCTGTTTAGGTTGTGATGACTCTTTGACACAGCTTATGTTTGGTAACATAATCAAAGCACACAGGCTTGCATGCATTTTAGTGAGTTTGTGTTTTATTCTGCCATGTGTGAACAGGCCAGAGGGAAGAGTTACAGGACAGATGCATGACAGAATGGGAGGAACCTGAAGGAGCAGCCCTGAGCACTAGCAAATTCAGTGCATCCTCTGCAGGTCAAATCACATAAAGCAGTTGTAGCCACACAGCTGCAGGGACTTCTTCCCACGTTTGCGCTGAAGCTATTTCTGCCTTGGAGATCTTTGGGTGATTTAAGAGGTGCAGTGGTTTCATGTGGTTGCTATGCCAAGACAGGATTCCAACTGTTAAAACAGACAGAGACAGGATATTCCAGCATGCATTAGGGCGCTTTAGTCTGCTAAGGTATCTCTTCCTTGTAGGTAGCACTACTTGAGATGCTAAATGTAATATTCTTTAAATAATTTTAAATAAGAGCAAACCAAATGTGCAGACAGATGGAGCTTCATCATAGATGTGTGTCTGTGTAACTGATATATTTGCAACACTATCACCAGCAGCAAGCAGCTTAAGTTTCTGCTGTAGCATTGCTTGTTCCAAGGTGTTTGCCAAGCTCATAACTATTTCAGACCTTGGTTCTCTCTGTCTGAAAAATCTGCCCTCCAGCCAAATAAAGGCAACATCAACCAAAGTGAGTCAGCAAAACCTACCCTCTAGGTTCAGCGCTTGCTGAACTGGCAGATTCTGAAAAGAAATCTCTCCCTTTGTACTAGAACCATACGCAACTCCTGTTACATTTTGTATTTAGTCCATATACACTGGCTTTTTTATTGAATTCACCAAAGCTACATAGCAGTCAATCATTTATCTTTTCATCTCTCCCAGTGTTTCTCAAAGCAGTTATTCACTTTTCAGGTGAGAGGGTTACACAGAATCTTAGACGTGATTATTAATAAGTCCTTTAAAACCAGCCCAAAACATGTACCCTTTTTTCCCCTCTTTATTACAAATTGCTTTACTGTTAAGTGAACTGCAATTCAAAACAATATTGATGTTAATTTGATCAAAGTTTTCTTGCAGGATTAATTTAAAGTCCTCACAAATCAATAGAAATCAGATCACAGCTGACTCTCGTGCAAAGTAACAACAGAGTATAAAGCCTGAGCCAACTCTAAAAAAGCTGTAAATGCAGCCACCAGGTTGAACACTTCAGATTTCTATGTCGTTAAAAATAGTTACTTGCATGAGTCCTGCAGTATTCTGCAGAGTCATCATGGTTCTGAGTCTAATCAGAGAAGAGATTTAGGATTTAAGAACAAAACCAAGGAGGCATGCGAGGGTGTTGGGTTAGAGAAGAGAGGAAAGCATTCCCCTGGTTCACACCAGAGACAATCATGTGGCCAGGAAACCCTTCTTAAATAAACAACACAAGTCATTGTTATGTTTCATTTGCCTGGAAACAAAAAAATGGCAATGTGAAATTTCCCTCAGCTTCTCCTAATCTTCATGCAATTAGCTGAGCATTTTTAGCCAAAAATAGTTTTCCCATTTTGACTGTGGAAAAGACTTAAGTGACAAAGCACATCATCGTGAAAACTCATGTAATACATATTCAGAGTGACTGTAGTTTAAACTGACTCAATTCACAGTATTGCTTTATTCAGTGCCTCACATCTCGCCTGTTTCCTACACGCAACTTTTGTTGTAAGATTCTACAGAATGGTGCCATTAGAGCTGAATATTAAACCAAATCTAAGCTTCATGCTCTAAAGGAGTAGTTTGGGGAACTATGTGTGAGAACATCCTGATGTTGGACTTCATTTCTCTGTAGATCCCTCAGCTCTGATTTTCAACAGGAATATGAGGATTGTGATTCTGTTATCTATAAATTTCTATTATCAGAGTCCTCTAGCAGGGGACAGGAATTTAGTTTACAAAGAGATCATGTGCTATCACAACAAAGGTGCCCAAGAAGACATTCACATTCCTGCAGCACAAAATGATGGTTCAGAAAGCTAGGCCCTAAATGTCCTGTCTTCCAAAACAGGAGAAGGGATGTTAATATTATTTTCTGTCTTCCCTTTGCTGTCTTAAAGGTACTTGGAGACAAAAGCCATAGATTAGACCATTTTGCTCTGCTGTCTTCTTATTTGACCAAAAAGGATAGGTCATTCTAATCACTTCCTTTGTTTTCTGCAAAAGACAACCACAATGTATCTGCCTCTCCAGTGAAGCACGACAAAAATCCTCTCCTGCTGTGATGAGCCTGCTATCAGTTTTCATGTATCATCGTGACTTATCTTTAACTTTCCTACAATGTTATATTTCTCTTAAGCAATCTCATTAATAAGATAATGATATAAAAATTATAATGATATAATCTTATATCGTTTTGTCTAAATAAAGTTGATCCATATCCTTGAAGTTACCTAGTATAAGCATGTTTAGATTTATATAATCAACATTTAATTAAATTTAGAGGGATTCAGGATAACAAGCACTTGTTCATTGTTCAGATGTGATGTAAGATCCAAGAGTTCATTTTTTTACAAAATTTATTGATAAAGATCTATAAACACCAATGATATTAAAGTTCTCCAGCACAATTCCTCTAATGATTATTTCATCTGTTCAGTTGAACAGTATTGTTATAGGTGACACTATATTTTCATTCAAGAAACGTTCCTATTTACACAACTTCTTTGCCTTTTCTTACTCTCCTTCCATTTGAACTCTGCCTTTTGATCAAAACAGCTGTTAAGCTGCTCTTCTCCCCACTTCAAGTGTTTTGATTGTTCTAGAACTGAAAGGTCAAAAATCTACAAGCCGGTGTCTTAAGTACATTATCTGGGAATCGCGCTTCCATTAACACTTCCTCATTACTATTTTTCCTTATCGTCCTTTACCCCTTTCCAAATTTAGACTGTAGGATTCATCTCACCTGGCTTTGGAGGACTGCAACCTAGGGTTCTGATTCTGAGATGGTTCTCTTGGTTTCCTTTACAGTCAGTGGTGACTACAGTCAGCGGATGCACAGCACAGGGGGGTAAATGTGGGGATACAGTGCCTAATGTTTCCACACAAAATTATCACTGAGGTATCCGAACATATGAAGGCCTATAGAGGGTGGAAGCAAGGACAGGTAGCCTGGGAAGAATACAGAATGATTGTCCGAGCAACCAGAGATCAGGTTAGGAAAGCTAAAGCCCTGATAGAGTTAAGGCAAGGGCAACAAGAAAAACTTCTATGCGGAGAAGGGATTTGGAGAAGTACTGAGACGACTCAATATGAGTTAGCTGCAGGAAGTCTCGTTTATTGCGCAGTTCTTATTGCTTATATAGACAGTATTTGCCAATAATCCTGAGACCACACCTTTTCTACACCATTATTGGATGATACATATGCTTGTCATATTTAACAGCTTATTTCAAACAGACACCCGCCTAGCGAAGCTCTGCTCTAAGCAAACACTACTCCCTTATCATACTGCATAGTTTTCTTATCCTTAACTTCAAGGGCATTCTGCCCTTGAGGCCTAACTTTAGAGCTCCAGTCCTATTTACACAGGATTTTCTTCGTGCAGTCTCTTCAAGGATCTGCACTCCGACACTTCTATAGATATGTCAGTGATAAAAAGAGATCTAGGGAAAATGTAGGCCCTCTCCAGAAGGAAACGGGGGACCTGGCTACCCAGGATATGGAGAAGGCTGAGGTTCTCAATGATTTCTTTGCCTGAGTCTCCACTGGCAAGAGCTCCAGCTGCACAGCCCAAGTCACAGAGGGAAAAGGCAGGGACTGGGAGAATGAAGAACCGCCCACTGTAGGACAAGATCAGGTTCGAGACCATGTAAAGAACCTGAAGGTGGACGAGTCCATGGGACCTGATGAGGTGCATCCATGGGTCCTGAGGGAACTGGCAGATGAAGTTGCTAAGCCACTATCCATCATATTTCAGAAGTTGTGGCAATCTGGTGAAGTTCCCAATGACTGGAAAAGGGGAAACATAGCCCCCATCTTTAAAAAGGGAAAAAAAGAAGACCCAGGGAAATACAGGCCAGTCTCACCTCTGTGACCGGCAAGATCATGGAGCAGATCCTCCTGGCGACTATGCTAAGGCACATAGAAAATAAGGAGGTGATTGGTGACAGCCAACATGGCTTCGCTAAGGGCAAATCCTGCCTGACTAATTTGGTGGCCTTCTATGATGAGGTTACAGCATTGATGGATAGGGGAAGAGCAACTGACATCATCTACCTGGACTTATCCAAAGCATTCGATACTGTCACACACGACATCCTTGTCTCTAAACTGGAAAGACATGGTTTTGATGGATGAACCACTCAGTGGATAAGGAATTGGCTGGATGGTTGCACTGAAAGAGTTGTGGTCAATGGTTCAATGTCCAAGTGGAGGCCAGTGAAGAGTGGTGTTCCTCAGGAGTCAGTACTGGGCCAGTGCTATTTAACATCTTTGTTGGTGACATGGACAGTGGGATCGAGTGCACCCTCAGCAAGTTTGCAGGTGACACCAAGTTGTGTGGTGTTGTGGACACGCTGGAGGGAAGGAATGCCATCCAGAGGGACCTTGACAGGCTGGAGTGGTGGGCCTGTGAGAACCTCATGAAGTTCAACAAGGCCAAGTGCAAGGTCCTGCACATGGGCCAGGGCAATTCCAAGCACAAGTACAGGCTGAACGGAAAATAGATTGGGAGCAGCCCTGAGGAAAAGGACTTGGGAGTGTTGGTGGATGAGAAGCTCAACATGAGCTGGCAATGTGCACTGGCAGCCCAGAAAGTCAACCGTGTCCTGGGCTGCATCAAAGGGAGCGTGGCCAGCAGGTCGAGGGAGGTGATTCTGCCCCTCTACTCTGCTCTTGTGAGATACCACCTGGAATACTGTGTTCAGCTCTGGAGTCCCCAGCACAAGGACATGGAGCTACTGGAGCGGGTCCAGAGGAGGGCCACGAAGATGATCCAAGGGCTGGAGCACCTCTGCTATGAAGACAGGCTGACAGAGTTGGGGCTGTTCAGCCTGGAGAAGAGAAGGCTCCGGGGTGATCTTATAGCAGTTTTCCAGTACCTAAAGGGGGCCTACAGGAAAGCTGGAGAGGGAATTTTTACAAGGGCATGTAGTGATAGGACAGGGGGCAATGGCTTTAAACTGAAAGAAGGCAGATTTAGATTAGATATAAGGAAGAAATTTTTCACTCAGAGGGTGGTGAGGTACTGGAACAGGTTGCCCGGAGAAGTTGTAGCTGCCCCATCCCTAAAAGCATTCAAGGCCAGGTTGGATGAGGCTTTGGGCAACCTGGTGTAGTGGAGGGTGTCCCTGCCCATGGCAGGGGGTTTGGCACTAGATGATCTTTGAGGTCCCTTCCGACCTGTCGTGGTTTTTGGACTGAGGGTTGAGACAAGAACCGAGAGGGAGCACCCACCATCCATGGTCCTGGGCAAAACATGACTCAGGCTTTCTTAATAAAACAAAACAATTTATTAACAGTTACTTAACAGGAGACAAGGGAACAAAACCGGTTACTTGAGAGGAGAAAAGAGAAAACAAGGCCAGATCTTAAAACAACAACCTCCCCACCCCCTATTTTCTTTCCTTCCTGGCTCTATCTCCCCCCCCCGGCGGCATAGGGGGACAGGGAATGGGGAGTGCAGGTCAGTTCATCCATGCTGTTAACTGCCGCGCCTTTCTTAAAGGAGGAGGAGTCTTTACACCATTTTTCCCTTGCTTCGGTGGATCCCCTACTCACGAAGAAAAAGTCCCCAAACTTTTCCAGTATGAGTCCTGCCCGCAGGATTGCAATCCTCCCCATGGATCGCACCAGTTTGGGCTTTACCAGTCTCGGCCTCTTAGGGAGCTGCTGCCACTCGCGTCGGCTGTCCCACGGATTCCAGATGCCTCCACGACCTCGTCGTGCATTTCCATGCCCCATTGTTAACAGTACCTGGTCGCGCATCCCCTGCTCCATGACCTCTCCCGGGCTCAGGCATCTCCTTTCCGACGTGGGTTTCTCCACGGGCCACGAGTGGGTTTCTGCTCCGCCGAGTACACCCTGGCTGCAGGGGGGCCGCCTGCCATCTTCACACCGATTGCAAGAAAAACCTCAGCTCCAGTACACCTCCTCCTGCTCCATCTTGACTGACCCGGTCGTTGTGGTTGTTTTCTCTTAGATATTAATCCTCTCTGGGGGAGCTCGGCCCGGCAGGCACCCCGGGAGCGGGGCGCTTACCGAGTCCCCCATGCGGCTTCCCGGCGCCATCTTGAGCACATGGCGCCGGCCCGGGCCCCAGCAGCCGCCCGGCCGGGAGCCAGGAGCGAGGGCAGCGCCCTCCCGCTCTCTCCTCGCTCCTGAGCAAAAAGCCCTTTTCCCGCCCCTTTGTCCCAACTTAAATAGGGCAATTCGCAGAGGCGCCGATTTGGCTCAACCTCCCCCGGGGCGGGGATGGGACTCAGATCTGGTGGCACAGGGAGCAAATCCCCTCCCCTGCCACCAGAACACCCCCCCCATCAAACTATCACACGACCCAAACCATTCTATGATTCTATGATTCTATGATTCTATGACTCCCTTATGCCAGTGGTGATGTAGGTTTCCAGAGAGAATGATATAATTAGATAATAGTTAAAACTGTATGACTTCCACACGGGACTGTCTTGCTTTCTTTGATAACTATTCTCATAGAAGTCCTCTTCTTCTTTCAGTATCTTCAAGACCTCACTTTCTTGCTTCATTGGATTTCCTCAATAACAGATAATTAGCTGAGTTTTATTCTTTAATTAGCAAGCATTTAGCAACCTATGAGGGTATCTCAGCTTTTCTACCCAGGAAAAAAATGTAATTCCTTCAGTGATTCCCTACTCACTGCTGGCTTTTAAAAATGAAGATGTTCAGGCCAATGTCACATGAACAACTGCAGTTACTGAAGAAAAAAGGAAGAATATAAACATGTAATTACTGATTTACCAGAAGGTAGTTATTCTGAAAGTAATGGAGAAAGTTGAGAGAAGAATAGGCTGTCTTGGGAGCTGTTCTCATTAAGAAGACAGCTCTTGTGTTATCCCAATATATTCTTACATGTCACTCCTACTCATTCATTCATTCATTCATTCATTCATCTATTACTATCAGATTCCCTTCGTATTTCACTTTGGTTTTCCCCCACCATGTCTGGAGTGAGATCACCCAATTTCCTTTGCAAATGTTGTGTTTGCTTTATGTCCTAGGTAAGCAGCTGCAGCGCAAAGTCTATTAGCAGCAGAATTTAAAGCTGGTTGTACTTAAAATATAGACAGTCTACACTCTGTTCCCTAACATTGGCCCCACTCATGGTAGTACTGAAAAGGTATGGATAAATGCTCTAATGAAATTATTTGGGTTTCTTTTTCTTTAATGAAATGATCCTCTTCTGGAATTCACAAGGTAGGTAGAGTAGGGCAAGAGGACATAGTCACGTGTACAATGCTTTAATCATAGAATCATCGAATCATGGAATGGTTAATCATCTGTAATTAGAAAAACTCTTGGCATGCTTAAAGTCAGTTGTGAGGACATCTCATCATTAAAAACAAGGAAGTTTAAAGGTGACAGAGCATCTCAATCTTCAGCACACATCACACTAATATAATTGGTTTTGAACTGGTACAGCTCAATCACAGATAAACATATAGCAGAGAAATAAGTACTTTTCAATGATCTTCATGACATTATATGTTAATCTGTTGGTGTCCTCACTGTCAATCTGAGTACATTTGTGAATATGTCTCAGGAAAACAAATGCAAATATTTATTTACCTAAAAAGACTATACAGCAATGTCTTTTGTAGCTATGAATATGATTAACAATAGATTTTTAAAAGCATTTTAACATGGAGTGCTCTTCTTAGCAGAAGTGTTCACAAACTAAATCTGAAAGCTGACATAATAGTTTAGAACATTAGTGAGTCAGCAGAGACATGCTGTGCACCCACTAACATCAAGTTTCCATCTCACTGCCACCAGCTAATAAAAATCTTATAATGTCTTGTACATCTGAATTTTAATAGCCCCCAGGTGTTGGGAAAATGCATGTAGGAGGAAGAAAAATGCTGCCCCTTCCACTATCCACAGCTTAATTCTTCACAGATCTTAACAAGCATCCTGTTGATTTTAAGGCATTCGATTTGGATAGACATTCGGTCTAATTCAGTATAACAAAATGAAGACATTGAGAAACAAAAGAACCGAACAGGCTTCAAGCTAAGGACAGACAAGTGACATCCTGACAAATGCTCTACCAGGTAGGTGAGCCAAAATGCCTCTATTAGCCCTGATAGCAGCCAACTGGAGTCTTTGTTGTGCTCACATATCATACAATGACAGGCATTGGCTTTGGGCTATATAGTCTCAGCCTCCCACAGCTGGAATTTTTTGTAAATCCAGCATAAGACCTTTTCCCTCAAAATTTTGGAAACTATTATTGTCCTCCTATCCTTTACAATAAAAGATACATCTTTTTCATTGGTAATTTGGAGAATCAGTTAATCAATTTTATTCAAGCAGCAACCAAGTGTAAAACCAAAGGAAGATGCTACGTAATTTGCTGAAGATAATATTATTGGAATAGTTGGCCGAATACCAGTACTTTGTTTTGCTTTTGTAAAATGCCACATGTTTTTATATAATATCATAGTATATATTTTTTTTTTAAATAAAATGTCGTTTAGAATGCCAGCACAGAAGTAGACCTTCAGGAGGCTGTTTAATATTCATTTAGATTTTGGGACTTTTAAAAAGTTTTGTAAAAATAAGAATCACAGCGCATCCCTGCTGCCTTAGGCCAGCACTTTCTACCTCTGTGTCCTGTTCTGAAGGAGAAACACTGACATTAACAGGTAGGATCTTCCTGTCCTTCAGGTCTGGAGCAACTAAAGTGGTGCAGAACTTCCCAGTGCAAAAGGCTAACGTGATGTGCCCTGATGGGAATAACCCCATGTCCCAGCACGTGATGGTCAGCACCTTGAAGCCAATGCCTGGGATGTTAGTTGTTGTCCTCTGAAATGCTGTGAGCTCCTAACGCTCTGTAAGGAAACTGGTGTGAAGAAAGGAAATCTTTTATTCCCAGGCAAAACACAGAGAAGGCACCACCTCCCAAAGGTCTGCTTTGCTGTTTTGCATCTGGATCACTGAGATCGCCTTCCTCCCTCAGAGATTGTCTTTAGCTGTCTTTACCAGTCAGCAGTAAGGAAGGATGTCAGAACCAATGACAGCAAGTGACCTCTCCTCTAAAGCCTATAGACTGGACTGCTGCATGAAAGAGGGTTATCAAACACAAGTGAAAGGTAATGGGAGGGAAAGAATCTCTCCTTTCTCTGGGAGAGGTGGCCCATTAATAACACTCCCTGCTTTGCCTACTACGTATTTGAATGAAAAGTGCACGGAGAACTTCCCGCTTGTTTAAGTGTCCCCTTGAACCTTGGGTGGGCATATGAGACCAACAGTGAGAGCTGGTTTGCATTATGCTACTTTGTAAGGAGATCTAGTAATAGGAAAGTGTAGCTTACCACGAGACTGCTTTAAACATTATAAACTACAAGAAGTTGACCAAATCTTACTGCTCTGGATGCAGATCCAATCTTACTGCTCTGGATGCAGATCCTTCTGCATAAAAGGTTTCATGGAATCATGGAATGGTTTGGGTTGGAAGAGACCATAAACATCAACTAGTTCCAACCCCCCATGCCACTTGCGAAGACACCTTCCAACAGATCAGATAGCTCAAAGCCTCATCCAACCTGGCCTTGAACACTTCCAGGGATGGGGCATCCACAACTTCTCGGGACAATCTGTTCCAGTGCCTCACCACCCTCAATGTAAAAAATTTCTTCCTTATATCTAATCAAAATCTACCTTCTTTCAGTGTAAAGCCATTGCCCCTTGTCCTATCACTACACACTCTTGTCAAAAGTCCCTCTCCAGCTTTCTTGTAGTCCCCCTTGAGGTACTGGAAGGCTACTAGAAGGTCTCCCCTTGAGCCTTCGCTTCTTCAGGCTGAACAACCCCAACTCTCTCAGCCCATCTTCATAAGAAAGGTGATCCAGCCCTCAGATCATCTTTGTTGCCCTCCTCTAGACCCACTCCAACCGGTCACACTTCTTTATATTAAAGTCTCTTTATATCACTGACGTTCAATGGGTAGTGAATAGACCACAGGGTATGTTTCTACAGCTCCTCTAAACCCAAAGGTTCTGGGAAAAGGTGTAAGAAATTAAGTCGTAGTTTTATCCTGATGTCTGGGGCTGACACTGCATGGTGAAATTACCAGTTCCTGAATACTTGCTCATGGTACTGTGCAAGGAGAGAGTTTAAAGTAGATCACTACATCTTCATAGTATCCATGAAGGAGCTGTTGAAAAAAATGAGAAACAAAGGCAGCCAGCATGAGCTTTCTGGTATAGATGGCCATGGATATTTTTGCATCTCCCCCTCTGCTCAGAAAATATGGGGAAGGGAAGCCCCTCTACTGCTACATTAATCAGAAGCAGAGGTCATGGCAATGTGGAATTGACATAATAGGCATGTATAAGTGTCTTGATTTGTCTTAGTCCAGTCGTGAGATCGATAAATAAAATGAAGAATGAGTACACAGAGTAAACCTGAGACTGTCAGTAGAAATACACAAGCCCTGTGGCACATTACCACTCTCAACACCAAATGATTTAATATTTCTCTACAGTACCCTGTCTCTGTTTACCTTACAGCAAATATTGGAGCGAGGAAGGGAGAGTTTGTATGAGAATGATTCATAGAGAAACACGAGCCTGGGATTCCCAGTCCCTTTCCCTGTGCTAGCCACCTTCAGGTATTCCAGCCTCTTTCTAGTAGCTTATTATCACTTCCTTTAAAACTTTTATGAGAGAATTACCACTTGTGAAAAGAGAGGAAATGATAACATTTGAGATTAAAGCTTCTCATTTTGAACCAAGACAAGATAATACTGAACCTAATTATTCTACTCTGTCAGTTGCATCTCTCTGGACTCCCAAATAACTGCTGCAGAGTTATGAAATTTTCTTCCGTTTTCCTTTTCTTTACAGCATGTATTGTTAATTTAGCGTAACTAATAATGAAGTAATACTGCTGACATTATCGTTGAGAATTCTATGCCATAAATCCATTACAGTATAAACAACGTAAAGTTAACAAAACTTATGAAATCTTACATTTTAAATGTAAGTTAACAAAAAGTTAATAAATGTTACATTTCAAATGCTATTAAAGTAGACATAAAAGCCCCTTGCAACTCTTTACTGGACTTTCAGACTATTTTATGTACCATTCACCCAAAGAAAAAAAATCTACCACTGCTAAAATATTGACATACAGTACACAAATATTTTCCTTCACATTCATAAGCTGTTTGCTCAATGGGAGCATTCAACTACACATCTATGAACAAGGAACTTAGTCAAGAGTTATCTTATGCAGTACTGATTTCAAAAAGAAAACAACCATAAAATTAAATTAAATATAACTTGCTTGACTAATTTGCACCATTAGATAGAAAATGTGAGAATAAACTCAATGACAGCAATTTCATCAATATTATTTCCTTCTGTTGCAATGCATGGGTTTACATTTTTGTTGTTTGGAACTGGTTTATAATTTGCATTTCATGCATGACATCCCCATCAAGAATGACTGTGACAGTTCATTTCAAGGAATGCACTACATCTATGTAAATAGAAAGAACACGAGTTAATATTTGCTGTGGTTTTGTGTACCACCATACCCACCGATTTATGCATGCTATGTTTCTGTACTATGTTTCTTGTGGTTGCACTGCAACTGGGTTGACTCAGTGAAGGACAGAAAGTTCAGGTGGCTTATCCAAGAACTCCATGAGCAAGGGTGGTTTTCTCTGTGTGGAAATCTCGCTGTTGCTCCAGCTGTTGCCCCCAGCATTTCAGCCTTACTGGTGGCAATAATAATGAAAGCTCTAGCTTAAATAAGGCAGTATCTGATGTTATTATAAAGATCTTGTTTCACAGACCAACACCAACAGATCATCTAAAGCCCCTATCTTCACCAGTGTGTTTGGCCCTGACATGTGAATACTACTTGTGAATATGAAAATATAGCGATAGCACTAGCAACAATATATTAAAGGGTTATACCACACTTGTTTCAGAGTACTCTTACCTTTGTTGTCTTTACTTACATTGTCAGAACAATATTCCCAGTTTCCTTTTGGAAGTATAACATTACTATATAGAATCTTTAACTATTTTTTCTCAATACAAAAATGCAACTATCAGGCCAAATTTCTGAATATCCAATAGTTAATGTTTATCAACGTCTCAAGCTTTGAACAAATTCTTTTCTTTAGGGGAAGAAAAGAAAAGTTATTAAGAGCAGACGTGAAATTAGTGTGATATTTCCCTTTTTTTTATCTTTGCTACCTAATAATCCCTGCAAAAGACAAATTGTCTTTGCAGATTATTTTATTTGGACTCTAAACCTTCCCCTGAAAGCTGAGTTTTGCTTACAAAGGAATTTCATTTTCTCTCATGCGGACTGATTCCTCAGGCAATGTGTGAAAGGATTTCACTATTTGTTCCTGATCCCATTAATGCTTTACCTATCACCTCTCTAGATCTTTCATTAGTCTTTCTCTTCACTATGTATTAGAAATATCTTGATTTATATATGAAGTACCATACGCAAACATTATTAACATCTTCATTATTCTCTCTTTTGCACTACTAATTGAGATGTTAGTAGGGGCTAGATGAAACACTAATCCCCAGAGATCTCCCTGGACAACTCCCTCTATGTAATGAATTTCTGTTTGTCATTGTCCTTTGTCCACCATCACTCAGATATTTTTCAATTTAAAATTATTATAGCAAGCTAGTTCCAATTATTTTTCGTAGGAAGACTCTGAGAGGTATGCCATTGAGTATTTTCCTGAATCTCAAAACCACACCCTATTTAGTCCTAATGCTGCAACACTGTTAAAAAAAAAAAAAAAGTTTGATAGATTTTAGCAAAGTAGTGAGGCATTCCAATCATTTGCAATGAGTAGGGACATAGAATCTTTGTATTTGATGTTTAAAAGTGTATCTCATTTTGAATGAGAACATGGTCTTGGACTACCATTGCTTTTGTGAAAGGAGCGTTGAGCTGAACAAAACCCAAACTGCATACAGTGTGGTAGACAGAGTTTGTTCCTTCATTGTCATTGTGTCACAAGCAGAGTGAGGGAAAAGCACCAGGAGCAAGGAAGTGGCAGAGTGCAAGTTTATCCCACCACGTTCTCAGCAACTTGGTTGCCCTCTCAGTTCTCATTTGGGTCTTTCTGACCCATTTCCTGGTACATCTTCTGACCTAGACAATTTTTTTATTACTCCTTCATTCCCATCTTAACTGCCTTGCTATGTCTGTTTAGAGGTTAATCCAGCAATATGAGGCACCTTTTTGGTACTTACTCTCCACAGAAGATGTGTGGCTTCTTCCTATTGTATGTAAACTCTCTTTCCATTCTAACACAAGACTTGTCACATCTTGAAAAGAGAAAACACTCTAGCAGCTTCTAGATTCCACCTTCAGGGTGCAGGATCCCCAGAGCATGACTAGAAGGTTGTGTTCTCCTTTGACTAGCTTATTGAGGACTGTGTCCAAGCATCTTGGTCATAAACTTGTGCATGGGCTCTAGCCAAGATTGCTTCTACCACTCAAACACAGAGAGCATTCCAAGTTTGAGTAAAGACCGGGTGGAAGACACAATTTACCTGCAAAACAGGGGTAAGGACTTCCATGCTTTCAATGTTTAGCCTTGGAAGTCTCCAATCCAGTGCTCAGCTCAGCAAGGAGACAACAGCAGGATGGAAGCAGATCTTAAGTGTGTCCATTAAGTGACTTCCACTTTGGCTTATGGACTTACAGTTCATTTTTTCATACACAAGACTAGAAATTATTACACATCTTGCTACAGGCTATAAACCCAGGCAATTTTTATTTATCATTATCAATTTGCTTACTGTTTTTAAACATGCTTTAAGCTAGAGTCTTAAAGCAATCCAGAGTTTTTCTTCCTTTTCATGGCTTCTTCTATTATATAAACATACTTCCTTTCTTTGGCAGTCCTTTCGATACACTCCAATGGCATGTCACGAAAGTCACCTTAGATGGCGCATCAGAAAGCTACCTCAGATTCCAAATCTTGAAGATAATAAATATTTACTGAAAATAGGACATCCATATTGTACAGTTTTGTGTATCTTTCACAATTTATGTACTTCATCATCAAGATGTTTCCAACATATTGCACACCATATGTTTCCTTAACACCACAATCATCTTTAGTGAGGATCATCTTCACACATACACCAATATTATTAGAAACTAATGTAAGATCTTTTTTCAGGTAAAAGGGGTATTCTGGAACAGCTAAAATCTAAACCCAATCATCAATAGAATCAAAATCTTCATCTAAATGTTTTTATGTTTCTTTTTTTACTTACAAGTAACTGAAAGTAGAAACTATTTTATCAATAAAATGAAGTCATGTTAAGTTCCTCTTGTGGGTTAGAAAAGAGATGAGTAAGAAAAAAATAAAAGTGGACAAGAGAAAAACATGTTCAGTCTTTATCAAGAAATATGAACAAAGATCATTCAACAAAATTAAAGAGAGGAATAAAGTTGATAAATAGATTACTTTTTTTTTCCACAAAATTTGTCTTTAAAATATAGAAACTGTTGCCACTCTAAGCTCCTGAAATGAAAAGGATGCAAAAAGGATTGTTGTTTCTGCTCTCAGTGATATTCAGAGTAATCTTATTTAATGATGACAAAACTATGGAAAGGATATTACATCTGTTGCTGCAGAGCCTACACCTATCTCTCACTATTAGAGAAACAGATTATCCCACATGTGCCTGCAGATGTGTTTCTTGCGCTCTTATCTGAAGTATTGGTACCACTGACAGACATTAGATGAAATGTACTTGTGGTTAGAGCTGAGGTGAAAATTCCTAAGTAATGGCTAGGCAAAGCTGCAGGTCAAAAAAAAAAAAAAAAGACAGGCAAGCAGATAGTAGAGAAATTCCTGCAGACTTCAGTGATTTAACTCTCACTATACTATTCTTTCTCACACCGCCTTCTTTCCTATCCTTTTAACACGATCTTTATTAAAGGTGCAATTCGCTTTTAATTAGAGGTTAGCTGACACAGGATCATTAGAAGCAGAATGGCTGTCATAGTCTAGTTCTTCATCTGCTTCACAATTCCTGGTGTTAAAATAATTAGAAAAGATTTAAAGGATAAGAATATGTGTGGGAAAGAAAATGTTATTCATGTTTGAACTTTTCATATGATTTCAAAAGGGAGAGGATTTTTTAAAATTGCGTGTAACTTGTCCACATAAATTCAGCTCTGTTATATTCAACCTGACTATCCTGATAACACTGTTATTGCAGTTTCTGATGACAGGAGACTGAAAACAAAATGGTAGAGATAGGCCGCTGTACCCAGACACGATTTCTTACTTGCTGTGTGCTTCTTTGGATCACTTTCTCTGTTTCCCCATCTAAATGCATGCGGTAATAATACTACTAAGCACATACAGGTTATGTAAATGTAACTTCTGATGCTTGCACTGAAAAGCAGTAAGTGGTAGCGGTATGTCTACGCAGCACTACACCGCGTGTCATAGAAACAGCTGAACCAGCATTAACCAGATGAGACATAGCCCTAGAGGGCAGATTTCGATTAGATATAAGGAAGACATTTTTTGCATTGAGGGTGGTGAGGCACTGGAACAGGTTGTCCCAAGAAGTTGTGGATACCCCATCCCTGGAAGTGTTCAAGACCAGGTTGGATGAGGCTTTGGGCAACCTGGTGTAGTGGAGGATGTCCCTGCCCATGGCAGGGGGTTTGGAGCTAGATGATCTTTGAGGTCCCTTCCAACCCAAACCATTCTATGATTCTATGACCTTCTTCTGGAGGGCAAGAGAGTTCAGTTCACTGCTCCATGGCTCATGCCAGAGACAGGGCACGTTTGTTTTTATTACGAAAGAGGTAGCTTTTTTCTTGTGGGACTGGTGAAGGTGCTGTGCTGCCCTCTGGCCTTTGCTAATGTCTTTGGTAGTTGTCTGAGTGATGATGAAGTGAAGTGTTTGCTCCTGTCTGCGGTTACCTCTCTGGGGTTTCTCACCTCCAGCTACTGCTACAGAAGATGCTAGGCCTCTACAGATGCTGTACTGCATTTCCCAGCTCTGTGTGGATTTCTCAGAAGCCATGGAGCATCTTGTGGTGTGCTAGACACCTTCGTTTAAGCAGCAGAATCCAACTCTTAAGGGCAAGCCCAAGAATTGCATTAAAACGGTCTGCCCATCTGAATAGTCACGTGAAAAATATTAATGAGCGGTGTGTGCTCATTCAGTGACAGCAGCAAAATCTAATTAAGTAGCTCTTTTGTTTTGGTTTGGCTCAAGTGAAAAAAAAAAAAAACCCAAACCAAATAAGCTTTCTATCACACAAACCCAGCAGTTCACTGTCATGCTTATAATCCTTTTGGTACAGAAAAGACAAAACAAATAACAGATATCAGAGATTCCTTTTCAGGAAATCAATTTAAATTCTGAAGCATGCCTTTTATCAGTAATATCTTTAATTTATATATGCATTCATAAACTGTACTCATTAATTATATATGTTACATCATACTAGGTATACTGGGTGCATGATTCACTTCCATCACTCACAGCTGTGTTCTAGTACCACCAGTTAGGAATATTTTCCTACATTAACTCCACAAATGCATAGAATACAGTTGAACTTAATAACATCTAAAGCTTGTTGGTGTAAAACCGTCCTTATTGCTTGAACTGCAAACATTTAAGCAGAACATATAAATTCACTACAAGGATAATTGCTCTTATTACTCCTTTTATGGAACCATGTAACCTTTTCATATTAAGATAGGCTATTTTATACTTATTTTACTTTTATGCCCAATGTTCAAACACAATTACATCAATTAAAGACACTAACAAACATCTAGTGTTTTTCCAAAGCCTTAATTGATTTTTATTTACATATACATTGCTGCAAAAACAACACATAGCTTTGTACAGTCAACATTTGTTTTTATTCCAATGGGCTACTGATACTCTGGTGTATTCTGCATTTCTTCGTGGTGGTGATAATTGCAGCTAGCTTGGACACAAGGGTATGCAGAGACACCTTGTGCTGGCAAGGGGAGAATTCCTGAAGATGAGTATGGACATCCATCCATATGTCAGAAGATGATTGCTCTCTCTTCTTCCTCTGCATGCTGTGAAACACTGATTATGCCTCTGAGTAAAGTCACAAAATATATACCACAGACAGAGAGACCCAAAGAATCAAGGACTTTTCTACAACGTGGAATTCTATAGGTAATTTAATAAAGACTAGTCACTTCAAAGGGGCCCAGGAGATGAAAGTTTTATATTCTTACTCAAGCAAATTTTGCCCTAAGCTGATACACTCCTTCTAGTATACTTGGATTCCAGGTGGGGTCTCATGAGAGCAGAGCAGAGGGGCAGAATACCCTCCCTGGTGGCCTAAAAGCTCTGGACAGGAGACTCCAGGCCTGGCCCACCTTCTCAACTGCTGCTGCAAGATTTTGGGGGAAAATGTGAAAACTGGGCCGGAAGCTGTGCAGACAGTCATGCCTGTGCGCAGGGAAGCTCCTGGCTGGAAGCTATTTCCCTGCGCAGGATGGCTGCCGGCCGCAGCAGGGCCAGCCAGGGCGCAGGAGCCCCCCATGCCTGCCCCTCCCAGCCCCGCACCAGCCAGGAGAACACACCTGCCTGGCAGCCCCCGCAACCACCTGCGGCTCCCAGAACCACCCTCCCCTCACCAAGGGGCCGAAGCAGGGGGCTTTGTCCTGGCGCTCCCTGCCCGGGTCCCTCGTCCCACGTGAGCTCCGCCAAGGGCGCCCTGCCGGTAGCGGTGCTGCTGGCTGGGGGCTGCCCGACTGACCACCCACGGAAAGCCGTGAGCCAGTTCTGGAAATGGGCGGTGAGGAGAGGAAGGGAGGTGGAAGGGGGGACATGCAGGGTGGTCTGCCCGCAGGAGGAGAACGAAACGAGTCCTCCAGGCTCACAAACACATCACTAGGAGCAAAAACGGGAATTGTGCTTCTGATAAACCCCATCTTCATAAAAAAGCAGTTCTGGGGCTGTGAGAAACCCGTGCCTGATCTTACAAGAGTGCAGGCCTGGCACAGGCTTGCTCTCAAAAAGGGTGCGAGCTCTTGTAGCTTGGTCTTCTACTCCTTGGGCTGGAGTATCCCAGCCTTGACACAGCCCAGAGGCTTAAAGGATGAGTGTAACAGAAAAGGGCTAGGAAATAATTTGGAGGAAACTGGTAACGAGTGCTAGGACAGCCTTCATCAGCAAGGGGCTGCTGTGGCTCTTTCCTGCTCTGTCTGCCCTGCCTGCACCTTGCTGGGCAGGAGGGAGCAGTGGGAATATTTTTGAATATTTTTACATTGTTAACTGTAACTTCCCATGTAACATGAAGTATGGTCATCTTTTTGAACTTTCTGTCAGCATGTGCTACAGGGTCATTTTTGTTTCAGATCACAACAGTCCTGTTGTTAGCACACAAGATTTCTATGCAGATCACCCTGGCAATACACTTGTTACCTGCGATTTGTCCGGCTCTGCTCGAACAAAACTTGCTCTCAGTGTACAGGAGCTCAGTTTTCAGCTGCTTCACCTTTGGTCTTCCCACGGCTGCAATGTAAGTTTTCTCGATCAAATATAGGTAAATTGTGCTGTTATGCCTCTTTCCAGTCCTGTTCCTCCTGGGCAAAAATCTTATTTGATTGCTAGTTCTGTCCTCCGTAGTACATCTTTTTGTTTGATAAGAAGTCTAGCTGGCTGCAGCTCACTTTTCTCGTAACTCCACCACGATTCTTGAGTATTATTTTAGCAATGCAAAAGTTGGAATCAGATGCACACCTGTCATGGAAAATTTGATTCATTACTTATTTTTCCTGCATGTCTAAGAGCAGATAACATTGCTACATATGCATGTCCCCTTTTGGAATAAAAACGTATGCTGGGTATCTGCCTGCGTGTCTCTGCATAGATGCTTCAAATAGTGATTGTGGATGATGCTATGAGCTTCATAAAGCAATAGTTATGAGCTAGGTTATACATTACAAGTGACCTGCCTGGTCACTCTAAAAGGCTGAACAGCCAGCAGAAGACACTGAACTTTTTGTAGCTACTAACCTATTCTAGAAACAGATTGAAGAGAAAGGGTGCTTTGCTGTCTCATTTCCCAAAAACCTTACTATGTAAAATAAAGAAGAATCAGCGAATGGCTCTCATTTCTTCCCCCTGATGAGTAATATGATCGCATGGGGAGGATGGGGAGACGTGAAAGGTCTCAAACAACTTGCATTACTACTTTTCTGGATTTGTTGAGATTTGTTGGTAACATTTTGGTGGGTTTTTTTTTCGGATAGGCAGAAAAAAAAATCCCACCAGAGCTTGAATTTAAAGAAAAAAAGTTGCATTAAACCCCAGAACTTTCATAAACAATAGGGCTCTTCTTGAACTTCTAAGATTTAGGAGACCAGGAACACCAAATACCAAGTAGCAAATAAATCCCCACAGTAAGAAAGTTACAATACTTACTAGTTTTTGTTATTAATAGCTAAGAACTGTGATAAGATACCCAGCCTGAAGGATGTAATCCTATAATCTTAAATGGATTGTGAGCCTGCTTAGATTATCCTCATTCATTCCTGTTTGTTTTCCAGGAATGCACAGAGAAGACCTAGCTGCCTTCTTCAAGGACAATGTATTTAGTCACAGAAGACACCTTACAAAGTTAGTGAGTTCAGGAGACCCTGGTTAGCAAGAACAGTAATTAAAACGGTTAACAACCTTTGGGGACCTTTTACACATTGATGTTCAACCTGTGCACCAAAGACCTGCACTAGACATATTTCTGAGCCTTTGAAAAATTCTGCTTGCAGAGAAAAGTAATTATGTTTGGGGTTTTCTGGACATTCAGGGGTGTCTCAACTAATTTTGTTAATTCCTTACTATTTTCCATGGCTGAAATGAAGGAAAGAGGAGAAGTAAGCACCTTAAGTTGAACATGCTAAATGTAATTTTACAGAAACATGAACAGTTACTAGGTAATTCTAGTGTATGGCCTATATAAACATCACAGAACGGTTGACTGCAGTTGAAAAAGAACAAAATAATTGTTCTTGATGTCACACATTTCTGAGTCTTCGTGTTTGTTTCATACTATGCATATTCCTTCTCCTTCCCTTAAAAGCACTGTCAAGGCAAAAACTGATGATAGTCTTTGAGGAAAGACTCCCCGTGGCAGCATAAAGCTATCCATTTGACTTCAGAGTGGGCTTGCATGCCCGCCTTCATAGCACTGAACCTGAAAGAGTCATTCTTCCATGGGCAGCTCGAGGATGGCTAAAGGGAAGACATGGATCGGCTTATAAAGCATTGCAACCAAGGAGGGTCACTTTCTCCTGTTTTAGCCTGCATACTGCGAAGTCAGAGACCTCCCCTGAGACAGAACCTGAAACGCTTTTTCAGTGTAAAAGGTTCTGTGTTGTCAGGGTAGTGGATACAGACAAGAGATAGAGGAAGAATCAACATGGATTTTGTCAAGCTAAATCATACCTCAAAACTATTGGGGATAGAAAGCAGAGGACAGGAGTAAATAACAGTTTTCACGGTGGAGGAAAATCAACAGAAATGTTTCTTAGAGAACTGCACTGGGAGCATCTCATTCGACATGTTCATGAGTGTTCAAGTGTCTTGAAGGTAGGGAGAATATTGAGGAGACAAGTTTGCTGACCGTGCTAAATTATTTAAAGAAATAAAAGAGAGAACAATTGCACTGAAAACCTGCAGAAGCATATTACATGACACTTAGTAAATGCATGTTAAAAGGATGAAAATCAATGTAGATAAACACAAAACAACATACATGGGGGGAAAAAACCCCAACTAATCTGAACTTTACATGTATAGTAATAGACTCTTTAGTATTTAGGATTGACATATTGGGATTATAATAGATTATTCAATGAAAACCTCCATTCAGTGGTCAGTAACAGTCAAGAAGGCAGAAAACCCACCAGTTCTAGCTCAAACAGTCCTTGATGTTTTCAAAAAACATTTGAATTACTAAGAAAGGAAGAGCCAAAAGAGTCCATGTAGTTAGAAATCTTCATCATAGAAAAAAGATAATTAAGGGAGGAAATAGTGCAGGTCTTCATTATCATATGTAACGTAGAAAGGATGACTAAATCTTAATTGTTCACTGCTGTTTTCTACCAACTGTAGGAGTACTAATTGAAGATAGGAGATAGTAAACTCAATGCAAACAAAGCAAGACAGTTCTTTATGTGATTTTTAATTATCTGTGGAACTCTTGGAATGTCCACATGAAATTAATGCTGGTGCATATGTCTATAAGAATTAATTTTGACATTGTACCAACTAGTCATAACAGCATAACTGACCTTGAAATCCTAAATTTGGTATCACCTATATTGTTTTGATCAGCTTTGAATATTAGCATCCTTTTAGTCAACCCAATGTGTAAATGAGAGCAGAAGTAGGATCTTAGTGTCTACACCAAAGATAGGTACAGTAAATATACGTAAAAAAAATTATCCTTAATTCTCAAAACTGGACAGTGATTTGGTCTGAAGTTTTTGACTTTATGGAGAATGAGCAAGTTGATTATTCATTCATTACTCTCTTCTTAGAGATATGTGCATTAGATAGAGTACATCATAAATACTATGTGAAAATCAATCTATGTTTTGGGTTAATATCTGACGAGTTCAGTTCTCTTGCTTCCATTGCAATAATGTTGTATTAGCCCTCAAACTTTGCCACAAGTTAAAGCTCCATGCCACATTATACGGCTATGAGCACAGTCTTTCCCAACAAAAATATAAGCATTCTCAATCTATAAAGGGAACTTCAGTTAGAATTCATCCACAGCTTACTCATTGATTAACTGGTAGATTTGGTGTCTTGATCAAAAAAAAAAACTAGATAGAGGGAATCATTATAACTTAAAAGGACTGGTGGTTTTTCCTCATTATGACTAAAAAATGCAGAAAACACAAAAAGTCTAAATTTATAGGTGTTTCCACTCTTTTATATTAGGAAACATTTTAAATTCAAGAAAAAATTATGAAACAGAAATTAAAAATCTGAAGTCTTGAAAGCAGAGCAACTGGAATAAGTATAAATGTTCCACAGCATCTTTTTTAAACTTCAGAAGCAACATGGCTTGTATTTTGTGAAAGTTGCATCATTTTCAAATATAACAGAACCAGTTCAAAAATTTAAGCCACACAGTACATTACTTAAACTGTGGTTTTACTGACTAGAAAGAGACATAAAAGCAATATTCTAGCCTATGCTTGTTCTACAAAGTAGTAGCCTTATTTTCCAAAGTTTTTCTTTTTCCTGAAAGAGAAAGAACACCTAAATGTGGATGCTTATTCTAGTCTGCATTTTGATAAATTAGAAAACATGTGTAGTTCAACCTGGCAATGTTTTAACATATCAGTCAGTACAGCTACTCTTTTTCCTTTCATCATGCATCCCTCTGTTGTAAAGGATATAATGTTTATCTCAGGATTAAGAAAAAACGAGAGAGGTCTTTTTCTTACATAGCAGAACGCCTTAGTCCCAGTCTAATACAGGAGGAACATACTACAGCTAAGGAATTTCTGTATAAAATCAGTAGGGAAATTCACATCACTAGATTCTGGATAGATATGGATTTCTATTTTAAATAAAGTATTCTAGATTTTGAAATTAAATTAATCAAGAAGATCTCTCCTGTTCTTTAAAAGGTTACATCATGTTATCAATGTGGTTTCAGTTTTATGCAATGCAATTATTTTCTACATTTCACCTAGTTGTCACAGCTGCATTGTAAAATTGTGCCATGTTAAAAGCCATGTTCTTCAACTTTTCCTGAGTTACACATGCTCAAAGAGTTTTTGGTGGTCTGGAGAAACCTGTTTCTCATAGAACAAGAATTTTTACAGTATCGGGGACAGATTCTCTGTGCTTGGTGTGGGTATGGTAAACATCCACTGTCTAGACCTGCATGTACAAAAATAAATAATGGCCCCAGAAAACCCTCTTTGTTATAAAAGACATTAAAAGTGGCTGCTATGTTTAGAAACCATGGCTCATGCTTGGAAACGTATGTAAGCAGTCCTTGAGCTGCTGGAGGCTGGTGTTTCTGCAATGTGTTTCTTCAGGTTTCCAGGGACTTGAAGTCTCTCCAATCTATTTTAGCAACCCTCACTGCTAACCTCTTCCTTTATATATCTTTTCATGCCGCATATGGTAGGTGGCATTACTCAGCTAACAGATGTGCCTTTATGATGCCTAAAATTTGTACTGTGCATGCAGGGACTTGTAGTATATAAACAAAGGTTGGAAACACTTGATAAGGTCATTATACTGGCTATTTTTGTTGCATGTGTCAGCAAACTCCAGGACTAAGAGAACCCAGAGCAATATATCTGACAAAGACCACATTTTTATCTGTTGCTTATTGTAGATGGGCTGTTAAGATTACTTGATATATGAGCTTTTTACAGGCCCTCTGCTATGCTAGTATGATGGGTACCCTGGCAGTCCCTTTAATTAATATCCCATAATAGAGTATTTATGATACCACCATTGACTTGTGGAGACATATTTTACATCTCTGCATAGTACGTTAAAAACACTAGATAGACATGAGTTTAGTGTCACGGAGTAATAAAAAGGGCTGGTTACAGCTACACCAGAGTGACTGTGACTATGCTAGTAAGAATGAGAGTCCACTTTAAAACTCAAGAAAAACACAATTTTATTGGTATTCCTTTGGAACCAAATACAGAAAATATTGTGTCAATGAAGAGCGTTGAAAACGGACACGCGGACACTGCAAGCTGCACTGGATAATTCAGCCCCCCTGATGGCATTGTTTTATGTTCTTCTGAACTGTGGGTTTGAGGGGGGTCTTGCTGACACAACTTGGTTAGTCCCAGCAGACTCAGTCTTCTTTCCTGCAAAAGGACAGTGAAAGTAAATGAGACCAGTCAGTTGTGAGGTCTGAAAAATCCCCTTTCTATGCTTTTAAATACAAAGGCACGTAACATGCACCAGCTGAATCCTGTGTTTTTTCTGGGTGTGCCATAACGAGCTGTTTTAATCTATTACTGACAGAAAAATAAGGAAGTTCTTTAACAAGGATGAAAATGCTACTGGGCAACAATGAGTCAGATTTTGCTCTGCTTTACATCTGAAATCATTGGAGCGGGTGCAGAATAAGCTATGGTACAATGGCTTTTGTCTTCATGTATTCTAATAATTGCTTAGTAATTGCTGCCTGAGTTGTGATTCAGTATACCAAACTGTATCCATGTTTGGTGGGTTTGGTTTTTTCCTCCCAAATACACCAAGGTGTACTAAGAAAGCAGCAGACATAGTCTGAGATACCCCTCCATACTGTTTGTACTCTTAAAGCTGAACACATGAGTAGGTATTTTGCAGACCTCGGTCCTTTCAGCACAAAGAGCTGGGAAATGCAAACAAATCAAACTGTATTTGGTGATTATTCTCCACAGATAAACAATTGGTCCTTCACTCATTCCCTTGCCTGTTTTTTCACTTTTGTGCAATGACTTATAGCTTCAGTGATCAAGGCAAAAAATCTGAATCAGATTGCAGACATTCACCCAAGACAACAGAAAAGGGGACACTGGGCCAGAAGATCCTTCCCATCCTCAGGGCAAACTTACAGTGACCAAATGAGCACAGTTCGGCCTTGAGAGAAGGGACAAGCAGCACAGTGTGCTGATCTTTCAGCTCCTTATCAAACCAATGGGCTGAATCAAACTCTGGAGGTATATCCTTCTCTAGTTGATAAAGCGAGCCTAGAAAACTGGACACCTTTTAGATTGTTGATATTGTGAATCTCATCAGCTGTATGTATAATACATACAGGATTTTCAGCATTTATTCTGCGTAGTGCCATTTGACTCCTTTAGGAAAAGTATGGTTAGATTTAGTCAAAGCCATCATCAGCAAATTATATTTCTCTGTACCAGAACTAACCACAGACAAATTTAGATTTCTCAGGAGAATAGGAAAAAAAATCAATGTAGACATTAGAAGTCCTCTTCAGATTACAAAGTAGTTTGGTGGTGATGGCAGGGTGGTATCTAGAGGTGATTTGGCAAAAAAAAGAAGTGAGAAAGTTCCAGCAAAGGGAGCAGTGGGACAGGAGAAGAATGGCAAAGCTCAGTGAAGGCTTCATGACTGTTCCTCTCCTATAGCCCGTTACCTGCCATTCTCTCCTTTCCCCACATTCATCTAGGTATCAGGACTTTCAGCTCTTTTCCTTTTTCCATGGATAGTTATCTCCAAACACTCCCTTTAGATAGGTATTCGCCTCTCTTTTAGTGCCGCAACGTAACCTCTTTGTCTACCATGCTGCTGAGAAAAGAAAGAAGAGCCTGGTACAGATACTAAGCCTAGAGCCAGGGCTGGGAGCTGAGCCAGTTCCTGTAGCACTAGACTTTCTGTTCTCACCAGGCCGGAATAACAACCCACCTCTACAGTGGTCTAGGGATGGGTGCACATCCCAGTCTCCCTTTGTGTGGTAACAGCAGGAAGAGAAGTGATAGAAAGACAGCACTTGATACTTGCCTTTCCACCGTCTCTGTGCAGATGCCCATTTTATCTATTCTTAGGCCTGGCCAGGGCTCTGATGCATCCAAAACAAATCAGGCCTACAAATGAGCAACAATTAGTTGGAAATTTGGCATCTTTACAATCACTTATGAATATACGAAGTTTGGTAGGAAGAATGCTTTTGCTATTACTTGAAGGGTTGCTGCGTTTTTCAAGGCAATTTTGATGAAAATCAAATTGTGGTTTCTAGTCAAGTGCGCACAGACTTACTAGCTGAAGGCTGTGAACAGTTTCTGTTAATCTATCGATACAATTAAACCAAAAGGCTTTTTATTCCCTCTGATACTATAACACTCAATTTACAGATGAGACTAGAAGGAATCTGTATGCTGACTTTTAAACCGTTCCAGATTAGTGGGCTAAGATCATGCACATAGTCAATTTAAAACTATCATTTGCCCATTCCTTTTATCTATAGGAACTGACTGTCTTGATACTCAGTTTTCATTGGAAAAACATCTGGGCACCTCTCTGGGCAATCTGTGCCAGTGCTCACTCACTCTCACAGTAAATAAAGAATGTCCTAATGTTCAGATGAAACCTCCTGCGATTCAGTGTGTGCCTCTTGTCTAGTCACTAGATACTACTGAAAAAGAGCCTGACTTCATCCTTTTTGCATCCTTCCTTCAGGTATTTGTATACATTGATGAAAACCTCCATGATCCTTCTCTTCTCCAGGCTAAACAGGCCCAAGTCTCTTGGCCTTTCCTCATAGAAGGGATACTCCAGTCCCTCAATCATCCATGCGGCCTTTTGTTGGAGTCTTTCCAGTATGTCCATGTCTTTTTTGTACTGAGGAGCACAGAACTGGACACAGCACTCCAGGTATGGCCTCACCAGTGCTGAGTAGATGAGAAGGATCATGTCCCTTGATCTGCTGGCAATACTTTGCCTAATGCAGCCCAGGATACCATTAGATTTCTTTGCAGCAAGGGCATAGATGCTGGCTCATGTTCAGCTTGGTGTCCACCAGGATCCTCAGGTCCTTTTCTGCAAAGCTGCTTTCCAGCTGGTCAGCCTCTGGCGTATACTGGTGCATAGGGTTATTTCTCCCCAGGTGCAGAACTTTGCACTTCTCCTTCTCCTTGTTGAACTTTATGAGGTTTCTGTCAGCCCATTTCTCTAGCCTGTCAAAATCTTTCTGAATGGCAGCACAACTCCAGTATATCAGTCACTCCTCTCAGTTTGATGCTTTCAGCAAACTTGCTGAGGGTACATGCTGCTCCATCATCCAGATCATTAATGAGTATGTTGAACAAGATTGGATGCAATATTGACCCCTCGGGTACATCACTAGTTTGTAGCCTCCAACTAGACTTTGCCCTGCTGATCACCACCCTCTGGGCCCAGAGTTTCAGCCAGTTTCCAATCCACCTCATCCAGCCCATACTTTGTCAGCTTCTCTATGAGGATCTTATGGGAAACAGTGTCAAAAGTCTTAATGAAGTCTAGTTAAAAAATATCCACTGCTCTTTCCTCATCTACAAAGATGACAATTTAATCGTAGAAGGTTATGAGGTTGATCAAGCATGTTTGTGGCTGAAGGCTGGTCTTCTTTCAGATAAAGTCTAGAAAAATCTGTTCTTGTTTTTATAATGCAGTTGGCATAGCAACAAATCATCCTTTTGAGAGTGTTTCTCCATTATTATTCTATAAATCAAGATGACTGAGATCTCCAGTTGTAGATATTTTTATTTCATAGCCAGTATCTTACAAACTTTTAGTAAAAAACTTCACATCTTTGAAAGTATGCTTCCAAGATTTCCATGTTCTCTATGTAGCATATGGCTTCGTAACTGTAGTCCCTTTCTGTTGTCCATTATATACCAAGAGATTTTTCTTTCCACTGGGACTTATGATGACCATGGGCATTACATTCCCCTCACCACCAGATTTGTGTAATCTCTTGACCCTTTTCTTAGCTTAGCTGCAAAGTAAACAGAAACATATGCCTGTTAAAATCCAGGTTTGGCAAACAATATAATAACAATATATAGGTCTATAATTTTTTTAATGAGTTTTCAATGTATTAATGGCTATTCAGTCCTATGTTGGAGATACAGGTAAACCTTAGGTTTTGAATGAAAAATCACTTTGTATGACAAGGAACAAACATAAATAATTTAAGATATCTATTGGAATAAGGTATCAAAGTGAAGAAATAAACAAGCTGACACTTGTAAAAACAAAACCCATCAATGCTAATGACAGAAGGAATTTTGCATCATTGAAGCAGACTAGAATTGAACAATCACCATAAAAAAAGAAAACTTCTAAGGAAATAATCTAATAGCTGATTGTCATGATTTGATGGCCGGGGGGGGGGGTGCGATTCTGGTGGCAGGAGAGGGGCTTTGCTCCCTGTGACCTCCCTGGTTTTGGAACCAGGTTAGACTTGGTTCTGGCCACCAGATCAGACTGCCATCCCCCTCGGGGTTGAGCCAATCAGCGCCTCTGCGAATTGCCCTATTTAAGTCGAGACAAAGGAACCGGAAAAGGTGCTTTGCCCAGGAGCGAGGAGAGAAGGGAGGAGGGCACTGGCCCCGCTCCCTGGCTCCCGGCCAGGCGGCTGCCTGCGTCGGGCCGGCGCCACCCACTGAGGATGGCGGCAGCGGAGCCGGCTGGGGAACTCAGGGAGCACCCCACTCCCAGGGTGCCCACTGGGCTGAGTTCACCTGGAGAGGACTGAGATCTGAGAGAAATGGTCACATTGACACCAGGTCAGTGAGGATGGAGCGGAAAGAGATGTGCCGGAGCTGAGTTTCCCCTGCAGCTGGTGGTAAGATGGCAGGCGGCCCCCTTCAGCCAGGACGGCCTCGATGGAGCAGAGACCCACTCGCAGCCCGTGGAGAGAAGATGCCTGAGCCTGAGGATGGTCGTGTTGGGACGCACGACAAGGTAGAGAGGCATCTGGAGTCTGCGTGACGACCCACACCGGAGTGAGTGGCTACAACTCCCTAAGAATCCGAGACTGTGGTAAAGCCCACACTGGGGCAATCCGATTGGGAAAGATTGCATCCTGTGGGCTAAACTTACGCTAGAGAAGTTTGTGGATTTTTCCTTGTGAGTAGGGGATCCACTGGAGCGGGGGAAAAGGGTGTAAGGACTCCTCCTCCTTTAAGAAAGAAGCAGCAGTAACAGCACGGAATGAACTGACCTGCACTCCCCCAGTCCCTGCCCCCTGCGCCGCTGGGGGGAGGAGGTAGAGCTGGGAGGAAAAGGAAAGAGGGGAGGAGGGGGAAGGAAGGTGTCGGTTTTAAGATCTGGCTTTGTTTCTTTTTATCCTCTCAAGTAACCGGTTTTGTTTCCCTTTGTCTTTTTAAGTAACCGTTAATAAATTGTTTTGCTTTAAGAAAGTCAAGTCTGTTTTGCCCAGGACCATGGTTGGTGGGTGCTCCCTCTGTTCTTGTCTCAACCCTCAGTCCCTTTATTATATTTTTCTCCTCTCTACTTTACTGGAGAAGGAGAGACTGTGTGAGTTTTAGTTGCTGGATCAGCCTAAAACCACGACACTGATAAAGTGTTGATAAAAGGCTTGTAAACAAAGTATGGAATATACTAACATATAATAAACAATTCAAATTTGACACTCCAGTGCAGGATATGTTTTTTGTTCAGTCTTGCTTCTCAGATAGCATCAAATGCCAATGTCTAATTGAACCTACAAAGCCGGCTTAAAAGGATACTCTCAAAACTGATTGTATGTACAACTTATGCCATTTGGTTTAGCTTGATTTCTAGAGAAATAAGGGGTATACAATCTTTTTGTTTGTCAGTAGACTCCACTAACAGTGAATGAACTGTCCAGTCTCAACCAAATTTGACAAACATCAGACAGATGCTCTGGTTTAGTGTTTTGTCATAGCCAGCTCCAGTGGGAGTTCTCACCACCAAGTTATTGTACCTCCCTCTTTCCTTTTAGCTTTCCTTCTGATCGCAGGAAACTTTCAGTCCATTGTACAGTGACCCCACTTACAGAACAGGAGAGATACCATTGAGGGAAGTGGTCATGACACCAAGCCTGTCAAAGTTCAAGGAACATCTGGATGATGGTCTCAGTTGTATGGTTTAGTGTTAGGTAGTCCTGCGAGGAGCAGGGAGGTGAACTCATTGATCTTTATCAGTACCTTCCAACTTGAGATATGCTATGATTCTCTGACAAATACCCTTCAGCCTTGTAATCATGTTGTTTTCTAGAGGTAAGTTTGGATGCCTTTGGACTGACGAGTCTCCCACATTCAGAGTGAAAGCATAATGATACTGTATAAAAGACAAGTGGCTGTGTGTCCTTCTAATTCCTTTTTACACGGAAGAAGCACCTCCAACTGCACTGTGTCCAGGCACGAAGCCTTTCTGATTGGCAGGAATGTTCGAACTCATATCTGAGCATGTCACTTTGGAAACATTGCTACCTCTTTCTCTGGTTCCCTTGCAGATTAGGTGGAAGAGAAAGTTCAGCTTTCCAGGCCTGTTGGCATGAGAAACTTCTGGTCCAGGCAGGGAAACGTCCAGGACTCAGTGATCGCTAAACTGGTTGCTCTTGAGATTGCATATTTGGAACCATGTGCCTTTGTGCATCTGCAGCGTGTTCTTTTATAGATGTGCAACCTGGTGGACTAGAATAGTTGCTTTTTTTAATGGTATCTGAAAAATTTTCCTAAATAACAACATTCATCAAATACAGCCACCTACCAGGTTCTCAAAACCTTATTCACTCCAGTAACTACTACACAGTATAAACACAGATTCTGAGCAAGTTAAAGGGGGCCTGAAATCCATATGATTGAAAATGTGTTGGCTCTGGACAAGGACCTGCAACTTTTATGTTTTTCTTCACATAAAAGACATTTATTCACTTCTTTAGAGAAATGGTTTTTATGAGTGAGTAATTGGATTTACATAACTTGTTAGTGATATAAAGTGATTAAACTGGATCACACTTCGAACAACATTTCTAAAGGGGTATTTTTCAGACGAGTCTGATCTTCAAGCTTATTTTGAGCTTGCCATTGAAATACTGCCATTTTTCCATTTGCTGTGCCAAACGACCAGTGAGTCTCCCATGTGCCTTAGTGATACAATGCTCACAGTGGTGAGAGTAATAGGACTCTGAATCAGCTAAGCACTCAAGTTTCAAAATAAAAGTAAAAGTATCCCTGTAAGGTGTACTTTTGTCAGGCATCTCATCATCGCATGTCCCAGGTGAGGGATTCTGGTCTCAAGAGAATAGCTGAAACAGAGAGTTTCATTTAACTTACAAGGGAAACACAATGATCAGGTTCAGACATCGTTATTACCACACCACAGGAGAATATGAACAAAGCTGTAAATGGAGAGATTTGGCATTGCATTGAATCAAAGCCAAGTGTTTCTTTTAAATGATTCTGTTTCTCAATTCAGGGCTTGGTTGTTAAGCAAGTTAATAAAATACCTAATCATTAATTATGTAATTTTATAGCATTTTATATCTAAGTGTTATGCAGAAATTAACTAAAATTAAGTAATTTAGGAAATATTCCAACCTTACCAACTACAACACATGTCAAGTTTTATTTAAAGGGGTAAGGAGAGGCTGCATCTTGAAAATAATACTAAACACTAACACAGCATAAAATATTAAGACTGTATATTTTAAAGCCTATACACTTACACAGTACGTTACAAAGACGAATTTTAAGCCAGTGTGAGTCACTGCATTTCTCTTTTATTCCTTGTGGTATACTAAATATTGAGTTTGCAATAGATGTAATGAAAACACAGTATTCTAAGGTTTTCGATGTTTATATAGAGGACAAGAAACAAAAACTCGCTTTCTAGTATGCTTAGTATATGCATCTATAGTTATCATAGTGTGAAGTCAGAGTAAATAGAAGAAGATACTTTCCTAATGCTATACTTATTAGAGCTGGATTTATAGTAATCATTAGTAGTGATATCTACATAGAACTCAGAGCACTTTACAAATTCATGTAGCAGCATCTTCCCCATTTAACAGACGAGGATATTGCAGTCCCTAATAAGAAAATGTTGTAAATATTGTGAGAAAACCTATGGTTTAATATCAAATGTTACTTAACTACATAATGAAGGGTTATGGTATTTGATTGGAATCATACAGTTTGGATTAACATGATTCAAAACAGAAACATTGATAGTAAAGCTGAATGCATACATATTAATATGTAACTACTGCATAGTGATCATTCTCTTTGTAAAAATTTGTATTCAAAGATCAACCAGTGATGAGACACCAGCGCTGAGAATACAATACAAGTTTTCTGAACACCAATGCTACGCAGAAAGATTATGTTGCACTGGCTCTAAACTGCAAACAGACCTTTCTCTGTGGAAGCTCTCTTTTACACATAACCGCATCAGAGGAAGAGAACTACTGTGCCTATCAGATTAATAATATATGTATTTTTTAAAAAGTGTTTTCCCCAAGAAGTATTAAAATAACGTTAGACTGCGAAAGTTCCAGAATTTCTCTAATCATTAGTTTTATGCATACAACATCTTGTTTCAGCCTATAGAATTATGCAATTAATATAGATCTTTTATGTACAGCGATTTTGTAATAAAATCCCTTTCTCAATGATGCTGGTTGGAGTGGAGAGATTGTATTGTCAATTTCTGCGAAAGATGAAAAAACAACATAGCACAGGGGAGAAAAGCAATAAATGGAACTTTCTTCCAGGCATTCTGGGCATTAATAATTGAAAACCCTTACAATGATCCGAGCCAGATTACTAGAACACATTTTGAAAAATAACCTGTTGTGCTACTTCCCCGCTAACCATCTCTGCACCCTCGGTGAATGGCTGACAGTGTCTGGCACCTACGCTGTTCAGACATTGCAATGAAGTGTATGTTTCTTACAGCCCCGAGTCCAGGGAAATGTAGAAGTCTTGTGCTATCTTGCCTCTGTGAAGAAAATATCTGTATCTTGGGAAAGAAAGACAGCCTCATTTGAAGTACCGCTCATCACATCCTAGAACTTGATTGAAATCATATAGCTTTGTATTAAAGTGATTTTTAAAAATAGCTAAAGCATGGCTATAGTGCAATTACAGCCGAGTCTACCTGTATTCTGATGCCAAAAACTTGGTAAACGATTTTCCACCTGAGAATAGTCTGAATGTAGCTTTGCGATACTTTGGATACTTCCAGGCTGATTTCCTATATTTTGTGAGACAGGCTTTTTAGAGTGTTCCCACTCTCTCTTCTGCACTGTGACTTTCCCTCTCTTGTCTAGAATGATTGGATGAGAAGCTCAATATGAGCCGGCAATGTGCTCTTGCGGCCCAGAAGGCCAACCGCGTCCTGGGCTGCATCAAGAGGACCGTGGCCAGCAGGTCGAGGGAGGTGATTCTCCCCCTCTACTCTGCCCTCGTGAGACCTCACTTGGAGTATTGCGTCCAGTTCTGGAGTCCCCAACATAAGAAGGACATGGACCAGTTGGAGAGGGTCCAGAGGAGGGCCACGAAGATGATAAGAGGGCTGGAGCACCTTTCCTATGAGGACAGGCTGAAAGAGTTGGGGCTGTTCAGCCTGGAGAAGAGGAGGCTCCGGGGTGACCTTATAGCGGTCTTCCAGTACCTCAAGGGGGCCTACAAGAAAGATGGAGAGAGGCTGTTCAGGAGGGCCTGTTGTGATAGGACAAGGGGTAATGGTTTTAAAATAGAGGGAGGTAGATTCAGGTTGGATATTAGGAAAAAATTTTTTACCATGAGAGTTGTAGAACACTGGAACAGGTTGCCCAGAGAGGTGGTGGATGCTCCATCCCTGGAGACGTTCAAGGCCTGGTTGGATGAGGCCCTGAGCAACCTGATCTAGTTGGAGATATCCCTGTTCGTTGCAGGGGGGTTGGACTAGATGGCCTTTGAAGGTCCCTTCCAGCCCTAACCATTCTATGATTCTATGATTCTATGATGCTGAGTATCCTTTTCATTTGCCCTCTGTTTTGGGTCAGGAGACTTCTTCACCAGTTCTCACCGAATTATGAAAGTACGCACCCTTTTCCCTTGTATTCTGCAAGAGTAGAAAATTAATACAGTTGTGATTGCCTCTCCTCAGCCTCTTTTTATCCCCAGGCTTATAGATAAACTATCCTTTCAGATGGGTATACTTGTACCATGAGTTCTTAAAATTTTTTTCTTCTGCCATCCAGGCCTTAATTAGTCAATTTAACTATTCATGTTTAACATAGAACCATAGAATCATAGAATGTCTAGGGTTGGAAGGGACCTCAAAGAAAGATCTTAATAATCACGTCATTTTACGTTCCCTCTCTATTGCAGCAACAGAGATCTTTAGAAGATGGTCAAGATAGTAGCTGAACTTTCTATCCTAGCAATACAAAACTTTACCAAGACTCTATTCATAAGCTAAATGGTCTCTCTTCCCTGACTTTTAGGCTGGGTGAAAACAGTCCTCATTTTTGTTAAAAAGATTTAATTCGTATAATTTATTCGTATAATATATGTGACTCAATTTTTTTCCTCAAGACATCGCCTAGGTGGTTTGGTGGGTGAAATTGGAACACTACACTTTCCTGCAATCTGTCCATCTCTGACGGCTTTGTTTCTTTATCCAGTGGCTGCTCTGGTGCTGATAGAGGTGTCAGAAGAAATTGCCTATCATACGTGTGGGTTTGTCACTCGTACGAATCAGTTTTATCACAGCTCCAGAGCATCCCCTGAGACAGTACTAACTGCTTAATTTTTAATTACAAAGTCACTCTTTGTGTTTCTCAATATGGACAGATGTGTAGCCATTCATAGAATCACCTTGTTCAAAATTTAGAATATAAATATTAAAATTTATCCATCTTTTCTCTGAATTTAGCTATGAAGTTTTCAAAAGAGCCTCAGCAGCTTTCGTCCCAATTACTGTTCATCTGTTTCTAAGGTATCACGTCTGTCCCAGAGACAGTCCCTGTTTTAGCACATCTTGTCACAAAGCACATTCTCTTACCTAAAGTGCCTGAAATAAAATAAAGGCTAAGAGATTTAAAGTAGAATTGCAGCTTAGTTCAAAGCCAGGGTTAAAGATATGGATTTTTTTTCAATGGAATCTTAATTGCATGTCAAATAGAAACAAATTCTAGGTATTTCCTTGGGAATACAAGGCAGTCCGAGAAACTAAACTCAAGCTCTGAAGTAAATGCAAAGCCTTGTCAAAATATCTTAATAGTTTTGTGGGTTTTGGTGGTGGGTTTTTTTTGTTTGTTTGTTTTTTGTGTGTGTGTTTTGGTTTTTTTTAATGAGCTATTTAACAAGTGGGATGGAACAATCATGACATTTTAGCTTCTTATGACATTTGCAGTTGGCCAGTACATGGGTCTTTCAAAATACCTCAACACCAAGGAGTAATTTGGTGATGTAGTCATATATTTCTTTGATATAGTCCTGTCCCTTAGACATCATTACAGTTAAACAATAAAAGGTTATTTCTTTGCCCAAAGTTTCAAGTTTCAGTCTACATAGAATTCTCCCACCTCTTAAATGTGTGATTCTTACCTCTGCTTGTTGTTTTTTGGCTGCTTCTTTTTCTCTGTTTTCAAAGGTTTTTTGGATGTTCCTGAAACACGCTTCCATCAAATGATACCCAGTAAATTTCCGCTCTAGTCTTCCACTTGCTCTGTGTTTTTGGTAGGAGATGCTGTTGTTTCAGGTGAAATGAAATACATCTTTCATGCCTCATCTTAAACCTATCGTGAATGATAGGCTTGTCCCAGCATCCACAAAGTTTCATCTAACTTTTATCACCCATATTTTATAATCTTAATCTTGTTTGAAATGAAGTAGTTCCAATCTACTTGACATTTTAACCTGAGGCAACAAGCAGAATATGATCATGTTCTAAATTCCCGCTTTGTTGTGCTTTTATATCATTCAAATAGTATCTATAGTAGACGTGATATCCAGTATGGTATGCAATGGCATAGGTCGCACTGCATCTAAATTGAGTAGCTGATTTTCATCCAACTTTAGAGTCACTTAGTGAATCACATGTCCTTAAGCGAGTGTAGAAACAGTGTAGAGAGACTGATGCTTTTGCAGGCCTTGAGACTAATGCCTAAAATTAGGCATAAAGTGAAATCAGATACTTTAAGTTCAATCCTATGGCTGTGTATGCCCTCCTTGTGGCCTTGAATGGGTCAAGAAGCAAACTGTCCTGATCAGTATGTTTAAAGGTCACCCTGACAGGGACCAGTCAATTTACTACAGAAGGTCACTGGCAGTTTTTTTAGCCAAGTCAATGGACAAAACTTAGGCTTAAGTAACCACAATACCAAAAATATTTTAGCATCTTCCACCAACTCCCTCCTAAGCCCTCTAAAAATATTCCTTAATTGCTCCAGCTGCAAGTGGCATCAGCATGATGATTCTGATCACATCATTCAAATGTAGATCATATGTTTATACAAAATTTTCTTGGCTTTTATAAGCTGACTTTTGTAGCTTCATAATCTTTGAGTAGAAAAATACCATAAAAAATGTATAAAGTTTACATAGGACAAAAATTATGTACATGTACAGCAGTCTTTCACCCGTGGCTCCTAATTTGACAAACTTTTCTGCTTAGATTCTCTAATGGTTGTTATTGTCAAGGATAGATATTCATACTTTTCGACATTAGATGTTTACACTGTAAATCTAGGCCCATGACTGAGAGGTATCTGCTGTAAAGTAATTTATAGGAGCAACAGCAATACAATAACTAGTATCAACCAGTGTTCATGAAGTGCTATTCCTGGCTAGCACTATTACAACCACCTGGGTGATATTCATTGTTCTCCACCTGTTTCTTGCCCTTTTATTGTCCTCCACCTTTTAAAACCTAGCCAACAACTCCACTAATACAGCAACAAATCTACTGGCAAGCTCTGCAACAGCTGAGCCCATCCCAGTTGCTCTGTGCCAGTCAGCCAGCTGGTAAGCTGGGAATGATCTGAGAACTGGCTGTGATGCAGCTTCACCGACCAAAAAGAGACTCTGCAGTATTTGCCCTAGAGAGGTTTTTCTTCCTTTGCTACAACATTGTTTGCTGATCATAGTTGTTGGCATAGAAAAGTTAATAAGGAGGATAGGAAAGAGAAATGTAAGGGAACCAGTTAGGGAACTGCACTTGGGGAGTAGGGAAGTATTTTGTAAAAGTGAATGAGGTATTTTGCAAATTACAAAATTCAAAATAGATATGGACAGTTAAAATATCGCACTCATTTCCGTAGTTGATGTAATACTGATGACATTATTCAATTTAAATTCACTGCATGGACAAATAAATTGCTAATTCAAGTCTTGGTACTATTGAGTACTTTTGGTTTACTATATACCCATTCTTTCCTTTTGCTGTCTCCCACTGCTTGTCTTAAAACCTCTGTGTTCTTACTATTCTGCTGCATTTCTATTCTGCTGCATTTATTCTAGTACAAGTTTAGGAAAAGATGAAGTTATGAGGCAGCCTCATTTAACTGAGATGTCCTTTTCCAATCCTGGAAGTATTTGTCTCTCCTCGGATCTGTTGGCATAGAGCTCTAGTGACATAAAAATTATGTTCTTGGAGTTTTAGTTACCTCAGTGCTCCAACTTATATTGTTCCAATACACTGAGTGATGCCCGCATTAATAAATTATGAACCTGGTCTCCCCCAGCAAAGTGATTGCCTAGCCATTTGGTTAAGGTCATCAGTCTCCTTTTTGCTTTAATAAATGTTTAATTTCATTCTATATAGAGTGGAATAGCTCTGACAGTGTTGCATTCCTTGAAGATTATTTAGGAGAAATCTGAAGCCAAGCTTTTAAGTACAATGAGTTTTTAATGATAAAGCAGATAGATTAACATAATACTGAAGGAAAGCCCTTCTAAGGGATGAGGAAACAGAAACTTATGCTCAACCCAAACTGCTAACACTAATTATTAATGGCATAGCTTCATATCACATACTCCAGCAAGTTCTTGATTTCATCACCGAGCTCTTTAAGGAATTTTTATCTTTACAAACAGAACATACTGAGAAAATGAGGTAGAGGTCGAGAATGAGGTAGGGTATGCCTCCTTGATAAGAGAAGGAACACAGGTCTAAATTTTAAAAAGCACCGCAGAACAAACAATCAAGCAAAACTTCTGTGGTTTAAATTCATCAAAGTCATCATTGTGAATACGCAGCTCCCGAGGACTCTGGTGATTCTAGAAAACATGTCTCTCCAGTTCTCAAAGTCTTGTTATATGCTGATTGATAACCTGAAAGTTTTTAAGAACTTCACAGAGGATAGGTACTTCCCATTCAGCTGATGTTTCTGCAAGCACTTTGCCAAATATGTACAAATTCAGCAAGGAAATTGTTCCACTGTGTCCTGTACAAAATGTGACGTAAGTCATGGAGCACTGCAACTGCCACTGAAACCGTCCCCTTTGCAAGTCACCAAGTCTCCATGGGCACTCTGAGTGTGCTCCTCAGGCATAGGCATGGCTCTGTGTCTCAGGACTACTGGTGTGTAACTTGCTTGCTCAGGGCATAATTGCTTTTAGAAGCTACTTAAAAATTCTGTACAGTAATGAATTTTCTCCAATAAATTAGTGAAGTCATTTGTATCTACCATGGTCCCAGTATGATAATCACTGAACTGACTTTCACCTTGGTAGTACTCTTGGTGTTTAAACAGCAGCTAAATTTTCTGAGCTCCAGAGAACAAAACCACCACACTTTTGACCATCAGCCTGCTACTGTAATCACTATAAAAACATAAGATTCTATCTGAAAGAAACAAAATCTGTTTTCACTTCCTCTGTAACCAATATATGACAATGAGGAAACTATAGCATTTTTAACAGCAGGGATTGTATAAAATATCGCATCTGCAGCCCAAGAGTCACCGCTTTGTCCTGGGATTTCTGCCAAACCAGGAGGCTGTTCAGTTGTAATTAACATTTCTCATCCCAATATCATTGTTGATGAGTCCCCACACAGTTTCAAGTACAGCTGCCTGCTACAGTAGTTCATTATGAACACAGGACCTCTGCTGACTTTTTTCCCTTCTGCTCCACTTATCATGGGCACTTTTCAGTTCTTCAAGAGAGTCACACAGTTCCCTTCTTGACAGTCTTTGTGAGGTAGCTCCGTCATCTCTTATTTGAAGATCTGCATATTGTTTTTGGCTTGATCTGTTTGAGCTTTGTTGCCTTTAGGAAGTCTTTCATCTTTTGTTTGGATCTGCTGGACTTCATTTCTTACTGGACTGATTCCACCACGAGCTAGACATCCTTCATCCCTTGTTAAATTATTTGTCCATTTAATTTGGTGCTCAGATTAGCCAGATCAGATCCTGACGCATTTCAGCCTGGCTCTTCTGAAATTCCTTGGCATCGCTCCTCTGCAGTCTATTGGAAGCTTTGCTAAAACTAAATGGAAGGCTTAGCAATTACAAGTGATGTAGTGATGTGAGCAACTGTTCTTGAGGATACATTATATAAATGGTCACCATGAAACACAGTGGTAATTAGCCAGTATGAGAAAATTGTGTAAGAAAATGGAGACTTCAGTTATTTTCTGCTACAATTGTTAATAGAGAAATCAAAAGAATACATTGAGAAAGGACTTATTTTTAAATAAAATTAGTAGCTCTAACTACATTTAATCTATACTGTATTATTCAACTTCTTGCTTCTGCTGGAGTTATTACTTACTGATTGACCTAGCCAGGGACCAGAGTCTTTGCTTCAGCAACATCCTAGTTTCAAACAGCTTCTTATCATCTAAGCATAGACGAGAGAAAATCACAACATACAAAGGGGGTTTGAAGAATCGAAGAGATAAATCTGAGCAGTTTTACCAATCACCTTCCTAACATGTTTGCAGCCTAAGCACGGAGGGTTTTCTTAGGGTATTTTAGAAAAAGAGAGCAACCAAGTGATGAAGTCTAGCAAACTTGGCTGATTAGCAGGGGTAGATGATCTCACAGTAGTGAAGAAGACAGATGCAAGAAGGTGCATGGAGCCAGGTCACGTGTGCTCTTTAAAGCATACACAAACTATTTTATTTTTCCTGCAGTATCAACCAGGAAGCCATACAGGCAGGAAAATGAAGGAGTGACCTTACTAGTGACCTGGAAAAATGATCTTTGCATCACTTTTCTGAAGGGAATGGGAAAAGACGTGTTATGGCCAAAGAAGTGTCCTTATATTTCTGGCTAGTAGGAATGTTCTGGATTATTAGGAAATGTTACACACAACAATAAAAAAAATACAGAATTGGCAACAGATGAACAGTAATCCAAGTTGCAAAATGACACTTTGACAAACATTGTTCCAGTGAATAATCCTGAGAAACGGATAAGCAATCATTTCTTAAACTTATTGAGGGGGAGGGGAAAGGAATTCTGACATTAAGGAAAAGGACAAAATTAATGAGGAAACTTCCTGAATATAGATGACAGAAATCCAGATGCTATTCTCAGCTGACTTAAACAGACTTGCTCTAATTTAGCATGGTTATAATTAAGAATAAAATGCAGTCCGGTAAAGCCACATGGGTTTTAAGCAGTCCCAGAGCTTAGGATAAATGAATTATTGCCTTCCAGCTGTAATTGGTTCTACTGCAGGATCAATAATGTTCTAGAAAAGCAAACTTAAAGTGCAATAATAAGTATTAAATACTTATTTCTGCTCCAGTAATATGTGTATCTCTAAAAAATCTCTAAACATGAAGATAGAAAAAGAAATATGTCAAAGATTTGGCACCAATGAGAACTAGATAACTGATTTTATTATAATAGCTATTAACTTCTCATGCTTCGGAATTGTTAGTGAAGGGAGGCTCATAAATCTTAAAGAGTCCACTTGGACCCTTTTAATGTACAAACAATGAGACCAGTTCAGAGAAGCATTGCTTGATAAGGACCTCACACAAAACAATTAAGTATAATGATTTAAAAACCACTCATCATCCCCAAATTCTGGGTATTTTTGGAAAACAGCATTTCCAAGACTTTCTGGTTCAATGATAAAAGGCAAAAAAACCAAAAAACCAAATGTTGTCAGAGAGGCAAAGTATTATGAGGATTTCCTGATGAAAGATATGAGCCTTAATGTAATTGTCAGTCACAAAATTCTAAATGAAATAAGCATTTTCCTCTCAAAAAAATAATTTTTTACAAACTAAGCAAGAATGGGCATCCAATGTGCATTCTATGTACAGCCAAAGAACAACCACTGAAAGAACTTTTAAAATAAGTATTGTGGGTGATTTCACAGTGCTGGAGGACATGAACAGAGGAAAAAAGTCTTCTGAAAATCTCAGAAAAATGTTTGGTAGGCAGAGTTTATACAGATCCAACAAATCCTTCCCCAGGAAAATACATGCCTTCAATGACATTAGTGGAAATTAAGGATTTACTATAATTCTTTAGATCTCAACACTGCAATATAGTCCATGTGCAGAGCTCAAATGTGATGACATTGAGTGTGTGATTTGGAGAATCACACCCACAACTCCACAGGTCTCCCGGAAAATTTTCCTACTCACACAAAAATGATTTCAAGAATGAGTGATGCCACTCAACAGTCAAGCAAAAAAAGCAGATTTTATTTTCCTGCTATCATTTTACTTGAAATGATTCAGCCCTGCTGAAAGCAATGAGTATGAATCAGACATATTTATGAGGTAAGGACCCTACAGTGTCTGGAGTCATTAAGATCTTTCATTTTTCTTTTTCAAATCAAAGTATCTGTCATTCTCCCTTGAAGCTCCTGCTGCTTCATGGAGCGCCCACTAGTCTCAGAGAAAAGGTTCTTTTCATAAAAAGCAATAAAAATTTGTTATTTAATATCTGAGGTGACTATTTCTGACAGGATAAAATCTTGTTTAGAGCTCTGATTTCTTTCAGGCATCTGCAATTTTTTCTTGACAGAAAAGAGAAGCATTAAGACTTACTTTTGAGAGCATGTTTGCATGAAACACATATCTTAAAATTGATTGGAGCCTGAACTAGCTCGCAGCATCTGACTGAGAAGAGACTTTGTAATAGTCTGAGGAGTTTCCTCTGAGGTCAGAAAATATTTTTTAAATCAACATATTCCTTCACAGATTCTCATATGGAAAAAAATCTTACCAAAGACTGTTTACAGTTCTTTAAAATAGTGTAATATATTAATGTTGACTATTAAAACTTTCTCTAAGGCAAGGGAGAGGGGTCTGAAAAGTAGGCTTGTTCTGCTATGTGCCTCAACCTTTGCTATGGGCATAAATGGAAGTGGCAGAACGTGATGTGTTGCTTGAGTTTGTGAATATATGCTTTCTCCTAAGGTGAAAACATGCAGAAGCCCTGAGATCAAGGAGAAAAGATTCACAGGCCTATAACAGACACTCCTCATTATAAGAAGTTGAGAGATACATTTGGCTTTAGCAAATTGGAAGATAAATGTTTTGTGCCAGTGTCCCCCCCAAGTAAGATGAAGCACCTCTTTTCTTTGCCAGGAGGCCGCTGTGGAAATCAGGTGGATAACAAAGCTCAAGATAAGTTTTTGTCCACCAGAGAGAAGTCTGATGGACCAAAAAGTCAGACTTAATAGCCCAAAGTCTGCTGCTGCATCACAGAATAACTTAGCGTACAAGATTTCACAAGCAGCAAGTGTGCACAGCACTACGAAAGATGCACTGACTATCATCTAGTAAACATTTGACTTTTTTTTTTTTTGCCATTAAAGTTGCCTTGCTACAAGCCTTAGTGGAAACACTGTTGTCTCTTAAAATATACTGATTAAGCAGTTAAAGCAGTACAGTGACCCTAATACGGACACAGTTAGATCAGTATATCTTTTCCGCTTGGTACACAAGACTTATCTCTGCTGATACTGAGCAGTTTTATAGTACTTTTACTGCACCCAAATGGGCATGTCTGTATAACAGAAGTAAGAACTTTTCAGGGAAGAAGACTGGAATCAACATTAAACTGTCTCACTTCATGCCTGATAAGTAAAATAGGACATTGGAGTAAGCACTGTACTGCTGATTATCCACAGGGCTGAACTTCAGCGCACGTCTTGGTATGGTCTTGGTACAAACCAAATAAGGTCTTCTCCAAGCCATACCTGTGAAGAGTGTGACCTGCCAGGGCCGTTCTGTATGTCAAGATAAGACTGAACCAGGTTCGGTTCCTTCCTTCTCAGATAGTTTTCCCAAGCTACTCCAGAAGATTGTAGATCCTCAAAGCTCCCTTGGTACCTTCACATCACAGATCAGGATATGCAACACATGTCCTCAATTTCATGATATTTAAATATTGTTCTAGTGAGCTACAACATAGCCCTTATATTACTGTAGCCTTTTATATTATTTGAACCAAAAAATACACTTAGAATCAAATAATTATATGCTGGGTCCAGATGCACACCACATGGGGTGGGAGACCTATGGCCAAGCACTGTATAGATTGGACAGCAGCCAGGCAGTGCTCCTTGTCCTCGGGACACAAAAATATTCCCTCGCCCTGTTTTAGTTAACAGCATAGACATAACCTTACACTCACAGACAAGTATTCCAAGTGCCAGAGGGTGATTTAAACCCTCATCTATCCAGGATCTCCACAACAGGAGGAGACAGCCTGAGTGCACCTCCTCACACTCACCGTAATCGACATGAAATTATTCTACAGAAGGAGGTGTGAAACTAAAGTAGCTTTCCCAGTCTCTTACCAAGATGAAAAAATTGTTTTGGAGTCATGCTTTACATTCATTTAAGATATACAAAGCAAATCAGTATGTTTATTCTCCAGAGTTTATTTTGTGTCTGTCAAATATAATGCATTTTTAATATGCAATTAAATGCTTTGATAAAATATACATAAGTGTAGTATCACATCATTCAAAACTTTTTCACTGTGCAGTAAATTCCAACCTTATTTGAAATAGAAGTTGTGCTATTTGCAATGAAATCTTTAATGAAACTAACTAATTAAAATTGCTAAGCTGCATCTCCGTCCAATGAGAAACCATCCATGTGCAAAATGAACTGTTATGTGGCTGTTTTCTTTTTAAATTTTGCGTTAAAATTCAAGGGGAGGGAAAATGATATCACAGTAATGGAGATTGCATGGAAAAGCAACATGTTCCAACAGAAGTCAGAAGCTCAGTTTGGTCTGATGCATGAGCAGACAGACCAGCTGAGCTCTCCCTGTGCTTCTGAGGAATTCCCTGTTAGGATCAAGAAAAATTGTGGCCTTCTTATGGAAAAGAGAAAGTAATACTCCCCGGTCGCCAGGGGAACATGATGGAAGAGATGGGACTTTATGTCCATTTAATCCACTCAGGAGCAGCCTCTCTTGGGAAGGGAGTCTTCACACACTATTTTGGTGGTGTGCACCCTCAACATGTTGTTGAATCAGATAAGCAAAACTTTGAGTAACATGTTAGCAAAACAACAGTCAAGTCCTTATTCCGTTTTAGTAATCACAAAGATCCTGCACTTCCATAGCATCTGTTACAGGCACCCATTGCAGTGTACATTCTCCTTATTATGCCCCATTAATCCTCTTTTGTGAGGAATAAATTCAGGCACAGAGAGGGTTTAGCTTTAAACCATGCACCCCATCCACATCAGAAACACAAATAGGATCCAGAACTCAGGACTACTGGTTTATAAACTTGGGGAAGGGGGGGGGGGGAGTGAACTAAAGTGGAAAAAATATAGTTTCTTTTCAAATAATTAGCAGTCTCAAATTGATTGTTTGCAGATAATTAACTTTTTACATGAGGAATATTAGGAACGATAACTGATAACAGGCAAAACAGTCTCTCGGATTTGAGACACAGTGGACCAGTGATCGGCGCTGTTAAACATTGTTTATTGGGAGGGACTTTTGTTCCTCTTCCTCACATTCTCTGATTACAGCCTAGTTCTAATTATTTCAGAAATCACATTCTTAAGAATATTCAATTATTCACGACAAATATATTCAAAATACGAATACATATCCCTCCCTGAAATTATAAGTGATGTTCATTTATGTGTGGATAGAGAAAGAACAGTTCTGCTGGGTTAGGAAAAAAAGGAAATTAGTCCTACAATTTCCTATAATCTGAGAAAGAAAGGTAGAGTTTCCTTTGTTTTCTTGCCATGGCAATGATAACAGTTCTAGAAATGCCTCAAAGCCAGAAGTTGCCTCTAGGAGAAAGGAAGAAAAAAGATTCTACATAAGATTTTGAAACAAAGAATACAAGCTTGTTTTTACTGTTCCACTATCTTGTTCAATCGCTGTAAACAATTTTCCAAGACTGAATTCAAATATTACAAGTTCAGAGACAGTTAACATACGAGACAGGATTAATGAGATTCACCTAATTGGGTGAGATAACATACTGAATAGCTAGGTATTTTATGGTAGTGCTGATAAACAAGATCAATAGTACAGCCAGAAAAGTGGAAAACTAGTATCATCATCGTTTATCTGCCATGTAATGTAAGTACCTGTCAACATGTTATATCTTCAGAAGGGCAATATTAATCCATTCCCTACACCAAAATCCAGAAAATTCACTTCACTGTAAAACACAAATACTCTCTGTTTACTCACAGAAATGCTTTACTAAATCTTGATATCCAGAAGTGGCAGAAACTAATGCAGTTAAAATAAAGATATAAAGAGAACAGCAGTAAGGGTAAACATAAAGCACGATAATTAAAGAGTGTGAAGGGTAGAAAATTCAATGGATTGAAGAAAGCAAGCAATGTAGCAAGTAAAAAAATAAATAGTGGACCAAGGAAGAATAATAACAGTTTCTTGAAGAGAGTAAGCAATAGCCGGAGGAGGAAGAAACAGTTTATCCTCTTAAGAATGATAGTGGGAAATTGGAGCCAATGGATTAAAAAGAATAGCATTAGACATTAAATAAACACTTTGGGTTCCTTTAAGGAATGGAGGTATAGATTTACTTAAATCAGGGATCAAAATCAGAAGGATAATAGACAAGGAATAGACAAGGAATTAGAAAACACGGATAAGGCTGGAGCTGTTAAGTAGATCAGAAAAACTTAGACATGGAAGAGAAAACATTTGAATAATGCTCTGTACAGTAAAGTATGTAGAGGAAATAATAGAAAACTGTTTTGATAGCAGTTCCAGTAACTTGATAGCAGAGAGGTACTAGGATCTGGAAACTAAAACTGCATTTTATTGTGAGCAACACATGGAAGACCTCCGCTCAGTATGTGCCAGTCAACTGAACAAACAGCACGATCGCGGAGAACGGTATTACAGTATTTTAACACAATCATATAAAGTCAAGAGCATGCCTTCCACTGGCACATTTTATTCAGTAGATTTCACCTCAGCTCTGAAAGGATAATAGAGAAAGAGATGGGGCTCTAAGATGAGGGTGAGAATAATGAGAATCTGGGAAACAGTTTCATAAGAAGCCCAAAGGAAAAATGGGCTATTTAGAACACAAAATTTGACTGGGAAACTTAGTCCCTTAACACACAACGTAGCCAAAACATATTGTTGTCATATAAAGTGTCAAATACATTGATAATAACATGTGTACGACTAATCAAAATATATAGAAAGTCAAGATTTTGAGAGGAATCTAAATTTCCACTTTTCAGGATTTAAATCAATGTCTACTTATAGGGGCTAGAAAGAAATTTTCTAGTTGACAACTGTCTCTTTTGTTGTACCTTACTCTGAGTCACATGGCATATAAAGCATACTATATATTGAATATAGAAAGCTTATTAGTCTGATCTACTCTGCTCTGATCGGGTCTTGTCATTTCTTCAATCTGGTGTGTGCTCTGTCTATAATGTAACTTGGTATTTAACGAAAATCAAGGTCATTTATGAAACACAGGCCAGTATTCTTAATGTAACATTAAGTTTTTAAATATACTGTATGAAACTCAGTTCTGAAATGCACAGTATACAGAGTAGGCTTTATCTTATGAGTGAACTGCTATGCTAAAAAAAAATAATTCACTGAAGCGGCTTAAATTTCTGATATGCCTTGTAAAGACCAACAGCTAGAGTGTCATGTAACTATCAAAGCAGCCTGTAATTTAGAAGATACATCCTGCACAGAGTGACCATGAGGAAGCTTAAAGCATCCTTGTATCTCGTGAAAATACGTCCCCACAGGCTAGTTTTCCAAGAAACGCAATGCCACTGCCCTAACATGTGTTGTTAAAATTATGTTAAAGACCAAATCCCTATGTGGTGGAGCACTATTCTGACTAGCTGCTGCATTGACTGGCTCAATTCTATGGCCAGGTTCTTCATAGGTAACCCTATTCTCAGTTTGCATCTACTGCAACGCTTGTGACAAAAAGAAAAGAATTTCCTGTCCCAGCCCTTCAATTCTAGCTGGATCATTCACCAGCAGTTAACATTGATTAAGAACTGAGAAAGCTGATCTTGTGGCAGTCTTTAAAAGAGGCTGTAGCAATGTAGTTTCTGATAATCTGCATGCTTGTGTACCTTCATCTCCTGTGGTGTCAGCCCAGATCATCATCTTTCCACTGTTGTGTTGCTTTAGCTGCAGCTTTGTGCCACTTGTCAAAATGTAGCTGCATTACATATTTTGCTTTGTAACGCTGACTGTTTGATTTTGCACTTATTATCTCTCATTCATGCATGTCAGTAATACCTTGCATTCATATAGTTGCTGTCACAACCTGTTCACATTTTATCCAGTATCAGCACTTGTTTCACAGCTGCAGGGGTTGTCCTTGCTGGCAAAAGCTAAATACAGGGGAGATGAATGAAGCTATTCAACTTCTCAGATGCTCTTTTGCTGGAAGCCTTAGAATGAGTAGCATACATAGCCTGTCTACCAAACCCCAACCAATGAAAACAGCTGCAAAACGTACTGCACTAACTTTGACACATAGGCTGCAGGGATCATTATCAATCTGTTTTGTCACTGTTAAGGAAGTTTCTGCAATACCAGACTGTGCTGAATTGACCACATATTCTCCTGCCTTTCTCATCTGCCCTGACTCATGCAGTTCTTTAAATATTACCCTTGACTTCAACTTCAAGAGCAGCCACTACATGTAAGAGGAGCATGGAAGTTATTGTTGTTCGTAACCTTCATCTCCTGATCTAGGTTCTGTGGTCTTCTGATTACTTTTCCCTTACTTCTCTGGTGATGGTTTGACAGAAACAGTATAGATGTCTCTCTTACAAAATATTCTCTTTTGCTCTATGCATTCTCTATTGTACTCTCTTAGACAAACCACAGACTGCAGCGTTGCCTCAGTTGAGCTATAAAACAATGGCATAAAGTCACAGAATCATGGAATGGTTGCATTTGAAAGGGACCTCTGGAGGTCATCTGGTCCACCTTCCCTGCTTGAGCAGGGCCACTTAGGGCCAGTTGTCCAGGACCATGTCCACATGGCTTTTGAATATCTCCAAGGAAGGACACTCCACAGCCTCTCCAGGCAACCTGTGCCAGGGCTTGGCCACCCTCACAGTGAAAAATTGTGTCCTTGTGTTCAGTTACTTTCCCTGTTCTCTCAATATGGAAATGGGGAAGAAATGAAAGTATTAAATTGGACACCTCTGAATACAATGTCTTACAGATTTTTTTTTATTCTTCCATTTCCTTTCTCTGTCCTTTTCCCCTTTAATGATATACAAGTGTATCTTTAAAGTAAAATCCTCTGAATAGAAGAGTGATCACAACATTGCCAATAAATATTGAAACATATAATGACTGTTTCTGAAATTACTTATTTAATGGTTTGACTTGATTTATTTAAATTCAAGTAAAGCAGAGATTAAAGCTTGATATTAAAAAATGGACTCATTATTACAAAAGAGTCACATAATTTAGGTTTGTCAATTTAGATTTATAATTGGCAGACAAAGTTCAATACAAATAGACATAGCTTAATAGACAGAAGAAAGAAACCAGGAGGGAATGTTTCAAAGTAAAATGTTAATTTGGGAATTATTTGCGGTAAGATTGAAAAGAGAAAGAAGTCTTCTTTTATATAAAAGAAGAAAATCAGCAGTGTGGGCTGCTAGGAAAAAAAAAAAGAAACATAGATAAGATATTTTCTTGCTAGTAATTGAAGAATTGATTTGCATAAATTACAAAACTATCATAGTTTAACCAAACCTGATATAAAATGATTTTAAAAGCAGCTATCAGAATATTTGCTTACTATTGTCTTCCTGTATTCACTAGTTTTGCTTTAATAGGGAAATTAGAGGGCCAAGCTATGAAAAGACAGGCAGCATCTAGCAAAGTGGCATTAATGGACATTTATACACTTGATCACTGTTGATGTCACCAGTGGAAACCCTTTCTTCCCTTCAGATTTCCATAGGTTAATTATTTTTACTGTAAAATCTGTTTCCATTATAGATTTGTGTGGCTTTGATCTGCAGCCTTTGACTCTCATTATTTCTTTCCCTGAAAGATTAATGGCCCACCGAGTAACTGGGTTTTGGTGGGGTCTAATTTTTATAGTACTTATACACCATAAACAAGTCTCCTGTCAGGGTTTTTTAGGTGATGAACTACACAGTATACCACTTGCCCTCTGACAGGGCACTTTACTGGACCCCTAGTCCCATTTGTGAATTTTCCACATCCTTTTCAAACATCTTTGTTCCAAATACTTGACAGTGTACATCCTTCTACGTGCTTACCCAAACTACTTTTAAAAAAAATGTATCATTACTAACTGTGATTTTATGAGTCAGTAGTTAGCCTTCACCTAGAATTTGTACAAAATATTGGCTTGCAGATATTAAGATGACAAAGCCACATCTTGTGGACTTAAATCTAGAAGTGACCCTTAGGCCTAAGTGTGAAAGAAAAACTGAAGTACTCAGAAAATAATTTATATTTATAAAGCAAAAGAAGCCAAGTGGAGAATCTTCCCACATAGCTCTGGCAGAGCATATGAAAATGAGAAATATAAAGAAACAATGTTATCTCTCTAAAATGATATTTTCATCCCATCCAAGTTGCAAATAAACAACTCCACTGGGAAGTTTACTAAAAGAACAGTGATAGTAGTTTAACTGAAGTTTAGCACAATATGAAGTACTGCTTAAATCAGTTACAAGGAGAATAAAAATTTGAACTTAGAATCAATATCAGTTACTGTAAAGAGTGCAACAAAAATATCCATGTAGGTAAGAAGGCATCGGTCCTTCAAATCACCGGGCTATAATAACAAAAAATGACAAGAGGAGTAGAAGACTGTAAATCTGGAGGGAGCACCAGGTCTTAAGGTTAAGTGATTTTTGCAGCTTCCAAAAATTCTTCTGCTCGTAAGCCCAGTAATTGACTTATCCATTTATATCACTAACAGTTCGCTATCTTGATGAGACAAGTGCCTGTTTCTGTACAGGCTTTCTAAGCTTTCTTTTCTCCCCTCAATCTGTACTTTGTTGTATACATCTGTATTGGGAAAATGTTTGGACTCTAGACACTTAGGATCGTTTTCATTGTGGTAATCATAGAATCATAGAATGGTTTGGGTTGGAAGGGACCTCAAAGATCATCTAGTTCCAATCCCCCTGGCATGGGCAGGGATACCCTCCACTACGCCAGGTTGCTCAAAGCCTCATCTAACCTGGCCTTGAACACTTCCAGGGATGGAGCATCCACAATTTCTCTAGGCAACCTGTTCAATAAAAAATATAATGCATTTTTCTGCAGTACCTAAGTTAAGGGCTTAGTCACAATGTGAAATCATTAAAGAGAGATGGCGCCTCTAGGAGACACGTCTAAGATTTGATTTTTCTTCTGGAGATGTGTTTTAGAGCATTGACTACAATGTCTCACCTTTAAATGTAGGAACCAGTTAAGTTCCTGAAGATTTTCAGCAAAAACTCGTATTAAGACTTGAGTGTTCATGGTAACTTCTTTTCTTTGCTGTATTTATGTGCAAGAAAAGAGGATGTAGGTCAAGGTTTTTTTGCAGGTAACACAGACTTCATCATGGCAACTACAGTCACTGTTGCAAACATTTAGCTGCCTATCTTGATATTGCTAACTTTCCTATTCCTAACTTGGCTTGATTAAGTTCATTATTGTTAGAATACGTTCCTTATAGTAAAGTTTACACTGATTGGTAACACATTTATCAGAAATTCTAGTTTCATTGTCTTTGGCTACAATTTTAATCAATACATATTTAAGTTTTATACTTCGTGCTGCATCCATGTTCTGTTGAACGTTAATTTATGGAAAAGATTTTACAGAAGACAAGCATGAAATTGAAAAGTGTAAAATGAGCAAAGATTGATACTTCATCACTTTAAATAATACTGTAGATCTCCAATTATCCAATAGGATAGAAATAATAAAGGCTATATATAATGCCATAATAGATTTTACACAGATAAGGCAACATTCTACCTCAAAGAATAAATCATTTCAGTTCTTTCTGGCCACTAAAACAAGTCTTGTGTTAATCTAGTGAGGTTTATCACAAACCAAAATAGTATGAATGGTATATGTTACTTGTTTCATTAAAATCTGATTATATTATAATGTAGAAATCTAATTTCTGTAAGCACCTCATTATTCCTTATTTCATCTGCCAAGTGCAAGTGCGATTTTATTGTGAGAGTGAATTAAGCCAAGGCATAATAACCAGATTGATATCGTGAGCAAAAGTCACACTATGATGAAAGTTTCATTCTTAAGAAATACACAGATGGCTGTGTTAAATGATCCACGATAAGTGTACATTTTTCTGTTGGTCACATGGTTCTATTACAAATAAAAACAATTTAGATAAAATTATGAACCTGATCTATTTCCTCAACAACAATTTTACACTGAAGTAACGCTGATGACTTTATGAGATTCTTTACCAGTTGACATCTAAGCAGATAAAATAAGAATATGGCTGCTCTGTGAGCAATTCAGTACACTTAAAACTTGCTCTGGAATTAAAAATATGTTTTTTATTATCAGTAATATTTTTCCTTTGATTACAAGGCTCAAATCCTTTTATCCAAATAGCCGTTCTCACTGAAACCGGTATATTCTCACCACTGCTGGTCCTCAAACTGCCAAGAATTCCAAGAAAAAGGGAATTAAAATTGCTATACAACTAGAGCACAATATTAATTAATATCTTTCATGATAATGCCTATTTTTGATAACTAAGAAGTAAAAAGATGCTTTCAAATGAAAGAGCTACTAATATTCAATAGTTTTTCCCAGCTCCATGATTAGTGGTGATTCTATGTTTCGTGACATAATTTGTGCACTGCTGTGCCTCTCTTAAGACTTCTACCTCATTTGGATCATAAGGGCCATATCTAGGAAGGTAAATGTTTTCACCTACGGATGATTAGCTCAGACTACTTGATGTAATCATTTATCCTCAGCTCTTCTTTTCTCCTTCTGTCTGGAGACTGACCATTTCAAAAAACTAGTCAGCTATAAAGAAGCAGAGTTACTTGCATGCACTGTTGAAGCATATCTTTCTCTCATATGGTCATTTTATGCAGCCAGGAGATATATATGAAGGCAAAACTCTCTGGTTTTTAAATATTTTTAACTATGCATTGCGCTCTACCACATCTTCAGAGAAATGGTTTTGGAATATGGATTACTTGGACCAACAACCAAAAACCACCTGCTACAAGGAATGTCTTTTTATGTCAAATAATCAGTGATTCATTTTAAGATGTATCATACATCTCACAGGTCCAAAGGCTACAGACATGAAAACAACATTTTTAATATTTTGCTTCCAAAGATAATTCATTCTCTTTGTCTTAAGCTTCCTCCGAGAGCATGAGCTTCTTACAAATTGGAGGGCCTCTAAAAACATAAAGTAATAGAACTGTTTGATCTTGTCAGATACTTAAAATATTAATCAAGAATAAACCTTTAGTAAAGCGTGGACGTTGGAAAGGGAGAGGGGAGAAGCAGGGAGTTGAAGATTCTCAGCTGACAGGCATGGATACTGCTTCATGGATATGGCTTAAGCAGAAATTATTCCAGGTGAAACTTTGTCTTAATTTTGTTGTGAAATACAATGTAATAACAGAGAATGGGCATGTACAATCAAAGCTTTACTTGTAACAAACTTAAAAGCAGAGGCAGAAGAGTCCCTGGTTATAATCTTCTTACAATGCTGGTATGTCTTATCAAACTGGTTAAACTGAAATCCTCAGCTCTTAGGAGAAACCATAAAATGCTCCAGTCAATAGTCGCAAAAACTCAATCCAATAAAACATCTTTTAATCCTATGATTTTGTTATGGCTACCTTTGGTCTTTATCTGGACTAAAATTTCTTCGAGTCCTAGAGTATAAGAGAGTTTTCTGATGCTGAATTCAGTCAGCAATTAGATTCAGCATATATGACAATGCATTTATATGTGTGTATACCTATTCAGACTTACATAAAATTAATACCAATATATAAAAAACATACAAATGTACTAAAAATACATATAATATTTTAACATGTCTTTTATCTTGCAGTGCAGGTTCTTCTATCAACTGTCTGCCAATATCTCCTTCAACTGTATAAATATTTTTCTATCAGTGCTTTTCCCATTGTGTCAGTCTCTGGTATGTGAACCGTTTCTTTACTTTCTAGTCAGCAATTGTAGTATTTTGTGCATCTCCTCTTGTGTAAATGTTCTGGGAATAACCATGAAAGGAAGAAAGGTTCAAGGTGGCTAGAATGCAAAATCTGGAAAAGTAATTCCACCATTGTTACCATCTCCACTCTCTCTTACCTAGTATTATCTCACGTCCTTATGGTCCCAGAGCATTTCACATTAGAGGAATCATTACCATTATAATCTTCACTGGAGAGTAGAAAAATGTGGACTGCATAACAGCAATTGCTTAGTGCTACCAATTGCCTAAACAGGATGAATCTTGAAGGAAATTTGAGGTAGAGGGAAAAAAACCCACAGTGTGCACAATATCCCTCTGAACAGAATAATGGGCTAATCATCCAGGGACACAGACTCTACAAGGGGACTTGTAGCCCTGACACAGTGCTACAAGGAGAGCAAGCAAAAGACGCAGGTTATGGTGCAGTAGGGACTTTTGATGAGTTTTGATTTGCTTTGAAGTAGCAGGCCATGAACATTCTGCTACTTTTGGATTATTCTTCTTTCAGTAAGAACTGCCTGAAATTACTGCCAGTTTACATGTCTGTGGTATCTAATAAATACAGGTAGAAACTGTGCATATCATATATAAATATGCGAATCACCTCAGTTGTGTTGACTACCTAATCACCCTGGTGCTGGAAACCTTAAAGGCTGGGGCAGGGTGTTACAACAAGGTACACAGGAGGGCTGCTGCTCTCACTGCGGGAGCCAGGCACACGGGGCACCCACCGAGGAGCCACTGTTTCTGCTCTGGGTGCTTTTACCTCGTGTAAACATCAGAGACGAGGTGAAGGTTGCAACCACTACCTCCACAACATGGACCATTATTGTCTATCTTACCTGTAAATTATTGTCCAAAGTAACCCCGTTTCATTGAGGGGAGAACCTCCAACTCTCTGCTCTTTTTTAAAAGAGCAGTGGATTTAGGGGTTAAGAGAAAATTTCAAAACTGCATAAGGGTTTCGGCTATTAAATTTTTTGTGGCAAGCTACAGACATTCCTTATTTCATTTTAATTTAGCCTGTTTTATGATGGGATAAAATAACTTCAAGACAATAATAAAAAAAGAGAGACTGCATCAATCTATGTATCCCTCCCTGCTAAAAGAAAATTAACTTGAAGCTAGTCAGCCTGATCTTCAACTGCTATAAAATCTCCTGTAAAATCACTACTGAAGACTTACATTTATGCATTCAGGCACATTTTGTGTTTTTTTTTTTAAATAAAACTTTTAGGATGGCATGGCTGTTCCATCCATGCCCCATCATGCCATTAGCAAGGCCTGAATGGCATGTCCTAATCAGTGGCACTTTATTCTGTTGAAGCATTGCTCTTTAACCAGTAGATGCTGAGCTCTCATAACATTTGGTTAAATATTTATCCTGCAAGCTACACTTTGCTCTAGGTCATTAACTATAGTGTAAATCCTGCTGTGATCTTTCCATCTTTCCCATGAGAATGACCTTACTTGAGTTGATTGATTGCATGTTTTACTTTATTGGAAGTAACTCTTTCTTATCGATGTCAGGAAACTAATTTCTTTAGTTATTTCTTTATCAGTGTCATTCTTTTCTTGTATAACCATCACTAACTACAGTAAAAGCTCCTCATATTGCTTATTATTAACTCCAAGCTTGGTGATCTTGATTGTCTCTCCAATTTAATGAAAATTATATTGGGTTCTATTTGACTGATGTTTTGCAGCTTTCTGTGAAACATTGTTTTGGATAATTTGCTTGGGATTAGTTTCATGTTTTTTGTTAGTCATCTTTTCTCTATTAGTTCGTTGTACATAGGATTTACATTGTAAGTAAGTGTACAAAGATTTGTACAATGTCTACCAATTTAAATCAGATTATTTAAATTACATATCTCAGTTTCCTTCTCTCCTCAAACATGGGATGTTCTTCCTACAATTACCTAAAATTATAATTCTTTTTCTTCATGAAAAATTTCAACCGTACTCTTTGGAAATTAAAAGATTTCTTCAGTTATATCTTGAGAAACATACACAGAGTCTTCCTAAAAAGAATCTTAAGTTTGCATAAAACTCAGTAAATTTGCTGTAGATCCAATGTTTTTTAGTAACAGATACATTTTTGCTAACAATGGATTTTCTTTAGTTCTAGAGTCTGAAGATGCTGAATGTAACTATTCTTTTCCCAGGTAGATATGCAGATTTTCTCTCATTCCTTTCCAACAAAACCCTCGCATTTTCTTCATTGTGGAATAAAAGTCAAAGTTCTTTTACTTTGTGTTTTCTGTGTGACAATCTAGTTCATTTCTGATGCTCACTCATTTGGCTGTAAATTGCTTTTACTTGATTGCCTAGCAGCCTGGCAAACATTGTTTCATTACTGAAGAGCAAGTTCATCAAAGATTTCAAATAGCATTTCCTCTTCTTCTCTTTGTGTAGGCAGATGGCCATCTACAAATAGTTCGTGTTTGCAAGGGCAGTGACCGTTCTGCACTAAATATTTACATCCTCAAGAGCATAAGAATGGCCATAATCAAAGGTCCTTCTGACCTCATACTCGGTCTCCAACAGTGGTCGATGTCAGAGGCTAAATCAAGCAACTACATAGTGATCCTTCCCTGATATGTTTCCCCAGGCTCCAGAAGTATATCAACATCGGTCCTTTATGAGCCAGAAATTTTACCTCCATGGCCAAAGGTATTCTAAGGATTTGTATTCCTCTATCTTACCTCTTTGCTTTTTCATCTTGTGCAAAGTTCCATTGCATCCTGAGGATAAGTTCACCTATTCACTATAGGAAAAAGGCATCTGAGGGATGTCTTTGCAAAGACCCATCAGCAGCAATTGAGGAGACATTGCACAGCCCTGGTTTGTTCAGTTTTGGGGTTTTTTCCTTTTATTTTTCTTTTTTTTTTTTTTTTTATATATATATATATATACTAGGTGCAATTAAATAAATAAAAGGAATCATTTTCAAGCACCCTTATTTTCAAATGCTAAGCCTTTTTCAATAGTGAAAGTCCTTTACCTTTCAGCCACAATTGACCTACCTGTTAATTTTGGCTTAGGTAGAGATGGAGCATAGACGCCATATCCTTTAAAGTCTGGGACAGCATTGTGTGTTTTCCTTCATTTCTGCTGAAAATACCATTCTGTCATTCTTTGCCGAGCTCTTTTGGAGCTAGCCAGCAATAACAAACTAGAACCTCTGCAAGTTCTGTTTATTTATTTGACCCATTTCGTTGCATCTGGATGAGGTTATTTAGTGCCTAATTCATCACAGCACTCTTAGAAAGCGGAGGTTGTCAGATGAGCTGGTAACTCCTGCTTCCAAAATTCTGTGGCCTTTTCATGTATGAAGGCCTTTTCACAGGAAGGAGTCAGTATCTTAAAGCTTTATTTTTAAATGTTTGCCTGCTTGCTTTCTGATAGCCTTACTCTGACAGCGTGTTCAGACTCTCGTATGTAGAGCGTATGGGAAGTAGCACATCGACCATCAGTTTCATGGCAATCTATTTGAAGTTGAAACTAACATTTTTGATGCAATCAAAACTAGCTAGGTCTTCTATTACAAACAGTATTAATTTTATAGCTCCTTCTTTCTTTGTTTATCTAATAGCTCCCAAGTAACACTGTGTTTTAAAGATGGCTTCATTATATATAACTGCTCAACCAACAGTTTCTGAAAAGACGTTTTTGACAGTAATTTGTTTCTTCCCCTTTCTCAGTATTCCTGGTATGTGAGTAGTTTCTAGTCATGTGATAAGCTTAGCTCTGTGAGTGGATGGCTGAATTTTTAACTAGCCTATAATGGTAATTCATTTCCGATGTGACATTCTGAGCAAATAATAGCAACCTTCTAAAGTGAATGAAACTTCCGGAATCTGCAAACAGACGCACTGGTAGATAAAGCATGTCTGTTTTCTGATCCCCAAAATTGCTAATAGTCAGACTCATGCCTTTTATACACAATTTCATTTAATATTATTATTCATGTCTCAGTATAAAAACCAAGAATCTACCTTTAAATATATCTGTCATTCAGATTACATCTTCTTTTCCTTCAAAGACATGTGAAAGAGGGGAGATTTTGATTAGATATAAGGAAGAGTTTTTTTTACAATGAGGATGGTGAAACACTGGAACAGGTTGCCAAGAGAAGTTGTGGATGCCCCGTCCCTGGAAGTGTTCAAGGCTAGGTTGGATGAAGCTTTAAGCAACCTGGTGTAGTGGAAGGTGTCTCTGCCCATGGCAGGGGGGTTGGAACTAGATGATCTTTAAGGTTCCTTCCAACCCAAACCATTCTGTGATTCTATATTTTTTATCTTTTCTGTATCTTTTTTTATATGCTGTTTGTATTCTTGAGGCAATCTCTTCCAGCATCTGCAGAGCTTTGTAGCGAGAGTCAGAGATCTAGCTTTTGTTGCTGGTTGTGTCTGTGATTTTTTAGAACATCAAATGCCCCTAGATCTTTTTTCTTCTCCTTTCCTCCACCCATTCTTGTCTTTGCCAGCTCATACAGTAAGTTCCCTGAGACCAGTGGGTTCCTTTCTGTAACAAAGATACTGACATGGACCTTGATGGAGTGAGATGTTTCTCCTGATTTTCCCATCTCCTGCCAATGCTTAATGAAGGGTAAATACTTGTAGTTCAGATTAAAGGAACTACTTACTGAACAAAATTGTATTTTTATTTACAGTGAGAATAATACCCCAGATAAGTCCACAATGCAAGACATACTCAAGCTGAATTTGTCCTGAAAACATGTGTGTTCAGCATGTAAGACTATTATTTAAAAATGATGGGTTTTCAGCAAAAGTGGCCAGAGATCAAGATTTGGACCTCACTGTGCTAGGCATTGTAGTTTTGTCATTGGTTTAAGAAGGAGCAAGGTGAAGTCTTCAGCCTAGATAATCCTGAGGCAGATGAAAGAAGACCTTTTCAAGACAGTTTTTGCAAGCTTTGAAGAAACAAAATACTAATAAATAGGAGAGAATTGGTTTATTTGTATATTCTTCTAGAAGGAGCTGGGTTGTAACTTGAATTTTCCATTACTGACACATATTTCAATTACCAGAAGTTAGTTATACAGTGAGAAACAATGAAGAAGGGACAAGAAAAAGTAATGATCTTCTTTTCCAAAGAAACATAAATAGCAGCATTATTGGTTTTGCATCCAGTTTTAGTTTTCTTGAATTTCTAGCAATAAATAATTTAATTCTATAAAGCTATCATTAGAGTAACTGACACTATAAATCACTACTTTTACAATGGACATCTAAGCAAGCTGGTTTTACAGCTTCAATATTTTGAATTAACTGAATAAAAGTTAAAAGCGTTTCCCCTAGAGATTTACAATAGAATTGGGTTTGGCCTTTGTAAACAAAATCAGATATTGTCATAAAAAAATGTACTTCCAGCTGCTTTGTAGAAATTACCACACACATGAATCTCAGAGGATTTCTCTTAAAATGTGAACTTGTGGCCTTCCTAGCAGAGAAAGAATGAGACGAAGGGAATCAAGCCAGCGGTGCTTGCCTTTTCCCAGGCATCACAAAAAACAGGCGAGTAAAGAAAAGAGAGATGAATGACTAGCAAAACAAAGGTGTATGTTGCCTTATTACCTTTACAACAGCTTGTCACCATTTCCTTAGTGAAAGCAGCTGTAATAAGTTATGCATATTTTTAATAGCAACATACACCACAGAATTCAGTATGTACAGGGCCATAATGTTCACATCCAGAAGACTTTGATTTTAAGAATAAACAATTGTGCTCATTACACATTCAGAGCAGTGGACAAACATGAGCTAATTAATCCTCCCTACTCTTGAGGTAACTGGGAGCAGGTATGACATTTATTCCCAGTTTAAAGAGGGAAAAGCTGAGACAGAAAAGGAAGCGACTCAGCATGAAAATAATCTAAGAGTCGACAGATTCTTATCTTGCACAACCAGACTCCCTTCCTCTATGCCCTTTTGCCAAAATGCACTTATTCCTCCATCTTTGTAGGCTTGTTTATGTGGGATAGTACAACGAATGCAGGGAGAATCTGGACTCCAGAGGGTCTGAACCAGGGTTGTTTTCCACATTCAGGATGGAGACACCTGTCAATAGACTCCCTGATGTTCACTGGAGCCTAAGGCAGTTCTGTGTCACCAACTTCAAAAGGATCACGATCACAACAAAGTTGCAGTATCTTAGGATATCCACAAAGTTAAACATAATAGTTTGCCATTTTCCTCCTCTATGTATCTTTTCTCTCCTGTGAGAACATATGAGTAATACCTCCTGCTGATAACAAGCATACTGTAGCTGGAAGAGACATTTCTTAGAAAAACAGGCAGAGGATAAAAGCCCCAAGAACAGTAGGTATCCCCATTAAAGAAGAATTTCTCCTATGCTGGGCAGATCCCCGAAGGATCTCCTTTGCTTCCTTTATTTGTTGTGAAAACATATCATAGATTCATAGATTTCTAGGTTGGAAAAGACCTTAGAGATCATCGAGTCCAACCGTCCCTAATCCCCCATTAAACCATATCCTTAAGTAGTTCATCCACCCTTTTCTTAAACACATTCAGGGATGGGGACTCAACCACCTCCCTGTGCAGCCTATTCCAGTGGCTGACAACCCTTTCAGAGAAGAAATACTTTCTAACATCCAACCTGTACCTCCTCTGACTAAGCTTATACCCATTTCCTCTTGTTCTATCACCCATCACTAATGTAAAGAGCCCTTCCTCCACCTCCCCGCCATCCCTTCTCAAGTATTTGTAGGCCGTAATCAGGTCTCCCCTCAGCCTCCTCTTCTCCAGGCTAAATCATAACATAGAAGTCCTTCATGCAAAATCACACTGTATATATAGCATTCTTGTGTTATAATTGCATAATCTTGTCAAGATTATAATCAAGATTTAATATATAATTAAGATTCTTTGAGAGGCTCCTCCTCAACACACCCACCATTCTGAGTTCAGAGTCAAAACTTTACATTCTAGTCACACGTGCATCAAGTTAAGTTAATTTACTGTTCGAACTGGGAAATAAGTTATAATATTGACTTGATTGGTATTTTGTAAACATTGAAGTTGGATAGTCTCAATCAGTTATTACTCATATGGAAGAAACTTCTCCAAGATATCAATATTATGGAATTTCCTAATAATTTTGAAAAACTTTCAGGTTTTTCTATCTGGAAATATGCTCTTCTATGAAAAGTTAAGCCTGAAAGCCTTCTCTTGGGGATGGACTTTGGCAGCAGACCAGTGCCCTTTGACTCCAGGAAAAGCCTAGCTGAGAAAGTTGGCAAGATAGCATCCTTATTTTGTATTTCCTAAGGCCTTTTCTTTTTGTAGAAAGTATTGAATTATTCACACTATGCCAATAAAGTTCATTTGAGTCATCTGAGCAAGCTCCTGAGTTTATTAATAAATCATTTCATAAAGGAGTGAATTTGGTCAAGTTGTCTCTACATTAAACTGGCCAGCAATATAGTGATAATCAGATAAACAGCTGAGATGAATTACAAGACAGGGAATGCAGGCAGAATTGTGCTGGGAAATGAGACTGCCAGTATTCCAGCCTGAAAGATCCTGGGGAAATTCAGCTGGCAAAACATGGAGAAAGCCTGAAGAGGTGAAAGTGTGCTCGCTTTGAGGAGGAAAAAAGTGGTTCTGTGCAGTGGAGTCAGGATACAGCCGAGATAGGGTATTCTGACAGGGGCTTCATTGACATTCTCTGACATAAAGCTCCCACAGCATCTGCAGCCATCTATGCCAGAGTGGGCATTGCAGAGGGCACTGATCTGAAACAGAAATAGATGCAGTCTATTTTAAACTGATGTTCTACAAATATGTCCACTCTTTTCCCTCTGTGAAGTAGGTAGTTGTTTCCCGTTTACTGCAATACTGAGAAAATAGCATCAATCTTCCCTTTGTGCAGCCCTCCTTCATTTATAATTGCATTCAATTCACATTTTGAATCAAAATTAAGAAAAACAGCTACTTCTTCAGATCATCCAAATTTTCCATCATTCAATGCATATAGTTCTTGATAATTTCCCAGCTGAAGCTGTATTTTTCTCTTAAATATTCAGGTTAGATGGTATGCCCAAGGAGTTTCTTAGGCATAGCTTAGGACGTTCCTATCTGAAAGACTGAATCTCTTGGTAGATCATATTGCTGTAGAAGGAAAACAATGGAGCTCCTTGGTTTAAGAATGAGATTCTAGCTATGTAAATGCCTCATGTATCAATTCAAGAACACTTTGCATACTCCACCTACTACTTAATGCATAATAGCTTGAATTGGGTAACCTCCCAATTGATTCTCCCAAATTTGGGGTGAGTAGTGAAAGCGGGCACAGAAAACAGAGAAGAGACATCTATTTTTCTCTTGATGTTTGAATTTTTAGTGGGAGGTGGAAGAGTAAAAGATAAAATCTCAGACGGAATTGTTGCATTCTTTGGGAAGGAATTTCATAGCCTTATTTTTCTGTTCCTTGCTTTAGCAAATTGACCCTTGCAGCTGACAGTCTCATCATGCCTGCAGAACATAGCTGTGGAGAGATGTTATGATCTCCTGACAATAAATGAATTTTTAGAAATCTTGGCCAAGTGCCAGAAGATCACTATCTTGGAGCAAATGCAATGTTCCCTGGGGAAGTAGTATAAAAAGTCTTGGACAGACAGCACTGAATTTGCCTTTGAGTAAGAAAGGCATCAGTCATTCTGCTGAGGTTTTCTTCTTTACCAAACAGAAGTGCAAGAAAATATTCTCAGTGTGAAGAAAAATTCTCATAAAAAGGGAGTCTGTGTCTTTGATAACTGCTGAGAACACACCACTCACGCATTGGAAAGTCATGCATCGATCCCACAGAATTTTCAAAATTATTCTTTCTGAATCGTATCAATTGTACTTAGGCTCAGGAATGGATACCAGGTGTTCAATCAGGCAGAAGAAAAATGGAATAGCTACTAAGATTGTCCACCAAAAATTACTAAGCAAGACTAGGACACACTTTGGCAAATCATTTTCTTCACTCATCTGTTACATTGGTAAGAAGAAAGACAAAGTGTTCTTAATTTGCTTCTAATACTCTGACAGATGGAAACCTGACATACATAGGATGAGACGTATTTATTGGTGATGTTTGTGATGCATTATCCCAATTGTTGATTCTGTAGTAAGTGTGATATGGTTTGAAGATGATGTTCAGCCCACTTTTTGTTTGTATATTTTCTTAAATATATCCAAGATAATGAATGCCTTTTCACACCCTTGTGTTGCTGCAAAGTGCTTTGAAGTACTGATACAAAAAGCATTAATAAATTAATAAATTCAACATTCTGTACTGCGGATCTTGTGGACTAAATATTAAGATTTAGGTGACAGGATGGATTCACAACAACTTGTGGCAATTTAGATTCTTGTTACTACCCAGTTTCTGCATTAAAATTATTGCCAAATTATCTTCATCATGTTGGACTTAATATGAAATTTAATGCACAGAGCATCATCAACTCTTTCCTTTAATACGTGGCAAGCAATCGACATTTTGACTGACAGAATTCATTTCTCTTTTCACTCTTCAGTGTTGACTGTTGCCAGCATTCACTGCTACCTATGTATCAGTGTAACTGGCCTTGGGTTGAGACTTGTACAATGCATCGCTATGCAACTATTTCCAACGAGGTATAAAGAATCTCTTTGAAATGGCAAGAGGAAAATTCTGTAAGAGGCCTGAAAATAGTAATAAAAATTAGAAGCCAACAAGGACAGCAAAACCACAGTCCTTAAGCAGAGCAGTGCTGTCCCTATCATTTAAGTGAGGAAAATAACTCAATAGACAAGAAGAAGCATATAGTGAATCACCACAGTCACATTCTGCAGTGCCTCAGTTCACAGGTTCCCAAGATATGATTTATAATATTTTGGAAACATCAAATACTATCTCTCCAACAGCTTGCTTACCTTATGTGATCAAAGTCTTGAAGACTGGCTGCAGCCCTTGCTTTGCAGATCTTTGAGACTTTGCATTTTGTTCAGCACATGTCTCAGCATTGACCTACACTGGGAACTACAATATGAAACCATTTGTTCTCCAGGTTGACCACTTTTGTAGTTCAGATACATGAGAGAAGCCTCTACTGTGAGTCCAGAACAAAGCATGAATTTACGTCTGAAATGTGCTTTAACTGTCCTGCCACTCCAGATTCTCCAGTTCCACAGTCTAGTATTAAAATATATCTTTATTATATCCTTTAAGCATCTATCAAGTGCTAAAATATATACGTTCTACATGGAGAATTTCAAAGGTTTCTGGATTCTCGAAATCATGTTGTATAGAAAACATAGGTCTTTTCCTCAATAAATATGTGAATAATATGTATGCTTAATATTTAATTAATTAAAATATATTTTGGTAAAATGCTTTCTCTTTCTATCCAGCTCCCTGCTAAGCTAGCAGACACATCCCTAGTACCATTCCTCTTAAGGGTTATTACACTATTTGTAATTCTTCAGATTAAAAATGTATTACATCCTCAGATCTCCTCATTACAGCATAATTTTTACACAATCCACATTACTGTTAGGAGCTCAGTATGAGAAGTAGTTTCAAACTAGTGTTTGTGGGATTCACAGACTGATGCATTTATTTGCTCAAAGTAATTTGAAAAGGGTTTTGAGCATTACTTAAAATCTCTAAAAGTAAAAGCACAAAGCTTTCCTTTTGATTTGAATTTTTCTTTGTGAAACCGTATACATTATCCTTCACGTATACATCCGAACTGGATGAAAGATGAGAGAGTGTTCAAAGTCCTCAACCTTCCCTCTATCACAGTCAATGTCCCATCTGTTCCCCAGACTGATGTGTTTAAGCTTTATCACGGTGGACAGTTGCCTCCTTGCTGACATGTCACTGTTCGGAGAATGAGGTGATAAAAACTAGGTCCCAATGCTGTATGGAGGGAAGCTGTACTAACTTCTGTCCACTCACTACCACATAAGAGAGAACAGTAACATCCTCTCATCACCAGCATGAAGAGAAAGACACCCTGGTAAAAAGTTTTTTCCTCAGGGGGCGTCTTCCAGAAAGTTTCCCAAATTGAGCCACGCCTGTGCCAACTACAGAACCTGCTGAAATAATGAAATCCAAATCAGCTAACTAACTATTTTTCTCAGTAATCTCAAAGAGTTTTTTCTTTATTTGGCTTCTTTTTCTATTATTATTTAAACCGAAAACTGGGGGCACTCTGATCTCATGTATTGGAAAATGTAGTCATTTTGCAGGAGATATTTACAGGAAAGTCAAAGGTATTAAGACAATTTTAACGAGATGAAATGCAAGACAGACAACAGATCTTGGATAAAATACAGGCACAGCAGGGAACAACTTTCCCAAGGTCATATAACACATCAGCTGCAGGGTTGGGACTAGAACTCTGCTCTCCTGATAGCCTAATCTTACATTTCTCAATAGTAAAATTTGCAAATAAGATACCACACGCATAAAAATTCTGTTTATGCATGGTATTTCCTTAGTGAGCATGGGTAAATAAAAGATCAATTATTTAAGAGCTTGCTTAATAAGGAGAATATGTTTCAGTAATTACTGAGGCCAACTAGTGGGTTGAAGGTCTTATAAACTATACCATGTTTTCTCATTGTACTATGGAAGATGTTCTTGATTAGCTCTCTTGTGAGTTGTGTGCTATGCCTCTCCCATAACGAGTGGGGTGAATGCACACGGTACTAATTGACACATGGTTCTTACATGTCGTTTTTCAAAGTTGGATTCATTTTATTTCTGTCAATCAGAAAGATGCTATTTATCATGCGTATGTGAATCTTAGACGGTGTTGTTTCAGATGAAGATTTGCCACTTAAGTGGTGAACTTAGACAAACGATGTTTAGATTTCTGTGACAATAAAAACACATATTCTAAGGGAGATATTTATGATGATCAAGTGATTTTAATTTTTGTCCAATTTAGATTTCAGTGTTTATTCATTCAGCTATGATACACTTTGAAGAAACTTGTAAAAAGCAGAATTTCTGAAGTCATACAAACTTTCTGAGCATGCCTTATGTAGCAAAAGTTAGTGGAAAATACTTTGGTTTGCACTACGATAAAACAGGTAGCAATTTTGAATATAGGTAGTAGCAGAGTTTCCAAGATACTTCAGTGAAATAAAGTGGTGATCAGACATCAAGTCTCTTATTCCAGATAGAACTGACTCACAGGTGGGGAGTTTACAACCATGTGAAGGTTGAAGTTCATTACTCGCTGTTAAATTTGGGTCAACTGTTATTCCCTGTCAAGGGGTCTGAAAAAAGTCTTGGCGGGCTTATATCCAGTGTATTAAATTACCTCACTTTTTGCCAAGTTTCAATCTCCCGTATCACAAGACACCATATCACATAAGAAATGTCAACAAGAGAAATGACAGAAGAGCAGTGTAGGAGACCTGCAATAAACGGATGCAGTTCACATAACCTGAGTCTATCCCCTCTATCTTTAAAATAGAAGTCAGCGAAGCACAGGACATTTCCTGGGGATTAATGGTCAGAAGGGAGTGCTGACAGCGTGAGGCATAGCCAAAGGCCATTAGGTTACACTGGTCAGTCATTCTCCAGGAATGGCCCTTTGTGAAGGTAATACACATAGACATTAATGACTGAAAAGGAACAAAACTTACCCATTTACAAGGTATGGGCAGTAGCATCTCATTTTTTCATTCAGTTTTCCAAATTACATTGGAAGCTGCTGAGGCTTTGTTTTATTTCCTATTTCCTGCTCCCTTCCTCATTTTGTACTGCAAAACTTGTGCATAAGGGCACAAACATCTCCACAGTTCTAGGAATCGAGACGTCTTAGTGTTTTTCTCCTTACTGTCTTATCTCCTTCTGACAACTTCTGCCAAAAGCAACCTTTAGAAAATGTTAACATGCTGTGGGTAGCAAATTGCTAATTTTTTGCATGCTATTAGAGTGTCACACAGTTCTAACAAACTGGATGCTTTTTTATATCCCTATTCTCACAAAAAGTTTGTAACCAGCAGCAACACATGTTCCGCTAACATGCACTATATGCGTAGCGAGGTGCTGAAGATTTTTGGGATAGTCTGGTCTTTGTGACTTCTTTTTACGTTTCTTCCAGAAATTAACAGTCCACTACTGCACAGAAAAGGAAGAGAGAAGGAGAAGGGGAAGAGGAAAGGGAAAGGTGAAGGAGGGAAAATGTGTTGTTATCTCAGACAACTATGCTCAGACAACTATCTAGCTACAGTGAAATGCTACTGGAGATGTATTCTGCTTTTTTGACACCAGGCAGCTATACATTGATGTCCTGACCTGTCCTTGTTATCTTTTTTCCCAATACAAGCAAAGTAGCTTGTCTTGCTGTGATTCTACTGAGGATAGGTGCTGATGGGAATTAGTTATGCAAACATTATAAGAATTTTAAAACCAGCTTTTTTCTTAGATCGACTGATCCAGTCTTCCCATTATACATTCCAGGAAGGTTTGTCTTCCCTAACTAGATGTTTACTATTAAATTATCTACATCTGGCCTGGCTAGTCTAAGGTCTCTTTACTGCCAATGAAGAGAAAAAGAGCATTTTTAAGCTGTGTTTCATTTTGTCTCAGATCAACAACTGCTTGCTGTTTTCAGTCTTGCCTTTGAAACGTCTATTTCTTGCCAGTGATTATAAACAATTTACAGTGACCATTCAGATTATTAGATGACTGTTCAGTCGGTGCATGCATACACCTCCTTTGGTAAAGGCTTACATTCTGCCCAGCACTTGAGCAGATCAACTCTTTCTGAAGAAATGAATTGAGCTCAGATCCCAATGTTTTTAAATGATTAGACTGGATCTTAACCAGCCTTCAGGAAAGACAGAACTCTGAAACATCTGGATTTTATCAACTAGGTCTTCTGTTTTCCATAAGTATCAGATGCCCTTGACTCCACACGCTATTGCAGGCAAAATTATGTTGTATTTCATACTCAGTTTCTCCAAGGAGACTCTAGTCTCTTCCTTCTTCTAGGTTGGCCCATCCTTCTGGCTAGATGGCTACCTTCCAACAAAAGCAGAGAAAATTGACTCTCTCACGTATTCACCCAGCCCTAGAATTCAAGAACATATTCCTTAAGCATCTTAATTAGGTTCTTCTTCTGAGGCCTGCCTCTTTGCAAAGGTTAAATGATAAAGGAAGCCTAAAATTTTAGCTTGGATGCTTAAATTTATGTTGAAAGTGAACGATTTGAGAAAATGTGGTAGTTTACCAAATTTTGTTTCTGTTTTCTTGAAAAGATTTTCCAAGTATTTCCTCAGTCTGTATTAACAGCTTCTCCAGTGCAACAGTGAAGATATTTAAAAGCCAAGAATTTTGAGGAAAGACAATATTTTGGGTGTACTGAGGAGCCTCAGAGGAGGAGGATGCAGCTATGGAGGAGTAGAGATCCAGTAAAGATCTAAGTGGATCCTGAATCCTTCAGAGAACCTTGGGATCTGCCCCTACTTCCACCAGGAGGCTGGGTGGGCACTAGTTCTTGTTTCAAGGTTTCCATCCTGTGACTCACACCATCTGAGGCCCCAGCCCCTGGGTCAGTTGAGATCAGCCTGAGTCCTGGGCAGCAGCTCAGCCTGCCGCTCAGCCATCTGCATGGTGCCAGCCATCCGTGGTTGTGTCCTCCTCCCTCCCAAAGGGATAGAGTTTTCATTATATGAGACTTTCTATATCAGACGGTTGCCAAAAGCCACCAAAGGCCTTGCTAGTCACACTGCCCTAAATCACTTCACTTCCTTTGTACCTCAGGCCGGTTAGTTGTCACCATGGTTTCCATCACCCTCCGATCTTCTGCCTCAAATGCATCACAAAAGTGTGAAGTTAGACACAATTGCACAACAAGTTTCACCTATTGCTTTCTTATTTTTTCCAGCTTATCTTGAATTAATCTAGTCAAAGCTGGGAAGATGTAGTCAAGGTCTTGCTTAGCTGAGAGGAGCTTTTAGCTAGGCACTACTCCATGATATCTTGTGATCCTGAGTGTCGTCCAGTTATAAATGGCCTCTCGACAGTAACAAATTAAAATCTATCCCCCACTCCCTGTTCCTGGACAGCAGGAAGAAAAGAAATGATTCATATCAAAATCATAATTCTGCAGTTTCCAGTACTCAAGGGGATACAGTAAACATGACTTATTACATGATTTATTGACAAAATAAGATACAAGTCTATATAGATATTGATAGAGAGATAATGGTTTATATCAAAAATTGATCTCCAGTCTCAATTTTCAGATGAGACCTTTTTTTTCTCTTACAAGATTGACTTCAGGTTGAATAGATCTTTAAATTTCTTTATTTTTTCTTACAAACATTTTTGACACTTGCAAACATTTTGTTTGCTGCTAAGTAATGTGCATTTGCTGGAGGCTAGGTTAAGACTTCTGTAAATTTTTATTATTATTAGGCAGAAAACCAAGTCCCCGAAGTATATTACATCTGACCTTTGAAGAAGTTCAAATCTGATCTACCTTGAAACAATGCTGCTTTGGGCTGTCTCTGTTGGTATGGTTGGATGTTACAAATGATTCAGTTAACATGTTATAAGAAATTCCACACATAGCTAAAACATAGTTACGTACTGTGTAAAAAATCACAGCCAACTGCAATGCAATATAAAACAGACCATGATCATGCCCATAAAAAAGCCAAGGAACCTCTTTCTTCAGCCCTATTACCCTCATCATTAAGCTTACTTGGTAGGACTAGATCCACAGTAGAATGCAATGATAAAAGGGCTAAATATCCCATTTGTAGCAGCCTATAAAGATTCATAGAAAGTAAGAGCTGGAATGTGTGCAAGCTCTGCTACGCTGATCAAAATTACTCTGAAGGATTTCTGAGGATTACACAGGTTAAAGAATCTGGGACCTATCATTCTTGACCCTGAACTGATACAGGCAAATGTCAGAGGGTGGGCACAGGCTTTGGGTAGACTGTCTCTGGCCATGGAAAGAACAAGACTAGAAAGGGCCATAAGCAGCCTGCAGAGCCTGGGGGTTGTCTTTTTCCTTCTTCGCTTGCTGGAGAAGCTCAGATGAAACACTATCAAAGGAACTGTTCTCTGTGTTCCTTCCTAAAGCCTCAATCCAATCCTATGCAACCAGTTATTTAGGTAAATGTAATTACATGAGGTTTTGCACAGTTCAAGAATAATTTCTTTTAAATATAATGAACATTTGTATTTATTTTTTTTAAATCAGAGGCAAAGCTTACAGAAAATCCCTTATTCAGCACAGAAATACAGAGCTATGCAGAATACTGGGTTTTATCCTTATCTGTCACTGCCTAGGTTGTCTCACTTGAAGTAATCTGCTTTCCACTGTTTTCTTCTTTTCCTTGACATTACCCTTATTTATGCATAAGCCCTAGTCTGTAGAAGCTTTCCTTGCTTACTGCTTCCTGTTTCATTTTACTTTTCCTTTGCTCACTGGTGCTAGCAGTTACCTAATAACAATTTTAGAACAATCAATCAGTGGCCTGTGCAAGCAAATAACTTACTGAACACTTGAACCCTGTAATTGTGTTCTGACCTTGGTTTTACTGGAGGTTAGAGTGATAGATTCTTTGCATCAATGCCATACTTTTTGTTTTTCTGTAAATGCAGTTCACCTGCCTAAGGTGGACTTTACTGCAGAGGAAAAATCAACTGTGGCCACGTAAAACCTAGCAGCACCTGGAGAAGTCAGTGACGGCGTAGGTGGTGTTGGCAAACAAGGCACAACATTATCTAAACCAAAGAAAGCTTGAGAAGTGTCTAAGGCGACTGGGTAGGAGACTTGACAGTCCTTATGGTGACACTGAAAGAATGTGAAAGGTTTAAAAATATCTAATTTTCCTCACTTTACATTTTTGGAATGTGAATTTAAGACGATTATTAAAGGATTTGCAGTGAGATAATTTTTCACTTCAAAGTCTCTCTTCTACCCTGATCTTATAAATAAATCCTGTCTTCCCTATAATTAAATAAACCAATAGAGTTGTTCACAGAGTGGTATGTGATTCAGGTGTGATTCCTACTGGGCAAATGACATTCACAGTATAGAGATTTCCTACTACATTGTCATCAGTACTGCCACTTATTATGCAGCTCCATTAAGAAACATGCACTGTTTATATGCTTTCCAGGATAATTATTTTGTGACTGAAGAACAATTGGCTGAAGCACATGGACACTCTTTAGCTGTTTAAAATGAAATAATTCTCTCTTGCTGAAAATGAGATGGGATGACAGTTTTGAATTATCACCAGAAGCTGTTCTAGGTTTCAAATAATGTTTCTGAGAGGAATATTGTGCACGTGCGCGTGTGTGTGTGAGCGTGAGAGCCCGACGTGCCCAGAAGGCAGTAGTTGATAGCGTGTGGAGATGCAAAGGGAAGTGACAGCACCCCGTGCTCCTGCGTGTGTCTGTCATGGCGAGGGACTGCCCACACTATGCCTTGCCCAAACACAAAAAGACAAACTCTTACGGTGTAAGTGTCTAAACAGGCGTCACATGTGAGCATGGGCAAATATTTGGGGGAATAGAAGGGAACCACAAGAGTAATATTGGTCTCTCTGATTGACAGTAGCATTGGTTCAACTAGGATTGAATTGTTGTCAAACCTCACAAGAAAAAGGAAAGAGAAGATGAAGTTCTTTCCAGTCTCAGAGGAGGCATGACAGAAAGCATGGAGAAGCTTGTTTAGAAGTGTTAAAAGGGAGCAATGGTGTTTGATCAGCGGCAAATCTGACACAGTAGCAGCTTTCTGAGAAGAAGAGCAGTGAGATGGAACACAACTGTGATGACTTCAAAAGCCAAGTGCTCTGAATGGAGGCAAGTAATCACTTCCCTAATCTTCTGCCCAGACTCTCACAGCCTGCTGTGCAGTAACCTTCCGTCATGACAACAGTGTGCCCCTGGCTCGTGTCAATACAGTCAATGGAGATCATAATTGTTGTTCCTCCTACTAAGAGGTGTCCTTTTTAGGGTTTACAGTTCTCCACATTTGGGCTTGTTTTATTGACACACTAAACCATTCTATGATTCTATGACTCTCTGATCTGGCACTGAAAGTGGTGTCAGGAGGGTGGAAAGTCAGCAAATGCAGATGAGAAGCTAGAGAAATGGCAAAATGAAGCCATTAGAAACTGGTTGGAGTTTGCCACCAAAAGCTTGTTTCCTTTTGGTGATTTTGTGTAATTACAGATTTATTAATGAGCAGAGAAGCAACAAAAGCATAATGTGTGACCTCCACAGCCCAGGTCCCCCCCATGCATTTTCTAAGGCTCTGTTTTTCAGGAGGGAAGTACTGGTGGTTTTCATTGGAAGTGCTTCTTACTTCAGTTGAATGATGTGGACTGTAACATCTTGCACAGACTTACATTTCTCTGACAAAGCCCCTTTTCAGATATTTTCTATTCTAATTGCCCGGGGAGATTTTATTTAATAGGCTGCAGCACCAAGTGAGATGAAGCATCTCATTTCCCAGTGTTGCATGCTAACACAAAACCAGAAGCGATGTACACTAGGTTACATCAGATAATCAGCATGCACTAATAGAAGTTAACCAAAATCAATAAGTACAGTGCATATAGAACAAATGATCAGATACAAACATTTGAATTGAATTTTCACAGCAATGTAGTTCAAAATTATTAAATTCAATTAGTAATTCAGCGTGATCTGCAGTCATATACCTCTCAACTAAAACCTGGCAGATATTTGAGCAAGATTTGATTCACATCTGGGAGTCTCGTTGATGTGAAATATCGTACAGGCTTGATGCCAGATGTGAAATTATCCTTATTAGGTGTTTTTCTTTAACAATTGTGTTTTACCACGGTGATTAGACCAGATGGAGCATAAATCTTTTCTTCTTCTTTCTTTTTTTTCCCCCTACATCCTTTCAAAATCCAGTTACCATAACAACTTGATTTCACTGTTTTTGTTAAATCATCTTCTTTTTATATCACACCTAGAACTTTTACCTGGCTCACAAATTAATACAACTAATTTTTAATTAATTATTTGCTGTCAAAAAATCTGTCAACAACTTCTCTTTTGTTTTATCCTTCTTTTTTTTTTTTATGGGGGAAGGGAGAAAAGGAGTAATGTCTTTTGTTTGACATGTTTAGTACCAGTAATAAGTAGACAGAGTGGTAATATAAACCTTCTACAAAACAATAAAACAGAAGGACTCCCAGCAGAAAGCTTGAGAATCTCAAACCATACTTACACAGACTTCTAATGATATTTTTTAAAGGACATTTCTTTCCACGAAAATTAAATACTCTTGGTAATTTCACAACACCAAAGCTTTGTATATATTTCCCTCTTTGTTTGAATGGGCCAATTCAAATCTTCTTTTATGATAACTACATAAAACCATATTGCAGTAAAATACCTTCCCTTCTGTCTCCTTTTTCTCTTGTTTAATATCTATCTGACTTTGTCAGGGACAAAGAGAGACAGTGGGAGGTATGATAAGTTAATATCTAGGAATAAAAAGGTGCTACCTAGCAACATTTCTCTGGAAACTAAATCTCATTTGTCAAGCAACTCTAAAACAGGGGCTACATTGCCCAGGGGATTGATAATGGCACACAGAGCTTTTCACGGCAAGTCACTAAAACATAAATGCAGCCCAGGTCAGTAGCAACTGAACACTGTTACCATCCGACAGCTGTTTAGCGGTCTGTATGAAGTACCTTCTTAGTCTTCATCCGATCCCCAGTGGGAAGGTGGCTGCATCCCAATTAGCATTAATTGGCTCCCTTACTGTTAGCTGCAGCAAGGCGACCGAGGACCGTGCAGAGCCAGGGAGAGGAGGGCTGGAGGGAGCATGCCGTGATCCACTGGCCAGCTGTGCCTTTAGTTAGACCACTTTAACTACAGCATTCCTGACAGACTATTGCATAGCCCCTGTTTAACACCTGGGAGTGAAGGAGCCTCAACTGCATTCCTTCGATGTGTCTGTTTCAGTGGTTCATGTCTCCTATCCTTACAGCAGGTTTTTTCCCTCTCAAATCTTACCAAAACCATCTCGTTTGAAAACTTAAAGGATTTCTGTTTTTTTCCTTCTACAGGGAATCAGTCCATCAAAGGAAGTTACCAAAATTCTCAGCCTTTTATAATTCTATCTGTTTTCCTCTGGACTCTCTCCAATTTGCCTACGTACTTCATAAAGTCCAACAACTAAAACCAGACATGATGCTCCAACTGAAGCCTTACCAATGCTAACTACAGGATAATTATTATTTTCCTTGCTGTACATTTATTTTCCTCTAACACAGTTCAAGACATGTTTCTCTGCTATAGAATCTGGTGTCAGCTCATGCTTTCTAGTCTGTATAACACAATGACCCTTGAACTCACATGCTTCAAGTGGTTCAGAGATTATTTCAGCTGTATCTCTAACCATCAAGGACAAGTTTTCAGGTGCTTCTCAATGGATAATCTGACCGACCTAAACATTCTTTGAGCTCTTCTTTCCTTGTTCTGCTGTGTTCTCCTACCTCTCTAGTAAAACATGATTTGTTAATTACCAAATCACACCTCAGCTTTTGAGTACAAATAAGGCAAAGGACGCATTGAATGTTTCTGTTCCTCCTGTAATTCACTCAGTCCCTGTTTTTCAATAAACCCTTTCTTTGCCTTTGTTTATAAAAGTTTCCTTATCATCTTGTACATTCCTACTTCACTGAAGTAATTTTGCATTTTTACTATTTTGTATTTTGGGGCTGTTCAGCCTGGAGAAGAGAAGGCTCTGGGGTGATCTTATAGCAGCTTTCCAGTACCTCAAGGGGGCCTACAGGAAAGCTGGAGAGGGACTTTTTACAAGAGCATGTAGTGATAGGACAGGGGGCAATGGATTTAAACTGAAAGAGGGCAGTTTTAGGTTAGATATAAGAAAGAAATTCTTTACATTGAGGGTGGTGAGGTACAGGTTGCCCAGAGAAGTTGTGGATGCCCCATCCCTGGAGGTGTTCAAGGTCAGGTTGGATGAGGCTTTGGGCAACCTGGTGTAGTGGAGGGTTTCCCTGCCCATGGAAGGGGGGTTGGAACTAGATGATCTTTGAGGTCCCTTCCAACCCAAACCATTCTATGATTCTATCATTCTACTCTATTTTTCTGCCCACTTGCTTCTGCTGTTTTTTATACTTTGTACTATATCTTATTTCGCTTTTTTGGTGATTCCTGTTTGAATGTCATTGAAGAGCTTTCTATATCAGCTGGGAACAGGCTATTGCTAAACTTCTCATGGTTTTTGGTTTTTTTTTTTCAGGAAGATATCTTGCTGTTTTGCACTTGATAAAACCTATTTAAATAGCTCCACCTCTCCCACTTAATCTCTTAGATCAGGAATAATCAACTAAATGTCTACAATTTAGGTGGGCTAAATGAGAGTTAAGAACTGAAAATCAGTTTAGTCACCAGAATATCTAGTCTAGTACCATTTTAAATGATCTAAGTAACCTCTCCAGCCTCTGGTCACTACTCCAGAACAGCATGGGACACCTGTAGATCTCATGCAATATCTGCCAGTCCTATTGGGGCATCTCTCAAATCATAGGGAGTCTTGAACAGTATCAGAAGCTATATCTTTATGTCACTCAAGCCCAATGGCATCCAAGGAGCTATTCACTTTATCTTAAAGCAGACATCTGCAGTTAACCTCAAAGCACTCTACACTTCTTTGACTATTTTGAGAAGCAGGAACTTCTTCATTCAAATATCTAAATGCAGAAATCTAGTGCTGTTTGGGATACCATAGTCTCTAGCTGTCCTTCCAGAGAGTCATGGATATTCTGCAAGTCCAATGTCATACCTACCAGCCCTGTGCAGGTGTCTCAAATACCTCAGGACATTTCAATGGTACTTCATACCTGATTATGAATCACAATGGAAAGATGGATCACACAGGATCATCTTGAGACCATCCAGAACTCATTAGCTTTAGATTAGTGTTTTGGAATTAGGTGGTATTGTCTAAAGATGACAGGAGTTTTAAGAGCTTCATGAGCCTCTTTATATATAACAAAATGGGTAATTAGACACATCAGGGGGGAAAAAAAGAAAAAAAGAATTCATACACATACAAATTGATTGTTTGTACTTTATCTTTTGTTTCACCAGTACAGGTTCAACTCGTGATTTCTTCACAATCTGTCATTTCTCAGTTCACATTCAGAAATCACTCTCCATTCATACTGGTTTCTTAAGCTGAAGTGCACAATTAAGTTTTGAGTTACTTATTGGCACAGCTGTGTTAGGTTGGGTAATAAAGCTCATCTGCAGACCCACAAAAGGAGCTTGGAGACACAATGACAGGAGGAAGCCTCAAATAGTACCCTGCCAGGCTACTTCCAGGTTTGTCACATGAGCCATCATCCCATTGAAGGCACATTCCCACAAGCCCAGAGGAGCACAGGGGCACAATGGCAGGTGAGAATCCAAATCAAGGACTCCCAAGGAAGGAACGCCTTGTCCCAGCCCCTGCCAGGGCTGTCCCAGGAGAGCCATCAGCCTCGTGGTCCAACTGTCGAGCCGTCGCTGTGAGTCATTGGGACCAGCTCTCCAGATCCCCTTTTGGACTGAGGGGAGTTGCCAGCAGCTGGAGAGACTGGGCTCCAGAGGACAGCTACTGGACAGACTGAATGTCTGGACACAGCTTCTGGAGGGATCGATTTGTACATACGCAAGTACATATATTCTCACTAGTGAACCTCCATCCTGTCCAGCTGGACAGGGGAGCAGATGAGGACATTGGTGCTGCCTGTGTTTATGTGGGTGCTCTGAATCCGTGTGTGATCTGTGTTGCTGGCAATGGACGTACGCATATATGTGGTATATATATGTATGTGCTCTCTGCGTGTATGCCTTCTGGGAATACATCTTTTGCCTCACTACTGGTTGGACTAAGGAACATGGAGCAGCAGCAGCCTTACCTCTCTGGGGCTGTCATATCCTGCATGATACATTTTCCTCTAACAAAATAGTCCCTATATACAGTAATTTTGAGGCACGGGGAAGAATTCCAGTGTGACAAGCTGGCATAACCTCTGTGTGCACTCTTACATGCTCTGTCTTATCACCTCATTAGAAGTCCTGCACGAGAGCTTCAGATTAGCTCCAGGTTCTACTTGTGATCTCTGCCTGTCAGGTGTGTTAGACTGCTCAAGTCACTAATCATCTAATGTGAGGAGGGGCTCACAGGGTGACAGACACCAAAAGCCTTTCAAAACCTGACTTTTTACCAGTAAATCTGGCCTGAAGAGGAATGATAAATAGCTCTAAAAAGGAGACAAAATTGCTATTTGATAGTGTTACTCTTATAACTTTAAGGCCTTATTACAGTATTGTGTTTCTCTTAATGAAAATCACAAGGAGTTGATGGAAAATCCAGGCTGTTAAGTGTGTTTGGAAATGTTGGGGGAAATACCACACAATTCAGTACTAGAGCTTTTAGGGCTTTTATCCCATCAGAGCCATCTTCTGTAAGACTGATTTCTTCTAGATTTGCTGCAAGGACCTGCACATTTGAACATTGCAGCCAATCACCTATTTTATGGTCAGCAAGGACATGATGAAATATTCTTCCATCACAGCATGTTCACTTGAAATGAGCTTTTAGCTTGGAAGAATCATACTCTGTCTTCTCACTCTGTGAGACTCTTAAAAGGCTCAGGAAGCTTAAGAAAACTGGCTTCAAAACCATTAATCTTCATCCAGCACATGAAGCAGAGAAACATGCTTTGCACTGGAAGCAAACTCTTTCCTTGACATGGAGAACATGGTTTGCTGCTTTGAAAACCTTATGCATATCACCCCTGGTTGCTGAAGAACTCCTTATGAGCGTCACGTCATGTTGGTTCGACATGGCTAAGTTTAGACTATGTGTGATGCAGTGGATCTTCGGATTTGGTCTCCTGATATGAGTTTCTAGGCAGTTAAAATGGCCATTTGTTGCTGCAGTCCCATCAGAGCTGTCACTGTATCTTACTTGTGTCCATATGTGTTGGGTTTGTGTGGCGGGCTTTTGGTAGCAGGGGAGGGTTCCTGCGAGCAGCTGCTAGAAGCTTCCCCAGCTCCAAGTGACACCTGCCTCTTGTCAAGGCCGAGGCAGTCGGCATCTCTGTGAGTAACATTTTAAGAAGGGGACAAAGAAACTTGGGACATGTGGGACCTTCAGCAGAGAGAGAGGAAAGGCACAGGCAGCTGTCTGCCCTGGGCTGCCAGTGCTCACCTCCTGGAATGCCCGCGGGACAGAACTCGTCCCACCAGGGTCTGTCAGGCTGGTCGAGCCCGACACGACAGTGGGGAGAGAGGAGTGAGATGTGAGAGAAACAACTCTGCTGACACCAAGGTCAGAGAAGAAAAAGTGGGAGGAGGTATGCCAGAGCTGAGATCCCCCTGCAACCCATGGTGAAGACCCTGGTGAGGCCGACTGTACCCCTGCAGCCTGTAAAGATTAATGGTGGAGCAAAGACCCACATGCAGCCTGTGGAGGACCCCACACTGGAGCAAGTAGCTGTGCCCACAGAAGGCCACGATTCCATGGGAAGCCCAAGCTGGAGCAGCCTGTTCCTGAAGGACTGCACCCTGCAGGAGGGACTCACACTGGAGCCATTCATGAAGAACTGCAGCCCATGAGAAAAGACTCAAGTCAGAGAAGTTCATGGAGAACTGTCTCCCATTGGAGGGACCTCACACTGGAGCAGGGGAAGAGCGTGAGGAGCCCTACCCCTGAAGAGGAAGGAGTTGTAGAAACGGCATGTGATGAACTGACTACAACCCCTCTTCCCCGTGCCCCTGCACTGTTGGTGTGGAGGAGGTTGAGAAATCAGAAGAAAGCTGAGCTGGGGGAGAAGGGAGGGGGTGGGGGAAGTTGTTTTTAAGATCTGGCTTTGCTTCTCATTAGAATCATAGAATCATAGACTGTTAGTGTTGGAAGGGACCTCAAAGATCATCTAGTTCCCACCCCCCTGCCATGGGCAGGGAAACCCTCCACTACACCAGGTTGCCCAAAGCCTCATCCAACCTGGCCTTGAACACTTCCAGGGATGGGGCATCCACAACTTCTCTGGGCAACTTGTTCCAGTGCCTCACCACCCTCTAAGCGAAAAATTTCTTCCTTATATCTAATCTAAATCTGCCCTCCTCTAAATCATTATCCTCTTCAATGTGATTGATAACAAATTAAATTGATTTTTTCCCCAAGTTGAATCTGTTTTGCCTGATTCCTCCCTGTCCTTGTCTCCATCCTCGAGCCTTTTGTTATATTTTCTCCTCCCCATCCCACTGGGGAAAGGAGGAGTGAACGAGCGGCTGCGTGGTGCTTAGCTGCTGGCTGGGCTGAACAACAACAGTGTGAGAGCTGCTGTACCTTCCCCGGCCAGGTCACACAAACAGCAAGAAGGACGATCGGGCAATGTGTCGATCCCAGGGCAAGCAATAAGCAAAGACAAGTGCTGTAAGATCACAGTCTCTGTACTTTAATCTGGGAACACCAAACAACAGCTTTTTGTGCTGGTCTTCTTCATGGGAATCAAGATAATTGGGCAGCTCCATATTTAAATTGTTTGGTTTTAGACATTGAACTATTTCTTCTCTTTCTGCCATTTAACTTCAACTTTTTCTTCAATATTACATCAGTCTTGGCACATAAGCTGAGAACAGCACAGACTTTACTGTCGCTTTTCTCTGGGCTTTCATTGCAGTGCTGCAGGAGTCTCTGTGTCCCTTGAAGACAAGGCCTTGGCTCTGGAAAGGATAAATGATAACAGCTTTCTTGACTGACATTTTATTTCACTCTCTAATTGCACAGAAATTTCATGCTGCTTACTAGATATCACATTAGACAGGTTTCCCAAACCCTTTATATTTGCTAGCAACACTGGCGTTTTTCACAAACGGCAAAGCTCTTGGCAGTATCTTTCCTACTGCCCACTGCTGATGTGTATAGCTATCCCAGTGACAGTGAAACTGGCAGGAAGAGTGCACAATATTTGCAAAACGCACCATCTTGAGTCTTGGAATAAGCCAGCTGCTTTTTCTGAAACCAAAGATTCCCAAGTCCTTTGGCAGGAGAGAGGAAAAGCTGGTCTCAAGGAGCCGTAAGTTCTCCAAAATCTGTATTTTCTGGTCACTGCTTCTCCTTTTGTCTGATGTCACTCCTGCGATGGAGGCACGGTATGATCTGTGAGCTAATGCAGTGAGCTCTGAGTTGTCACTGCAGCGCTGGCCAAAGGCAGCACTTGTCTGCTCGTTTCATTAATCCATAGATGCCATGCCGTTTGCCTTGCATCCCTTACAACGACACAGTCTTTTCCTGACACAGCAGAAAGTGAAACATTTTGGCCTCTTGTTGGACATGTTAAAATCATGTATTAAACAGTGGAGTAAAAACAATATTGCTAGTCACTCTTTGTACCTAACAAATGCTCCCAGAAATCGAGGCGCAGTTATCAGTCACTCATGTGGACACACATCGTACAAAGTGGATTGCCTGCTGTGACTTGGGAGATAGCTGGAGCATATCTGAACTCTCTCTAGTGCAGCATACCCACTGTCACCATAGCCATGGATCGGTAAATGGTATGTTTCACACACCTAATCCCAAGAAAATGCTACCACAGGGGTGTGGAAGCTTAAATATCTGTCAAGCCAATAACAAAAAGATGTTTATCTTACTCACCCCACTGAAATGATTACTTGTAAACTAACTCTAACAGTAACAGATGATTTCCACTGTATTTAACTGGAAAGGTAACACTGGATAATTTTTACATTATTCCAACCCCATTCTGTTCCTCTGAGTGACTTCAACAAGGGTATCATATCTTTATCAATGAAAGAGAAACTTCCATGCATCAGATTTTTGCTGGGAGGAAGAGTAAAAGATCATAAATGTGATGCCACAGATGGCAAACTTGGGAAAGGGTTGTTGAAACTGAGGATAACAAGCCACTTCTCTCTACATATTCTTGTAGGGTTTCCCCTGGGACTCCCTTCACATTTTTCTTATTATATATGTTTTGCTTCTTCCCATTATTATTCCTCCATAAACCACTTTATTTCTTTGCTTCCTGAGACTCCATCAAGGGACAGATCTTGAAGTGGACTATGGAAGATATTTCAGACTACACAATCACACCTGTCTGACTTCTCCCTTCTGAGCTAGTATAAGGCGAGAATTATTCAGACAAACTTTCTTTGTGCTGAAGTACACTATCCAAACTTCAGAGGGACGGATTTTGACTCTTCAGCACCCACTATAGAAACTTCTGCTTGGAGGTTTGGAGGTGCCATTTTCATTCCCCAGACGGTAACAATAATAGCTGTTGTTAGAAAGGTGCACTTTTTTCTCCCCCCTTCTGCTCCAGTCATGTTATTCCAACCATTTCTTCTCAATAACAAATATAATTTAGTCCTCCTAAGCCTGACCTGACACAAATTTTTAACCCTTTATCTGTATACCTGCTAAACTCTTGAACAAATTGCTCACCAGCGAGACTAGTCACATTTGAAAGAAATGCCATTCAATGATCAGGAGATTCAAATTAAGATACGATACTTAACGTAGGGATGGTATTTATTGTTTAACACATCTTCCTGAGGTCATAAAACACATCTTACATTTAGGGGAAAAAGCCATTTCAAGCCCTTAATAAAAATCACATTTAGAGATGCAGATCTGAATTAACATCATTAATATTTCAAAAATTAAATCCCCAAGTCTTCCAGAGGCAAATTTTCAATCGGCCAGCTATCTCTAAATACAGTAAGAGAAAAAACATGTGTGTATATGTATATGCATGTTTGCCTGTGCAAATAAATGATAAAGATATTGTCATGCCTTTGTTAGAGAAAGATATATCACACTTTTCACGCACACCTGTTTTTATCAACTATCCAAGCATCCCTATAGCATGTTGACACTGCAGTTTCTTGCTTCATGGCAGACTGACATCCTTCTCTTTGCAAATAAGTAAAGAAACGTTTTATACCTTGTTTTGAAATTGCTCAGTTATCACAGCCTTGCAAGAAAGGAAACATTCTAGGTCAGCTCCCTTATTTTCTCCCAGGGCAAGGTTGTTGTAAAAAATCTACACACTACAGCTTTCACCAGCTCGACTTCTGCTGAAATAGAATTATCTGAGCTTAATTTACAACAAAATCTGTATCGGTAAAACTGATTAAGGGATGACAATGTTTGAGAGAGAGTTCACAAATGCATCTGGGTGATGTTACAAAATAAGGCCACAGCAGCTGAAGTGGCTGAGACAGCCCAGGGAATCTGTTTCTGTATACTTATGAATTCTGTTTGATTTTCTGAACTTTACCTCTGACCAAAACCTTCAGTGTGGATTAAATCTTCCATTTTATGGGCAAAAGCAGACAATGTCAGAGAGACTGAACAAGACCATTAACATTTGAATAACCTTGTCCTGCTAAAACAGAAGAGACTGGTAGCCCCATCAACTGTTAATAGCCTTCTGCCTAAACTCTGGCAGAGGTTGGAAAGAAAAAAATGAGGTGTTCGGAGTATTAGGAACTGTTTTTTATGAAGAGATTGTCTCTTACATTTTGTTTAATAGTTGGAAGATTTAGCAGGAGGCAAAGCCGTAGGCAGCCTGTACACCTCAAGGTCCTTTGTATTTCAATAAGATCTGAAAGGCTTTCACTGATAGCATCAAAGTGGATTCTGCAGTTTCCAAATATCTGTAGATTTGGAACCTTTGCATTCATTGAACATTTAAAGACATTAATTTCCCAGATTTTCCTAGTGCTTTCCTTCTGCTTAGTTCTCAGCTGTAAACCAGTAAGGCCCAAAGGTGTGCATGAGCTATCAGTGAAACTCGGTGATGGTTGATATTGGTCTTGGGGCAAACATCTGAGGTTCCAAGGAGCCTGACTCACAGAGCTAAGCTGAGCAGTTGGACAGGGTGATGATGACCACTCTTTCCATATTAACAATGGGCCAAATTAGGTGCTCAGCTGCCCTTTGAGTGCCTGAGTCTCATACTCAAACGCTACAGAGATCTTCAAAACCAGCACTGAAATACTATCTCACCTGGTAAATCCCTATCTTGTGCTGATGGACATTTACAAAATCACCTAGCTTGGCAACCTTGCATCCTGGGTTCACACTTTGGTTCTAGCAGGATTCTCAAAATCAGACTAAAAAGCCCTGATTCTTTACTGAGGAAAAGGGAAAAAAGTTTGCATACAGCTTGGTAGAATACTCACCTGGGGTGTCATGCTCTAATTTCTATACCAAGTACTATATAAATATTTATATAATAGAAACATGAAGAGAAGGAGCTGAAGATAATCCCACCCAATAACACCTAAAGAACAAAGTTAGGACATCCACCTGGGACACAGGAAAGCAGTCTTTAAACTCATAGTCCAAATACAAAAAGGAAGAATAGGAATTTCAAGTCAAGTCTCCAAACTCCAAGGACAGCCTTCCCCTAAGCATAAGTGAGTTGTTCAATGTATGGATTCTACGTTTCCTTTCGGAAAAGACCATCTTGACTTTTAAAGCAAGGAAATAATTAAATATTTAGTACAATGAGTGAAGACTGATGATTTCCTTCAGTCCAGAGTTCACAGGCTATTCCTCAGAGTTTCCTATTAGCTGTTTTACATGGCTTCCTGCTTAGAATGAGGTTTTGTCCTGTTGAGGGCATTCTACTGGCTTATAACAGGAGCCTAAAGAGCTTCATGAGAAATTAACAAAAGAAGACATTTCCACTAGACTGTGACTTAAATATTCTCAGTTTGACTACTAACTTTGGCAGGGATTTCTTGCATGATCTCAAAAAAAAAAAAAATCTCTTTTCAATTCATTCTCTACCCGTTCAAAGGTGTCAATGAGCAAGGTCATAGCAAGACTGGGAAAGAAACAATACTCCAAGCTGACGCAGGTTTTGCCCTTTTATTGCCAGTGACTAACAGAAGAGGTGCAGTTTCACAAGAGGATAAGCTAAAAGCAGTGTAATAATGATTGACAATATCCCAAGATGATGCAGCACTCCTATCAGAAAAGTCTGGGTACAGGTGTTGCTGTCTCCCCTCTTGCATGAGAACATTTGTAATTGGGAAGATCACATCTCAGTGGCATCCCATATATGTCAGTCTAATGCAAATAGGCGAAAGTTGCCATGGTAAGCACTGACATTGAGACAAACAGACTTGGGCTGTGTTAGCTTTGGTGGTTACCCATTTTCAGGGAGCAATTCAATAACACAATTTTAGGACCTTCTTTCAGGAGATACGATTCTGGTACAATATAGTGCAGTGTCAGAAGGCACTTATGACTCCATAGTAGCTTGTAGTAAGCAAGAGAAGATACTCGTAAAGAGTTCTCAACAGAGACTTGGAGGTGATTAAGGAAGGGAACTTTCAGGCTTAAAGGACAATGCTAGGGAAAATGTAGAAGTTGACAAAGAGGTGAATGAGGAGTGAAGTTTAATAGATTTAACATAGGTGAAATGGCATTAGATGGCAGATCCTGAAGATCTGGGAGAGGTCCTTACTTTCCTATGACTGAGATTATAAATATTGGCAAGCCAGTTCCAGTGGTCTTAGTAACGTGTCGTGGTTTAGCTACAGCTGGCAACTAAGCACTGCACAGCCACTCACTCACTCTCCCTGAATGGGATCGGGGAGCGAATCGGAAGAGTAAAAGTGAGAAAACTCATGGGTTGAGTTAAAGGCAGTTTAATAGGTAAAGCAGAAGCTGTGCATACAAACAAAGCAAAATAAGGAATTCATTCACTGCTTCCCATGGGCAGGTGTTCAACCATCTCTAGGAAAGCAGTGCTCCATCACACTGAGGGTTACTTAGGAAGACAAACGACATCACTCCTAATGCCCCCCCTTTCCTTCTTCTTTCCTCAGCTTTATATGCTGAGTATGACATCATACAGTATGGAATATTCCTTTGGTCTGTTGGGGTCAGCTGTCCCAGCTGTGTCCCCTCCCAGCTCCTTGTGCACCCCCAGCCTACTCGCTGGTGGGGTGGTGTGAGAGCAGAAAAGGCCGTGACTCTGTGTAAGCACTGCTCCACAATAACAAAAGCATCCCTGTGTTATCAACACTATTTCCAGCACAAATCCTAAACATAGCCCCATACTAGCTACTGTGAAGAAATATAACTCTATCCCAGTCAAACCCAGCTCATAACACCACCAGGTCTGCATCAAGTCCAAATTATGTTGAAATCTAGACCTTGGTCTCCTAATTAGATCAAGAAAGTAAGTGGCAGATGGAGAAATTAAAGAAAGAACACAGAGAAATTAGGAGCCTGTGAGACAGACAGTCTGTTGCAAAAATAAATGTGCTTCGACATTACTGTACATAACCTAAATGGAGCATTTAGAAACAATTTTGTGTTACATTTTGTTAAGAACTCCTATTGTCTCCATTTAGAATATTTTAAAAGTGTTTTTACTTGTTCTTTGGACATGCATACATGATATGATTCCACACAAGCAGCTTGGAGAGTACTTTCCTCCTCCTTTTGAAAAAAGGAATGAGGAAACTGTATTTTCAAAATGAAATGTCACTGCATAGTAATACAGCAAAAGGTGAGTGAGCGATTCGCAGTGAAAAATTTGGTTGAAACATTTCCCTTTTTTTTCTTGATGTTGGAGAATAGATTGCAGAACAAGCCTCAGGTTTATTGCCATTCAAAATTACTCATGAATTTGTTTTGGACTTCAGAGCCTTTGAATACCAGCTTTTCATATTTTTTACTCTATAGACCAGGAGAGGAAATATTTTGCATACATTTCAGTGAGGTAGGGTGAGGCTTAAGAAGCTTCTTGTTACTGTGAACATATTTTATTTTCCATATGGGACTTGGGGAAGGAAAAATTTGTAATTAGACATGAAACAGCAGTTGATGATTACTCTATAGTCAGCTTGCTGGTTTTTATGAATGAGACAGTCATCATGCAAACATACCAACTAGAGGAAGACTTAAAAAAAGTGAGTTAGATTATGAGACCAGATCTTGCTAAAAAATACCAAGAACGACCATAACAGGAGGTAGACTAGACAATAATGATGTGTACAAGTGTGGGCTATTGAGAAAATAGTATTGACCATGTATTTACCAACTAATATAAGAAGACCCAGACCATTCACCTTCTTAAACACATTTGTCTTAGTGAAAGCTAATTTGAGCAGTAGAAAACAGAATGAGGGAACACGCTGTGGATGATCTCAGGCTCATTGCTTTAAACGACTGCCTTGTTCTCTTACTTAGCAATAGAAGTGTCCTGTTTAGATTATATCTGGAAGATATAAGGCATAAGAAGTTCTGATTCTGAGAAAGAAGCCTCAAAATAAAAATGTTCTTTTTCTTGTACCTGAGAGAGTAAAAATATATCTGTAAATGAACATTGTAAATGATAATTTTACTTTGTTCTTAAACAGAGAGCAATAATGTAAAAAGTAATCTGCTATGTCAGGAGTTGGGTTGTGTTAGTTTTACATTTCTATGGTAGCTTTCACTGAAAACCTGTTCTGGGTATTGATAAGCAACATTTTTGGAAACAAAATACCAGGAACGAGGTGTAAAACTGAAAGTGACTCAATATGAAAAATTCTAGTTGAGAGCTGGCTGCTGAGAGCAGTTTCTCATGTCTAAAGCCTGCGAGTCCAAGGTTATGACCCTGCCTCAGAAAGTTATGCTATCTATAAAGCTCTATCAGCTCTTTCCATTCCTTTCCATCCCTTTATCCCTTCCTATGTGTACCATTCCTTTCATCAAGCTCTCTAGCGAATAGGAGGAAGAGCAAAGAAGTGACAGGGCCTGGGCGTTTCTTTGCACCATGCTCTATGTAGCTCTGCTAGTATAACTCCACACAGAACACAACAGGTAAATGCAATTCCTCAAACACAAATAAATCATAGAATCATAGAATCATAGAATGGTTTGGGTTGGAAGGGACCTTAAAGATCATCTAGTTCCAACCCCCCTGCCATGGGCAGGGAAACCCTCCACTACACCAGGTTGCCCAAAGCCTCATCTAACCTGGCCTTGAACACTTCCAGGGATGGGGCATCCACAACTTCTCTGGGCAACCTGTTCCGCTGCCTCACCACTCTCAATGTAAAGAATTTCTTCCTTATATCTAATCTAAATCTACTCTCCTTCAGTTTAAACCCATTGCCCCTTGTCCTATCACTACACACCCTTGTAAAAAGTCCCTCTCCAGCTTTCCTGTAGGCCCCCTTTAAGTACTGGAAAGCTGCTATAAGATCACCCTGGAGCCTTCTCTTCTCCAGGCCGAGCAGCCCCAACTCTCTCAACCTGTCTGCATAGCAGAGGTGCTCCAGCCCTCGGATCATCTTTGTGGCCCTCCTCTGGACTCATTCCAGTAGCTCCACGTCCTTCTTATGTTGGGGACTCCAGAGCTGAACACAGTAGTCTAGATGGGGTCTCACGAGAGCAGAGTAGAGGGGCAGAATCACTTCCCTCCACCTGCTGGCCACACTTCTTTGGATGCAGCCCAGGACATGGTTGGCTTTCTGGGCTGCCAGTGCACATTGCCGGCTCATGTTGAGCTTTTCAATCTTATTCATCAATAAGGATGATTATTGCCAAGGAAGCTGTGAATGTGAAAAACTTTTGAAATTATTTCCCTATGTGGATTTTATTGGTGACCAGTAAAGATGGCATGGCTTAGCCCACCTTAAAAGTGCCGTAACATTAAAAAAAAAGCATGAACTACAACACGCTGAAATAGAAATGTCTTGCCACATCTTTGAAGTAGCTGACATAGGGTGTCCACATGGAGACTAAGTGTGATCTAGCTAGTGAGCTGGAAATAGACCATCCTTTAGGTGAATTCAGTCTCTCTGACAGAGCGGATTTGTATTGTAGCTGTTTACAGTATTTACAATTCATATTATGTAGGCCAGTGCAAATTGTAAAGCACATCTTGTACATTCAAGCTGTAAAGAAAATTCACTTCCGGAGACAATCCAAGCATTTCAGCTAAGAATACAGGTTTTGAAGTGCTCTCGATAGTAAATTCTAAGTGTTAAATTACCACAGCAAGCTTTCATAAAATGGTGTTAATTATGTTTATGTCCTAATTTGATTAATATTAATAGGAAGTATTTTTCACCATTCGGCCAGCTGTGATATCAAATCATTTCACACTAATATACATTTTACCTTGTACTTTATAATTTGGCAAGACTAGAAGGATTAAGTAGTCCATCTAACAAGGAGATAGGTGTACTCTTCACTTCTGTTTCACAGAAGCATTAAAAAAGAATTAATACAAACTGGAAAAAAATATAAACGAGAGACCTTTGAATGTAAAACAATACAAGAAATACTCCTGAAATGGTATAGTTATGATACTGTAGTGATTCTGAGAATTAAATATTTTAATGAAATAACTGACAAGACTAAACTGTCTTGTACTGCAAGATCATGCACTGAAACACTTGTGTAAATGGATATGTAATGATTATACACAGTTATTTTAATCCTTACATTAATTTCAGTATATTCCTTTAGACTGAAAAAAACCTATTCCTTCAGTGGCTTAGTCTCAGACATATTCTCAAAGCAACAATTTTGTGTCTTTATCGTAAATTCTCAGTCTAATACATTCACCAGGTTGTAACCAGCTTTATTTTGTATTTTAATGCTCAACACCAGTCATAACAGTTTGATTTGGTATTCAAACAGCAGCCACACATTCCCGTGGGCATTCCATTGTTGGTTAATATTAATGTTCCCTTAAAATGAAGTAATACCCAACTGTCTTCACATTTATTCAGTGTGAAAGCCTAACCTTCCAAAAGATAGGTCACACTGATGTGGCGCTACATCTTTTTGTCCTTAGGGTTTGGAGGCTGAACCTTAGAGCTGCCAGACAGATTTGGGAAATTTGATCTCACCGCTTAAGCCTGTGAGCCGCAGGATGCTCATCATCTGAGCGGGCAGGAATTCACCTGTGCGGGTCAGCTGGCATGAGCCCGTGTGAACGAGATCGCTGATCATTAACGTCATCCCAGAGATGTGAGACTCTCCCTTGCTGGCAGAAATAGATTCCAGTAGCTCCAAGAACATACCTTGCTGCTGGGAGAACTGCAGTTTGTAGCATGTCACGGGAGCAGGGGAGCAGGTTTAAACCAAAATAGCTGCAGAAACAAATCACAAAATTGTCACATGCTTTGGATGCCCAAGTAAATTTAAAGAAAATCAGACTGATTCATGAGTTGCACATGCTTTAAAAAAAAGTTCAAATTAATAGTTTTTACCTCATATATCCAGTTTGTAAAAGTAATAGATAAACATGACAAGAGCAAAGGAGATTTGATACCAGCTGATCCATTGTTTGATTGTATTATGACTAAAGTACAACTGACATTTATCACTGATTGGATCAGTTCAAAGATCTACTTCCATATCAGAGAAACAGAGAGAAATAGGAATCAGGAGTGATGCACCTACAGAGGACCTTTCTTAAGAAATAATTCTCTGTGCTTTCACAGGTACATGCAACTACACTAAGAAGAAAAAGACAACAGATTCTTTTCTCCCTTCTGAGGTTTTTTTCTCCCACTGGCCACTAGTAATAAATAACTTCAGGGTGACCCAAAGAACATAATAGAACTTACAAATGTTAGCATCCTCTCAGCTAACATCAGTTTGGCTGAGGAATCAACATAGAAAGCCGCTGAGGATTCAGTGACATGCAGTCACAACCTGTACACTTCTCACCATCCAGCACTGTCACCAGGAGTGTGGCATATCCAGAGAAGGAGAAATAGAGACAGTTTGTTAACAAACGGATGATACTGTCTTAGGTATTCTGTGGCTAAGGTCACAGGCGTAGTATCATTCTTAAGAAAAAATCATTATTTTATGTATTTATCATCTATAACAGCAATGACTACAACAAAGTTCCATTTCTAGTTGTCCTACAGCTGTAAACACAGAGCAATGCTAGCTGATTGCTTCTTAGAGTGCTATGTTTCACTTAAGAAGGTCTTAGATTAAAACAGAGATTACATACAGATAAGCAGCATATATTCCACTTAAGTATCTCCTAACAAAAAAAAGCATGGCAAAGGACTCTATGAAGCTTGAAGACCTCACCATGTCAGCCAAACATCTGGAGGAAATATTTAGACAAGAAAGTGAACAAAAGCATAAAAACTCAAGTGCAGTCAAGAACCGTAATATTAAAGGGCAGCACTCTGCCTTTCACCCTCCAAGATGAGCATTTTCTTTACTTTACCTAGTGCCATCTATACAGAATACGGAATAATTCCAGAACTTGAGATCTACTGCCAAGAAGGCAAGTAGAAATTTGAATTGTAGATTGGAGTTAAGTGCTAGGTTAATTCTTCTGAGAACTCATATTCAAAATGTACATCAGATCATCCAGCGGGGATCTGCACATTTAATAAAACCGTCTATTCACACACAGGAGACCTGCAAATACAAGACCAATATAATGACCAATCTTGAATCCTACTATCTTATTAAAAGTCTCTGCTTTCTTGCCATGTGTAGTATTACAACATAGTTTTATTTAGTAGGCAATCTTTGTATATTGACCAGCCTTGTCTGAACTTTCAGTTTGAATTCCAGTAACAGTAATTTCAAAGTGGAAATATCTAGCAGCACAATTATCGGTTAAGCAGGTTGCTGAAGATGTGTGAACATCTTTAGATTACAATTGCTCAGAACATGTTAAGCTTCATTGGCCATTTACAATACTATCTACCTGTGTCAGATATTTTATGGCATCATTTATTTTTCCCAAATGACTTCTTTCGATTAAGTGATACTAGTTGTTTTTTTCCTGGACCTCACTGCTTCTGCAGTAATAGAAGTGATGGATACAAATCGCACTGCGAGAACATAACCAGTAGAAAAACTGGCTGATTGTTACTATTACCCCAACAGCATGAATGGGTACAACTGTACCAGATCACACCACGTTTGCTCTGTAGAAGCAAAGATGAAAATCCACTCATGCTGTTCCACTTGCTGACATGACTTGCATTGGTGAAACTATCAGTATGAGGGTTACAAGTTCATCAGGTCTTGTTATGGCAGTCTTCTGACTTCTTTTAAAGCAATAATGTAGTTTCTGACTCTTAAATTAACATTCAAAACTAGAGAAGCCTCAACTTCATTGTAACATCATAAAAAAAGGTTCTGTTCTAAGTCATTTGGAAAAGCCCAGAAAATGGCCATCTCATTCATCTTCTGCATTCTTTAGAGTTTATATTTTATAGTCTTAGGACTCCAAAGGGCATTTCCATTGCCCTAGGGCCTTACACAAACTGTCTACACTAGAATTCCCTGTGAGTTACTAAGGAGTTACCACTGGAGTTTCACCCAAATAGTGACTTTTCAAGAGAAAACCAGGTGTTGTCTCTTGGAGTTGACAGTGTTTGTGCTGTCTAGACTAGTATGTTTTTCCCTAGGAGTAGAACAAGCAACAGCTAAACCTCAGTATCTTCTTTCTTGAGCAATCTTATATACCATCAGTTCATAACCTCAGAGCAAAATCAAAAGTACCAGCAAACCTTTGAGTAGATATCACCCTGCTCAGTAGCCAACAAAGCACCCAGTTCTCAGTGTGTTAACCCGAGAGTAGCAACCACTTTTTTTTCCCCTCTGTGTGTGTGCGTGTGCACATATGCTGGGTTTGCCTCATAGACATCAGCTCTCTGCATCAGGGATGCCTTCTCAAAGTCAAGCTCCAGGCTGGTGGCCAGATGTGACACCTAAATCACACTCAATAGGAATCACATGCTGCCTACAGTTTTCCAGTCACACAAAAAAATGAATGGTGCTGCCCAGACATTTCCCTGCAATGCATTGAAAGAACCATTTACCTTTCTCGTGTAAAGATTTTAGGGCAAAACCAGGGCTACACAGGGAAAAGAAGTAACTTGGGTGGAGAATTTTTCACAGTTTTGTTAGGAAGAGGACAAAATAGCTAATTTATTTTAATGTGGTTATGTTATTGTTGAAACATGACTCATTCCCTTCTTTGTCATATTTATTGCTCACGCAAAATTTGCACAAAAAGCCACTACTTATAACCTCTAATAGTTAATTTTGAACTGAATTTGCTAAAAAAAAAACCCAAACCACTAAACAAAACTAATTTGGGGACTTGAAAGAAAAAAAACATTTACTCAAGCACTGTACAAAAAAACTTGCTGATAGCATCAGCTGGTATGGATCAGCAATGACCACTAGATTTTATGTCTGTCTTGCCAGATGGACTTTGTGATAATACAGCTCCCCTCTGCACAATTACTAGAAGAGGAAATGAGTGCTCCTTTTTTGAGATTTACCTTTCAGAATAAAATATTGTTCATAATACTAGTGGCCTTCCTAGCATGAAAATATGAATTTATATTTAGTAGGACAAGCACTTTGAGTGTACAAAACTGGTTTCTTATATGAATATTAACCAAACCCCCTAACTACAGAAAATGCCTCTAAGACAAATAGCTTCAGCAACCTGAACTGAGTTTTCTTCAAATTCTGATCGCTGTTACTAATAGCAACACAGCAAACAATTTCAGTGGCATATCAGTGTAATCAAAAACAGGCTAGAGGTGTAGGTGTATATTTATCTAGCTGGCTAAGTACCCATCCAAATGAAAGGGAAAATACAGCTGATAAGCTTTTATTCAATTTAGTTAAATCAAACACTCTCGTATGGTATTTTGAGCATATTCTTCCCCTTCTGTTCCTCTCTTCAGTGAGAATGTTTCACCTTCACTAAGCTGCATTTCTTTTCCAATTTCCAATTCGTTTGCCACATAACATAACAACATTTGTTCAGTTAAAATAATGTTAATGGCATCTAATGTGATACCATCCCACTGTAAAAACTATTACTGCTAAATAAAAGAGGGCCAGCTGACCCCTGCTTGTCCACATTACCTAAGTGCCAGGTCATTCTTTAATTTGGTTTTCACTATTCTCCCTAAAATACAAATCTCTTATAGAGGAGCGTAGTGCTCAGCAGTTAAGTGTGGGCCAGTCCACAGCATCTGAACACAAAGTCTGAGGTTATCCCTTGGACTTCTTCTTTAGCAATAAAGGCATGGCCATATTGGCTCAGAGTCTCTTTAAGTGAAGATATATTTAATTTTGAAGTGCCTGGGTTTTCAGGGAGGACTGCTAAAATAACGTCTAAATATTGCCTAAGTCTACTATGTAGGTACTCTTAAGGACTTTCAGGGTTTCAATTGAGTCTGTTGCCTTAAGAAAAGAAGGGAGATATAACGAAGGGAAGTAAAGTTGTCAAAGTGTTGGGCTAGGAAAATTATCTCATCGGTTACATTCTAGAAAGTTTTTATTTGAGAGCACTGGGAAAAGTACCATTACACTGACAAGAGTCAGAGTAAATCTACATTTTAATACTACCTCTGCAGACAGAGAGGAAAAGACTTTTTAGAAATATTACAGAGAAATAATCTGCAAATTTCCTCCATTCTCTGATTTTGTGGATGTAGTGGTAGGCAAGGCAGTGGTGTTTCCCTGCTATTCCCTGTTATTTCAACGATGACATTCTCTTAGTAAAGGACTGGAAGGCCTTTTTCGTTGTGTTGAGAGTGAGCTGACAGACAGGCATTCATAAGGAGATGTGAGAAAGACAAGCTGGAGTTTGAGATAAGGCAAGGAAAAACAACCTGAATAGGATAAGATCTGTGAAATATCAAGGTTGAAAGAGAAACTGAGTGTGACCTTATGGATTCTGCTTCTTGAAGATCAGACGAAGGTGGGCAAGCCAAAGAGAAACCTCTGATAAACACTCACCAAAAGCTGAGAGTTCAGGAGAGCCCACCAAGGAATGGAATTGCTCAAGAAACAATTTGAACCCCGGAAGACATCCAGGAGAAAAAAACAGAGGAAGAAGACAGTAGAGGACAAAATTTGAAAGAGTATTTCTGACCTGGACTGCATTAATGATGATAAATCAGAGTTAGGAAGGATATGGAGCATAGCTTCTATAATCTGGGTGAAAAAGGATTTTGGTGAAAGTAGTGGTGAAAGTAGTATCTGTCAGGGCTTTGGGTACATTAATAGATTTTAATGGCCCTGACCATCTTAACCTGGTTTAAGGCTTAAACTCTAGCCCTGACCATCCTATCCCCCTGCCAATGGCCAAGAAGTTCCATGTAGGTTCACGCCTGGGCATTCAGACCTGCCCTGAGCTACGTTGTAGGTAAGGCCAGTCTCCAGTCTTGTCCTCTGCTGTTCCTGACTGGATGTCCTAGACAGTCTCAAGGCCTGACTTGTTACTTCGCCTTGACCGAAGAAGTGATATTCATTTCTTGCTCTCATTCAACTTTTAAATATAGCTAGCAATGAAAGGATAATTCTGTATCTCTACTGAAAACTGGCACAGGTATCCTGAATCTTCATTGCTTTTGGTGCAGTCACCCAGAAATTGAACCAAGGTGCATTTGATTTTTTTTTTTTAAAAAAAAAAAAGACAAATTAACTGGCTGATTTTGCCCAAAATGATTGAGACATTTAATCCATGGTAAGTGCACAAAGCCATTGGTTTTTACTACATTCAATGTTCTACTGGGCTGTGAATAGAACATTCTTTTAGCTTTCACTAGAAGGTTCTGAAACTCTTGAGTTCATGTTCATTGGTTTTTTTGAGATCACCTTGGCTTTATTATCAATCCTATACAATACACAGTGAGGTGCAGTTAACAAGATGCTGTCATAGATACTAGGGTTCAGAGGAAGGCCACGAAGATGATCCGAGGGCTCGAGCACCTCTGCTATGAAGACAGGCTGAGAGAGTTGGGGCTGCTCAGCCTGGAGAAGAGAAGGCTCTGGGGAGATCTTATTGCAGCCTTCCAGTACTTAAAGGGGGCCTACAGGAAAGCTGGAGAGGGACTTTTTACAAGAGCATGTAGTGATAGGACAAGGGGCAATGGCTTTAAACTGAAAGAGGGTAGATTTAGATTAGATATAAGGAAGAAATTTTTCACTCTGAGGGTGGTGAGGCACTGGAGCAGGTTGCCTAGAGATTCCAACCCTAATCTATGATTCTATGATATTAGTATGATTCTATGATATTAGTAAAGTTTCCTATGCTGTCAATGCCAAAATCACCTGGGATGGTATATTCCAGTGGAAAAAATCTTAACACTTTTCAGCAAGGATGTGTACTAATGTCTGTTATTCCGTTGTTATACATGCACTACAAATATAGCCTGAAGTACTGAGTAAATATAATGTGATTTTATCAAGAGAAACAGCAGAAGTCCACCTGAGTTATGAAATTCCCTTTCATAAATTAAAAAAAAAAAGAAATCATTTGTAAGATAGCTTTCTAAGTTCAAAAAGTAATGACAGAAAAATTATTTCTAACAATTCTTATAGAGAAATAATAGAAAAATATTGTCAACAACAGATGTACGCTTTGAGGCAAAATCTAAGAACAAGACCCTGGAACAGCAGATTTCAATTTCCTTATTATTTTAACATGTTTATTACAATTTAACCTGAAAGTATTTTTTCATTCTTATCAAGTAGGAGAATGAAATATTTCAGCTAACATTTCATCCAAATTGTATAGTCACTAAAGAAAAGATACTTGCCAGATGCAAAACTTGAATCAGTATTATAAACACTGAATTTTACATCAAGCAACATTGATTGATTCCAGTCACTCATTTTTTAAGTTGACATCAGTACAACAAGTTTTTAAAAGCTTATACCTAATGCAGAAATCTATAGTCATGTGTGTCTCTGGCAGGTTTTTCAAAACTGGTCATACCTTGTGGTCTATGACTCATTATGCAGGCAATAAGGACCAGACCCAGAGGCAAAATTAAGTTATTTGATCATATGTATGTTTCTTGAGATCATCTGAACTCTCTCTTTAAACCGTGGAGACAGAAAAATATCTAATGCAGTTGGCCCCTACCTTACAGGGAAATGAACCACCTCTGGCCAGGTTCATCAGCTATAGGAGAAACCTCTATACAGCTACATTTAAACAATATGAATCTTACCTGTAAAGTTCTCAAGTAAAATCAGGTTATTCTTCTGAGCTGAGGTGCTAGTAGGATCTAGTTGACATTAAAAATTAGTTTCTATTGCAGTTTAGGCTGGTTGGCAACTAAACACCACGCAGCCGCTCGCTCACCCGCCCCCACCCGCTGGGGATGGGGAAAGGAATTAAAGGGGAAAAGGGAAAGAGACCAGTGGGTTGAGATAAGAACAATTTAATACTACTACTGATAATACATGTGTGTATGTATGTATAATGATAATAACATATGCAAACAAGTGGTACACAGTGTAATTGCTCACCACCCAGTGACCAAGGCCTGTCCCAGACTAACAGTCCCGAAACAGGTAAGTCCCAATACCACAATCCCAGACGAGCGAGAGGCCCGAAAATAGAGAGCGAGACAGAGAAAAAGTGCTCTGAGAGTCCGAGAGTGAGAGTCCCGGAAGAGCAAAGGTCCTTCTTTCCAGCTGACCCTCATTTTATACTGGGCATGGCGCTGCATGATATGGAATATTAATTGTCCAGTTTGACCCTCAATCCTAAGTCTAAGCACAAATCATAAGGACAATCATGGACCCTCTGTCCTGGCCATGCTCTCCCCTATCCTGTTGTGCTTCTGCACACTGGCAAGAACACGGCAGCTGAAAAGCCCTTGAGCCCTCAGTGCCAACTACAAATATCAGTGCGCTGTCAGCGTTCTGCTCACAGCAAGTCTCAGACTAAAACCAAAACACGGAGCTCTTCTGGCTGCTGAAAAGAAGAGCTAACTCTGTCCCAGCTGAAACCAGGGGAGTTTCACAGATTTATTAGAATATTATGGTTTTCCTTTACAATAAGTAGTACTAGGTAAATGTGTAAAGTTAAAAGAGATCGATTACTCAAACATGTAGAACTCTAATGCTGAACGCCCAAGTTATGTATCCCACCAAAAGGCTTGCTATTGTCATCATCCATCCCAGGAAAACTCGCATGCAAAGAAGAACTAGGCTGTGAGGAAACTCAGTTACTATTTTTTACAAGCTGTAATTTTAAATTTAGGGAAGACATGAAAAATATTATAATCCCAATAGTTCAAGCAAACTACAAAGAACACGAGATCATATTGTGAATTCTAGAAGATCCAAGTGCTCAGAATTTATGCTTTTTCAGCAGCACTGATTTTATAAATGGTCATAACAGTGCAAGTCCAGAAAAAGGGAACCTGTGACTGTGCACTGTTGAATAAGAAGGAACAAGTATCCCTGCTTGGTTATCAAGGCACAAGCAGGATGTTGTGACAGTTCTTTCAGAGGCAGACGTAGTTGTGTTGATGTTGTACTCCTAAAACAAGTGTTCAGAGATTTACAGCTGGAATCCATATAGAAGCTGAAGCTGGCTCAGAGTATACAAAGCTGACTGCTATGCCGAATACTCCACTGTAAATACTAACCCAGCACTCCACAAGCTATACTATGTGTTTGCGAGCTTGCAGGTAAAGTTTAAGTTGTTGGTTTTGACTAACAGAGCCATAAATTAGTTCAGGACCTCATAGGCTCCATGTTCACCAGTCCAGATAAATAAACTGCCAACAGTCTCTTTGACAGGCAGTTCTTTAAACTGACTTTATTTTCAAGTAAAAAAATCCAACATTAACCCTTGGCTGAGCCAGGAAAGAGCAAAGCTTGCTGCTCCTGGTAGTTCTTGTCAGTCTTATTTCACACATTAGACTTCTCTGGGAAAACCAAAGGGCAGCTAAGGGGCCACTTACATCTTTCAGTTGGGAATAATTTTAGCTGATCCCTGGCACCTTAATGATTTTTTAAGCAAACAGTGCAAAGGCAGCTGCTTCTGTAGATCCTTACATACTATTGTAAAACTCCTCCATACTCTTCATCACTGTTCACCTCTTTATGAAACAAAAGACTCTTCAACAGCCATACGTCTTGTGATTTCATGAGATAAGGCAGCAATTACTTGTGTAGTCCAGGAGCAGAGACAGGCTATAAATCCAGCTCTGCAGCCATTTTTATCATGGCAATACTAGTCAGAATAAGCAGAGCAATCCCAGCAGACACTACTTGAGAGTTTCAACTGCCTAAGTGACAATGAGGCACTCTTTTAGTGTTTCACCTTGCTCTTCTGGAAGAAGCTCTTGGCTCAGACAAGAGCAACTTTCATCCTCAAACTCACCTTCTTTGGAAATACTTGCATGAAACATTCCTTTGTGAAGTCTGCATTTTCAAGAACTACAGCATTAAAAAATCTGCATGGAATATGTCTGCATAGGCAGCCTAAGTTTGCCTGCTCTGAAGTGTTTTGCTACCCAACAAACACACTTAAGGTGGCTATGATCACTCCAAATCTACACGAGTCAACAGTAATAATTGACTAATACAGAGAAGAGTTGCTCTCTTTTTAAATGGTGGATATTAAATTATTGCTGGGGGGGAGAATGGGAACATTTCTTCCCTCAAAGATGTACTTTAAATTTTGGTCTTGGCACATCCAGCTGGGTATGTAATGGGAGATTGGCAGAAGTCCTGTACCACGGCAATTTTAAGGACCATTACCACTGTGCAGATTTTCCTTAAGTTGAGGTGTTACGACAACATCAAGTTATTTGCATTTGCTTACCTGAAACAAGCCTGATGTGTTTTGCAATAGATTCCCAAACCAGTCAGCTTGCTGGTTCGCTGTGGCTGAAGTTGGGCTGGACCATAATAAATAATGTTTTGATAATGTCAGTGGTGCTGAAGCAGTTCAAAGTACAAGGAGGTAGTGTAGGGACAGATGAAAAAAAAAAAAAAAGAAAAGGGGAGCAACAGTCTTGAAGTATCAGCTGAGAAGAAGAATAGTTCTTCGAGCTCAGCAAATATTTCAAAGAGATCAACTTAGCTCATTCATGCTTTTGAGAATTATGGACTTCCAGGAATCCTAAAGAGTCGATTCTCCAGCCAATACAGACTGTGGAGCAGGCCAGTCTGTAGGCTCTTAGGACCACAGGACCAAGGTAATCTGACAGCACAGCTTTGACATGTCAAAGGTGGTTATATATTCTACTTTTCCACCCTTCTCCAGTATTTTGTCAGTCTGGTGAGCCAGGTTATATGTCAAATTGATGTCATTCTTAGCCCTGTAAATCACTACAAAATCAGATATACTGTCTGGATTTGGGATCCAGTTCAACTGGGTTATGTATTTCATCACAAGTGTTACTGAAAAAACTTACAGCAGCACTTAAATACCTAAGTGAAAATAAAAAAGAATTGGAGAGTAACTTTTTGCAGGCACTTCTCAATAATTTCTTAAACAGGCTGAGAGTGCTAATTTAGAAAAACAATATTTGTCCCAGATACTGGCCAAAAAGCTGTTATTATTAAAATTAGTCACACTTGATTAGTCCTGAACAATAGTTTCAAGACTATCTTAATTCTTCTGCTGTCTTTAAGAATCATTTGTAATATATTGTACAGGATTTCCTGGTGAGATAAAGAGCTGTTTTAAAGATCCACTCATCTAGTAGAATATGGAAACCTCACATAAATATTCAAGAAGGCTTCTGGATCTCTTCAGCCCCAGTTTTAGTGAAGGCTTCTCAATTGCTAAGGGAACCCACCCTGCCTGCCTGCAATCCTCTATCCTAACAGACCATCCATCAGAGCAAGAATTACCGTGGAATTTCTTACTTCCACCTAGAATTCCTGTGCAGCAGGAGCAGTTCATTGGCAAACATATTTTCTGGCTCGTTTTGCTGTTCCCTTTCCCCTTCCCAAACATTTCATCAGACTCAGAGCCCTGATATATCTCCATCAAGCTATAATCACTCCCAAATTTTCTTTACCACACCTAGGCTACTCTTCAACTCAGGTACATGAACTATCACAGCCATTTTGCAATGGCCACAAGCAAACAACACCCCCAACTAAAAAACCCTGGTGAAACTCTTGATTCTGTGACTCCAACCAAATTCCCTTCTTTTTTCTGAAAGAGCCTGAGCCTTTTCAGCCATATGGGAGGGTTCCTTTCCCATAAACATTATGAAAATATGGTTATAAAAACAGCTGTTAACAGGAGCAGAGTGATGTGTTTAGAAATATATTTGAACTATGCCAAGGATGCCTGGAAACCTTATGCAGTGGCTCAGTTGCTTTGGGAATCCGTAAGTCTCAGTATGTATTAAATAATACACAGCACAGTCACACCTCAATGTTCAAAATACTCTTTTTCCCTTGATATATGTTTAATAAGAGTTTATAGTCTCATCAAAGAAATAAAATTAAAAAAAACAGCAACCCTAAATACATAACAAAAACTAAAAAGGAATCTCATTTACAAATATAAGCACAAAGACAGAGAGGTTTCAGTCTCGGACTGGTTAAACATCAATTCAATGTTAGATGAAGAAACTGAATGTGAGTTTTTTGATTCTCTTTCTTCTGTCCTAATTCCAAGACCACTTTGTCCTAATTCCAAGACCACTTTTTCATCTTTTCCCCTTCAAATTTCACAATATTTGAAGTCATGGAGAGAAAACACAGACTATTATTGGCATATACTATGACAGAATTTAACCTTGAGAAAAGTACGTCAAAGAAGACCTCTTTTAAAAAGAAAATGGAAAACTTGCACATAGTATGTTTCTTTTAAGACTATTATTTCTGCACCAAAAAGTGTTAGGAACACAGGAATTAGCTACTGACAGCTAGTCACTGTGCACCAGCAACAAGCAATCAGTTGATAAAAGTCATAGATAAAACTCAAATCCTCCAAATTAAATGTTCAACATACTTAAACAGATATCAGCAAATAAAAGGAATAAATGGCAGTACTCCAAAAAAGGCAAGCTGCCAAATAACAATCATAGCTGGATTATAAAGCATAAATGAAAAAGAGACTCCTGGAGCAAACCTAGTGGCAGGAAATGCAAGTGTAAAGACAGAAAACAAAAATTTCAAGAATCACTTCCATTCAATTCACTGCATCTGAGCAGCAAATTAACTTTGCTTTAGTTCTACCATCCCTAGACATAGTTTTTGGCCTCCAAAGGGTCTGAGGATTTCTGCCAGCTCTCTGGGATATACAAATTGCCTTAAGGAAAGTGGAGGGGTAGGAAGGCCTTTGAAGGAGAAATAGTTGTTGCAATTAAAAGCTTTTCCAATGGTGGATCTGGGCTTAATGTGGGTATCCAAAGGGATCTCCCACCCACCACCCTACAGACTCCGTGTGTAATCTCAGAGAAAAACTCACAGAGCAGATCAGAAGAGAATTGTTATGGATAGAGGAATCTCTGGAGACAGCACACCCCAGACCCCATGTAGAGTAACCATGCCGAGGACATCTTCAAAAAGATTAAGGTTCACAGCCTTATTCTGACAAACAGGTCATTTTTCAGCTGACTTAAGTGAAGACTTAGCAAGGTCCCTAATTAGTCCAACAAAGAGAAGGCACAAACCTCAGTCCTGTTTCATACCAGCCAAAAGATGGATTATTCCCTAAGGAGAGTTAACATGGTTCATATCAAAATTTCTGTGGTTTCTATTTAAATAAGAAGTTGGTTTTTTAAAAAGCAAGGCATTGTGTTCCTACTCCTGTGCTTCTTTATTGTTCTTGGTGGCTTTTGAATAATTGTTCTCTTTGTGAAAAAATAATTTGTCATAAGAGGTGCTATATTCTGTAATAGAGAACACACACCCCAACAGAGAAAAGGAAAGAGAGCAAAGCAACTCTATTGTGTGAAAAAAAATTGTCTTAGTTCACAATACTATAAAATGTAGTCTTTCTCCCGTCCTATAGTCAAGTAGGAAATAACAATGAATTGCAAGTTTTTCTAAGATGTAACATCTGTTTTGTATATATAATCCATAAAAGTTTTCCAAATGTCCTTAAATGAGTCCTCAATCTTCTACAAATTTGAGTCCTCCATAAATCCTGTTTCTTAATCTATATGCAGTCTTCTTATAATGGGCTGATCTTAGTAAGAATTTCTATTCTTCTTAGGCTTGGGGCAGAAGGAGATAAAACAAGATGGGGGAAGAGGGGAAGTTGCAAAATAGAAAAAGAATAAAATTAACTTGAATTTATATGTTCTGCTTTTTTTTAATTAAAAAAAAAAATTGGTAGAAGCGTGATGGCGTTTAATGAATTTATATGGCTTTCCCAGGAGATTCAACCATTGTCCTCGTACTTTATGCAAAAGCTTCCCTCCATGCTAGGAGATACTAACCAAAAAGACAACCAGCCATGTTGGCTCATAACATCTGAAGCAACTAGCACTGGGTCTGCTAATGGATCTTGAACACTGTTTCTCCTAGTTTTGCAGCCTCACTCTGGCATTGCACCTCGAGGAATGATTTTGTTCCATGTGAGGTAAATTTTATTCCATGCAAACTGCTACCTCATTTGAATGGTGGAATTTCACACCAAATTGTCAAAACGAAGGCAGTATGGTATGAGAAAATATTTCAAGATCAGAATCTATTTAATTATTTACCTCAGAACTCTGTATGCCTTCTAGCAGGTTGCTTTTTCCTCTCTGAATAAGGCTAAACAGTATGTTATCATAAAAAAGGGAGAAATGTGTTATTAAAACTCTTGTGGTTTGAATTAGAAATAAAAGAGCTTACATCTATTGACTTATATTAGTCATTCCATGAGTTTCCTCACAAATACATTGCTAACTACAGGTTTTTCAAATATGGAACACTGTTCAGATTGGGGGGAGGAGTTCACTCATGCACAGGTCTACTTCCTACAGGTTTGTAGTCAGAGTTTGACTAATAAAACATGGAGTATCTTTTAGGAAGAAAGGCAGCTAGTAAAGGAAAATCAGTAACAGGAAGTCTTTCAAGTGATGGCATTTGCTTATTACTAATATTTAAAAAGAAGTTCACCCCACCCTCCGTATTCTAAATCTCTTGTTTTGCCTGCTAACCAAGTAAACTGCATAATAATCAGGTCTTCAGAGACTAGGAGTAGGAACACATGTATCAAGCAGCAGAGCACTGACTTGAATCTCAGGCTTCATTTTCTACTTCATTTTTCAGCATTTTGGTGGGAGAAATGACTAATGGATGCATACTGGTGCATGCCTCAGCTCTATCCCTTCCAATATCTGAAGCGTAGTCCAGAAAAAAAAACTTGTAGATATTAGCAGTATAGTATGGAACAGCTTTCCCTAAGGCTGCATTCCTCAATAACAGAAGGCCTTTCTAGATATGTTGCTAGAGGAATGTCAACGTTTGCCTTTATGGAAGATGCCTCTAATGAAAGCCAATTGTATCTTCCACAACAGGAAAAGTGAACGTCAGGTCTTTGCATTGTCTTTGCAGTTTTAGGTATCTGTTCAATCCCACTAGGCTGGCTATGAAACAATAGTAGTTAAAATATTTCTGTTAAAATAACCACATGAAAATTCTAGAATTTGACCCTAACTCCTCTACCTTGTAACAAGAAGCAGGGAATACTTACACTATCGGCAATGGAAGCATTTCTTAGATTTTCTTTCAGTATGATTACACTAGCAGTATAAAATCATAGCCAGTACTTCGGAAAGCTTTTTGTTTCATTCATGAGACATGCTGGTCAGTTTCCTCTAAATGTGTAGCAATTTCAAAAGCTGAATTTCTAGGACTGCTGTTCAAGCATTATTTGTCTACACAAACTTTGTTGTGATGACTGATTGTCTCTGTTCTGGGACTGCACGGCAAGAATGTTATGCAGCTTGCTTTCACCTTAGGTTTTTCACCAAATGGTAAAGACCCCATACCAAGAAACCACAAGAAGGCCTTAGCGTCAATGTGAATCGTCTGTCATGTTGCGGTCTTGCATCTTGATGGAAGATATGTGAAGCAATCACCATTTTCTGTAACATTTTTAGACTCAGCATGGGTTGAAGTCTCATAGTATTTGTGAATTTCAAAGCAAGCCTTGAAAAATGGGTAATGCATGCATTTTGGTGCCACACCGTACCCATTCTTTTCAGATTCACACCTTTTTGTCTGGCTAGTTTTTGCTCTCCGCCCAAAAAGTCTACTATTGCTAAGATCATAGAAATTACATGCAAAAGTACATTTCAATTTGACTGATGAGAAAATAGGAACGAATTTTGTGGATCCAGCAAAAAAAAAATCACTTTGAATCATAAAAAGCAACCTTACAAAAGCCTGCACAGAAAATAATTTTGGAGCTTTTGAAATTTGCTGGTCACATCTGTTTTTAAACAAACTGCAACTTCTTCACGATCAAACCTTTCTGTATAAAACTATGCTAAATTGAAAGAATTTTTTTCATTGTTACCCTTTAAACTAACAAAATGGAATAGTCTAGAATTTTGAAAGCTACATTTCTTCATTAAAAAGTTAACCAGTTCAAATTCATCTGATTAAAACACTCTAGAGAGTCTTTGGCTTGACTCTTTATAATGGCTGTAATAGCTTTTAAGGTAAATGCACCTTATAAACCACTCAATTGTCAGTGGGAGAGATCCAAGAGTGAGACAAAACTGCCTCTCTGTAAAGTTTATTGATTCAGGCTCTGCACCAGTCTAACTAGTGCTCCATGGCTTTGAGTTCAGAGGAGATTTATGTTTCTGTTTTCCAGACCACGACCTGAATTTGCTTGCCTTTGCCTACAAAACGCCATGTAAATCCAATTTGGAGCATCCTCTGCAGAACTCTGCAGCACTCTAGGAGGTTGCACCAACATGCTACTGGTCTCTCAAAACATGAGGTGGGGTATGGGATGTGGGATCTCAATGTATGAAATGAAACCTAGGGAAATGGGAAACATACTATTAAGTTCACTTTGCACAACATCTCCCATATTAATGTCACTTCAGCTATCCAGTTCTTCCATACAGACTCTTGAGCAGTGCGTCAGGATTGGCTGCCGCTTACCTCCCAGAACTTCAACATAACCTGTTTTCCTGCCTCGTCTGATAATTTTTATTCTAGAAAAGCCCAAGTCCTGAGAAAAACACCACATGCTTTGCCCACATCAGGAATATGGAGCCTTTGACTGCCCAGCAGCCTCTCATTCACACGTCAGTAGCTAAGGCTGCCATTCAACAAGCAGTCTGTGTAATGCTCGGAGGCTCTGCAGCTCTCACTCACTCCATTTCCTTGCAGGAAAGAGTGCCAAAAATAGTATTTCAGCTAGCAAAAAGGAATTTTCAACTCAAAGATTTCCAAAATCCAAGTGCTTCAGGAATACTTGCTTTCTCTTGTATCTTTTAGCAGGTAATTAACTGTCTAGCTGATTCTTTTTCCCCAAAAGTCATAGCCCATGTCACATCCACTGGTACAGTAACATTCTTTTCAGCCACTTAATTTTGTTTAAGCCAATACGTTATTTAATCAGCCTGCTGTGATGGTTTCATGTTGGGGGGGGGGGGGGTTCTGGTGGCAGGAGAGGGGATTTGCTTGGTTTTGGAACTGGGTCAGAACAAGATCGGACTCCCATCCCCCTCGCGGTTGAGCCAATTGGCGCCTCTGCGAAGCTGGGACAAAAGAACCAGAAAAGGGTGCTTTGCCCAGGAGCGAGGAGAGAAGGGAGGAGGGCACTGACCCCGCTCCCCGGCTTGCCCGTGCCACCACCCGCTGAGGATGGGATGGCTGCAGCGGAGCAGCCGGGGGAACTTGGGGAGCGTCCCGCTCCCAGGGTGCCCGCTGGGCCAAGTTCACCCAGAGAGGACTGAGATCTGAGAGAAACAGCCACAAAGACACTGGGTCAGTGCAGATGGAGCGGGAGGAAGTGTGCCAGAGCTGAGTTTCCCCTGCAACCGGTGGCGAGATGGCAGGCGGCCCCCTGCAGCCAGGATGGTCTCGGTGGAGCAGAGACCCACTCGCGGCCCATGGAGAAGCCCACGTTGGAGAAGAGATGCCTGAGCCTGAGGACAGTTGTGAAGCATGGGACGCACGACAAGGCAGAGAGGCATCTAGAGTCCTTTGGACGACCCACGCCAGAGCGAGTGGCAAGAACTCCCTAAGAATCTGAGACTGTGGTAAAGCCCACACTGGAGCAATCCGATGGGGAAGGATTGCATCCTGCGGGTAGGACTCACTCTGGAGAAGTCTGTGGATTTTCCCTTGTGAGTAGGGGATCCACTGGAGCAAGGGAAAATGAAGTAAGGACTCCTCCTTTAAGAAAGGAGTGTCAGTAACAACATGGAATGAACTGACCTGAACACTCCCATTCCCTGTCCCCCTGCGCCGCTGGGGGGAGGAGGTAGAGCTGGGAAGAAAAGGAAGTGGGGGGGGGGGGGGGGGGGGGGGGTAGGGAGGTGTTGTTTTTAAGATCTGGCTTTGCTTCTTTTTATTCTCTCAAGTAACCGGTTTTGTTTCCCTTTGTCCTTTTAAATAACTGTTAATAAATTGTTTTGCTTTAAGAAAACTGAGTCTGTTTTGCCTGGGACCATGGTTGGTGGGTGCTCCCTCTGTTCTTGTCTCAACCCTCAGTCCTTTTATTATATTTTTCTCCTCTCCATTTCACTGGAGAAGGAGTGAGAGAGCGGCTGTGTGGCGTTTAGTTGCCGGGTCGGCCTAAACCACAACACCTCCTCAGCTGGAATCAAAAAATCCTACAAAGCAACCTGAAAAATGGGATCCATCCTGTGCAAATTCAGATATTTTATGATTTCTAATGCAAGCCTCCTGCTCTTGGTCCAAGAAATCTCTCTTTTCCTCCCAGCCCATCCCAGTAATGACTGTGATCCTTGGACATGGGCAACTGCAAGGAGTTCTGCAAAGGCAGACATATGATTACATCTGGCTTTTCACCTCTCTGGCCAGAAGAAGTGGGCAGGCTGCCAGAGAAGTGATTTTTTCGGGGAAAAAAAAAAAAAAAAAGATTCCTTATATCATCTCTTGTGTTGTGATTTCATGCTGGACAGAGAGGGTTTAGGGAAATGCCAATGGTCCTGGTATCTTTTCCAAGAAAGAAAGGAATAAAAATAATGTTTTATGCATCCTTTCTCCAACATCTCTCTGTATGCAAAAGCCAATTTTCAGTAATTCTTGGAATATTGAGAAAGTTCCAGATGGCTGAAAGGAAAAATTATGCTGTGGCAGTATCTTGAAAGGATTAATGAGACCTGGGTCCACAATAAGCTGCCAGCAGGACTGCAGTCCGTGGTAAAATTAAACAGGAAAAGAGAGAGAACTTGATTAATACAGCATTAAAGGAGAATAATGCAATTAATGCCAATCACCCTGGATTTATGGAAAATCAGCTGTGTCAGAGAAAATTTCAAATCTGATTCATAAAAGCAATAGTGATAATGTAATATACTTAGATTTCTGTAAAGTATTTGACTTAGTACCACATAATATTTTGTTCAGGAAACTCAAATGATGTAAAATCAATATAACAGACACAACATTAAATTAATTAAGAGCTGGCTAACTGATAGGTTTCAAAATATAATTGTAAACAGGACCTCACTACTATATGGGAGTGTTGTTGATGGAGTCCTACGCAGATTGCATTTTGGACCTTTCAGGAACCTGGCAGGAAAAAAAAAAAGAAAACAACCAAAAATCATTGCTGATTGAATTTGCAGATGACACAAAGATTGGTGGACTGAGGAATAATGAAGAGGAAAGGTCAGAGACGCAGAGCAACCTGAATCTCCTAGTGAACTAGATGGAAGAAAAGGATATATGCTCTACTACAGGATAAGTGTAATCGTCTAAAAGCAAAGGCAATAAACTTTATAGATTTACACTGGTTTTACAATGTTCCTTTCAAAGTGTTGAATTTTACTTTTTTTCTCAATTGGACGGTCTAAGCCACATCCTTATCCTACATAAGTGAGAAGCATGTGTTGCGGAGGCATCAGCTAACATTAATATTCTTTGCATGATTTAATACTGTTTAAATATGATTTGATCTTTAGTTAAACTTGTCTAACTGCCTTGAGGGTGGAGGGGGGAAGAAACCCTTCCCATGCAGAGACCTTATTGTCCAGAAGTAGGTATCAACCTTCCAATTAACTTTATGGTGGAGCTATCCACTCTGAAATTACATAATAGAAAAAAATAATACTTCATGATGACACAGTTCTTAGCCAACTGTGTGTTTTATTAGGGAAAAAAAAAAAAAAATTCGGCTAGAAAATTTACAACAAACCTCATCAGAGTTCTACACCAGGGTAGAAATAAGGGGTGAAGAACTAAAACATTCAAAGATTATTCACAATAAATATTTGGAAACAGGAGGAAAGGATTAAGCTGATTAAGGTTCAACTCTAAGAAAAAAATAAGGCATCAAGACATAAGAGTTAATAAGAAAGCTATCCTGCTTCCTAGTCCCGTTACACGTGTGACAAAACCAGACCATGAGCAACAGAAAATGATTTGAGACCACACAATTACTTTTTCATCTCTTTGATTGCTGTCAAACGAGCAGGACTAATTATTGTAGGTGATTAGAAATTCCCTGTGGGCCACCTCCAGAGAGACGCTCTCTTTCTGTAGTGTCTGGCAGGGCAGGGGAGAGGTTGGGGGTACCTGCCAGCCCCATCGCCCCCAGGTTTGTACCCCGTGTTTGCAGTGTCCTGCCTGGCCAGCTGAGGGACAGCCAAAGTGCTGAGAGCTTGAGCAGCACCAGCTGAAACTCTTGACTTTGTTTAAACCCACTTGCAGAATATAATTTAGAAGCTATCTGGATGGGCTGGGTCTTTATCTTCTTCTCCATTCCCCTCAAACGAAAAAATTATGTGGTTCAGTTTCATACAGAAACAGGAAATTGGAGCTCAACAAACTCAAACAAACCCCAATTTTATAGTTCCAGTGCCACTTTAAAATGAGCCCATGGCTTTTTGTAGTACAACAAAATATGTTCCATTGCTTCTTTTCTAATTTTATCTGAGTATCTTGTTCTTATTCGTGTGACTAATCCTGCCGTGGTCACATAGCACTAGTGGATGCACTCATTGCGGTATAACTAAAATGTTGGCAATAAAGGAGCGTAGGAACAACGTTCTTGAGTCAGACTACAGTTTTATTTGAGCAGACTAAAGGGTTAAAACTGAATTAATGTAATCTCATTCCTATTTTGTCCTTGATAAGCACAGCTGAATGTTAGAGTAAAGATAATAGGATCCCACACTGATATAGAAGGTTTTTTATTTTTTAAGGAGTTTTGGTGGGTTTTTTTTCCATTGGAAATTACTCATCCTCTGCAGTAGAAGTCTTTAAAAAAAAAAAAAAAATCAAACAGCCTTCTACCAGAGGTAGTCCAAGTACATTTTCCATGATTATTATTGGGATGGAGAAGAGGACATTTTCAGCCCTTACCCAGCCTGCCATTCTCCTGTGCCTGCAGAATGTGGGACAGGGTGGGGAACAGGAAGATTAAGATCTTGGCAGCTGAGTAGTCAAGCTGAGATTTGCTGGAAACTCACAAGTCACAGCCATACATTTAGATTCCGGGAGCCATACATTAACTATGTATTTCTGCAGCAAGAATGTGTGTTGGTATTTCAACAGTTTCCAGGGTTTCTAAATTGTCGTGGTTTTTGGACTGAGGGTCGAGACAAGAACCGAGAGGGAGCAGCCACCAAGCATGGTCTCGGGCAAAACATGACTCAGGCTTTCTTCATAAAAACAAAACAATTTATTAACAGTTACTTAACAGGAGACAAGGGAACGAAACCGGTTACTTGAGAGGAGAAAAGAGAAAACAAGGCCCGATCTTAAAACAACACCTCCCCACCCCCTATTTTCCTTTCGTTCCTGGCTCTGTCTTCCCCCCAGCGGCGCAGGGAGACAGGGAATGAGGGAGTACAGGTCAGTTCATCCATGTTGTTCACTGCCGCTCCTTTCTTAAAGGAGGAGGAGTCTTTACACCATTTTTTCCCTTGCTTCGGTGGATCCCCTACTCACGAAGAAAAAGTCCCCAAACTTTTCCAAAGTAAGTCCTGCCCGCAGGATTGCAATCCTTCCCCATGGATCGCACCAGTTCGGGCTTTACCAGTCTCGGCCTCTTAGGGAGCTGCTGCCACTCGCGTCGGCGTGGGTCGTCCCACGGTCTCCAGATGCCTCCACGACCTCGTCGTGCATTCCATGCCCCATTATCAACAGTACCTGGTCGCGCATCCCCTGCTCCACGACCTCTCCTGGGCTCAGGCATCTCCTTCCCGACGTGGGTTTCTCCACAGGCCACGAGTGGGTCGCTGCTCCGCCGAGTACACCCTGGCTGCAGGGGGGCCGCCTGCCATCTCACACCGATTTGCAAGGGAAGCCTCAGCTCCAGCACACCTCCTCCTGCTCCATCTTTGCTGACCCGGTCGTTGTGGTTGTTTTCTCTTAGATATTAATCCTCTCTGGGGGAGCTCGGCCCGGCAGGCACCCCGGGAGCGGGGCGCTTACCGAGTCCCCCATGCGGCTCCCCGGCGCCATCTTGAGCACATGGCGCCGGCCCGGGCCCGAGCGGCCACCCGGCCGGGAGCCGGGAGAGAGGGCAGCGCCCTCCTGCTCTCTCCCTCCTGAGCAAAAAAGCCCCTTCCCGCCCCTTTGTCTCAACTTAAATAGGGCAATTCGCAGAGGCGCCAATTTGGCTCAACCTCCCCCGGGGGGGATGGGACTCAGATCTGGTGGCACAGGGAGCAAATCCCCTCCCCTGCCACCAGAACACCCCCCACACATCAAACTATCACATCAGTCAAGCCCTTTATTAAATAAATTGACCAAGCCTTATAATTTCAGGCTGCCAGCTAACTCAGGAAAACAACATTGTGTGAGTTTACATTTGGTTCATATTTTCAAAGCTGTCCACAAGTGTTAGAAGCAGAAGCCTGCTAGTTTTTAAAAGAGAGAAAGAGATTCATGAACAGAGTTAGTACAGATTTTATTCTGTAAATGAAGGATATACAGGCATTTCTTTAGGATGTAGCTGAATTATAGTCCTAGTACACCTTAGAAATATGCCTTCCCATTCCTAAACATTGGTTACTTCTGCATTCTTCTCATCTGATAGAGCATTCAACTCAGAATGGGACAAAGTGATTAACAGCCTGAAACACTGAAACATAAATGTTCAAACAGCTTTGCTGGTTTTGTCCTCCAGGCTTTCTTTGGCAAGTTTGAAAAAATATTTTGCTTTGAGATCATCTGTTGCTGTTTTGATTAATAGATACTTCAACACATAACTCAGTACTAACCTCTCCTTCATCTTAAAGTGAGCATATTCCTTGTAAAGACGCAATTGAAATTGTTTATAAAATTTCCAGCAGTGTCATTACAGATGTTTTATTTGCCTGAGGGTATAGTTTAAACTTGCTTAGCTGCTGAAGAAAATATTCATGTAACTACACCCTTACATGCTACAGAATAATATTTTAAAGAACCTAGAAAAATATATATTTTAAAGCCAGATTCCAGAGACTCTCAGACTCTCAAACTCAAGTTAATAACTGGGACCTTATTTCTCTTCTCCATATAAAAAGAAAACAGCAATCAAGCCTCAAAGAACATAAATGTTGAATATTCATGGAGGAAATGGAGACTCTTACTATCCCAAAGGACAAAACCTAATCACACACCCTCTGTTGAAAGCTCAGATGGTCTACAGGGAACTAAAACTTTGCATATGTAGCACTTGTAAGCCTCTGGAGCCTAAGTCACCTCTAGAAGCCCCTAAATCCCTGTGGCACAGTCCCAAAGAGCAGGAGCACATCCTCTGTCTTGCAAATCTCCTGAGACCCAAGAACTTAAAATGTCATTGCACATCCCAGGGCAAAGTACCAACTTCTCAGATTTCTCTCACATGCCAGAAATAGGAGCCTTCCATCCTTGCATGTTAGCCCTTTAGTAGACATGTATGCATGTACACAGAAGCTTTGCAAGGAATTGAAACACAGCTCCTTTTACTTCAAGGACAAATTATAAGTTGTCACTGAAGGTTATTAATCTGCCAAGGGTAGATCCCACTCACCTAGCATGCAGCACCTCACACAGACATGATCTGTCTCCGGAAACCTCTACAAGCAGTTGCCTCCCCCAGTGACTGGAGAGGGATCTAAAGCTTCTCCTTTAGGGCTGCTTCAACAGACACCAGAAAGTTAAGCAGCTAAGTCAGGTGGGCTGAATCCACTCCTAATACCTGAAAACCGTGCTCTTTGTTTTACCTCGTTCTTCCCTTTGGGTCTGTTTGTATCCAGTTTCCCTTCCACCTCGCTGAGCTCCTGGAGCCAATATCCTTCAGCTTGAGCTGCTAAAAATGGTCCATTATCCTTTTTTATAACCTTCTGATTCCTCTGCCGGGTGACATCTTTTGTAGGTTGATCTGGAAAAAAACAGACCCTAGGTAGGTGACTTTGTTGCCTAAGTGACCTGCTGCCAATTGTACCAACTCAGAGTAACAGGAGCTAGCTCATTGCTTAAAGCAATTATGCTTCAGTGATCCAGGAATCACATCTGTTCCTCTGTTGTCTGTGCCTCCATGATGTGAAGGATCACGCCAACACACAAACGAAGACAGCAGAAAGGATAAAAAACTACCTAACCCAAATAGAGCTGGCAGCTTTCTCACAACGTAGACATGACACTCACAAGCCATCCTCCACTCTCCACAACCTCCTTCAAAAAAAAAAATAAAATAAATAAAGCGTCCCACAATCACAACTCACTTAGATTTATTTAGACATGGAAAATTTAGGTTGCAAGGCTCCTCTCTCCTCTCTTTTGCTCTCCGCACTCTGTAGATATTTTATCGGCTCAGTAAAGGCTAATGGTGCTCTCATCTTCCCACAGTGTCCGAGTGCTGGCACAGCTCTGCTCAAGCTCCATCCCTCCAGCCAACATCCCTGAGGCAGAAGAAAGGGATGGTAAAGGACCTTCACAACAGGCTCTCACAACTTCTTTGCAGCTTCTGCAGACTCACATGAATGCAACTGGAAATGTACAGAGGAACGGAAAACACCTCCAACTATCTACTGGAAAGACAAAGCTACCAGCTTCCATGATTGTGTGTGCATCACCCACCACTCACCCAACCTGCACATCTTTAACAATACAGTTCTTTCAGGGTAAAGAGGGCTGTTTGTGTATCAAGGTGCATGGAAAGATAAAATTAAAAAAAAAAAAATAGAAGCTACAAATACAGCAGATATATGAAAGAACCATGCGTAAAGCTGCTAAAGCAGTTTAATAAATGTACAAACAAAATCTTATTGAGATACGGCTTTGATAGAGAAGTCACCGTATAGCAGATGACTACAGAGTACTGTAACATAAATTAGTTGCATTTACTTGTTTCCAAACACAGCCTGCTATTTTTAATTACTTCTTTTTAACACAATGCAGAAGCTTTCTAACTACAAGTCTGTCCAAAGTTATTTTTATAGTCTGGTTAGAAACTTCTAAAAATAGAGCATTTCTAATACAAAACCATTGGCTAAGCTTTAATAACTGTTCTAGTATGCTGGTGTGGTCTGAGTAAATTATATACTGTGGTGACTTAAAAATGGGAAATAAAAAGTGGAGAAGTAGGATCTTGATTGACTCAAGGGTGATACAGGTAGGGGTCCCAGCTTGAAATTCTTGAGGACTGCTTGTGTACACAGTGGAATACTCCAAAGTTTCATTTATCATGTCTTTCTGCAATATCAGCCATTTTTCTACACAATACTAACCTGCACCATTTAAGAAAAAATTTTGGCCTCAGCTACTTGAATCATCATAAAAATCGCTTGTTTTTTTTGCACCACAGCCAGTATTTCAAGAATATAAAAAACACAGCTCACCCTGCAGTCAGAAATAAGAACACCTCTAACAGTGAATGGATCAAACCTGGGATTCTGCTGTTAACTTGTATTTTTAGGGAAAACTCGTATTTTCAGAGAAAACTCGTATTTTTCAGAGAAACTGGAAGTTTGGTGAACTGAATCAAGTACCATTTGCAAGGCTTTTCTTCAAGATAAAGACTTTTTTTAAAAAAAAATTTAAAAAGACTGCTGTAATGAAATACAGATTTCCCTTTTACAGAGCACTAACTAAACATTTTATGACTTACATAGATTCCATCAATGTTTCTAATGACAGCAGAAATATTTCTGGAGCAAGATAGTTTTCCCAAGAGGTTTGCATCATGAGATGAGTAAACTTTTCTGATGAAAAACAAGTAAGTGAATAAATGTCTTTTAAAAAAATAGTATTTTTCCCATCAGAATGAATTTGAGACCAACATTTGAAAACTGCTGAATACTAGGTGAACTTCCAAGCCCTTCTTGTTTGCGTGAGCATAAATAGCTATAATTACTTTCACAAAACGTGAACTCAGAAAGAACAAAACAAGGATTGCATGTGAATGAGTTGCTTGTATTTCTTGCGTTATCACTGACATAAGAGAAGAATCAGCATTGTATTAAAAAAAAAAAAAAAAACCAACAGAAATGTAGAGCCTTACAGATTATTAAAAGGATAAATAATGCTCTGCTTCTAACAAGCTGCTATCATTTTCTGCCCCAAGCCATGAATCTGAATTGTTAGATTGAAGACACAAAATTATCCCCATGGTGCTGTGGTAAAAAACAAACCCCTCTCAGTTCTATTTTAATTGCTTGTTAAATATCAATCCTTTAGATGACATTGTCTGAAAACAAAGCTCCTACAAGTGATTATCCTGTGAAGTCTCCAAGATGTTCCAAATCAGGTTTTCTGGCACTTGGTCTACTATAACGCTGAAGAACACTGAGACAAGTCAGAGAGGATGGTTATGTGACTTTTCAGCTGCAGCAGAAAAAAAAAAAGAAAATGACATCTGTAAATTATGGTGTGCTCTATGAAGAAACACAGAGAGAGTAAGAATAAGGAAGGTTTTATGAACTTAAGCACATTTCTACTTACATCATTAGACCAGTCCGATACATCAAAATGCTTAAGTTACAAAGTCAAATGAGTAATTATTTCTTAAAAAAAATCTTAAGTCACTTTTCCTCAAATATATTAAATATTGGGTTCTATTTTATTATTTTTTTTCTCTCCAGATGTTGCAGGAAAGGATTGCAAGGATCAGTCTCAGACATAGAAATAAACTGAAAAGGCAGAACTTGATATTAGTTTCACAACACGTAACATTGCCTCATCAAGCTCTCCCAGTTCATGTATTCATGAATAAGACTTCTACATATTCAAAAGTGGTCTCAAAAAGGGGTGGAGAGCGAGGAGACAGAATTTACTGCATGCTGCTCCTGCCTAACATATGCTACAGATCGTGGTACACCCAAGCACATTGTCAGGTTTGTCTTCTCATGTTTTCCAGGTTGTTTTCTTTTTGTAACCACATCCTGAGTAATTTAGCTGTAGAGCTGAAGGCCAACTAAAATCTCTTTCCAACTGTAACACTTAGGATCTGCTGAGGTTGGAGCAGTGAGAGGCCAAAGGATGCCCTGCCAAATCGGAAGGAGCTCTGCAGGCGATGGGGTGAGAAAAGAAAGTGGAGGCAAGCCAAACGAGGACAAGAGGATAGGCTTCATGGATATTACACACACATATTCATGGCCATGACACATCACAGACTTGGCAAAAAGGGGCTGGTAGAACCAATGCGAGACCTAAAACAGTAACACCCAGAAAAGGCAGACCAGGAACTGTGCAGAGACACCTCTTCATCGTCCCATGCACTGAGAGCATCTAAGCTGCATCTGCAGTCTGCGTGCATCTTCCCTACCTTGAGCACACTTCTCAGCTCTGATGAAGGTGAAATCAATTTCTTCTTTACATCAAGACTTCTTGCTTTTGCCCAGAATGAAAAGCTCAGTTTAAGCAGAAAGCTGTAAGCTGGAGTTCTTCCACACTCCCTACTGCAGCCTGGTCATAATTTCGAAGCTGACAGCATGTCTCTAATCACACGTGTATTTTAGAAATGCTGTGTTCCATGGTGAAACTAGTGTGGGCAGGCAGGCAATCAAGCTTTTCAGCAGACTAGGCAATGCTCTCTACTGCTATAAATATTTATTCAACAACGCAGGTGTTATTACACATACATTTAGGCTTAAATCAAGATCGAAACTGTAGAGATTAAAGATTTATGTTTACTATTTGCAAAGATCTCAGTAGTGTTGGATTTGGTTTGGATCTCTTTTATCTGTTAATAGAAACTTGACAATGCTTACCTTTACGTGGCGTTACACGGAGTGAGTGCCCGTGAGACTATCCCAGCTGACAATGCTACGGCTGTGCAGAGTGTGTTTCAATAGTCAGATCCTTTACTATAATTGACCGAGGATGAATGAGTGTTCTGAAGAATTCCCTATCCCTTCGGGGGTTTTCAGCAAATCTTTTCTTCAAGTTAGGTGGAATAGCAGATTCTTCTACGAACCAGCATGGTGCACAGTTTGAATTTTTCACAGATCTACTCTGAGAATAATACTAACTAGGCTGTAGAATTAAACCTAGACCCAACCATTCGATACTGGAAATGTCCCTAGGAAGACAAGATGACATATATACAGAAAACAAATAACTCACAGATTCATATATAGCAGCTGCCCTCTCAGCACGATGGACCAGAGGAGGAAGCATTCATTCACCTGTAGGTTGTCATATTAATGCAATGGATTTCCACTTAGAGTCTAACTGTATTTCTTATGCCTCTTTTGATGCCTACTTTTGATAGCAACAAGCCCAGATGCAATATCTTGGGCTGATTACACAGAAAAAAAAAAAAAAATTGTTTGCAAACACAGTCATGAGAAATAATTGTGTCTGAACACCAGCAGCTGCTGCGACTTCTTGTACACATAAATGAGCATACTTTCTTCTCAGGCTTATCTTAAGACATTTTTCAGGTAAGCTTTATGCCACTATGCATGTCCCACTTGCAGGAAACAGTGTAACAGTCACATTTCACACAAAGAGGAGTAGCAGAGTTTTCAAACTTCCCCAGCAGATGTTTAATGCATTGGAGGAAATGTTTGCTACCTATCAGTGTACCATTTAAAATGTGTTGAGCTCAGAGGACGACGAGAAAAAGATAGCACGTTGTCTGGGGGATATTACCCACAAGTGCAAAAAGGAGAGGCTACAGGGCAAGCTCTGATTTTGGATGCCACGTACAAGGCTATGAAAAGAACCATGTTTTCAAGAATTCTACTGTTCTACAATTTCTGACTTTTAATACATTTATATTAGAGAAATGGTCTATTACGCTACAATAGCTGAGATATTCCTATATGTAAGTGGTTTACCTATCTTGGGACAGCAGAAGTAGAGTAAAGAGTACACTTCATGCATAGATTACCTGATTGAAGATCCATAGAAGTAAATGTCTTTTCATTGACCTCATTGGACAATGGATCAGACCATAAGCATGATTAATCCCAGAATGAAAGTCAAAAGGTTAATCACATTTAAGAATTTTCAGAATTTTTATTTCTTTCCCCACTGCCTCCGAGGTCAGAACTTTCCTTTTTATGATTTGTTCACATTAAGGCAGCGTGATTGTTAGTTATGCTTTGAGAAGATCTCTAGCAAGCTTAGATTTTCCATGGAAAGTTGAGAGGTCACCAGCCTTTCTCAGTGGCCTTTGGTCATCTGTGCAGGATCCTGCCTTTTTGATATTCCCATGGTCTTGTAGCTGTGAAGCTGACTCAATGAGACTGGTGTTGCACTCACCCTTATCTGCTATGGCATTCTTTGTGATCTAAACCAACTCCTGGTTGTTTATTTTCTATCTTTCCTCATGTAACTACTAGAGATGTTCCAAATTACATCCAAATAGCGTAGTCCCAAACATCTCAGAAATCAACATTTCAGCATACTCCAGAGGCTCCAAGATATCCTGTGCCCAAGAGCTACACTTTATCAATTCTGCTTCCATCAGCCAAGAGACATCCTTCCTCCAAGCAACCCTGTTATCCCTTCATAAGGGGACGCAGATCAACAATTCGTTCATCCCTGCTTCCCACATTCTCCACAGCCATTACACCTCTGTAAGCTCATCCTTTCCTCTACGTTTGGCTGAATAAACACAATTTGCACAGGACTTGGAAAACACAACAGTTGATCAGAATTAACACCTGTGTATGAATCAGATGAAAAATTCTTTCCTGAACCACGATTATTAAAAATGTACAAGTAATCACTGCAAACAATCCTCAAAATTCAGTGCTATAAACGTCTGAACAGGTTAATATAAGCAAATAAGACTGCAAAATGTGTCTTAAAGGCAAACTTTCACTCAAATCACTAGCATCTTAAAGCAAGAATAATGTGGGAGCTCTAGGCACTTACTAAGAACACTCTGATTTGGGGCAATATTACAGTATGATGCAGGCTATAGCTATAACTGTACAAGGTTTGTCTTACCTATGCTCACATGCACATTTTGTGAGAGAGGATTCCTGTAAAATAACAACTGTAAGTTACCAGAACCCCTGTTTAGCATCTGCAGAACTCCCCATGTGGTATCCCCTCTATCCCATCTCTATCATCTCCCTTTCATAACTTAAGTCCAAGCTTGACAATATCTGGTACTTTCTTTTGTACAGGTCCAAAGAAAGCTAGAAAACTCTAGGTAATGCACACCTTTACCCAGAGAGGTAGTTACTTCTAATAGTCTCATCTTTCAAAAATGACCAAATATTTCTTCTCAAGTCTACAAAAGACTGAAATCATCAGGTAAATCCTGACAATTCTTTTCAGAAGGGCAGTTGGTACAAGCTCCAACTCCTTCAGCTTAGCTGTATTATTAAGTCACACAGATTAAAGAGCCACTCAAGAGTCAATGGAACAGTACACTCAGATTCAAAAAACTAAGCGGTTTCATATTGAAATATTGACTGACAAGTCTAGGATATATTACCGTTATCCAACTCCATTTCATTCATTTCCCAGGAAATAATCTTATGTTAAAATTTCAATCTTGAGCATTAAAGAAACACACAAAATCCTTTGTCCATTAACTGCAAGTCCATCCACACACAGAAAGCACTGTAAAACAATTAAATCATCTCAGCAGTATTAGTGACTAGCAGAAATTTTTATTCAGTCTAAGTAATAAGATCTAGTAACACTTCTGGTTCCTTTTCAGAGCAAGTGATTGCACAATATGAACTCCAAAATTCAGACACTAGATACTGTTTTTATTCCTGTCCAATCCTTTCTTTTAAATGTAGTTTCTTTAGAAGAAGTTAACAGGATTTTATTTTCCTTCCAATGTTATTAGATGTTACATTCCAGATGCTCATCAGAGAGAATAACATCTTCCCTTTCTTTATCAGTTGTCCACAGTGATGCCCAATCTTCCTTGTAAGTTGTTGCAAACAGTTAAAAACACTAGTATTTTATGTTAATTTACATTGTGCCAGAATATAAAAGAGGGAATGTGATATGAAAGGATAAAGAGATACTGTGATCTTAACACAGAGAAAACTGAAAGCCTGTATTTAATAAATGAATGGATCAGGACTTCTTCACTTTCACATGGTTTTACCTGTAGTCACTAGCAAACAAAGTTTTTCCCTTAGCTTGCTTCTTTATGTATAGTCAAGCTCTACTGAATATTCACTGTATACACCTTCACTGAAAAAAAGTCATTATCAAAATACATTTTCAGGTTACTGCTTTCTTAACAGAAATAGGACTCTGCTGAGAAAAAAACAGCAAATTTAACATTTTATGTAAAATATTTTTTAAATGAAAAAGTATTTTTCAAAATGTAGCTAAAATCTAAATATGAATTTTACTAATTGCTGTGAAAAAAATGACACCAGAAAATTCTTTTTCACTAGCTTGATTAATATCATGGTCCTTTGAATGCACAACTTTCTTCCTAGAATCTTTTATGATTAGAGTATAAGAGCTCATGGGATTACAAATCACTGAAAGATAAGAAAGGTTCATAACATTAATGTATTTCATTAATTGTCAAAATTTCCTGCTGAAGTCTATAGCCCTAGAGAGATTACTGCCTTCAGTAATCAATCTAACAAAGCATATTTAGGCACAGTGATCCCCAGCTTGATCTCAAAAATGCAATGGGAAATTAACTGCAACTCCCCTGGGATAACTGGACTCAATAAAGGTATTCTGGTATTAAGAGATTTTTTCATCAGCTCCACACCAGTCCTCCACAATGATGCTCATACCTTGGTTTAACAAGATGAAGCCTCTGTAAGAAGCAGAAACGATGGCACTGCCCGCCTAGCGCTCGAAATGCCTCATACATGCAAAACCCTACAATTAAGAGGTACAAAGTAAGCAAAAGCAAGTCCTGCAATTATAAGGGGAAATGTCCAGATTTTTTTCTCTTCTCAGTTGAAAAGAAAAATCTTGATATAGACACAGATGTACTTACCAGAGTTTGGTGACTGCAGAGATTTTATTTGCTTATAACTAGTATTATAACTAGCACAAGAAATTAACTTTGGCAGATATTTTTAAAAGGTTGTTTTTGAAGATACAACAGAATCCTCAGCTTTTATGGTTTTATATTCAGCACATTCCCACATTCCCCTGTTGGAGGCATGTCAGCCAGTAGATTCACAATGACACTAATTTGTTTTTGTTAATTAACATAAGTGCTTCCTGTCACTTCTGTTGGATGCAAGTAATGTTTAGATACGCAAAGCTAATGAGGTAAAAATGGTGAACCAAGAAACAGGGAAGGGTAAGAAAGAGGGAAGATTCTCTCCTGCTTTTTTTCCTAACATCAGAGATGCACCTTTCATCTCAGGTCCTACTGCTTCCTCTCTGCTCTCTTGGGATTTATGCACCGCTGGACAGAATGCCAGTTTTCCATTGTTACTTGACAGTGGCTGCCCCATACTGAGAGTTTAAAAATTCATGAATCTGTAATGCAAGAAAGGGACACCTTTTCCCTACTGTATAACTTGAGCACTGCACAAGGGTCACAGCGCAAAAGTCTGGCGGAATTACATGGGGTCTTTTTGTTTCGTTTTAAAGCACTGAAGGGGTATTTATATTAAAAAACAACTAAAGTTGTTGTTTTTTACAAAGCCTAACCCACCTAAGAGTCACTGGTGCAAAAGAAGGATCCACTTACAAATGGTTCAGCTTTCCCCAGGGAGGACTGCTCAGACAGAGGTCATCAGAGCCATGTTTATCTGGGGCTTTCTGCTGTTACACCTAAAGCTTTCATCTCTCCTTTATTCTTTATCTCTAAAACTCCTTATTATGCTGTTTTCCTCCCTGAATGTGAGCTAGATAAGGTGGCCTGGTTTCAGCTGGGACAGAGTTAGTTCTTTTTAGTAGCCAGAAAAGCTCTGTGTTTTGGTTTTAGTCTGGGACTCATTATGAGAAGAATGCTGACAGTGCACTGATGTTTATAGTTGACAATGAGACCTCAAGGACTTTTCAGCTTCCCACGTTCTTACTAGTGTGCAGGAGCACAACAGGATAAGGCGGAGCATAGCCGGGACAGACGGTCCACAACTTCTAACTTATGATTTGGATTTAAATTTAGGATTGAGGGACAAATTGGCCAATAGAATATTCCATATTATGCAATGTCATGCCTGGTATATAGATGAAGGTGGACCGGTAAGCTGAGAAGTCTCTTCCGAGCGCTCTCTCTGACTCTTGAACTCTGGGAGTTCTGTGTCTCTCTCATTCTCTTTTTGGGTCTCTCGCTCATCCAGGATTGTGGTGTTGGGACTTACCTGTTTCGAGATCACTTGCTGGGATGGGACAGGTGTTGGTCATTGAGTGGTGAGTAATTAGACTGTGCATGACTTGTTTGTATATATTTTTTTTTCATATAGTATTATTGTTTTATCACTATTACATTTAATGTTATATCATCATCATCATTATTATTATTAATATTATTATCAAATTGTTCTTATCTCAACCCACAAGTCTCCTTTCCTTTTCCCCTTTAATTCTCTTCCCCATTCCCCCATGGGTGAGGAAGGGTGAACAAGCAGCTATGTGGTGTTTAGTTGCCAGCCGGGTTAAGCCACAACATAAGGTTTTGGTCATACTATTTAAGAAGAGACAACACTGAGTGCCAATACAGAGCAAAGCTGGTCTACAGCTGTCTGCTTGTGAGTCTTGAACCACGGGACCTTCCCACCACAGGGATTTATCCTGCCACATTAGCTGGCTAACCTGGAAGGTAAAAGAGACGTGTTTGGCCTCTCTCACATCCACTCTCACATCCTCTGGCACTGTATCCTGTCTTCCAAGAAATGGAAGGAGAAACCCAGGCACATCTAGAGCACAGGGCTGGAATTCTTCTGACCCTTACAGTATGCGGGTTAAACTCATCCCACCAAGTTGTAGGAGGCCATAGGTGGTGTTTTTCCTTTAGGGTCAATGCAAGTTCATCGTTGAGAAAAAAGTACTTCCAGTGAGTAATCAGCACATCTAAGTCATCAACAGTTTTCCATCTAATGTCTGCACTATCTGTTAAAAAACAAAGAGAGCAAGGATTTTCATAAACTAAATATTTCCTTCAGATGTCTAAAATTAGGTAGAATTACACTAGGTTTCCATGACCTTATTGGACTCCCTGGCCATGCCATAACACAGTGGGATCTGGTCTTATAACGCCATTTTTTGCTTTCTTTCTGGTCATGATTTTTTGAATTTCCTGCTTGCTGACAAGACGTTGTACCTCAGACTGTGTTTACAACAGAGTTAGCTCAGGTTATCCATACTCAGGTAAGCCCAGCTCAATAAAAGTCATCGCACTGTGAAATAACACTTAAGCTGAAAAGCAGTCATTGTGTTATTGTGTAGAGGGATGGCATTAGAGTTGACAAGCTGTGCTAACAAGGTAGAGATTTTACCCCCTGAAAAGCCAGGAAAATAGAATACGGAGAGTCCGCTCTCAACTTTTAAGTGACCAAAACATCACATTAACATAAATTAAAATGTTCAAAAACTAGTGCGGTAACTTAACTATATAGCAACCTAAGTACGCAGCTACGGAAGGTGAGACACAGCCACCAGTCAAGCATAGTGCTGGGCAAAGTCAGTTAAGCTACTTGCAGAAGATGACACATGCATTGATTCTAGACCTTTCTCTCCGTTTGTAAAATATTAGTTAAAAAAATCCAGTTTCTGGTCAGAATAGAAATAGACACACTTTAAAAACCGTCTCTTTTCAGGGGACATTTGTTCCTAGGGACAAATTTCAATAAACAGCTTTGAACCAATGGACCTGCTTTCTGTTTTATTTTAAATATTTTCTACCTTTCTTATTTTATCAACTGTGGAGAACTTAAAGATATGTGTATCTTTTCCCTCACTACCACATGCTTTGACTTTTTATCTTTTTATGGTATTTTATACTGAAACAAATAAGAGCATGAAGAAGAGAGAAGGGTGGGGGAGGTTTGGGTACTTTCTGTCCTTTCATCTTAATCTTCTGTCATTGACTAAGAAGGCAGGGGAAAGGAGGTAATTGTAAAAGAAGCAGATGAATAGAGAAACCAAGAAAATTCAAAGTTTGGAAAAATCCAACACTGAAAACTGAAAGCAAAAACCAGGTTGCCTAAATTAGGATTTCAGCATGGAAAACCCAGTAATATGCCTAGAAATTTGGAAACTGGCTACTCTCCAGCAATTCTCAACTCCACAGACACCAAAACTGCTGAATATCCCTATTTTGGCAGGATAGCTAATTCCGCGAGTGCCGAGATTTTATATGTCAAAACATTTTACTTTCAACATTTGTTTAGATTTTTGAAGAGAGATTGAAGAAAAGATCAAATGTCAAAAATACAGAAAAAAATATCTGCCTGGGGTTGAGAAAAGTACTTTAAATTGTCCAGACTTGGTATGTTCTATTTCTTCTCGTCTCCTCTCCTCTCCTCTCCTCATTTTAACCTTCCAAATTATTTGTCATATATTATAAATCCAACCAAAAAATTCATTATACCCATAATATCAGCAAGGTCCAGAACACCAAATCCAAACTAGTACCGCTACCCTAATAAATGAAAAGAACTGTAACTCAGATCAGATAATGTTAAAATACGTTAAAGGCAATAACCGAGGCTCACAGCTTTCATTTTGATCACCATAGAAAATGCTCAGACCCCAGAAGTGAGATCATTCATCCTATTAATTCCTATCTTTCTAAAGATGCCTCTACGCTCTTTGGCAGGCAACAAGCCTAGTTTCAGTCACGAGCAGTACTTACAAAAAACCCCACCGACACTGGCTGAAATCTGGGAAACTCAACTAAACCATAAGCAGTACCTCCCAGCTCACAAGCTGTGAGTTAAATTGTTTAACCAAAAGGAACTGCTGGGGGTGAAGGAAGGGAGACAGAGGAAAGGAAAATACAATACATGTTATGAGTTGGCCCCAAATCTATTGCTTAAATCAAATCCTCCTCCCATTAACTACCAGTGGTTGCTGGCACGCTTTGTCACTGTCTTCCTCTTCAGTCTTACCACGTTCACAGTTTGTTGTCCCTATGGGGTGCATCAATCTTCTGGGACTCAACAAACTGTGCTATGGTTAGGCTGCTGTATAAAGAAGTTTCGGTACAGCTGCTGCAGATCTTGGTGGTCCGCCTGCTCAGCTGCAATGCTGTCACCCGTCATTTGCAGCATTAGCAAAGCATGCAGCCTCCTGGGCCACCTTCAGCCCTCTGCTCTGCTCTGCTCTGGCAGCTGGGCTGCAGGTCTCACCCCAGCATATGCAGTGCCTTTATAAAACCTCTGAAGAGGAGAAGGGTGAGAAAAAGGAGATGTCTTTCCTTCTTTTCCTAGAGCTTTCAGGCACCTCGTCATCCCAGCCATCTGCCCCCAGGGCAGTCAGGTAGATCAGCTAGTTTGGGGTGAGCTGCTACCTGCAGCCAAGCCTTGCAGCCCCAATATTTCATACAATAACATCCACAGCTCCTACGGCTTTGAACAAAACAGCCCACAACGTCCAATATATTGACAAATACACACATAAAAAGATCTTCTGCTCGTTGACATGTGCCATCAACTTTCTCTCAGCAGTGTTTGAGTCTCCTTGGGCATCCAACCCCCTGTGTCTTCTGAGGGTTGCTGCTCTTCTCCCTCAGGCCCCAGGCCACTAGCACATTTCTGAAGACTGTCAAGGCCACGTAAAAACATAGACTGGATGATCTTTTGGTGGTTTATTAAAATGCGAGAGCACAAACCCAAACTTTTCAGCATAAAGGTAGAAAAGAGCACTCTTTCTACCGTATTAAATTCTAGCTCTCTCTGTGCTGTATATAGTTTGTACCAATTTGATAACAGACCACGCTCTTGTTGCTCATACATGGGGCAGCAAACATAAAGAGGACACCAGCCTGAATTTACTAGGAAAATAAGTGGTTAATCATTTTCTCCTGAGTTGCAAGCCAGAAAAGCTATTTCTGGGCCAAGGAATAGTCTATATTTTAACCTTTGAGACTGTGTATTAGCCAAGCTTCCAGAAAACAACAGTGAAAAGTATATCTTTAGGATAATATAACAAATGTTAATATTTGTAAGAATAAAAATATATGTAGTCCTTTACAGAAACCAGAAGTGTGATATTGCCTTCCATATCATGTCACATAATTCTTGACATGTTTATTTAACACTTGGCTTTTTGTCTCTGGATAAAAAGAAAGTGGTCTAAAATACACAATATTCATTAAGGACACTTTTTCAACAGCCTCTTTTTTTAGGGTACAGATGACACTGAAAGTGTGAGACACATTAATTCAAGCCTAGGAAGCCAGAATACCATTTCTTGTGCTACCCTCCCACAAAGATGGTCCCAATGGCTCCAGTGCCCCAAGCAAACAGGAGGAGACAGGACACTGTTAAAATGTATTATCTCCTTCACCTTGGCTAGTCCCACCCTGGGTACACAAGGCCAGCTGAAGATTTGGCAATGTCAATGACCCCTTCTGCATCTGGGATCTCAGGGACTCATTTGCTGCTGGCAGTTCAGCGAGGGCTTCGCTGCCTCTCGCTTTTGGCTGAACCTTGAGTTCCTTCAGCCTCTTCTGAAATTCAAAGTGAGTGACTTTCCCAAGGTCACACGGGAAGCGTATGGCAGAGAAGAAAGCAGTGCTCTTCACACCCTTAACAGCAGATCTCTTAACACTCAGCACTCAGATCTTTTAAGATGACTTAAAGCCCTGTACTTCAACCTCAACGCTCTGTTTGCTTATTAGCTACCAAGCAGGGGAGAGCGGAAGCCCAAGGAGCCTCACGTGGACCCGGTGGGAGACATCGAGTAGCTCGGTTGGGCTGTGTCACTGTCACAGTCCCCTTCTCACTGCATTTCTTCAAGTTGTATAAAATACAGTACATGTGGTAGACTAAGAGAAAGACATCGTAAAAGTGCATCTGTGAGTGTAAAAAAGGTTAGAATTACAACATGAAACGAGCAAATAGAGTGTTGACAAAGAAAGAAAAATATTTTTATTATTAAAATCTAATCAAAAATCAATTAAATATTTTTATTATTTTTATTATTTATTAAGTTATAAAGCTCTAAACAAATGCTTATTTTTTATTAATACATATTTAATTTCAATGCCTAATAAACACAGATAAAAAAGTCTATGTCAAAAAATAAGAAATATGACAATCTAAAATTAACAGATCAAGTAAGAAAAATATTACAAAACCCCTCCAGCCACATACCACATCCACAGAGTTTCATGATTTATTACTGACCATAAAGAAGTAAAACAGACACCGAGGGTGGGATATAGTGCCTAAATATAGTGTTCTAAATACCATATGGTCTCTCACCTTGTCTTCAGCTGCCAGGCCTGGAGGACACAGTGTCCTGTAGATCCCAGGTCATGTCTATCTACCTACACAGGTGCCTCATACACCCCATGGTGCCCCAGATGGCAATAGATGCCTACGTTTAGGTGGTTATTGTGTCTCTCATCATGAGATAGAATCACAGAATGGTTTGGGTTGGAAGGAACCTTAAAGATCATCTAGTTCCAAGCCCCCTGCCATGGGCAGGGAGACCTTCCACTGGATCAGGTTGCTCAAAGCCTCATCCAACCTGGACTTGAACGCCTCCGGGGAAGGGACATCCATAACTCCTCTGAGCAACCTGTTCCAGTATTTCACTACCGTCATTATAAAAAATGTCTTCCTTACATTTTTACTAGTAAAAATCTACCCTCCTTCAGTTTAAAGTCATTGCCTCTTGTTCTATCACTGCACACCCTTGTCAAAAGCCTGTCTCCAGCTTTCTTGTAGGCCCCTTTTAAGTACTGGAAGACTGCTATAAGATCTCCCCGGAGTGTCCTTCTCTTCTCCAGGCTAGATCTAGATAATATAATCATGGAAGAGTAATAGGATGAGTCCCAGATTTGGAAGTGATTCAGTTACCTAAACTTAGATGTGCCATGCAATTTGAAATCCTGTTGGTTATCTAAGACACAACATGGAAATCCCAGAAGACCTGCAGAAGTCCATGTAGGCAGGACTCCCTTGAGTATCTTAAAGCATTAAGTATCAAAGTCACTGAATCCCATTCTTTTAACCTGGAGAAAAGCTGCTAATGCATTCTTTGCCTGTGCAAAATTCTGGAAGAAAAGTGTAGCTTCTGCTACACAATCAAATAAAGATGAGTATTCTTCTTCTGCTTATAAGGTTTTCTTCAGTAGTTCTACACGTTTTGGATTTATTTTTTTTTAATTAATTTTATCTGAGTCAGCAATGTCAAACAGGATTAGAAATGTGTGGTAACATTTTTCTTATACACCTTTGTGGAAGATGTAAAAAAGAGAAAAGATCACCATAGAAAGCAGAATAGCTTGACTTTAAGTGTACCCTTTGGGAAATAACAAAAAGTCAAGTAAGAGAATAAGGAAAAATTATTCTCTTTTTTTAAAAAAATAAAGTATGGAAAAAAAAACAGATACAGGAAAAATATGTTCAGATTCACAGTAAGACGGCCAGCATAAAATAGCAAAGCAGAGATATTGTTCTTCTAGAAATGTGGAAAGGAGATTTCTTGTCTACATCACTAATTTGTACAGTGTCTATCATCATAGCCACTAGGTGTTCTAATTACAGAAAAGTAATGATGCAAAAGCTGCTAAGCAAATGTTAAACAAAACTAGTGCATATTCCATACTCCCTAAAGGGCTGTTACACTTAAGTACTAGAAGACAGAAAGAGGAATGCATTCCTCAGAGAGGAAGGAAATTCTGGGGGGGAAGAGCCTTGCTTCAAACCACAGTGTTCATATTAGGGATACAGTCCTTAATATGAGGCCTGATGAGTCCAGAATCTATGTTACTATTTATATTACTAATAGCACCATTGAAATCAAAATAGTTTTTCTGAAGACTCTAATTAATAGCTATTATTATCTCTGTTACATTTGGCCTTGAATACTGTCATGAGTGCTTAGGATTGCTCCGATAACGGAATGCGCCAAGTTCTGGTTACTCCTGTGCCCAGGGAAAAAAAGTATTTTGATAAGTGCATAAAATTGCTTTTTTTTTTTTTTTCCACTGTTGCTTTTATCTCTTGGATGACAGGTACCAAGAGCAAGCACTTCCCAGCCAGGCAGTGGAGGAAGAAGTGAAATGGGATTTCTCAAACAGCCAAATGATCCATAGAACACTCAAAGGCAGGCAGATGTTTTCTACATTAAACTGAGCATCTGAAAAAACAATAGGGCAACATTTCAAAATTCTTATGCAAATTTCACTCATTCAGCTCTTTCTCTGAGGCCTGGGGACAATGAAAGAAAAAAAAACCTGAACGATAATTCACATGCTCATCCCAATATGGTACTCATTTAAAAAAGCTTCCAGCCTTTATCCATAGGGATTCTGCAAGGCTGATTTACACTTAGTCTTCAGTAAATTTCTTTAAGTCTGAAGACATTAAAAAGACATTCAATCTATGATACTTTAAAACGGTTGAGGTATCTTAGCTATTTCTAGATGGGAGCACGTTTGTGCCACATTTACAGAGCTTCCAATACTTCCTTCTTCCTTCTGGTCTCTTTGTCACAACTTTCACAAAGCCGTCACACTACTCTGAGACTGAAATCTGGTTGCTGTATGCAAGGCACCCCTCTTTTATTTTACCAGGAAAACCCAAGAGGTTTCAAGTGCCTTTATTTCCTCATTTTGAGAATCTGCAACCAGAGATAATACGGCCAATGGCATTTCAAAACCTAGATGTGGTTTACATCATATTTATAAGAAAGCATTTAGACATAAGAGGTGAAAGAGGTGTATTAAAGCAACAAATCAGCCTACTTTCATGGTTAGTCTTATCTAAACCAGCACTTCCATACAGTTACAATAAAAGGCTTTACTTGACACCAACAACGATGGTACAGTGTTATCTTTGCATTATTCTGGATGACTCAGAGCCCTTCAATTTAGCCTCATCTTTTTCCCCAGGTCTCTCTGTCTTCAAAAGAAAACATTACTCCTCTTGTGGTTTTTTTTTTCTTTCTCAAAAGCTGCCACAACTCACATGTTTCAAGTAGTCTCCAGCTTACAGATCTCTATTAAAGTATTCTCTCTTTGAGTTTTTTTGTTTTTCTGGGATCGTTTCTGAGTTTTGCATGTTTGTTTTGTGTTGGTTTTTTGATGATCACTGAATTTTCTGAAAAGTTAGACCCATCAGATACATCTGCCCCGTTATGGAAGAACCATCATGTACATGACTCAGACACATCACTTTCCTGTACAAGAGGCTTCAGGTAGCTCTGAGCAAGCTCAGTTGGCTTGGCTTCCAGGGAGAAGAATTCGGCTTTGTTTAACCCATTAGCACACCCCTTTTACTTGGGCCAGGCACACTCATTCGTTCCACCAGCTTTCACAGAAAGGTGATGTGACAGGTAGCATTTCCTTGGGCTCTTTCTAGGAGTCTTGATGTTGTTAACAGAAATAAGAGACAGAAGGCAAGGTGCCTGAGAAGAAAACACCATGCTGGGGGAGGACTTTGTGCACGTAGTTCTCCTGGGACACCATATCTCATGTTTACATGCCTATTGCAGTGAGCAGATAAGAGAAATAATTTGCCCCATGTCATACTTACATGTGGCCAAGGAAATTCTCCTTGACAGTCTGGAACCTCCTTTAAAAGAGCCCATTAGAGTTTCTCACGGCCTGATCGGTCACCATTCCTACAGGAATCTGCTGTAGCAATCTCCTGTGGGAATATTGATGAATCTAATGACAGACCCGCTCTGCTTTTCCTCAACAGACACACACAAAGACTTTTTTTTTTCCTTGCCATCAGTCCTGTTTGTCAAAAACACAGAAGAAAACCCTGCTGTAATAATTATACAGGCACAACATTTTTTTCTCCAGCTAAAAAAATCAATTCCACATCCTCAGCTTAAGATGCTGTCAGATCTGTATCTGAACAAGGCACTTGTTTCAATTAGTTCCTTTGTTTCCCAAATTACTGGATCTTAAAAAATACTGTAAATCTAGAACCCATTCTTGTCAAAGAATAAACTTTCATTTCCAAATCCCACATGCAAAAAAATCTGGTTTTGGAGGAAACGAAGGAAACATTTTTGTGGTAGTTCTTTCTTTTCTACCAGAACAAGAGGCTGCTTGACATCTTGACAGAGGTTTGGAATATTAGAAGTGGTTCCAGCAGAGATTAGTGGGCAAAGTGCAGCCGAGGAGGATGTTCAAGGAGGCAAATACACATAATTTATTTCATGGTTCCATGGTTAACAAAGAGATAGAATGCAAAGATATAATGTGCTGCTCTGCTTACAAAGCTCTGCCATTAATGAGAAATAAAGTATATGGGCTGCTTTTCTGTTAAGGAATGATTTTCCTCTCACTTTTTTTTCCCCATTAAACAAGTTATTTTTATCTGAGTAGTATTCACCAAATGGAAATTCTTACTCTTAATGCTGGCTTGGGCTACTTCAATCCATTTGTTTTTCTAAAGCTGTGCTTCCAGAGAGAAGTGTGTGGAACTTGTTCAGATTCAGGAGTTTGAAGCGGGGAGAAAAGTGACTTTTATAAAGCTTGTGCTTTTCAGCAACCTCATCCAGACACAAAAATTGATTTAGTTTTAGAGTAATAAAGGCAGCAGGAAATTAGTTGCCAACTGGCCCCTTTCCTCTTCCTGAATTACACAGCTCACTCCAGCCCGCAGCCTTTTCTCAGCATTGAAATCAATGTTTCATTGCGTGCTTCACAGTTCAGTGGATGTGTGTTTGCAGCAGGAGCTGATGCGTCTGTCCTACCTTGATTTCACTAGAACAGACGAAAAACGGTAGCAAGATGCAGCGTTACAGACTTTTATGGCTACAACACAGTACAAACTTGACAACATTGTCACTTGTCTTAGTTGTTACTGAAGCTGTTGAAATTACATTAGCACAGGTACTCCAGCTCTGGCTATAATCTTGTCTTAATTCTGCTGTGTAGATACAGCCTTATCCATACTATGATAGGGCTATGAGAGGGATTCGGATGCTCAGTCCCATGGCAGATCTCTTAATGTATGTCTATCTGTTAATGACTTTTGCTAATAGACAGTTTCAAAACATGCACTGCACTTTGGGGCATTGATTGGGTAATTCTTCAGCAGGATATAGCTGAGCTATACAAATTTGTTAATTAATGAATAGGGAGTTTAATATTGCATCAAACTTAATTGCACATCTGGCACATTATGTAGGTAATGCCCTGTTACACTACCTCTGTTTTCAAATCTGTCATGGCGCTTTTCATAGGCAAGATCTGAACATAAACAGGGGTGCCAGATGTCTCCAGCCACTGCTACCTTGGAAAGTGTTAAGGCCTGAATTTTATGTAAATTATAAAAAAGGGACAGAATTTAAGCCCTACTGTCTAGTGTCTTAGCTAGGTCAGAGAGGTAAAAGTCCATCTTAACACTGTGAGGGATTCACTGAGTGTGATTCTATCAAGACCGAGCGTGATGATCAAAAGGTGAGCAGAAAGGCCTTCAGTAAATATATTTATACCATCTCTTCCCAGACTTACTGACATATTTTATTCAATTAAAATAAATTTCAAAGTTAAATTTCAATACTGCTCAATTCCTAAGTGCTATGAACTGCTGTTAAAAATACGTTAGAAGATTTACTAAAAATCAATGAAAAACAATCCATTTAAGATTTCATCTGGAAATAGACCTACCATGACTTACGTTTATTCAGGTAAGGTAAAAGCCCTCAGTGTTTGGTGTAGGAGTTGTATCCTGTGTACCACCTGATGCTTCTTAATTCCACTGCAAGTTATTGCAATTAGCCACGTACAAAGCCCACAGAAACCAGCAGCTAGGGATTTAGCTAGTCAGTGCTAGTCAGGCTGCAAAACTCTACTTGTGAATAAGACCTTGGAGCATATAAGTTAGCTCATTGAAGCTAAAAAACCACTCATATAAAAGATGATTTGCAGGTATGTGCCTCTCATTTTTGCTGTTTTCCCAGAACAGCTTCTATGCATATGTTGGTGGTACAAGGAGGACTAAGGAAAACGCAGACCCTCACCAGAAGGAAATAGGAGACTTGGTTATCTGGGATATGAAGAAGGCTGAGGTACTCAATTACTTTTTTGCCTCAGTCTTCACTGGCAGGAGCTCTAGCCGCACTGCCCAAGTCACAGAAGGCAAAGGCAGGGACTGGGAGGATGAAGAACCATTGGCTGCAGGAGGAGATAAGGTTTGAGACCATCTAAGGAACCTGAAGGTGTACAAGTCCATGGGACCTGATGAGGTGCATCCGTGGGTCCTGAGGGAACTGGCAGATGAAGTTGCTAAGCCGCTATACATCATATTTGAGAAGTCGTGGCAATCTGGTGAAGTTCCCACTGACTGGAAAGGAGGAAACATACCCCCCATTTTTAAAACAGGAAAAAAGGAAGACCCAGGGAACTACAGACAAGTCAGACTTACCTCTGTGCCTGGCAAGATCATGGAGCAGATCCTCCTGGCGACTATGCTAAGACATGGAAAAAAAAAGGAGGTGAATGGTGACAGCCAACATGGCTTCACTAAGGGCAAATCGTGCCTGACAAATTTGGTGGCCTTCTACAACGCGGTTACAGTGCTAGTGGATAAGGGAAGAGCAGGTGACGTCATCTATCTGGACTTGTGCAAAGCATTTGACACTGTCCCGCACGACATCCTTGTCTCTAAATTGGAGGGATATGGATTTGATGGATGGATGCCTCAATGGAAAAGGAATTGCTGGATGGTCATACACAAAGAGTGACAGTCCAAGTGGAGACCAGTGACAAGTGGTGCTCCTTAGGAATTGGTATTGGGGCCAGCACTGTTTAATATCTTTGTTGGCAACATGAACAGTAGAATTGAATGCACCCTTGCTGATGACACCAAGCTGCGTGGTGCAGTCGACACACTGGAAGGAAGGGATGCCATCCAGAGGGACCATGATGGGCTGGAGAGGTGGGCCTGCACGAACTTCATGAATTTCAGCAAGGCCAAGTGCATGTCCTGTACATGGATCAGGGCAATCCCAAGCACAAATACAGGTTGAGTGGAGAATGGATTGAGAACAGTTCAGAGAAGAAGAAATTGGGTGTGCTGGTTGATGAGAAGATCTCGTGAGACCCCACCTGGAGTACTGCGTTCAGCTCTGGAGTCCCCAGCATAAGAAGGACATGGAGCTGTTGGAGCGAGTCCAGACAAGGGCCATGAAGATGATGCAAGAGATGGAGTACCTCTCCTGTGAAGACAGGCTGAGAGAGTTGAGGTTGTTCAGCCTGGAGAAGAGAAGGCTCCGGGAAGATCTTATAGCAGCATTCCAGTATCTCAAGGGAGCCTACAAGAAAGCTGAAGAGGTACTTTTTACAAGGGTATATAGTAATAAGACAAGGGGCAATGGCTTTAAACTGAAAGAGGGTATATTTCGATTAGATGTAAGGAAGATATTCTTCACTCTGAGTGTGGTAAAACACTGGAACAGGTTGCCCAGACGAGTCGTAGATGCCCCATCCCTGGATGTGTTCAAGGCCAGGTTGAATGAGGCTTTGGGCAACCTGGTCTAGTGGAAGGTGTCCCTGTCCATGGCAGGGGGGTTGGAACTAGATGATCTTTAAGGTCCCTTCCAACCTGAACTATTCTATGATTCTACCCCAAAGTGGGATAAGTTACAGGAATAGTTATCGCTCTGCTGACATCCTTACTTAATTTTGTACAACCTGTTCTTACAATGTTCCCTTGATAGAGATTCCCTCACCCATCTAGGTGGGTTTGACAGTGTCATTCCAGTGGTCTGTTACCTTCACTGTTTACCCTTTTCATCCTGATGTTCACCTGGAGTTGCACTGGAGTTTGCATCCCTTACTTCTTGTCCTATGCAACACAGACATGGAGAACAGCTTCGGCCCTCTTTCCGTAAGGCAGTCTTCTTCTTTACAGAGTTCCTCAGTGGTATTTATTTTTCTGTGATTGTAGGAAGTAGTCTGTAGCTGATATCATCAGGTTCTTCTTGTGTACAGAAGTCCAGCACACATATAAGATACATCCTGCTGATTAGAGGTATTATTGTTATTGAGCTATTGCCTTTCATCTGTTAATTACTAAAGCCAGCTAAACTGTGGAGCATTAATAATTCTCATAGATGGTAAATGTCATGGCTACGGTTGCCATGGCTGCAAAAGGAAAGAAGTCTGAAGGAAATATTTTGCGGAAAAGAAGCAACTCCCCCAAAATAAGAAATTGCTCACAACCCTAGATGCAACAATAAACTGTTCTTCAGGATTAAACACCATACAGAGCATTGCTCTGACTTCCAGGAAGATGATGAGGTTCTATACTTCATATTCTTCCTCTCTCTGATAAAAATAGTACCATTTTATTATGTCTAACGGAGTCACTGATGAAACCATGGTATTCTCTGCAACCACACTGCTTTAAAATCTCGATATCTGACTCCCAGGGAGAGGTTTTAGAGGTGAAGAGCTGTGTCCTGTAAGAAAGTACAGTATTATGTGAAGTATTATGTGAATAGCTGCAAGCATACCTTTTTTGAAAGTATTCGTAGGACCCCTGTGTCTACTGCAGAGGAATCTCAAGAGATGCTCTCAAACATCATTGAAGAAATCATGGAGGCTTTTTTTCATGCTTTTGCACAGAGACTGAGCTATGAAACCAAGCTAGCTGAACAGATGTCCCACTAGAACAGGAGATAGCAATGATTCCAGATGACCTGCTGCACTTCTTACTTTTCAAATCCGCTTTGTCCAACAGTCAAATCCTCTCTGCTATTAGAAAAAATGAACACTGAGGACACTATCGGCTTCTCCTTCCCAACTGTATAGTGGAACTCCAGGTAGACAGCATGGTAAGAGATCCTGGAGAAAAGCAGAGGGGAAGAGAATACTCTGCTTGGTGTGAAAGGGAAGGCAGAGCTTGGAAATACTAGTTTCTCTGCAATATAATTTTCTTCCCATTTTGGCCAACATTTCATCCAGGGAAATCTGATCTCATAGTGTCTTTAACAAAGATTTACTGGCTGATAGCAGAATCTGTGGGTGTGTGAAAAGCCTGACAAAAACCTTAAGAATTTATTTATGGCTGCAAATATTACATCCATATGAGAAAGTTCATTTGCCTTGAACTTTTTTTCAGACACTGCAGACTGTTATTGATTTAATAGTCTACTGGATTATAGAAGAAAAACATAACAGGAGAAAAGCTAATTATGATAATAAGAGCAAGACATGTATAATTCCATTTTAAAAAAATAGTTATTTCTATTCCTCTATCATGATTTTTCCCTAACCACAATTCTCTGTTCAGTAAGGGATAATTACCTTCACTGCCAAGAAGACTATAAATACACTGTTTACATCAAGAGCAGAAGATTTTAGAGTTACGTTTCTTGTCAAAAATGTTATTGCTATGGAGGTAGTCTTACAGTATTACATCCAATAGGTCAGTAGACATGCAAGTATATATGTGTACATTTGGTAGTGGTTCAAAATTATTTTATTCCTAATGGGCAGATTTGACAAAGATGGTTTTACTGAGCCTTTTCATTCCAGACCATTGCTATCAACACCCTGAAAGCCATGCCAGCAAGAGCTCCCTTACTTCACTTCCCTCTGCCTCTCCCACTTTTCAGATACAAGTAGCTTCTGAGTAACTTGGCTAGTTTCTCACACAAGATTAAAAAGTGGCACTGCAGCATTTCAACACTAAGCTATCTTGCAACTGAATAGTACATGTGCTAATTAAACTTCACACCACCTATGCAAGCTAGGCAGTAGTTACCATCATCTTTATTTTGATAGATGGAGCATTGGTTGTTTAGTGGTAGAATTCTCACCAGCCACCCAGGAGGCTGCAGTAGAATTCTCACCTGTCACCTGGGAGGACCGGGTTCGATTCCCAGCCAATGCAGCGCTGTTTTTTGCTAAGCTGCTATCCATCATATTTGAGAAGTCATGGCAGTCTGGTGAAGTTCCCACTGACTGGAAAAGGGGAAACATAGCCCCTGTCTTTAAAAAGGCAAAAAAAGAAGACCCAGGGAACTACAGGCCAGTCAGTCTCACCTCTGTGTCCGGCAAGATCATGGAGCAGATCCTCCTGGCGACTATGCTAAAGCACATGGAAAATAAGAAGGTGATTGGTGACAGCCAACATGGCTTCACTAAGGGCAAATTCTGCCTGACTACTTTGGTGGTCTTCTATGATGAGGTTACAGAATTGATGGATAGGGGAAGAGCAACTGACATCATCTACCTGGACTTGTCCAAAGCATTTGATACTGTCCCACACGACATCCTTGTCTCTAAACTAGAGAGACATGGATTTGACGGATGGACCACTCAGTGGATAAGGAATTGGCTGGATGGTCGCACTGAAAGAGTTGTGGTCAACGGTTCAATGTTCACGTGGAGCCAGTGACGAGTGGTGTTCCTCAGGGGTCAGTTCTGGGGCCAGTGCTATTTAACATCTTTGTTGGAGACACGGACAGTGGGATCGAGTGCACCCTCAGCAAGTTTGCAGGTGACACCAAGTTGTGTGGTGTTGTGGACACGCTGGAGGGAAGGGATGCCATCCAGAGGGACCTTGACAGGCTGGAGAGGTGGGCCTGTGAGAACCTCATGAAGTTCAACAAGGCCAAGTGCAAGGTCCTGCACATGGGTCAGGGTAATCCCATGCACAAGTACAGGCTGGGCAGAGAATGGATTGAGAGCAGCCCTGAGGAAAAGGGCTTGGGAGTGCTGGTGGATGAGAAGCTCAACATGAGCCGGCAATGTGCGCTGGCAGCCCAGAAAGCCAACCGTGTCCTGGGCTGCATCAAAAGAAGCGTGGCCAGCAGGTCGAGGGAGGTGATTCTGCTCCTCTACTCTGCTCTCGTGAGACTCCACCTAGAATATTGCATTCAGCTCTGGAGTCCTCAACACAAGAAGGACATGGAGCTACTGGAGCAAGTCCAGAGGAGGGCCACGAAGATGATCCAAGAGATGGAGCACCTCTGCTATGAAGACAGGCTGAGAGAGTTGAGGTTGTTCAGCCTGGAGAAGAGAAGGCTCCGGGGTGATCTTATTGCAGCTTTCCAGTACTTAAAGGGGGCCTACAAGAAAGCTGGAGAGGGACTTTTTACAAGGGTATATAGTGATAAGACAAGGGGGAATGACTTCAAACTGAAAGAGAGTAGATTCAGATTAGACATAAGCAAGAAATTTTTCACTCACAGGGTGGTGAGGCAGTGAAACAGGTTGCCCAGAGAAGTTGTGGATGCCCCATCCCTGGAAGTGTTCAAGGCCAGGTTGGATGAGGCTTTGGGCAACCTGGTGTAGTGGAGGGTGTCCCTGCCCATGGCAGGGGGGTTGGAACTGGATGATCTTTAAGGTCCCTTCCAACCCAAACCATTCTATGATTCTATGATTCTATGAGAAAATGTGAAACACAGGAAAGTGAGAGCATGGAGCAAGCCAGAGCTCAAGAGCCTCTCTTGCCCATCTCCATGATTATTCCTCTATTTTAAGCTGTGATTCTGCATCACATTTGTCTGCTGCCCTGGTAGCTAGAGACACTGTGCACAGCTGCATGGAAAACTGCCTCAGTCCCCGGGCTCGTGTACCTTAGTCCACTGGTGAGAATCACCATGGCAATAAGGAAGACTCTGGATGAGCAGGAGGGCACGCCAGATTGAGCATGCACATAAAAGGCAATAGGCAATGTGGTCCGTATTTAGCCAACTAAGTACCCGAGTTTCTCTTTTCCTTCCCTTGATGGTCAGCAAAGAGTTCAGTGCATCCAGAAGAAGATCCTGCATGCCTGACATTTGAGTTGCCACATGTTAATGAATTATATCCTCCTGCAAACAGCCTGGCTCCTAGTTAAAAAATTTACTGACTCTAGTTTCTCTTTGCTGTTATATCTCCCCTACTATTTGCTGAATGTGTTGATTTCACACTGGCACCTGAATTTTCACATAGTAATAGTCATTAAGCAACAGTAATGTGTAGTAAACACTTTACCATAGACTTCATAAATCCTTCATTCCCACAAGTTCCTGGAAGACCAATGCTCTAAAGTTAGGATATGTTTCTTACTTGAAGGATTAAAGAATTTAAAACATTAAAAACTGATGCACAGTACACTATGCAAAACAGCCTACAAATTATTTCAAAACTCTTTTATTCTTTGTCTTGCATAATAAAGCGCGACAGAAAGAAAAAGTGCACAGAAAAATGGAATAATGGGAGAGTAATATAGTCTGTGGGGTTTGTGCCTTTCATGAGTTATTTTTAATGGGCCAGACCATGAGGTCATTATTTCTGATGCAGAAATGATGATTTTAAGAAATCAGTGGCGTGCTGTTAAACAAGGCTCAAAAAAAGGAAGATTCAGTCACCTACTCCTATGGAAAAAATAAAAGGTAAAATATATGTTTCTCCTTTATAAATTTCCACTGAATTGGAATTCCAGTAGGAAGCAGAATACATGCCACAAGAATGACTTACTATTTTGTTCAGCATGCGAACTGAGAAGTCAAGGAAGCAAAATGAAAATTTGGAGGAAAAAAAGTGTCACAAAATGAATAAAACAATGTTTGGACTGAACATAACATGAAAAATTTCATTCAGTTGGAAATGATAGGTTTCTTTTCATTTCCAGATATTGTAGCATTTAGGAAAAAAAAAAAAAAAACAGAAAGAAAAAAGAAAAAAAATAGTGCACACGAAAAGCTAGTCTGTGGAGTCATTCACAAAACCATGAAAAGGATGTGGCAGCATTTGTTGCCTCTCTGCAGAATGAGCTGATTGAAGCACTCATCTGGGTCCAACTCCTCCTTACTGTGCAACTTGGAAGAAAGAGTTGAGCTCAGCTTTCCTTCCTCTAGACTCCCAGCCTATGGAGCCTCTCTCTTTCTCAGTCAATATTTGTTTATAATGATTTGATTTCAAAGTGGAACAGGTCCAACCCAGGGAAAGACTAACTAAAGATGCAATACTTGATTGCTCAATTGGAAAGATCTCCTTGGAAGAAAAAAGTAGATATCCAAACTGCCTTTCAGAATCAGATAGCAATGGGCTTCGAGGTCTTCAGCATGTTGGGCTGGTGCCCTAATCACCAGGATTATGAGAGCTGGAACTCCTTCAGCAAATGCTCTTTTTGAATCCAGCTCAAAAAAATTGAAGCACTGTGTTTTGGAGAATGCTGAAACTAATCTTTTTGACATTGCCAACACTTTTTTTTTTTCTTCTCTTTGCTTGTTTTTCTTCAGACAGAGCTGTTCTTTAAATTTGACCTAAATTTGCTACTGGTTTCAATTTTAATTTTGAATATTTTCGAGTCATAAATGGCTTGCTAGAAAAAGAAAGTGGCCAGCTGCAGTCAGCACTGATCTCAGAGTACCTCTGCCTCTCAGACCAAACATCTCCTGCTCATTTACTCTCCATATGGATTTCCTGCTACTCTGCTAGAGCCATGGATCTACATCATCCTTCAGTGGCTGCCACTATCAGAAACTCGGTTTCATCTCACAGTGGGACATTAAGGAAAATTAATTTAGTCTAAAGCTGTTAAGATTTTGGCAAATTTCCCGTTAAGTTCTGTAAAAATTTAAACATAGTCTTGAGCCCTTTGTGCACAAACACTCTTAACTCTCAACCTGAAGCCACCTTATGAAACGAGCACAGAAGGTTGCTCTGCTGCTGCAGCCCTGCAGGATCTGCAGAAGAAAGTTCCACAAGGCTGAGGCAATCCTCAGAGTCAATACTTGCTGCCAGGAAAAGGGGCAGCACAACATCCAGCCCATTGGAAAGATCCCATAGGAAAGACTCAACACTCCCAAATGAACATAACAAGGGTGATTTCTGCTCAGCTCCTTTCAGTATTTCTCCCTGACTTTTTTTTTGGCATGGGCTTTCCTACTGCTTCCTGGTTTGTTCCTGATTGTTGACTGGTGACATGAATCATTGAATCATAGAATTATAGAATGGTTTGGGTTGGAAGGGATCTCAAAGATCATCTAGTTCTAACCCCCCTGTGTGGGCAGGGACACCTTCCACTACATCAGGTTGCCCAAAGCCTCGTCCAACCTGGCCTTGAACACATCCAGGGATGGGGCATCCGTAACTTCTCTGGGCAACCTCTTCCAGTGTTTTACCACCCTAATTATAAAAAATTTCTTCCTTATATCTAAGGAAGATAATTATGATGTGAACATCAAAGGCGTGGAAGTGGTCTGGCTCTCTGTGTCTACAGCTGATGACAAGGTTGTATTTGCGCTCCCTGATTCCAAGTCTGTAACGCTATCTGGGCAAAATGTTTATCCACCTGCACCAGTTTAATGCTGAGCACAGTTGAAAGGCTTTGACTTCCTGTGGCTCTGATATAGCTCAGCTCTGACAAAGGAATACCAACATATGAGTTCTAGCAAGGGAATTATTTGTTGTTATGGGTAAGGCTGGACCTCCTAGAAACCAATGGATGTAACAACCACCCTTCAATGGAGATTGCTCAAGAAACTATTATGGTATTTTGTGGAACTGTTCTACTCAGACACCTGAGACATACTGCCAAACACTGCACTGACAGGTTATTCAGATATTTGCCTAGAGAAAGAGGCTTTTAAACATGTTTTAGCTGAGGTATCTGTGTTTGAGAAGCAAGAAAAGTACAGGAGGATACAAAGACACAGACATGATTTACATGAAGATAATTAACCATAAATGAGAGCATGAGCATAGTTAAAAATCCAGAAAAAGCAGCATAATATACAAAGAGAGAGTGCTGAGGAACACGTTCACTATGCTGGAGAATGCAAAGGATAAATAGGCAAAACAAGAAGGTGAGGTGACAATGCACAAGAGATAAACTAGCCCTGAGTTCAAAGAATCATAGAATGGTTTGGGTTGAATCAGACTTTAAAATCATCTAGTTCCAACCCCACTGCCATGGGCAGGGACAACTTCCACTAGATCAGATTGCTCAAAGCCTCATCCAACCTGGCCTTGAATAGTTTAAAAGTGTTAAAGCAATAAGAGATGATTGAGGTGTTTGAGAACCAGAAACTGGAAAAGAATATGAACTGAAATGTAGACTATTCAGTATCAAAACAGACAACAGGCAAATGTACAGCCCAAAGGCAGAGCGGAAGAGAAAGGACAGCACATGCATATCAGTATCAGGAAAAAGAAAAAAAATAGGAGCCTGAACATGATTGTAGGCTCTTGCTAAAGGAAATCCACCAAGTTTGTCAGCCAAGCACATCCAGAGCACAGAGAGCTGTGCAGTCTGCCAAGATGACAGGTATGCGAAGTGGGCCTCGAGCAGAAAAGGACCAGGGAAGGAACAGAAAAGATCTGCAGATCATTCTTCATGCTGGAACAAATTAATGCTTGGCAAAATTCCAGTCAATTAAAACTGATGCTTTAGACCAGTCTCCCAAGAGGGGCAGTGTGCTACAAGGAGGAGATACAGAGCCTCGCTGCATTTAAGGAGGGGTCTGGAAACATGCTTTTTGTCATCACTGCTTGTGATGCAGGAGTGGATTCAGCGATGCAGGCAGTCTCACCACTTCCATATCCCTGGAAAAGATGCTGTGGAGGCAGGAGTAACACCGGTGATCTGACGCCCAGATCTTGAAATCAATGGCAATGACTTGTCAAGTAGAGTACACTGCATGAGACGTTTGTCTTCACCATAGCTGTGTAAATGTCCTTTTACTCTAAACTCTGGTCAATGGGGAAAAGATGGACCTACAAAGAATGATTTATTTCATCTGCCTTGAGTGCCCATTTTAGTATGGGATGAGGTGCCTTTTCAGAGAAACCTCTCTATTAGCTATAGATGGAAGCAAGATTTAGACAAGAAATTGCAGATGGCTAAACAAAACTGACATAGATCCCTCATGTGATGTCACATTTCAGTAAAACCAACTCCAAATGGTGGCTGGGAAATAACTTAATCCAAAAAGTGTCCATTTCCAGTATATGTGAGAGCTTATATTACAAAGAGATTTTATTTATATTTGAGATTTTGAATAACTGTGCCAAAGAAGCTACTTTCTAATAATAGACTTAATATTTCTAGAGGAAAACTTCATCATCTGCATGCAGTGTGACTTGGCCTGCATAGAAGTTACACATAAATATTTTTGTTTTCAGTTATTAAAGTTGGAGGGGGAAAGGATTGAGGAAAGCACTTTGAAATATTGAGATTTCAATGTTTTCGTTACCACAAAATCTGATCTTTCAAGTGCTAAAAATGTGAAATTTGGGGATATTTCTACTGCTAATAATATGTATGTTTACATCGCACATTTCAAGCTCTCGAAAACATTTACAGGGAGTGTTAAGTATTGCCAGTACGTATTTTCAAACAAATTCCTGAAAGACAGTTTAGTTTGGAGTCATCTGCCGTAATTCAGCCACCTACCATTTGGACACTTGAATCCAATGCGTTTATACTATGTTGCTCTCATGACTGTAATGGATCCCATCTCCCAAGGGCAATTCATCTTATGCTAAGAAAGGCATTTATAACAGGTCAGAAGAATGGCTTTCCACCTATTTTCCTCCATTCAATATCAGTCAAGCCTAAGATAATTGTCTCAGACTTAGGTGTATAACTTTTCAATATTCAAAATTAAGGAAGACAGTCCTACTCTAAATATCCCAGAAAGACCCAGCTTTCTCAAGAATAAGGTCTCCCTGTCCCTGTTAGCTGTTCCTACGTGCCTCTTGAACATAAAAATTCTTTCTGACATTTTTGTCCTAGGGACCTCCCATCCAAGGTCAGAAAGTGAGGCTGGAGCAGAGCTGCAAACCAAGTCCAGCACAATGTTTACTGCATTGTGCTGCCTCCTGTTCCCGTGCCTCTGTTTATAACCAAAACCAAGATCAAGTCCAATCTATGTAGCTATTTGTATGCAAATTAGAGGATATTTTCAGATGTATTCAGCTTCATGAAGGAGGCAGGCAGCATTTAGAAATGTGTTTTTTCCCAGGGTGATCGTGAGGTTTCGGTTTCTATTTTGCGCATCCTGCATTTGTTGGCATACTTACTCCTGACACTGATTTATAAGGGTTTTAAAATCTAGTGCGTCACACACTTCATTGCATCCAACTGGGACTCTGTTTCCTCTCCTTCTCCTCTCTAGCAAAGCCTACCTGCTACCTTCCTCTCGTTATTTCAGAGCACCCTTGTGCGTTCTGCCATGGCAGATGATCTGCCTTCCTCTCCCCTCAACATGGTCAAATCATGCCAGAGCTTCCAACAATGCTCCATTATCCTCATGACAGGGTTTTTTCTGGCAATCTTTCTCCAGTGTCAAGGTCTTCCCTTTCCCTTTTTTTCGTGTTTCCCAAGCACTCTGACTGCTCCAGATCTTCATCTGAGCCCCATATCACAGCATCTCCATTCCTCTTGCTGGATCCAGATTTCTTCCCTGTCTCCCCACTCCCAAGCCTTGAGAGCCTGCTTCAAGTAGAGCACACACCTTATTCCTTTGCCTAGCACCCCAGCTTCTCCAGTCACTACCTTATAACACTGGAACAAGTTGCTCAGAGAAGTTGTGGATGCCCCATCCCTGGAGGTGTTCAAGGCCAGGTTGGATGAGGCTTTGAGCAACCTGGTGTAGTGGAAAGTGTCCCTGTCCCCTGGTAGAGGGGTTGGAACTCAACCATCTTTGAGGTCCCTTCCGACTCAAACCATTCTATGATTCTATGAACTCCGTGTTCATTAGCATTTTTGTATTTCCAGGTCTCTTATCTGCCACCTGTAAGAATGTTTATGCTGTGTCAATCTTTGCTTTATTTCTGCTCGATCTTGACTTTCCATGTATATTTCTACTTCCAGTATCACTATTTCTTGTTCCACGCATTTGTGCTCTTTCTTGTATCTCCACACATATGTCCCTCACAAGATACTTATTCTCTTACTCCTTCTGATATTTCCTCTCCCATGTTCAGCTTTGCTGATTTCTACATTACTACTAACTAAGTTTCTCTGTAATGAGCCCATTTCTGCTAATGTTGAAATTATAGATGATTTTCCTATGTGGGGATATGTTCATCATTTAACCAGCTTATTAACAAGCTGGCTTTACCCATGCAATATATTTTAGAAGACAGAGTTATAAGCAGGAGAAAGTGGATATTTTTACTTCCAAAATCATCTGAAAAAATTTTTTATCTTCACTATACCAAGGTGAATCTAGAGTAGAATCATAGAATCATAGAATGGTTAGGGTTGGAATGGACCTCAAAGACCATCTAGTTCCAAACCCCCTGCCATGGGCAGGGACACCCTCCACTACACCAGGTTGCTCAAAGTAAGTAACCTCACTGAAGTCAGTGGAGTTACACTGCCATGAATTAAAAATGCCATGACAGTTTTACAGATCCCAGATAACTTGCCTCAGCTTTCTAAAGCTCTAAAACTACATACACAAAACAAATTATTTTGTGTCAGGAAGTGTTTCAGGGCAACATAAATAAATAATCTCCCAGTACTGTTGGAACAGACCCTGACATGATTTCAATACAAAATAGCACTCTCCCAAATAGTTCCCTCCCGAGCACAAGCAGGGACCATGCTCTGTTTGAGTGCTGACACCTGGTTTGGAAGGTAAAAGGTTTAATTGCATGGTCAAAGGCAATTCCATGCCAGCTGGCCTCCATGTCAGAAAACTGTCACAAACATATTTGATTCTCTTGCATACACGTTCTTAAAGATGCATCCCTGCCCACTGTTTCACACTAAAATCCTATCTCCATTGTACATATGCTAGTTCACTAAGACTCTGCTCTGGATCAAAGAAGTAGTTGTCTTGGTAAGCCCATCTCAGTGTAGGATAATCCACTCTGAGGTCTAGGTCCAGTCCTGAGTATGGGCTAGCCCACACTTCTTCAGCCAAAGAACAATCTGAAGCACTCCGTTGTCAGTGACAAAGACAGGATAGATATGAGTGAAGGGATTGCTTTCCAGCTGGGGAGGGCAAGAGTCAGGGATTGGTTCCTCCTGACCACCCAGAGGAAAGTATGGGACTCTGGGACAGCAGTTACTGGTCTCTGAGTTCTGTGCTTTGCTGCCACAATCATATTGCCTCCTTCCATAAAGCTTTCCAGTTGTTCTCACTCTTGACATGGCCATCCTCCACCCTTCTGGTGAGTTGGAATGGTTAGAGTTAGAAGGGACCTCAAAGATCACCTAGTTCTGCAACATCAGTCTAGAGACATCATCAGAAGACGGAGCGCCATGACAGATCTCCACTGGCCAAAGGCATTTTCTGCATGGACTTCATCACTGATACTAACTTTCTACCTGCTGCAGGTAAATAAGAATAATCCATCTCCCTAAGGCTTAATTATTTAACATCATGTACTATACATATAATTTACTCATTGTATTTACTTTCATACATTTGAATGTTTTCTTTGATACAATAATGACAGAAAATTAACAAATTATATGCGTTTCTCTTTTGTGCTACACTCTTTACTGTTGTGGTAGACTGAAGGACTGATCTTACACCTGTCAATAACTTACAGGCTCTTATTTAAGTATTTCCCCCAAGAAATGGTTTATTACAGTAGTTAACAAGCACTTACTTAGTAAACTGTCCTAAGACAAAGCTAAGGACAAGTTAATGGTGTAATAAATCAGTCATTTTGTTAAATGATCAGTTTTCACTGTACAGTATTATTGCTTTATTGACCCCCACTTAAAAATTTATCACAGTAGTATTTTATTGTGGTTATAGGACACATGGCTGTAATACAACAGGGTGCAGTTTAGCTTATGCTTCTGGTTTAATTTCATTTAGCACTTGTGGACAAAGAGCTGAAAAATTTGGCAGGGCCACACATGAGGACAGAGAAGGTCACTTTTGCTGAGCAGAAGCAGGACAGTAGGCACTGGGGGAGTAATGGAACTGGAGAGATGCTTCTTGTTTGCCTCAGAACTGCAGTGTAAGCGCAGAACTAATGAAGCTGTAGACAAAGACACACAGACCCTTCTCTAGAGCTTTGTGAGACAAAAAGCTTACTACCCCCAACCCCACTTCCTCTGTTTTCCAGTCTATTTCCCCTTCCCATCCCCACTAATCAAGGGTTACTGTTCCCTCTTATCTGGCTGCAGATCTACTTTAATTATTATTTCCTCAACTGTTTCCATCAAATTGATGTCAGGTTCCAAGAGAAGTAGTGTGCCAGTTCCTCTGGAAGGAAATCAGCTTGTTTTGGCTAACACTAGAAAGATATCACATGCATCTATACTGGAAAACATGAGACGAAGCGTAAACTAAAGCAAGGGCAGCAGAGGAGATTAAGCCAGGAGTCATCTCTGGGGGAAAGTGAGAATGTCGTAAGTCACCTGCAGTAGGAAAGAGAGCTTTTGTGTATGTGTGGTGGGAGAGTATGTGCCTGGGGTGTGCGGTGTTGGGAGGAGTTCCCAGGCCATTTGGGAGGGAAAAGGAAAGGATGGGAAAAAGAAGAAAGCCAGAATGGAGAGAAGATCTACAGCAGCAATCGATTCTTAGTGAAGCAAGCTTTCAGATTTAGCATATATCGAGCTGAGTTGGCTGGCTCATCAGGAATCAAGTCTAGACCAGCCATAACTACAGCATATCACCAAGAACTCACTGTTCCCGTGCTTTGCCTAAGAGCGGGAGAATTAACACACGAAACTTTCTCTTTCACAGCCCTAACAACAGGCCTGAAAACATTAAAATTTTCACCTGAACTTGCTGCACTCAGATGAGGATGCACCTAAGTCACTCTTTTGCTGCCACTTTATAGCTAATTAGCTCTCAAGAGGACAAGGTTCTGCTCTTGCTAACACAAGAAGACTGTCTGGTTGATAAATGTGACTGAACTTGGATGCTATGTGTGTACTAGTGAACTAAACATCTCCAGACATCTGGGCACTCGAGCTCAGTCGCCTACACTGCTAAATTGTTGGAGGAGTCTTTAGTGCGGCTTTGGCCCAGGCCAGCTGAAATACTCCCAGAAAATTTCCGAGCATAACTCAGGGTGTAATCTGGTCCAAGCACAGCTGCTGTGCACAACTGCAGCCACACTTTTTAGGAACCCTTTCTGAATCAGCTGGCCACCATGCTATCAGACAGTAAAGATTATGTTTAATTTAATGGCATAGACGTGACCAAAGTCTTTGAATCCTCCCCAGAATAAAAGTTAAAATAAATTAAATAAATAAAATAGAATAGAATAAAATAGAATAAAATAGAATAAAATAAAATAAAATAATATAAAATAAAATAAAATAAAATAAAATAAAATAAAATAAATAAAATAAAATAAAATAAAATAAAATAAAATAAAATAAAATAAAATAAAATAAAAAAATAAAATAAAGTAAAATAAAATTTGCCCAAAGGCAAAGTCAGGAGTTCATAGATGACACCAAAGTTGGGGACTTGGGAAAGCAGTCAGTATACTGGGAAGCAAGGCTGTCATTCAGAGGGACCTTAGCAAATTGGAAACGTGGTCAGTCAGGAACCTTGTGAAAGTCAACAGCGGGAAATGCAAAGCTGTACATTGGGATGGAATAAGCCCATGCACCAATACACACTGGGGACTCATCAACTGGACAGCAGTTTTCAGAGAAGGACAACAGGAACTTTTTGGCACCATGTTGACCATAGGCCATTAATGTGTCCTCATGGCAAAGAAGGCCAACAACATCTTGGAGTACATTAATGGGAGCTTGGCCAGCATGTCTCAAGAGGTGGTCTTTCCCCTTTACTCTATCCAGACAAGACACATCTGGAGTGCTGGGTCCGGTTCTGGGCTCCTTAGTGCAAGGGAAACATAGACACACTGGAGTGAGCACTGCAGGTATGATCAGCCTGGCTGGGGGCTGGAGGACTCGGCATACGAGGAGAAACTATAAGACTTGGGACTGTTTGCCTTCAAGAAAAAGAGATTATTGCTGTCTGCAACCTCCTCTTAGGAGAGCACAGAGACCTTTGAAGCTGGTCTTTGATGTTGACCCTGTTTTGAGTAGAAGGCTGGACTAGAAGAAGATGTCCCTTCCAATCTGAGTTATTCTTTTTACCTGTGGTTCTGCTATAGGAAGGCGTAGACAGAGGGAAAACCCGTGCATGCAGGGCTACCCTGCCTACATGGGGGAAGGAGAAGCAATATTCCCCTCAGCTCGTTTCCTCTCTTCTATGATGCTGGGCCTGTGGGCAGGAAGAAGAGTTGATAAAAACAAGTTGATAAACACAGGTTCTGGCAAAAGCATTGAGAGGGCAGCAAGGCAGAAGCCTGCAAAGGTACTGTGGAAAAGGAAGGAGGCAATCCTGAAACAACCAGCTCCAGATAAGGCACTGTAAGCAGCAAAAGAAATGCAGCCTGGAGGTCTGTGCAAAGGCATGAGGCTTCCCTGGCTTCTCAGCAAGTGTTCTTGGTTAAAAATTATTCTGGAGGAAAAAAGATGGGGGGAAAAAAATAAGAGGAGGAAGAAAGTACTGTTTTCCAGCTGGTGAAATCATGTGGGAGAAATTTGTCAAGAAAAGTCACTCAGCTCCTTCATATATATTTTGCTGCACTCATTAAAATGAGCTTTCTTTCAAGGTCAGTTGGAAAAGACCAGTTAGAAAAGGATGGCATCCTGGGGTACTCCATGCAGCCACAAGCCAAAAGGACTGATGCCAGGTTCTTATCTCCTGTATGCAAACGTGAATAATGAGCAACTCCAGTAAATGGTATAAAAGAATGAAGAATCAGATTCTTAATGCACTGCTGGGAGACAGGTAGTGAAAGTGGTATTTTGGACATCAGCAAAGTAATATATTATTTCTAGAAAAGCATAAATAAAGAAAACTTTAATACCTTCAGATTTTTTTAATTTACTTTTGTGCTAGTCACAATCGATATTTGCAGTGGTAAAAGCCGTAACTGAAATGTATACAGACATGAGCAACCTTGCTTTAAACTGGCTCTGCCTGGTAGCAAAATCCACCCAGCAACTGAGGAAAACATTCAGGTGGTTTAGCCTGTGCTGAATCCCAAGCCTTTTCTGCTTTGCTGATAGCCCTACCCAAATGAGATATTTAAAGTCAGCTTGAGGTATGTCTATATGATCAGCAATCACAGCAAGAGATGCAGTGAAATACAGCCCCACTCATCTCCGTGCATGAGAGATTACCCTTTAGAAGACGACGTTGGTTGCAACGGATGTTATCTCCACATGCACTCCACCTCTGGATTTTACTAATCTAAAGAGTTCAGAGCTTCAGATCACAGTCAGGGCTAAAATACAGAGAGATTTCAAATCAAGTTACCACAGCAAGACTTTAGGCATTATTAACATTTCATGGTACTCAGTAAGAGAGACATAGATACTGTTCAAGAAAGGAAACCGGAAAGACAAAGCCCATTTTCTCTCTTAATCAGTGTACAATCCTTTAATATTGACTGTACAATTTTTTTTTATCTGACATATTTTAGTCTTATCCAGAGAGAAGGGAAACAGAGGAATATAATGGCCAGAATATTAAGATACTTTATGCAAAACATCAAAGTCTTACAAAGAGCGATGGTGTGTTCAGTGACAAACTCTGTAGCGGCATAACTACAGAAATTGCAGTAGTCTGTCTTCAACCAATATGAACAGACATATCCCCAGGAACATAAGATAAAGATAATCTACAGAATTTTCTATCAATATTTGTGTTATAACAGCTGAAATTAACAAAGAATTGCTATTCATATCAATTAATGAAACCATACTGACATATCTTGTGATCCCTCACATTTCTTACCAGAACATGACCTGTGTATGGCTGGACTAAGAGGCAAGGCTACCTTCACCTGGGAGGCAGGCTCAAAAGACCTTAAAGTTCATCTAGTTCCAATCCCCCCTGCATGGGCAGGGACACCCTCCACTACACCAGGTTGCTCAAAGCCTCATCCAACCTGGCCTTGAACCTTTCCAGGATGGGGCATCCACAAGTTCTCTAGGCAACCTCTTCCAGTGCCTCACCACCCTCAGAATGAAAAATTTCTTCCTTAGATCTAATCTAAATCTGCCCTTTTTCAGTTTAAAGCCATTGCCCCTTATCCTGTCACTACATGCCCTTGTAAAAAGTCCCTCTCCAGCTTTCCTGTAGGCCCCCTTTAAGTACTGGAAGGCTGCTATAAGATCTCCCCAAAGCCTTCTCTTCTCCAGGCTGAACAACCTCAATTCTCTCAGCCTATCTTCACAGGAGACAGGCTGAGAGAGTTATAGTTAACTTATAATTACTAATGGGGTTTCCCTATGTTCAATTTGCAGACAGTCATCTTCAGATTGTGTAGCGGTAGGGATGACTATATGACATGAACATGCCTGAGTCATGTAATGATTTTTTTTGTCCCTCAGCAACCCACCTTACTCGTATCTTTATGGTGAGTTATCCTTGATAAACCAAAGATTAAGAGGATCCTTGAGTAAAGGCACGTGTCTTCTGTGAAATCCCTAGCTGTAGGCACTGAAGGTACCAAGAAAACTATTTGTGGGAGGTTACGTTTGCGAGAACCTCACACTGCAATGACGCACGTGCACAGCCACCTGCTGGAGATGCTTGGGTCTTTGCCCTGTCAAGTGGTTATGGAAGTTGTGTAGAGCTAGCTTTGATTTTAGCGTTGTTTTTTCCATTTTGATGTGGACAAAGAATGACCTCGGGGAGCCTCCAGAGACAATTGCTGTCCTACCTACACTGGACTTGGCTCTGAGGAGAAGGGAATAAGCCCAGAACAGGCCACCCTGGAGAGCAGCATAGTAAGGTAGCCAAGTAAGGGAACAGAAACACTGGCAGGCACATAGAGTTCGAGCCTGCAAGTTTGCAGAAGACTGCAATAACATAACAGGTAACAAAAATAAAGATTGGGAAGGTCACATGAGACAATTTCTACTAGTAATATGACCTGGATTTGCTGAGTCTTTTGACTCTGTTGTAGAGCTGCCCCTGACACAGTGATGAGAGAGACAAGAAAACGCATCTATTCATGAGCATGCAGGACAGCAGCAACCTCAAGTGGAAAAGCTTTCAGAGCTTTGGTCTCTGAATTCACGTCAAGGATATATAAAGAAACATCACCTACTACAAGGGGAGAATTCACTTAGTATCAAACAAAATCATCCTAATCCTACATAGGAGCAATGAAGAAAACAGGAGAAAATGTGTGGGGTGCTCTCCAAGAGCCCACCAGTGCCATACAAACACATGGATTAGTGCTGGTCAAAAAACTGGATCGGTTGTTGGACTGTTTTCATCTTTATTTGAAAAACCTTTTAAAAATACTTTTCTCTTCCCTAGTTTCAGGCACAGGGTATTCTTTAAAATAAGATATCAACGTTTTCCATGGGAAGTGTACATTTTTCATTAAAGTTTTATCCAACAACAATCGTCTATTGAAAGTGCCTGTAATTTTCACAAGAAAAAAAAATTGCAAGTGGATTTGTTTGAATTGCTGTTGCTTTGCATCCAATTTTCAAGTCCCATATATTTTCAGGCTCTCTAGGTTTGGGACTAGTGTCTTACCTCTGGATCCCAAAAGTACACAGGGGTAGATCTACTGTCTGATACTCTTTCTAAGCATCAAGACCCCAGAATCCAGCCACCTGAAACAGCTGGATCGTATGCAGTCTGCAAGACTTTGTTCCCGAGATCACTGCAATGTATTCCTTTAGTCCTTGGTGACACGGAAAAGGAAAGAAAAACGTATTTTGGCAGTGTGATCTCTGTCAGTGTGCAGGTACACACCTTATTATTCATAAGCACAAAGATCGTAACTCTCTAACTTACGGCCCCCACGCCAGGCTGCAGACAGCAATGCCCTGCGACGTTGCTCCTGGCAACGAAAAATTTAAAAAGTAAAGCATTGATCTGCCATACTACTGCCCAGACTGAGAGGCAGAGTGAAGTGTAATGTGGCCAGCAGTGTGGTTACCTGCTCAGCGTTGCTGCCCCGTTAGGGTCAATGGCAGTTGCAGCAACATTTAGCATATTTAGCTATGAATATTACGATGTAAATTGCCCATGACACTTGGAGCTGTGCTGTAATATACAGATGTGCTCAGGTGGACAAAACGCATGACATTAATTCCGCCTATAAAATAGAGTTACAAAAAGTAAAGAAAAAGGGTCTGGAAACTATACCTCATATGTATAGTTTTATATGTGTCATGTAAGGGCCCATGTAAGAAACCACAGAGTCTTGTAACAAATGTAGTTTATTATTCACATCTGACTTAATTTCTTGAATTCTGGTCACTAATCCATCTTCCCTGGGATTACCTCTTCATGTTTCAAACTCTACCCAGCTTTCAATAAATGGTTTAAGAGCAAGTTTTCCAGCTCCCCCTTCAAATTTGGGCTTTATTCCATATAATTACATTTCCCTGAGGTCTGGGATGAGTAATATTTGTTTCTGGAACAGTTGCAGGTATTAAATCCAACACAGTACAACTCATCCAGACTGCAAATGCAAGCTCTGTCCCGCCAGAAAACCAGGAATCACAATTAGAAAGTATTTAAGACTTTTTTTTTTTTCTCTTCCCAGTGCTACATTTTAGGTACAAGATAAAGAACATAAAAAATCAAATCCTATTTTGTATGGAAAAACTAGCATCATTTAAATAATTACTAGAAAGTCTCTGAAACATGTTTGGTTGGATACCTGGTACTAAGTAAGCCTGCTCAGATACATGGTCTGCATCACAACATTCGTCAGTGTTATAAAAGGGAAAATCACAGAAAAACATCGTTATACAGATGTATAATTTCATAGGGCAATCACGCCTCGGTTACCTCATGCACTTCTTGTCACTCCATTTCCAGATCAGTCTAACAGAGCTGTGAAAGATACAGAGAAGGGCCACAGGGATCATTGGAAGGTTGAAGTAGCTCCCATATTAAGGGTCACCCCTGTAGACTGTTGACTCTTTATCCTAGAAAGAAGCATATCCAGGAGGATATGACAAAGGTCTGCAAAATCCTAAGTGCTATAGAGCAGATGAGATGGGTCATGACCCATATTATTTCTCATTATGTAAGAACTAAAGAGTTTCTGGTGAATTTATCCAGAGCAATTTTAAAAGCAAGCAGAAGGAAGCCTTTTTTATATAGCATAGAGTTGTATCATGATATTCACCGACAGCCTGTGGTGAGAGTCACCCACAGGAAAAAGGGTTTAGGAAGAGATTGACTGACTGAACATGGGATGAGTGGCACCTCTTTATGATCATCTCCATACAACCCTCATCTCCAAGGCCCCAAAGAGGCCAATTTCTGTGAGCTGTGGCATATAGAAAATTCAAGGTCACTCTGTTCCTATCCTTTTCCTGTCACCCTTTTCCTCAGCGTCCACCACACTTCATGGTTAGAAACAGCAGGAGAGATTTCTAGACTGACCCAAAGAGCAACATGTAAAACTCAGAACGTATAGACTCTTGAACACTGGTAAAACTATTTTGCTGTAAAGTGTCTGATGACAGAGGGAAGAATAACCCAGCAAGCACTCTGGAGGCTAGAGTCCTCTTTTAAGCTCTTGGTCCTTTCTGCCAACCCTCTGATGACAGCTTGGTTGCATAAGACACTTAAGAGGGCACTGCAAATTTGTATTTGTGCACCTTCATCACTCCCAATGGGCACAGGGTACATATGCACAGAGTACATATGTGCAGCACTCTTTTGGGATGAGCTGAATAGGAGATTCCAGCTTGGCCAGCCTAAAAAAATTATATTTTATCTCACCATCCTATGAAAACACATAAAATGGGGCAGGTGCAGGAGGGGAGGGATAGGCAGGGGCAGAATTTCACTCCCAGCTCACAATGCAGAGAGACGCCTTCGTGAGAACACCGTAGCGGCGATGCCTCACAACGGCTTGGCAGAAAGCACAGCGAGTCACGGATTTGGGAACGGCTCGTTTTGCTGGCCAGGCTGCTGGTAGGGCTCCCACCTTTTCTGCTCAGAGGACAAAGTTGTTCCATGCTTTGCCCTGCTCCTCCCTCCCAGAGTAGTTTCACGGGGCCCGTGTGTGCTGTAAATTCAATAAAGCAGGTGGGCTGGTGAGGTCGGGTAACCAGACAGAGGTACACACAAACAGAGCTGGTTGATGGCTCCTATTGCTCCTCCTTTTTCCAAAAGTCAGCGGAGGCCGGTTAAAATAAAGCTGACATGATGGTGAAGTAGCGATTACTCTGTTTTCTGCCAGCATTCCTGGAAACACAGCCCATAAAGCACAGTGAATCATATAAAAGTCTTCAACGATTCAGCAAGAGACGGGAAAATTAATCTTCTCTTCGTTGGTATCTATTTTTGCTATAATGATGAAACCATACTCCTTCAATTCTTCTGAAAGTTAAAGACTTTTATTCAAAGAGGACCTGACTCTGCAATCCAGTCATGTTGAGTAACATTTCAAGGGGATTTCACCATGACAGCTTGCACAAAAATATATTGTTTTGCTAAGAATCAGGCCAGCAGAATGAGTCTTTCAGCTTTTGTCACTGCTGTTGTAATTTTCAAGCTGGCAATCAGGAGCAATACGAAGTGTCAAGTAAAATATTTCTTATCCCTTATTCAACAGTCTTCTAGAAACTGCATGCCACGCCAACTTAGAGGACCCATTTCTTAGAGTAAGAAAAGGGTAGAAAGCTGAGAGGCTGCACAACACAAACCTGCCAAACTTAATCTTTTCAAAATCCGTCTTCTGCTGCTAACACCTCCACACTCCTGCCCCACAAAAACCACAAAAAATAGAAGTGCTTGCATAAAGGGCTGCTCTTTGCAGGTCAGGTGGAAATGCAATCTGATGTTCCCTGATAGTCCATTTAAGAAATGTTGTCATGAGTAAGAAACCTTTCTCCTTAACTCTTTTTAAAGGCTAAATAAAGTCACACTCTAAAAGCAGAAATAACTCTTGCACTAGTGCACAGATGCTCTGAAGGTGGGTTATTTCTTCTAAAAGCATCCCGTAAACCACACTACCTTTTCCCGTAACGCTCCAAGGAGGCATCTCAGGGGCCACCTCTTGCAGAAGGGAACCAGGAAGATTTTGGTTGTTTTTAATCGGGGCGGTGGCTGTAGGAGGTACCACAGCTCGAGATGCGAGGGGGATGCCGATAGCAGGGTTCAGAGACAGAAAGGGTCACGACTGCAGCAAAGAAAGCACTGCTGCTCGGCTCAGCTCTCCTGGGGAGGCCAAATTTATGCCTGCTCACCTCAGACCCACAGGGGAAAAATAAAAAGTTCAAAGCACAGCGCAGTGATAAGAGCTTTTTTTCAGACAACATATTTCCTTATGCGCTCTGCTGCATCTCGCTCTGTCTTCTTTAATGCCATTGGTGTTTGCAGCTATAAAATTCCTCATCGTGAGCCTTTTAATGCAAGATAGACTTTTCTACAAAATCAGTAATAGTCACTGTTCACCTCATAAATACGTGAAGCAACTGATATTTTATGGTGCTATCCATGCCTCATCAAGCATTAATGTATTCCTTGTAAACACATATTCTTTATTTGGTTAGGACAATAACAGTGCCACGTGCCAGGCTTACCATTAAATCCCAGTTCTCCTATTTGTAATGGGCTGTAACAGATGTTTTATCCTCAAAGAATATCCTTCGTTCCGTTTTCTGCGCTAAACACCCCAAAAAATTCTGTGTTATTGATCTGTACCAGTTTTCCCTCATTACCTTTCAAATTACCACACAGAAAGCACTTTGCTGCAGACACATGAATAGCTGTTGGGAGGTGAGTGATTTATATCCTGGCACAAGAATGACTGAGAATCACATCAATGATTTAAAATGTGGCCAGTGGGGGGTAAAAAAGAAAAAAAAAAAAAAAGAAAGGAAAAAAAAAGAAAAAAACTCACAAATTACAAACACGTCACCATAAAGCTCACCCAGACTACGAACATCTTGTGCTTTAGCAGCCTGCACCAGGGCAGTCTCAAGAGCTGGATGTGCCACCTCTGCTGAGGGCAGCCATCAGGTCGACAGAGCCCCATGCCCCCACGCCAAGGGCAGGGTGGGCTGCTGCCAGGGCTAGGCTTGAAGAAGTACCCGTCCTGCGATGGTTTTAATGACCACACTGATTCTCCATGTAAACGTCATCTTAGTCATGGATGTGCTTCGTTAAAGCTTCAGGAGCGGCGTCAGGAAACACCTGCCATCAGTAAGTGACATGGAAATGCTTGACTGATTGATGGAGCTGGGACTGGGTCGTGAGCTCTCTGCAATCGCCTCTTCTTTTTCACCTTGTTTTACATGCTATGAAGTAAGACCAGAAGAAATCAAATTACTTGCAGTTCAACTAGTTTCATTTCATTCCTTTCTTTTAAGAATAATTGCATCTTATATTCCAGAAACTACTGTGTTTAACTCAGCCAAGAGTCTAATAAACATATGTTCTCTTGTAACAGCCTACCAACAAGATGGGTAAATCAGGTAGCAACTTTAGATCTGGCACAAGCGCCTAACCTATTCACATGAAACCTTGTGTACCTTGGCTTGGAGCACAGTTTATTTCCAATCTGCTTTCTAGAAAGCTGGTCACCGCCTGGAATTGAAAGTGCAACGTCATAAAACCTGGTCTCTAATACACGTAAGCCACCAAATCAATCATCGTACACCACCTTGTCTGTACGTACCTGTGGTGTCCATCGCCACGTGGTTGAGGCACAGCTACAACATTCTGTCAGGTGGGGAAGAGGTCCCATTGTGGGCTTTTATTAGGTTTCATTGAATAAAGCTGCAACTGCAACTGAGAAGCTGCAACTCAAATAAAAATTACTACTGTCACAAATCAAGCAAATAGATATTTCACCTAATACTATTAGTGGGATTCAGCTCAGCAGAATAAGCCTGCAATAAATATAATCAAAGAAACACAGAGAACACCTGCTGATAAACCTCATTACAATTTTATTTGATGTTTTCTTACAAAATCGTGTGTTTCTACCTGCAGCAGTTTGATTAAGGGGTGTATGCATTGACTAAGAGTGACATTACATTTCATGTCTAGACAGCTTTGTGGACATCAGGTGAGATGTTTCTCTTTTGTGTGTTTTTATGATTCAGAAAATAATCTATGTTCACTCCAATAGTGATTTCAGACAAGATGCTAATTGATTTTCAGTGGTTAATCAGTTCATTTTTTGATTCCTTCTTTGACTGTACAGGCCCAAATAACAGTATTTGTTCTACTCTGGGTGATTTACAGGTAAAAATTTTATTGACCTGGTTTGTCAAACCCACTTTCCTCTGAATGTATGTCATGCTCATTTTACTACTGCTTCATATTAGTTGAATTTACATTCCACATGTAAACTATCTGCTCTTAAGCACATTTTCTTGCTCCTTAGGTGAACTATACACTATACAGCATAACCTCATCCTATGTAATATGCAACATCACACATCACAATATGCAATTACATGTCGTGATATGTAATTATGCAATAACATGCTAAACACGTACCATTGTGAGACTGCTAAAAAAGCCAATGTTATCGGATAAAGTGTTCTGTTCTTGGTTAAGGGACAGGATCTGGAGGGTCGTAGCTGTAGCTGGAAATCCATTTAGGTGCAGCTTAGTCCTAGCCACTTACTATGTGCTCCAGAACACTACGGTCAGGCCATCTCTCCCTCATGTTGCCCTGTGCCATCCTTCCCACTCACTACATGCAAAAATGGTCTCTTCTACTCTGATTCGAAAGAAGTCTCAATTTTCTCTGTCTTCTCTCACTCTAACCATAAATCAGCTTCTTGTCTTCACACTAATCACAGCATCTCCATCTTAAGATGTTGCCGATAAAATAAAAACTTGAGATGCATCTATCCGATTTTCACAAAGGAAATTGAACCAGCAAAAATTGTTACTGAGTTCGGATGCAGGACCAGCTGAGGCTGAGCTTGTCCTGATTCAGTTCCAGTTGAAGTTCAATGAAACTTCAAAACAAAGGCTCAGGTTCAGAGCCAGTCTCGATAGCCAAAGAAGTTGTGACGGGTTTTTAGCTTGGTGTTGACTCAGCTCCTTGATCCTAAAACCCACTTCTGCTGAGGAAAACAGTTCTATACCCTGCTTTTGGGGCGTGAGGTGGGTTTTTTTATGGTTGTGAAATTTCATCTGCTAATGTATTGAGAATCCTATGAGACCTTAGTAGTGGTGATTTTGTGCCTTTGTGAGTTTACACAGATTATTATCCCATCCTTTTATTCAGGTAAAGCCTTGAATTAATTTGTTAAATTGTAACAATTAAATTCGTTATTACAGAGGAAAGAAAAGATAAGCCAGAAGCCGCTGTGGGTACTTTCTGAACAAACAACATTCAGAAACCCTTAGAATAAACCATATATTCAGTGAATGCAATTCAGGAAATCAATTGTACCGAAGGCTGCTTTATGGTGTTTGGCACTGAAATTATGGCCCTGTTAAACTCAATGATTGTTTTGCCGTTAACTTCAAGTGAGCTGTGATTTCATCTCCTTGGTCTTGCTACCAGAGACAGGGGCTTGCTGGAGGAAATAGGGCCAGAGAAACACCACCACAAAAACAACACAGGAAAGGAACTATATATAAGCAGAGCTGCATCAGGTGATATCTCGAACACCTGTTCTACATAGGTTCAGGTGCTGACAACAGATGCACAAATGGGAGGGACAATAAAAGCACAATTTTGCTCTGGATTTTTCCTTATACCTCAAAAGCACCTCAGTATAGAAAACAAGAGTAATGATTTCATAATACAAGACCAGAGCCTCTTGCTTTCCGCTAAAATAGCAGAGAGTGGGAATTTCCATCTTGTTGCCCTGGTGAGGCACACAGGCAGGATCGGATTTTGTGGTGTGGACCAGTTGTCAGAGCAAAGATATTTGCATGAATGTGGCACTGGCTTTCTGTTGCCAACACAGCCAAAAGGCTGTTCATCTTTCCATTTTTTCCAGTGATCTAACTGAGGACCCATTCAAAAAATGAGTTGCATATCATTTTCTTCCACTCATTTGAATGCTGGAAGATATTATAAACGTTAGTAAGAGACTGTAAACATTAACAAGTCCTGTTGGGGCGAAACATGCTTAGAAATCATCACAGGCAGAGATGGGGAAAGCTTAGTAACTCATATTTCCAGTTCTGTTCTCAGTTCCTCAAACCAAACTTCCCCCAGTAAACACAAATGGTCTCCAAGTATTGACACTTACAACCCAGATTCATTCAGAAGATTTGCAAATCTGAAAAGGAAAATTACTGTGGCAGAAAGCTCATCAGGTATGTTTTACTGCAAGGAAACCTTTGTAATTTTCATTTTTTCCAATTTTAAGAAAGACAGAGGAATAGTTGACATAAACTGGGAAATAAAATGAGAGGGCAACATCCAGGGCAAGTCACCTGTGTCTGAAAGAGGAAAATCCTGGGCTAAAGGAAGAGTCAGCCTTGCAGGAGAGATGTCTCAAGGAAGCTGCAGTGGGACAAGCGGGAGAAAAGAGCTCAGTCTAGACAAGCCTCTGGAGAGCTCAGCATAGTAACAAAATCAAACATGTACATTGTATAAAAAATGTCTGATGTGACAGCATCTCAACTACGTGTCTAAAGAGCACAGAAAGTGTAAAAATGAAAAAAAAAAGGATACTCTTCTGTTAGGTGTGCTTTTCCTTTAAATATTAATGCATCTCAAAACCAGCATTTCTTACAGTTTCTTCCAGTCGTTAGCACCGGATGCCAGGAATGCAAATGAGCAGCTGCCCTTCCCAGCCCCTGTTTTGGATTTTACATAGTTGAGAGAATCTTTAGACCTTAGAGCATATTTATTCTCTGATTTCTTTTGCTAAAACAGTCTGCAGCCTGGGTAAACACTGAAGAGGGCATCGAGCCAAGTGGTTTGTCTACATAGGCAGCTTTTTGTTTCTCCAGCCTTCATTCAGATTTACAGCTGAGCAGTTGTAAGCAGTGGATGCACCCTGGAGAATCGCTTTCAACCCACACAAACAAAGCTGAAATCTGTGAAGTTTCCTTCTCACATCCAGATTCAGCCAGTTCAACTGTCCGTATATATCTCAGAGATGATTTGGGCAACCTATTGAATAGCCTGTCAAAAGCACTCAACACCATCCCAGTCCTGCGAGGTCCAGGTCTGATCTCAGACCAGTTTATACTAACACAGGCTTTTCAGCACTAGCAAAGATTCTTCTGATTCATATCAGTATATAACAACTTGAATCAGACTGACCTAGGGCCAAGGTGTTGGTACTTAGTCAAAGATTCATGTCTCTACCTTGTGGTTTAAAAGACCTTCACTTTGCACCAAAGTACTTAAAGTTTGCCTTTCTGTTAAGCGTGTTGGTATTCTCACTTGTAGTACTACTGAAATATAGATTCATTATTAATTTAATGGCTAATCCAACGGCTGAAGTATGTGATGGAGATTGATGAATCACTGGTTCAGGGACTACCTCAGATACGTAGTTTGCTATATCATGCCTCACCCATCACGTTGTCTGGAGCTCACACTGAACGCCAAATCACACTAATAATTCCTGTTTCTTATTTTTATCCGTTTGATAACTCTCTGCCCCAAGTCTAGGGTGAGCTGAGAGAAGCCAGAAATACTGAAGTACACCAAAGTACATAAGCCACACTATTCGAATAACCCCTACTTGTCCTGCAGACGACATCGTAGTGGAAAGTAATCAAATATAAACAAGGTAATTGGCATTTCCTAGCTTTCAGGTTCTTGATTTTAGTAAATTAAATAATTTTAGTGAAATTTTACTGTTTGGTTTTACATGCAACAGTTCTATATCCATAGAGCTTTCTTTTATGCAGTGCTTCTGTAGCTTCCTGAAGTCCACAGGAGGGCTGAGTAACTACCTTTTCCAGTGGGATAAAGCTCCTATTTTAGCTTTATTAAGACTGCAAATAGGAATCAACTGCTGATCAAAAGCCGAATTTTGACCAGCCTGCACCCTGAGTTAATACATGTCTGTATTTAGACGGATGAGTGAAACGTACTTGCGGTTGATCCATTTATTTTGTTTTAGTTGTAACGGCATATTGCAGTCTGAAGCTACTCAGAAGCTTAAGAGAAGAGCCAGTGGTGAGGAGTTCATGGATGGTATACAGCTGAGACTGGTAAACCCGCAATTATCTACCACCTCTGCCTGAGTGACACATAGCGCTTGTCAGTCTATAAATACTGAAGACAAATGCATCGACACCGTCTAAAGTGAAGTGAAGCAAGGAAGGGTAGCATAATATAGGTATTTTTAGGTTCTCAAGTTGTATATATGTATGTGTGCCTAAATATATCTCTCTCATTTCAGTTTTGGAAGACTAGGCACTTAATACTATTACACCAAAGTGTACAGATAACAGACAATCCAGGGAAGAGGTAAACTTACATCTCATTTAATAAATTCATATATATGATATATACATGCACATTACACACAGAGAAATACGGTTTTATGACTTCTTTTGATCCAAATCAGCTTAAAATAATAAAAAGGTTTGCATTTTAAATGTTTTACACAGAAAACTTCATTTCGTATGATTCTGTTTGTTCTGTCTATGCAGGCACAGCTGGTTATCTTTTTAGCTTACACAGTACAGTTGATAAAGTTTTAAGCACGGTGTAATAAGATAACTGAAAGTCTAACACTGGAAAAACTGTAGGAATAGGGGAGGGAAAGAAAGCCAATTTAATTTAACTCAAATATTATTTGTATAATAGATTTTCAGCTGAAGTAAACTAATCCTTAGCATCAGCATTATAATGACTCTACTTTCCTAAGGCTTTGTTTCCCAGAGTCTTGAAACAAAAGGCTAGAGTGTCATTTTCTTCCTGCTGCCCTGAGTAATGTTAAAGATGCAAACAGTTGATCACAGGATCCTACAGAGCAAAATTATTGTAGAAAAGGTGTCAAACCTGGAATATGTCTCCATGAGACATATACCAGAAGGACAGTACTCCATCATGTCTGGTTTAAGCTTGAATCTATATTAAGGCAGAAAATTAATTTTTTTATTGATCAAATTCTTCCTAGCAGCTTATGCCTTATCTAAAATAAGATAAAATAATCTTATTTTATCCACTTCTACACTACAATTGATCTACAAATAAGGAGATATCCAACGTTTACCAGAGTTTATAAGCTTACATTCTTTAGCACAACTTTCTAGTAACCATTTTTGCCAATTTTTCTCTGGGGAGTTGGATTTTAGTGACAGTAATTGACTCTTTTTGTCTCAGCAGATGCATCTGTAGTGTATTTAAAGCAAAGATCCAAGACCAGCCTCAAGATTTCCTTTCAAATCGTGTGCTCGTGCTCAGACTTGTGCTACACCTTTGCACTAGCTCAGACACGGAGCTACTTGCACTGGCAATGGGCTGAGCGTAGCATCTCTCGTCAGACAGCCACGTGCTGGTCAGCAAGATCACATCCTCACGGGTCTCCTTCCAGAAAGGTACCTGCGTTGCCTGACACGGAGGCACCAGGAGCTGCTGAGTGTCAGGGCGTGTAGGGGTGTAAGAGTCAGAGAATATGTCAGGCTTTAGCTCACGGCCCTGGTTTTTAGGGAAGCGGTGTAGGTACAGTCAGCCTCAGTATCTGCATTTCCCCACTGCACTAATAAATACAATAGTACAGCTATACTGTTGCAATGCAGCATCAACACACAGAAAGTACTGGCTGTGATCCCAAAGCTCTACAGATGGCTTAGTACTGCATATGGGAACATATAGCGTAGTGGTTTACGCTATGGGACGTGTAGCTCCTGGACTGGATCTGGGGTTGTGCTTCATTTTGGACAGAAGAAGCTGGTATCTGCCTGCTCTGGTCCACACAGACGCAGCCCAGGACTGCTATATCATCTCTCTCCAGTGGGGCTGCAGAAGGAGGCAGCTGTTTCCACGTCTTGGCTCAGCCACTGACAGAGGAGCAGAGAAGCCCTTAAAATTATTAGTTAGTGCCAGAACTGCTAACAACAGCTATTAAAATTCTTGCCAAAGATGGTTGGTTTTTTTTCATGCTTGGGAATGCACATTTAACAGAAGGGAGGGGAACAAAGTGGACACGAAAAAAATGAAAGAAGATGGGTCATTTTTTTTCTTCCAAGAAACAGCAAAAGTGATTATTTCTCAGGTTTTTCAGCTGTTCGGGGTTGTATCATTCAAACTAAACTGTTCCTAAATCAATATAAACTAGGGTCAACTCTTATATGAACACTCTTCGATCTTTTTTTTTTTATTATTATTATTAGGTGAATTAAGGCAGATAGATACAAAACCAACTAGAACATGAGGTGAGCAAAACTGGTAAATGCACCTTCTGGTGTTTCATTTTTTATTTTATTTTTGCTTTGATGAAGTTGGGCTCCATTTTGCAAAGGTATTATAATAAGGAAGGCACAATATTAGTAAATCTGCTGACTCTGTAGAAAGAGTTTTTTCCTTCTGGTGATAACTGCCTTTGTTATTTTTTTTTTTTTTTAACTTCTGTAATGAATTTATCAGAGAGAGAAAGAGCCAAACATGCTTTTTCTTTGCTATTAAAAAATTATTCATTGTCTTCCAAAAAATAACATTTGGTAGTATTGTCTAGCAGAGACAGTACCAAGGCAGGACACAGGAGAGACCTCTTTTTCTCATCTGTTGTGTGCCTGTGAAACAAGATGTATCATCTCTTCATTCATTAGTTTCCTAATAGCCTTATTTGTAATGAGTTTGAAAATGCATTGATGAAATATCTCCATTTTGCCCTTACTGTGAGAATCCACTGAAGACAACCAGGTTGGACAAATGTCACCGGTGAAAAAATTTGCTTGTCATACACTTAAGGAAAAAAGATCAGTGGAGATATGCAAATAAACCAGAGTACAGTCTATCTTTCAAATCTCAGGCTGAGATTGTGATTTTGGCAGCTGGGAAACCCAAACATACACATTTGCCTTGAAAACTAATGAGACAAAACCATGGATGGCTCTAGTGCTGTTCATACTATTACTTCTCACAGTAAAAAGCATGTTTTGAGCCATAGGACATGATGAATTATACCTACCTCATGCTGTAACAGGCAGAAGAGCCCCAAATATTATATGAATACACAGAGGGGTACAAGATGCTATCGCACATCTTAGTTCAAGAAGCTAAAAAAGGTACCGTTGTTCTCCACTGTTACCTTTGTTTCACTTATATTTAGCATCAGCTCTGATTTCTCACTTCTGTGAAGGTGAGGGAAAACACATTTCTAGGTGGACCTCAGGCAATGAAGACTTTAAGAAAACCTCTGCACTTTCATCCTACAGACCCCATCCAGCCGACACAGATGCTCAACTTTAGGCTGCTCCTTCCTCTCCATCCTCTCTCAAACAGCTTTTCAAGGGTTCATTCCCACCTCTCTCCATGGAGTATTTAAGATGCAAGCCTGTATCTGGCCAGGGCAGAGCTGGTGGGACGGTGTTGGTGCGGGACCAGGACCCAGCTTCCCCAAGGAGCCAGGCTAGGCTTCTGCTAGAGAGAGCAAGGCTCCCAGCTGGGATGCACACCGCATCACTTGGGGACCAGAGAGCTGGTAGGGGTCCTGGGGGTGGGAGGAAGAGCATGAAGCAGCCGTAATAGGGCTCTTCCTATTCATCTCTTTTCCAGGAGAAATGTCTCTGTCCTCTTATTTCTACCTCCCATAAAAGACGCACTTCCAATAAGCTGAAAGTCTTGACCACCCTCACTTCCCCACTGCATGTATTTACTCATGTCTCTCCAAGCAACCTTCTCAGCTCCTTGCCTGCACCCATCAAAGGTTTATACCCTCTACCTGTTCCCACCATAGTGCTGTTTCTGTGTCCTGAGCTGGAAGTGCTCAGCCGAGACTGAGCAGAGGCAAGATTTTGATGTAGCCAAAGCTGTGGGAGCTCTTGTCACCTCGTTTGAGCCCCAACAACTGTTTCAATAAGGAAGTTAAAGCTCTGGTGTCCCTGTGAGCTCAGTTCTCCTCCAGCGACCAAGCTGATTGCAGTTTCTGAGGCTGTGCACTTGAGCATCGCTGGGGGACTCACCCTGTCCCCGTCCATCCTCCTCTCCATGCCCTGAGTCCCTAATCCTCACAGCTGCGCTGGTTCCCCTGAGCCCAGCACTAACATCTGTGTGGCCAAACAATGAATCAGATGGGGAAACTGACCCAGACCAAATTCAAAATGTGATTTTGGGATACGGCTGAGCTGACCCAAGTGGCTGCTTCACAGCTGTCCAAGGCACACAGTCCACTCTCCTCCGCTGGGTCACCATGTCTCTAGGCAGAGGGTCCTAAACTGACAGAAAAAAATTCCTCTTGTTATTTTAGCAAGTTTGCTGCCAGATGAACTCCCTGAACCAGCAAGCCACAAGATCAGCGGAGCTTTCTGTGTCGGTGCAAGGGAGCAGTGAGATGGGAAGGTGGGAAAAGCCAGCGGTGCAACTGGCTGAGTCCGTCAGTACACCAATAATGGCACCCTGCGCCTATACACCACGCACGCTCCTTAACCTCACTCCAGAGCATCCTCCTTCTCACCTACGCTACACTGCCCCGGCAGAAATGATAGGTGCAGTGCAGGAGTGAGGAGGTGGGGGACAGACAGAGGGACTGTTTCTGCCAGGGCTTCTCTTAGTTACACCAGGAGATGTGTATGTGAAACAATGGGCTCAGAAATCTGAGTATTTCTAATCAAGAAACTTTCTCTTTTTTTTTTCTTGGAAAGTGTTTGATTGCTGAGTACTGGACTGTTCTCTATGATTTGCAATGATTAATTTTTAATTATTAGTGTGTGCTGGTTTGCACTTACCATTTATAGGAGATATAGCTGCTTTTGGAATAAAAATGACTGCTCTTTAAAGCTCATCTATAATAACAAAGCCTAAAAATTTGGAACAAAAAATTTCTAAATGGCCTAGTCCAATTTTTTTTTTCCTCTCAAATTGATCTCTCTCCTTCCCCAGGTTTTCATCTTTTTGTCCTGATCAAGGCTAGGAAAAGCCTCACAGATTCTCTTTCAGACAGGAAAATTGCTTCCTATCCATCTCTGTCCCTGAAGCAACATTAGCACAGCTAGTGTCTCCTTGTACTCTGACCCCCAGTGCCAGGGTGGGCTACGGTGGAAGCAACCGCCAGTAAAGGGAGCAGAAGGAGCACGAGCTACAGTTTAGATGCACAGAGCCCCTGCAAGGTTGCCTACAACCTTCACCACCTCTCAGAGAATATAAGTATTCTAGGAGCTGAATCCCCAGACAAATTTTTTTAGCAGGAGCCACCCCCAACTAAGCGAATTGTGAAAAGTCCGTGAGCGAGAACTTAAAGAAATATATTTATTCCTTGTTTAAAAAAGATGAAGTGCTGCAGGGAAGCGTTGGTCTCTGGTGGGCACTTCCTAGCTGCGGCAAGTTTTCTTCGTAGTTAGGTAGTTGGCAATAGATCATCTACTGCTGTAATAACACGACTCTGAAGTACAATCTCTGATGCTGGCTTGGAGTTCATAGAACTAAGTCCTTGCTTAGTTATTATTGCACTCTCCATATGCCTTAAACATGGCTGAGATCTGCCTTCCCAGGTACAGGTCTCCTGGCAAGAGAACAATACTTGCTATTCCTTGTGCTCATGAGGATGGGGCTGTTTTTATAAAAGCAGATCATCCTCAAAAGTTTCCCACCTTTTTTTTTCCCACTTTTTTTTTTAAATAACTCTCTTCCCGAGAGTTATTTCCATATCATCAGAGCTGGTCGTCTGAGAATCAGTGCAAGTATTTAAAACTGTATTTGAAGTTCCTACTGCTTAAAATTAGACTGGAAATTAATTGGAAAAATACTTACATAGTATGGCAGACCAGGTGAGGTAAGAGGTTGAGTTTTTTATCTCTGACTTAAATCCTTTTACGATTCCTTCCATAGGTATCACCTTCAAGGTGATGAAGTAAGGGAAAATGTATCTCTTTGTAGTAGCTGAAGACTGGGAATTTGAGGTAAATAAAAGATTTGCCAGAGCGCCTGTCAGGGGCACAGATACACACAATGGAAGAAAGCTTAACACACTGTTATATAAAGGACTGAAAGGCTATAAATACTAGGTAATCAGGGTTTTCGCTTTTTATGGCTCTACACATCTATCCATTCCTTGGACACAGGACTGCATTATTTAAAGACAAGCACCGGACAGAATCGTAAAGCTCCAAGTGCTTTTCAATTGCCTCACATTCCCTGACTGATATTAAAACCAAACCAAACCGAAACAAAACAAAAAAACAAAACCCGAACAAGAGACAGGAAAAAAAAGAAAGCTTGCCAAACATGAAGTGTAGCCTTAAACTAGCCCATCAGGTGCTGAATTATTATGATTTGCATGTCACAGTAATTTTTTTTTAATAGGAAAGGAATGTTTGATAAACTAGACTTGTGTTAGAGAGTGTTAGTAAGCACTAATAGCCTAAACCACGTGAGCATGTGGGTGAATATGTCTCCCAGTTAGACCCAGAACTGCTTTGACATACTATTAAAAAAGAAACTATGGAAAGCGAGGCACACATGACCAAAACACTTCTGGCCAGCTTTCAGAGATTATCCACTGAATATCAGCATCGCCACAGTTCACCGTCAGCACTTGATGTGCTGCATCAGCGGGCAGAGAAGAGAATCAGGAATCCAGCAACATTTTGAACCGCAAGAAAGTTGATCCTAACCCGTGGGGAACAAATTTTCAGAGACGGAAGGGAGAATGTCTGTGCTGTTCATTAATGTCCTCCTTGCAAATTAAAGCACACCTTCACTTGCCTCTTCCCACAAACTACTTAGGAAGTAAAAACAGGGTCTATAAGCAGATAAAATTTCCTTATTTCACTCATTTCTGTTCCTCAGCACTGTGGGCCATAAACAATAGCTGCATTATTTGGAAAACCCAAATAAAAGAGTGTTTCAAATTTAGTAAAATTAATTTCCTTTGTCCTTCTTGGTAAAACAAAGTACTGAATAAGAAGGTGAAGCAGTAAGCCCTGACAGGCATAAGATGAATATTCATTATGCAACAGGAAGAAAAAATCTCTAAATAAGAAGATATACACCTTCCTTCACCCACTCTGAGTATCTCTAGGTGTTTTAGGTCTTCATGACCTAAACTTTCTCATCCATTTTCACTGCTCAGTGCAACAAGTTGGTGAAAAAGAGACGCTCCTTTTGGGTTGTAGCCAGACGCCCTGTCCTCACTGAGCTGGCACTGTCCTCTTCCTTCCCCTGCTGAACAGCCACAGTCAAGTGTCCACTGAAACATCTCCACTCAGGACAAGTTTGCAACCGCTTAGAAGTGGGATATACAGATGTCCAAGCTCCCATGCTATGGTCAAAAGTACCCTCCAGAGGTCCCTGCCAGTCTCACCTGGAAGAAAAATCTCTTGGTGCCCACCTGGAAAACAGCTTCACCTGTGGCAAGGCACATTGCAGGCATTCAGCAGACAACAATCCGAAATCTTTTAGTACCAACACACTCTTCCTGATGTGTGTCCTCTCTGTCTGAACAGTCTGGACTGGCTTATGGCCAATGCTAGCTCTCCAACGGAGGGAAAGAAATAGGCCAAGTCAAAGCAGAGGAGCTGGCTGGCTGAAAGTGGCTACAAGAGCATCATGATGTGTCCCTACTCTGTCAGGTGCCTGGAAATACGAAAGATATTTCATATTTCAACATGTTTCAATGTCTTTCGACAGTAGTATGGTCTTCAAGTTTTTATCCATGTTTTATGTGTCAGTAGGTAAATGTAGCTTGCTCTGGTTGGGAAGGAAATATGAACAACCCACCAGCAAGCGCCATATAGGTACATAAGTCTGAAGAGTATTCAGCAAGCTGACCTTCGACTTACGTCAAGTGATGGAAATAGAGATATATTGGCCACTCTCTGAATGGTTCCTGCCTTGGCTGGTTGCTTCACCAGGGAAAGGACCGGGGTTTGCAACATGGAATGTTACATACACTCTGCTCCGTTTCCTGAGACTCTGCCATCTGCAACAGACCTATTCATCGCGAGTAGGTGCACTTTGCAGCATATAGATGCCTGACATGAGGATTAAGCCTAAAGACAAGGGGAGTATAAATTCCCTGCCCCAGGGACACTCCCTCACACCTGTTGGTGGAGAACTGTTGTTATAAAGGAGGACTCTTTCTGAAAGAAAGGATGTTTTACCTTTGAAATGCACCATCTGTGCATTTGCAGATGATTTCCCCGCAGCTTTGCATCCTTCAGATTTCAGAAGATGCAGGAGCCCAGCCTACCAGCATGTCTTTTTCTTTCTCTCTTCTGCCACTTCACTGGCAGACTAGTAATACACTTGGCTATACTCCCCATGCACTCAGAATGTCAATCTTCACCAGTTTAAAGTCTACTGTGAGCCATTCCTACCATGGGCCAGATATGTAACAGTGCTCAGTAGCGATAGTAAGTCCTGAAAAGCTGCCCTGTAATGAATTGCAAGTTTGTATTGGCAAGTAGAGGGCTCTTTTATTGGTTATGACAAAGGATTCCCTAAAGCTGGACATGTAATGGATTCCCAATTCTGCCTTCTGCTTAAATTTCTTACATATTCTGGGTAGCTTGTGGTATTAAAGCGGTTATGATACAAAGAAAGATTTTTAGGGTTTTTTTTGTTTTAAGGGGGAATGTCTCAGAGCACTGAGTGGCTCAGCTAATGTGGCTTTTGAAATCGTACGGCTACAGCAAGACACTTGGAGATACAAGGATTTCTTAATTTCCTTCCCCTCCCACCCACTTTCTCATTGTTTGTAATTTCTCTGCCAGATGAGCTGAAAATCAAAATCTTACTGCTGGAGGGAATATACCGTACATCTGTTTCCAAGTTCAGAAATTATTGAGATCATATTGTTTGTGGATCTACAAAGACATTCCCTTGTTCTAACAAAGACTAATGCCAATCCTGCCTTGTTCCTGATGTACATGGTTATGTTATTGCTGCTTTATATTTTCCTTATTACTTTTGAAAATTATTGCACTTCATCTCGATCGTCAAATTGGTACGACACACAACACCATGTAGCTGCTTAATTATGTATGTGAGTGTTCAGTTTATCAAAACTGTACTTTTCATGTGCAAGTCTCTCTCCTGTGTAGTTGTCTTGTGAGACACGTCTCTGTAAGATTTTGCAGCTACCTGCACGGTAGTGTCACCACATTCACATCTTAGCGTGCAACATTGTGCTACCATGAAATGCAATGAGAAAATAGGAAAATACTGCTATTGTATCATGCTGGCATTGTAAAACTCATAGCAGCCACATCTCCCCAACAAAGCACAGGACCTACCCTCTCAAAAGCAGCCTCACCGTGAAGACCAGAACTGAGGAAAGAGTCCTTGGGTGCACTTCCAACCATGACACAGCTACTGTTGTTTGTCTGCAGCTTTGTTGTCCTCAGTGCAACGACCTGTGCAATGGCACTAGGATAGAGGAAAATTTTCACCTTTGTCAAGCTCAAGAGGAATCAATTCTCCAGTGCAATGAGCCAGCGCTCTGAGTCCAGACCAAAGTGGATTGACCTCTGTAGTAAAAGACACCCCAGATGACACTCCTGGTGGTTTCAGCACACAGCTAATGATTGAATACTCCCTTTACTCCAAAAGCTGGCTCTATGGATATGGCAGGACAGTATGCAGGAGCTGACACTGCCTGAGTCTGTTGTGTAGCTACTGTGAGGAGAGACTGAGTCATTCTGTCCAACTGCTGTCCACATCTTTCCACATTATCTGATAAAAATACAGAGAAACAGCCAGGTGATTTCAATGTTTTGATTTTCCAATAACTTTTGTAGATTGGAGGATTACTTGTCAGCTAGCACTGCCTCTCTTGATTTCTGTATTAGATAATTCTATTCTCTTGGACAAGGAATGTTATGCTTCTTAAACTGTGCTTCTGCAATGAAGACCTAAACGATTTGCTTCTTTGGCTCGTTAACTTGACCTTGCTGTTGAGAAAGGACACTACCACTTATGAGCTAAACATCCACTTCAGCTGATGAAGAATGCCAAAGCGATTAGCATGGCTTCATCTCCATTTTGTCTGCACTCAATATTAAATTTCCTTGCAGATTAAGAATTATGTAAAATGCTTAAATCACTGTAAAACTCGTTTCTGTGTGCTGGCCTGTGGGTAGTAAGATATAACACTGCAAATGTCAGATGGGCAGAACAAAGAGCTAGAATATGGCAGAGATAGAAAGGAGAAAGATATAGTGATGAGCAAAGCAACAGGACAAGAGGCTGTGGACCAACTTGGAAAGTAAGTTACAATGCGGAAAGTATTACTGCAAACAGTCATAGAATCATAGAATCATAGAATCATAGAATGGTTAGGGCTGGAAGGGACCTTCAAAGGTCATCTAGTCCAACCCCCCTGCAACGAACAGGGATATCTCCAACTAGATCAGGTTGCTCAGGGCCTCGTCCAACCTGGCCTTGAACGTCTCCAGGGATGGAGCATCCATCACCTCTCTGGGCAACCTGTTCCAGTGTTCTACAACTCTCATGGTAAAAAATTTTTTCCTAATATCCAATCTGAATCTACCTCCCTCTATTTTAAAATCATTACCCCTTGTCCTATCACAACAGGCCCTCCTGAACAGCCTCTCCCCATCTTTCCTGTAGGCCCCCTTGAGGTACTGGAAGACCGCTATAAGGTCACCCCGGAGCCTCCTTTTCTCCAGGCTGAACAGCCCTAACTCTTTCAGCCTGTCCTCATAGGAAAGGTGCTCCAGCCCTCTTATCATCTTCGTGGCCCTCCTCTGGACCCTCTCCAACTGGTCCATGTCCTTCTTATGTTGGGGGCTCCAGAACTGGGCGCAGTACTCCAGGTGAGGTCATGATGAATATGTTGTTTTCCTACAGACAAGTGTCTAAGGATCAGATTAAGGACATTTCCCAAAATACTGCTAAGTTTTAGTGAATTACAGTGTAAGATAATCAGTTTTCCCATGACCGTTATCTGCTTTTCCATGTGCAATGACAGGTAGCACATTAACACATGAAAGAGACTCCAGACACGTGGTGGGTTCCAATGTTCAGCAGATCTTAGCTGAGGACCTCCCCTTCTTCTCAAAGCCAGATTCCTTCCCATCCTGACAAGTTATATTGGGACGGTGCCTGCCAAGGACTCATATTTTACCTTTAAAAACCCTTAATTTTATATCTTACCCAGAATTTCTCACTTTCTAATAGCTGCAACATATTTTTAAAAAGTAATTAGACTAGCTGTGTATTCATTCCCCTTTCAATAGAATTTTCTCTTCAGTAGGTACATTACATTTAATAACCTAAATTCTATTCAGCTATGTCAATATAAATATGTTACTTATTCAAAATTCCCACTCAACATTCAGTTGAATCTGTTTGTAGCTACCTCTGGTTTGAGTTGTTTTAACGATAGTTTTGGTGTCCTTAGTTTGAAGAAATTAACATATTAGATGGATTATCAGCCTTTTTCTTGGCCTTTGTATAGAACCCTTTCCTATTCACAGAATCACAGAATCACAGAATGTTAGGGATTGGAAGGGACCTCAAAGGATCATCTAGTCCAATCCCCCTGCCGGAGCAGGACCACCTAGATCAGATCACACAAGAACGCTTCCAGGAGGGTTTTGAACATCTCCAGAGAAGAAGACTCCACAACCTCTCTGGGCAGCCTGTTCCAGTGTTCCGTTACCCTTACTGGGAAGAAGTTCTTCCTCATGTTTAAGTGGAACCTCCTATGTTCCAGCTTATTTCCATTTCCCCTTGTCCTATCATTGGATGCCAGCGAGAAGAGCCTGGCTCCATCCTCATGACAGTCAGCCTTTACATATTTATAAACATTAATGAGGCCCCCCCTCAGTCTCCTCTTCTCCAAGCTAAAGAGACCCAGCTCCCTCAGCCTTTCCTCATAAGGGAGATGTTCCACTCCCTTCATCATCTTTGTGGCCCTGCACTGGACTCCCTCAAGCAGTTCCTTGTCCTTCTTGAACTGAGGAGTCCAGAACTGGACACATTATTCCAGATGCGGCCTCATCAGGGCAGAGTAGAGGGGGAGGAGAACCTTTCTTGACCTACTAACCACACCTCTTCTAATACAGCCCAGGATGCCATTGGCCTTCTTGGCCACAAGGGCACATTGCTGTCTCATGGTCATCCTGCTGTCCACCAGGACCCCCAGGTCCCTTTCCTCTGTGCTGCTCCCCAGCAGTTCAGTCCCCAACTTGTACTGGTACATGGGGTTGTTCTTGTCCAGATGCAAGACTCTACACTTGCCCTTGTTGTATTTCATGAAATTTCTCCCTGCCCAACTCTCCAGTCTGTCCAGGTCTCTCTGAATGGCAGCACAGCCTTCAGGTGTGTCAGCCACTCCTCCCAGTTTAGTGTCATCAGCAAACTTGCTGACCATGCACTCTATTCCCTCATCCAAGTCATTGATGAATATGTTGAACAATGTAGGTCCCAGTGCCGACCCTTGAGGGACTCCACTGGATACAGGCCTCCAACTGGACTCTGTCGCATTGACCACTACTCTCTGACTTCTATCCTTCAGCCAGTTCACAATCCACCTCACTACCTGATCATCCAGACCACACTTCCTCAGTTTAGCTGTGAGGATGCTGTGGGAGACTATTAAATACAGAAAATCAGGATTCAGTGCTAACCTTATTACTGAGACCATGAAAGCAGATTGGAGACATGATTGCTGCTTCCTTTTATTCCTATAAACAAGAAAATCTGTCCAATTGCTGGAATGGATTTATAGTGATTCATAATGGACTAATTGTTCACACAACCCTACCAATTAACAATATTACACCAGAGATTAATTTGTCTTGTGACATTTAGGACACATGTTGCACTTAACCAAGGCTATACGCGAGTACCCATTAATGTAACCTGACAATCACATCTGTGATTAGCTCAAAGTCTTTCAGTGAAAATCCACTGGTACCCATAATCACCTCTGTAAAAAATAATCGTTAAAAGATATACTCTGGGCAGTTGGTGTCTTCAGTATTTTACGTATTAGCTGCACTAGTGTTTTATATCATAAAATCTCCCTAGCCATAAAATACGGCCATTTGCAAATACTTCTATTCATCAAAAGCAGACTGCGTGGAGTCTTTCTACAAGACTGCACCCTTTAAAGCCCTGATTCTGCAAATGCTTGACTTCAATGACACTTGAAAGTGGCTATTACTCACGTTTCTAAGGTTAAGCATATTCTTGTCCACTGGATCACTCCTTAGCTCCTAAGCATCTTGAAGCAAGAACATTGCCTAGAGATTAGTATACCTCTGGGAATAAATTTCCATTGATGTGCTTCCATGCACAGTGTATAAAGAATCAATAAGGTATGTATTTCTTTTCTTTTAATGAAAATAAATCCATCCTGTGTCCTCAGCAAGACTAGTTTATCACCAGTACATACATCACAGCTAAATGAGTCATGAGTCAGCTAAGGCCAGTCCTGCCTTCTCAGACCTCACCTCCGTGTCCCATGCTGGTTTCTACCCGCAGAAAACACAGCCTTTAACAGCACCTCCTCAGGACTTACTAGTGGAGCATGTGATTATAAGTTCAAATCTACGTGTTTTATATATTTCAGGTAAATTCCACCCTATTTTAATAGGATCATACTGGGATGGAGCTCAAACTGAGAGGTTTAAATTAAACTACTCTGGCAGCAGACAACCCAATGAGTACAGGGCTTGAAAGGATCGGGGCTGTAAAAAACACTAGTTACACCATTATTAAATATCATTTCAGAAGAGTTCATTCCTGCTAATTCAGCAAAACAGAAGAATAACTGTAGTTTATTATCCTTCACATGGGCATTTACCGTTTCAGAGGATCAGTAAAATAGGAGAGGATCGGGACTGCAGCACAAGAGCAGCACAGCAAGAAATACACAGGTTCAGGCAATCACAATGTTTTCACTCGTACAAGAAATACTTGGATCTAGCCGAACACACTGTTGAAATCAGCAGCCAGGGTCTCAAAAATAAAGTTGCACAATTGGGTTCTTCATTTAAGAGATAAAAAAAGCAACAACAGTGAAAAACATCCCCACGCACCATAACCTCCAGCATGGTACCACACACACACATGCTGACACACACGCCTGCAACGCCAATTTTATTGCCAGTGCCGGCTCTGCATCTGCCTCACAGCTGGAGAGCAGAACCAGATGCTTCAAAGCACAACGCATACAGAGAAATGCTGAAGGTATGGCTCAGAAGTAACCCTCTGAGCTTTTCAGGCACAATAATTCATCCCAAGGCTCGGTGCTGTGACAGTCACCCTGGCAGCACCACCGCAGGGAGACGTCCCGTTCTCGGGAAGACCTCGCCTGTCCCCAAAAGCCCTTTGGCTTCTCCGGAGCTTGAAACCTCCCCGCTGCTACCCACCCCACCCACGGGCATCCTCCACTTCATCCTTCATCCCAGACATTTCCCACGGCCGCGCAGTGCTGCCGGTGCCCTCCCATCAGCAGATATCCATGGCAACTGGTCTCCAGCCCAGGGAGAAGGCAGCTGAGCCAGATTGAAAGTCTCCCTTCTGCTCCTGCCTCCATCACGTGTGGGTGAGCGAGCAGTTTCCCTGGCTCCCTAGGATTAGGATGTGTGTTTCTGCCTCCCTTTGTTCCCTTCTTTCAAGCCATCACTGGCATGCTCACCGTGGACACCCTCGCACTGCTGACGTTGTTCACTTAGCAAAGATGCCGTCTGCTGGCGATCCTATCGCACCCTACCGAAATTAGCGCTCGAGGGGCGAGCCTTGGGAATTACTGACAAACACAGAGGCTCTGGCCATGCCAAGGCTTTTGTTGCGCCGCCCTCAGAAACCAGGCAACCACGTAATCAATAGGTCCTTATAACACAATTAAATTGAGGGATTAAATAACTGTAATCCTTATAAAGCGGTTGCTGATGCCACAAATATTCAGACAGGATAACAGATTGCACGTCGCTTCCTCTCTGCTCGCCAGCGGAGCCCCGGCAGCTGATGTGCACTCTGTGGCTCTGTGGCATGGCAGCTGAGCCCTTGGTGGATTTTGCAGCAAACCTGTCAGCCGTGGACCACTCGGTCCACAGACGCAAGCACACAGGTACAACCCTTAGCACCGATTTCTGTTAATTCACAGTATCAGCAGCACTGGACCAAGCCAGTCTGCCAAAGAATTTTGAACTCTGTTGGGAGGGTGTTTCCGTCCTCATTTGTGAGCTGATGTTTTTGGATATCCAGCTAAATCTGAGTTGCAGTTTGGCTTTGTGTTTCTTGTTCTTTCTGCGGCACTCTTGGCCAGATCCTTGGAAGGAAGAAAGGCAGTAAAGTTTGATGGGAACATAGCACTGGCACATCATCCTGCCTCATCTAGGCTGCAGCATTTCAGAGGCTGATGCTAAACCTCTGTGCCGCATCCAGGTTGCCTCTGACTGCTGTATTACCCTGTAAGGGAGGCTGAGATGGGCGTCTTACCTAATTTTTTCCATGGAGAGACCAATGTCAAATGCCTCTGGTTCTACATTCCCAAGAATCTGCCTTTCCTTTGTCCAGTGCACACAAAATCCTGTACAGCTCTGCAGTCTTACAAAGGTCTTTCAGGATTAGTCTGGGCTAATACTACATAGTCCATTAAAATGCCTTAGAGTATACCTATGAAACATCTGTGGTAAATTTAAGTTTTAAGAAAAAAAACCCACATTCATAACCATTTTAAATACTAAAAGTTGGTTCTTCCCCCAAATGCAGAGAAAATTAAAAACATCTGCAATCTGAAGAACTTCTTTATATCCCATTTTAAACGCAAATTCTGAAGAATGTAGCTGGTGAGTTCCTGTTAGCTGGGATGGCTGAATGGCATGGGTCATGGAGGTGCTTCAGATGACTGATTGACGTAAACAGCTAAGATGGCACAGACATCTTCTTCAGCTACGCCGTGAAAAGAGCAACCCATAGCAACATCAGAAACCTGTGTTTTCCCCAGACAAATGCAGTAGATGGGCCACATATGTAGCCTATTAATACAGAGAGATGATATATACAGGCTTTCTGCCTCATCCTTCTAAAAAGGTTATTAACTGGCCCACTTATATCTAAGGGGAGAGGTTGGCCAGAGCTGTCATATGTTCCTGTCAGATTTTTTCATACCAGCACTGCAAATTAGGGCTTTGGGGAGTTAGCGAAAAGTAAAGATAGGTGGTATGGAGCTGGGAGGAGGAAAATGTTGAATGCCATATTTGCATAGGGTTTAACAAAAAAGGGCATCAGAGTGAAATTCAGTCCTATGCAGAGGGCTAGCTTGAGTCCCATGAAACACCTCATTAAACCCTGACGGCTCCACCGCTAAGGTAGATCCTTTGCAAAAAAAAAATATTGCCATTAAAGAAGAGCAGTTTGGCTTGGATGCCCACAGTGTTTCTGACTGACTCCAAAAAGACAAAAAGCAGTGTCAGCATACACTAATACCATCCTCAAGTACCTAAGATGCAGCTATCACTAGAACCTGGAAGAGGAGACAGACATAAATAGAGATATCACAGCAATTTTTTCCTATACAGTCACAGCCATTATTGGTCAGGAATACAAGGGCCATAAAAGTTATTAATTTCTGCACTAGAAGTCCAGTTACAAGAATCCTCCTCTTCCGTGTGATTTGTTCACTGCATGTTCACATCTTCATAGAAACAACTTTATCAGGCCTTAATCTTTCCTGTCAGTCATTTCTTTATGATACTGTATGTGTCACATCTTGCCAAAAGTCTGAGCATCTGAGACTGCCCCTGCGTGCGCTTCCTGCATGAGAAAAAAAGGGAGAGGAGGACATTTGCCAAGCTCCCACCACACCTGTTCCAGCCAGTTCCCACACTAGAGTGAGCCACATGGTGCTTCGGTTAAAAGAAGGTTTCTACTGAATCAAAATGCCTTACATTATTTCAAAACCCCTCCTGTTTAGCCCGATGACTTAGCTTCAGCTCCACTTTGGCTTCCTACTGCCTCACTGGTTTACTGCTCGCTCCCGCCTGTGCTCACGGTCTGAGCTCCAATGCTCTCGAGCACTGGGCTCAATCCATCCGAGTGCATTGATTGCCCTGATGAAGCCGTAATAACTGCCTAGAGACGACTTCCTAGGAAAAGAAATGCAGAAAAGATGAAATAATCAATTCCGGTAAGAGTAGGATTCACGTCATGGGTTGCCTGAAATTTGACAAGCTTTAAAAAAGAGCATGAGTGTTTTGAGAATCTGGTTAAAAACCCGGAGCAAATAGTAAAAATCATTAACTGCCCACATTTATAAGTTTAAAGTACAAAACTACCACGGGAGAGTTTACTTCCAGCCTAACCCAAGCTTCGCTTTCTCCTTTGTTTAGGTGGTTCAGAGCAGCCGGAGGCAAAGACCTGTCATTTTATTTATCTGTAAAGTACCATGCACATCTCTTGCCCCATATGTACAGTACAACACTAATAGTTATAGTAGCAGCAATGAAAAGCTCTTGTGAAAGTTTGCTCTTTGGAGACTTCAAGACCCATCCCTACCTAGTTTAAAAAAAAAAAAAAAAAAAGTCCAATACATCAGAGTAAACTACAAATAAGCACTAAAAGAGTTTCCAGGATTTGAGAGTTTCTCCAAGATTTACTACACATTGCTGGAAGGCTTTACTTACCGGGAGAAAGATAACAAAGCTTGTTTATGCAACTAGAAATTCAACTTTAACAGCAATTTTCCTCCTATTGTTTTTGAAGATATTAATGTTTTGCTAAAAAAGAGCTTTCCCTTACCCAGAACCAGGCTGTTTCTGCTTGATCCTGCAGTGAAGTCATCACAATCCCGTTTTATGATGCCACAGTCTGTTGCCATGAAAATAATTGCCGTGTCATAAACTCAGCATCATAACCTTACCATGGGATGAAGAAAGAGAAAAAACAGGCTGTGGGGTTAAAAATACCTGGTGAAGCACACAAATGCCTTTGAAAAGTAGCCAGAGTGGCTCAAGGGAAACAGGAGACAAACCACCTGAACGGTAAGCAGATGTAGGCAATGACACAAGTCAAAGTTGCCCCCAGTGTGAAAACTCTCCTGCACGAGACGAATCAGAGCATTTAGGTCACAGAACAGCCTGCGTGATGGGTGGAACATATGGAATTTTTTGCTGTTAATTAGGGTGTGCCTATGGCAAGGCCACTGCCGTTGGATTTGCTTCAATTTAGAAATGCTCAGGTCAGCATAATGGTCTGTTTGGAATTCAGAAAAGAAAACCAAGTGGTGGTTTTATTCCTTTTTTTTTTTTTTTTTTCCCACAAAAGCCAGAACAGACAATGTAGAAATCAGGAGGAATAAGAGTATGAGGAATGGAGGAGTCCCCAGAGTCTCTGAGTTGGAGTGGTGATGTTCCAGGTGAGACACTAAGGTTTGGAGTGCCAGTTAGGACACAGGTTCCATGCCTTTCCATTCTGCTTAGGGTCAGTTTTTGCCCTTCACAAAATGAGGATAGCAATGTTTGGTGACCTACATAAAGTTCACTGGGTTGGGACAGAGGGGATCTGGACTATGTTCTTGTCACTTCCATCACTGGCTGAGTGATGCTGGGCCGGTTACTTTGCTATATCCCAGTCTCCACAGCTTAAACAGGGCTAACAATACCGACCTCCTCTATAAAGACCTTCCCAGTCCACAAAAATCTGGATGTTATTATAATGATTGGCAATCACATCACTAGGGTGGGATGAATTTGTTCTAATTCAGATGTTTGAAATATTTTTAACTCTTTCATATCAACCCTAAGATCATTCTCCTAGTCAGTTTAGAAGTTAGCATTCTCTTTTGTGTTCGTGCGCAATATTTATGGGGTTCGATCCAACTACCAAATGTAAATGCAGTCCTGAATATGAACTACGTTTAGAATCACCTTTCAAAGGAACTGTTGAATTCTCAGGAATTGAAATCTTAAACTATGAAGTGAAGCACTCTGGTCCCTCAAAGAAATATGGAACAGAGCCAGTCTGCTCAGGCTTATTTTCTGTATACTAATGACTTAGTCATAAATAGAAATCTTACTTGTGACCCCTAAAAAAAACAAGCCCAGCTATACAGCTGTTATGGTGATGCCATTTTCTCCAGTGTGATTTTTTTTTGTAGCTTTGCTTTTCTTGAGTCAAACTTCAATAAAAATTCAAATTTGGGACGCAGAGTTCTGCGGACTTTAGGTGAGGTCCATGGTGAATCACAGTGTCAAGTCCACACCAGGTCTTATACAAGTATGAATGCGTCTTTCAGATGACTGTTCTTGTCACAGCTACTTATAGTGTATCTTATAGACCTGACAGGGTGGGACAATATGATGCTTAGTGAAAAACCTCAAGCTTAGTAAAGTCCCTCAATGTTCATAATGAACTTAGGAGTTGAAAGAGGCTTTTAAAAAAGCCTTCTAAATTGTACTCTCTCACCTGAGCATGAATGGGTCCAAATTAACATTTTAAATGAGATAATTTCCTGTAGATCCAAGCAGGTGATCAATCACATTTTATCTAGGTCTTTCCAGAGGAAGAGGTGAATGAAACTGCAGCATTTAAAAGAAAGAACAAAGACACAGATACACCAGCCATGCAGCCTGTGAGCTCCAGAATAAAGAGGAGATTTTAGAAAGTCTCCACTACAAGGAGATGCCCCTTTTACTAGCAAGCTTTATTGGGAAAAAAAAAAAAAAACAAAAAAAAAAACACACACAAAAAAAAACCCCAAGCTAAAAGCTCACAGCTTTCATTTCTGCACTGCAGTAAAACCTGAGAAATGGACCAAGCAAGACTAGCCAGTTATGTTTGAGGCACCATTCTTATGGTCCGTTTCCCTTTGACATTTTCCGTTACACATTTTCCGTTGCAGCAGCATGTACTTGCTAGATCATTTGACAGCCTGCGCTGCCCTATATGTAGACCTGCTTATTATATCAGGTTCATCGAGGTTCAAGAGCAACTCAAATGTGAAAGAGAGCCCTCGTTTAGTTTCACAGTAGTGTTGCAAACGCTGCAGAAAGGTACCTGTAATTTCCTGAAGGATACATTGACCCACAGGCCACTGTGGGACAACATGATTTTCCACCAGTGCTGCAGGGATTGAGAGCCTGGAAGGTTTTTTGGTGGTTGTTGTCATCGTGGTTTTTTGCCTGCAATGTGTTAACAATGGAAATTTACATCACATGAGATCTTCCAAATATAGACTGTACTGATGAGAAGGGATATATTTATCTTCCTTTGTACTTCTCTAAGACCACCACAGATACAAAGAGTAGAGGTTACCAAGAGAGATGTCCCAGCTGCATTAGCCTTTCTATTTTGCAACTGAATACACGGGTTTGAATTTATTGACTATATTTACATTACTGAACACAGGAACCCAGCAAAAGATTCCTTCACTGAACTGGGGAAAGAGTTTGGTTTAGGGCAAAAGATATTTTGGGTTTTATTCAAGTAAGAACTTGAAAAAAAATCTTCGAAAATATAAAGCAGCAACAAGATGTTTGCCACTGCATATGTCTTTGCAGTCTAATGTATTAGACTCTTGTAAACTTATTTGTGGTCTTTTTCTCTGAGATAACAATCATCAGAGAAAGAGGGTATCTCCTCTTTCTCCTAGGTTTAAGACAGCCTCTGATGTTGACTAACTTACTTGAAGTTCAGCATCACATAGCTAGAAAAATCAAATAATAGTGACAAATAGAAGACAAAATTTGGATCCTTTATTCAGATAACCACCCATAATTTTTCTGTCCGATTCGAAAAATGCAGGATAATACCTGAAAAATTCCTGAAATATACACAAATCCCCCAATAATTTCAAGACATTCTCGTTGTCATATTTGGGCAGACTCTCTACAGCGAGACATCCTTAATCCTTATGTATGCTCATTGCTACCTTTACAGAGCACTTTATTTTTTTTTAATAGAAATTTAATTAAGGCCATTCATTCTTGACTGTTTTCACCTCTGGTTTACCACATGATAGGTGAAAGACAGCAGTCTCTCCAGAGCTGCTTCTGTTGCAATCCCCTTTGTTAAGTTACTAGCAATAACTTCATATTTTCTGCTACTCTCCCTTCAGGGTAGGTCGGGTTTGAAGTAGTGGTTAGGACTGTATTTCTCTGATAGCCATGTCCAAGAAATGAAAAGAAGAACATGATTTATCTGAACAACAGTACCTTTACCTGTTCAGTTAAGGAGTCCACAACTCTGTGTTTGTAGATCCAGATGAGCTGCACATTGCTTAGATGCAAAGTCTTTGCCTTTCAGTATGGCTAATACCTGATACCTTCCTTGGTCAAATTCCAGAGGGATTTCATTACAAGTCTAGATATGACCACTTAATTGACTTATGCCAGAAGGAAGATGACTTATTAAATAAAACGTTATTTGATTTAATCATGTTTCAGCACTGACTTCTCTGCTGATGATCAGGAAAATCCAGGAGGCAAGGCAAACACCGCATCCTGAGGCCAGTGTGAGCAGTAGATATGCTACCCCTTAAATTCTTGAACAGTTTGCAGGTAGAGAAAAACTAGGCAGTACTTATAAAACTTCAGCTGGTCTTGTACTTTGAGGCTTAAAGACTGTTTTTGGAGATTCAGTGGCAAGAATCCCCCACTCAAGTCAATTCAGCACGTGGATGGAGAAACACAGATGAGTTGTCTGAAAATGCAGAAGTGTTCCCTATCTGTTGCTGTGCTTAATGTGAGTGACAGACATTACAAAAAGTGTCAATACATTGCTCAAATGGTCCATCCAGTTTGAATTTTTTAATCCCAAGAAGGCGGCTATGGTAAAGGGATGCTTGGACCAGCACTTAACTGTGGGTGGGATTTAACCCAAAAGGTTCTGCCACAGTCATCCTTTTATAGAATTATCTAGTTAGTTTGTTTTTTTTTTTTTTTTATAAGATACACCACAGCTAGAAACAGAGAGCCTGGATAGTAGGTATAATCCACAAATGACACCTTTTCTCATCCCTTTTCCTTTCACACCAGGCCGAAGCAACATTCAGAGGCAGCCTTGTGGAGACACATGGCAGACTTCTTCACCTCACTCTGGCATTTGGAGCACGTTGCCATCTTCAGTCCACAGGCTGCCTACAAGTCTAGTCTGTCTCAGGCCCATGGATACTTGTTCCTGGGCTTCAACAGCAGCTGCAAATTGCTTGGATATACAAAGCAGGTGGCAAATCCAGCAGGTGCTGGTAATGTCCAACTGATGGGTCAAAACAGAAAGACATGCTTGCACATCGATTCAGGAAACTTTACCAGCGTAATTTATGTTATTCAGCTAATCTCTGAGCAACAACAACAACAATAGTCACTGCTCACTGAAAGACTAACTCTATCAGGGTAGTAATTTTCCCCATGAAGTACACAAGTAATGGAAGGAGTAGAGATCTTTGCGAAGAGACAAGAATAGTCAGCTTTTACATATCAGATACATAGAATCATAGAATGGTTAAGGTTGGAAGGGACCTCAAAGATCATCTAGTTCCAACCCCCCTGCCATGGGCAGGGACACCCTCCACTATACCAGGTTGCTCAAAGCCTCATCCAGCCTGGCCTTGTACACTTCCAGGGATGGGGCATCCACAACTTCTCTGGGAAACCTGTTCCAGTGCTTCACCACCCTCAGAGTGAAGAATTTCTTCCTTAGATCTAATCTAACTTTATCCTCTTTCAGTTTAAAGCCATTACCCCTTGTCTTATCACTACATACCCTTGTAAAAAGTCCGTCTCCAGCTTTCCTGTAGGCCCCCTTTAAGTACTGGAAGGCTGCTTGTGATGGAGCTTCAGAGGAGAGTTAAAACACAGGTGTGCTTCAGTTTATACATCCACATGTCCAAAGCTCAGTACCTGTTTGAAATGAGCCGCTTTCTGCCACAAAGGAGTGTGCTCCTTGTGCGAGGGGATGGAGTCGGTACCATAGACACCTCTTTTTCCCCTTTCACTTCTATCTGCTCATATATTCTAAGCATGCACAAATACATTGTCTTCTTAGACAACAGGCTTCAAAAACAAGGGAGAAAGATGTGTTTTTCCAGGTCTAGACAGCTCAAAGAATTATACAGCTACAAAGATCTACCCACAAGGGGATTCACATGAGAAGACACACAGAATAGGATGGTGGGAATAAAAAAAAGAAAAAATCAAGGCAGCTCATGAAAGTAAGATAAAAGAGGGCTTTCAAAAATGTAAAAAATCCTGAACCTGATGCTTTTCAGGATCCTAACCAGTAACCGCTGAAGCTGTGAGAAGACAAAGATCATTGAGCTGGAATATTGGCAGTAGTTCTTCCACAAGGGAATAAAAGGTCATGATGACGTCTTCCCTCCAAGATGTAGTTTCCTAATTTTCTCGCCGGTACCAGGGACGAATTCTCTGAGAAAGCTGTGCCCTTGTGGAAGGCGTGAAATCTCCTACTTAATATTTACATCTTTGCCGAGCAATAATATGGAAAACAGGTTTGGGGAATGTAGAAGCAGGCAGCTTGGGGAATACTCTGGCCTGGGCTGAGCCTCTGCAGAGGCAGACAGCCACCTACTGCCAAAAAATGAAATAGAAAGCAGTCACACAGGCTTCCTGAGAGCTGCATTACAGAAAACCATGCCTCACATGAAACAGCTTTGCTTGGCACACCAGGCAATCCATATTCGCCAGCATCAGGACAAACCTGTCTCAGGAAACATAATATTTTTTTCTCCCACTGACATGTTCGTGCTGCATCTAGGGGAAAAAAATCAGAAGCAGATGATGGAGTGGAAGCCTTTTCCATATAGATATGCTGCATGTTTTCAGTTTTCATTTGTGGAAAATCCCTTCTCCCTCCCTCTCCCTCCACCACCCCCTTCCCCCCCCCAACATGCACAGTCGAATTCACAAAGAATCCCCACAGACTGAAACGCTCCCAGCTCTGACAACGAAGGGCAGCGAAAGGAGGCCAGCAGTGCAAATTGGAGCAGTGGGAGTACACCGCAGGTAGCTGAATATCAGATTATCCAGGCACCGCAGCCTACGGCTTCCACCTGGAAGGAAAAGAAACAAAAGCCTCCTTTTGTGTCCCAGGGTTTTGCAGGAATTAAACACAGCTCCCCTTTGTGGCAGACCCAGCCTCGCACCAGGAACAGGGGACAGCCAGTAAACTCCCCAGGCTGTCCTCAGGGAATGGCCTATTTTGAGCCTGCTTGCAAACATCTCCCTGTGTATGTGCTGTATTTTCACGGAAGAATAATTTAATCTTCATTGCCATCATTAATTTTTGACAGAGAGCACCATACGACATCCTGTTTACAGCCCACTAAATCTCCATTATGAAGCCATGCTTACAGAAAGAAGAACAATCTGAAGAGCCATGTTAACTTTTATGATTACATTCCAGCCCTGAAATACAGAAAGATGTTTAAAGTTAAAAAAAAAAAAAAATAATAAATCATTTTGCTATGCTTTTTTCATGCTCCGGAGCAAGGAAATCTTGTTTAAATAACTCATAGTAACACAGAGATACCTTTGAAAATGCATGTATAACATATTGGCATTCAGCCTTATTGCAATATTTACCCTGTTGTTTCCAGCTGTGTTGAACAGCACTTACCTGTGCTGTTCAGCAGCAAAGCCAACAGAAATTCTGCGACAGAAGCAGAGATTTAACTCTGATGAACAGGATTTTGCTAATACTTCTTGTGCTTATATCCTTTCATTTAGAAATCTAAGGAGAAGTTTGGTGAGAATTGTTAATTTCTCCTGGGGTAAAGCTATCCAGAACCAAAACCCACGGTCAGCAAGAAGTGATGAAGGCTTTCAACAAGGATGTGTCACACACAGCCAAGGTTACAAGGGGGACTTGTAAAACCGTCACCAAATTTGACCCAATGGCATCCATACACATGCAAACTCTACGTCGAGGTAACCACCACCAAGCAGTTACAGTAGGTCAGATACCTGCTGCTGACGCATGGCAAAAGCACATGGGGGTTTCATCGCCACTTCCCAGAGCAGGCATGTTACCAGCGTCAGTCCTGACTGAGGTTGGACCTTCTTGTCTACAGTAGGACTCCACACCAAAACAACCTGCAGCGCAAGTGCTGGGCTGGCAGAAACCTGGTCTTCCATGTCTGGGCATTTTAGTTGTAGTCCCTAGAACAGCTAAGTGCCTCCACAGTCAGGGTCTGCTCAGAAGAGCGGGAGATCCCTGGCCTAACACCTCTGACACATGCCTGTGTTCTGCTAGTAGGTCCAAGTAAGGTGAGTTGTAGCCAGACTTTTTACCGTTCTGGGTACTAAGTGACACGAGAGGTGTTCACCAGTCAGGGCACAACACTCAACGATAGCACCATTTCAATAAAAGGGAAATCCTACCGTTTAGGTCTAGGTTTACTCAACTAAATGAGGTGCACCCAATTAATTTAACACTTCCTCAAAAGTCAGTGAAACAAGAACGGTCCCTCCAGGGAGTAATTCTAGTCTTAAACAGACTAAATTACTTCAAAGTCAGCATAAGGTTTGGATTATCCTCTGGAGGTCTCCCACTCCTCCCCTCCTGCAGAGAGTGCATAGAAACACTCAAATAAGTTCCTCACATTCTGGCGTAAATCTGGACAATAACTGTCCTCCAACCCACCACCTTTCCTTAGCTTTGACATGACACTTACTCTTTTGCAGTGGTTTGAAGGACATCCAAGGCACAGTCAAGATTTCTAGCCCTGCCTAACTATTCCAGAGGGAGAATGTCCAGTATATACTTCAGTAAGTATAAGTATACATTCTATTAAGTATTTTGTGAAGCATTTAAGTATATATTTAATACAGTACTTTCCTTTCAATCCTGCTTCGAGCAGCAATCATTCTTCACATACATACACTCAGTCTCCTTTGGATTTAAGAGAGTTGAGTCATGGCTCAACACTCGAAAATGCTCCTTATTAACGTTATCTCCCAGTCATCAGTTTCTAGTGAATAACCTCAGTGGCACTATTGAGTTGACAGCTCACAACTCGGCAGGGCAAACCTTGGTTTGTGTGGGTATCTCCACTCAGTGGGAGTCTCTGGAAAGAATTATCTGGAATCCAGATGAAAATAATGAGACACTATAACCAACAGCACTGTGGTTAAACTAATCATCGTAGATTAAAAAAAAAAAGTTCTATAAAATTTTATCATTGTGTATATTTTGCAAATTTACAGAAAGCCTGAGTCTCAGATTCCTTAGTCTTTTCAGTTTCCCAAAACCTAGCAGCAAGCAACCATAACTCTCTCTGTTAGAAGAACGAATAAAATTCTGCGGATTGAATTTTTTTGGTGCTATTTTTCCTCTTTGGGTGATAGAAAAAAAGAATAGGGAATGACTAACAGCTTTGACTGTTTTCTACCGAGTTCCCTCACAGTCAAGGGTTTTGCAAAAAGAGCAGGAGACATTTTAATCACCACCTTCAAGTACTTCTATTCATAGCCTGACGCTACTGGTGACTATCAGATATGACCATCTTTTTTTTCTTTCCTCCTTTTTTTTTTTTTTTTAAATTAATATAACCTTCCGAACCTCACACTCCAGCCAGGGCATTGCACAGACTTCACCTGGGAAACACTGATGTCCTGTTTGACATGTTCTCCGCAACCCACATGTACACTTCCCCAATTCTATTTTTTGCCTCCTCTACTCATTTTCTTAAAGAAAAGTCTTCTCCTTTCTCACAGTTTAATGTTCCCACCTGCCTCCTGGCTATTTCCCACGCTGATGACAACTACCCTCCCCAAATCTTCTCCTTCCTCAGCCCTCATAGTCCCTATGCTCCTTTTGCTTAGAGCCACCAGCTTCTGCTTCCTAGCCCTATCTCAGTCTTCTTCAGGGGGTTGCAAAGAGGCTGGTGAAAGAGCAAAGTTGGGGACCGCTCCTCAACCTCTGAAGAGTCCACCTTGCCTTTGCTGTCCGCGTTCCTCTGTGGAGCATTCTCTCCTGCTGCTCCACCACCACTTGCATCTGCTCCTTCACTTTAGGTTTCTGGGCTGAAGCGTAAGGAGACAGACAAGGAAGACATATTGAGATGGTCTTGTTTTCTCTGAAGATTACACCACTTCTAAACTGCCTGGGTTATCACCGTCCCAGCCTGGAGCCCTGCAGCTCTATCCCTCCCTGCCACATGTGCAGCTACCCTTGCCCTCTGTGAGCTACCTCGCTTTCTCCCTCCTTTCCCTCCGGCATGCGGAGCAGAGAGCAAATAACAAAAGCTTTTAGTTCAGGCTGTGGTCAGAAAGGAACTGAGTGAAACGGTTACTTTTACTGACATTTCTTTGTTTCCGTGGCTATTAGGGACAAAATTGAATAAGGAGGTAAAATCAGCAACCACATCAGCTCTGCACTGTGGTTAAAGGGCTGCAAACCCTGCTGAGAAGCTGGTGACCATCTTTTTGCTTTCTTTTTCCTTCCATCTACATCTAACGTGTTTCTATTTAATTGCTCTGACAACATTTGCCTAGTGGAGATCAGATGTAGGATTTGGAAGAGAGAATAACTGTTAACGAACATAACAATTAGATTATGTAAATGAGAAGAGTGCTTAAATACTTAGGTAGCAGACTTTGCAGAAAGCACGACACTCCAAACCTTCGCAAGCTCAGTGCTGTACTTTAACTTAATCCTACATGGTATAACAGTCATGACTGTGTGTGGCTTTTCATGTGGAGGGAAAGGAAGTATTAAAAGCTTCTGTAAAAAGATGCCCAAAGGAAGCCACTCTTGGTACACAAGTTTTATTAGACCTGCAAAATCAAAGAAATATGCTACACTCCCTTGAGTCCTCTGTACTGAAATTGTATTTATCATATACAGGCACAGAGCAATGAACACTTAAACATTAAAAAAAAAAAAAAAAGAAAAAAGTAAAAAAAAAGGTAAAAAAAAAAAATAAAGTAGCAAACAGATCAGATGGATGCTGTTGCTTTTGGAGGGTTACAAAAAGCTAACCCCAAGGAGGTCACATGCTCTAACTGCCTGGCTTGGTATTTGGATTTTACTGAAGAGAAAGGCTCTTCTTCACCCGCAGATCAGAGGCCAAGCCAATAGATGTGGGCTTTTGTGCACTAGATCTTCACTCAAAAGCTCACCTCATCCTTTCCTGGACTTCAGAAGTTCAAATGGTGATGAACTTGCTCTTTGGGAAAGTGGAAAAAGTTTTATTCACTTCAGTGCTAAAGTGCCTTTGGTTTTGTGGCAAAACCTAGCACATGTGGCTTATTTCACGTGAGAAAAGGATCGCTGTTTGTGGGGAGCAGTGATTGTGGAGGCTGTCAGGGTGTTTCTGGGGCTACCAAAGATTCGGTTGTAGGTGCTTTCTCTTCCCTACTTTGCTATATTTAAAGAGAGGTAACCATTGCCTCTTGAAACGTTTACAGCTTAGAGAGGGTTGCTGGCAGAGCACAGGAGAGGTATCACCAACCTGATTTGTGACTCTAGACCTCATGGCGACACACACCCCTCCAGCACGCAAAGAAGAGTGGCACGGGTTTCTCTTTGTATGCCCAATGCAAGCCCAGTCCTTGTTCTCTCCTGCCACACATGTTCCCTCCTTCCCTTCCATTTCTCTTTTTCCTCCCCTGCCTTTGGGCCTTTACACTTTCAGCTGCGTCTGGACTGGTTTGCTGCTGTGCACACATTACAGATGGTGGTAGAGTGCACATTTATTTTATGATAGATATATTGAACCAGGCCCTAAACTCCAGCATGCTTTATCTACTCAGGGCATCTGCAGCAGCAAATCCTTCTCCTCCACCTTTCCCTGCAGCTCCAGGCAAAGTTTCTTTGCTATTCATTTTGCTATCGCACATAGGATGGACTACATTTTATTTCTATGTTCGTAGGTTTACACTGAGACTCTTTTCAGACTCTGACTCCCCTGAGATGAGGGGAAAGAAAAGGAAGAAAAAGAAAAAATAATAATAAAAAAGACTAATAGCATGGATGACACTGAAGTTGGTGAACATCGGTGCCTCAGGTCTCAGCATGTGTAGAGGGACAGAGAGAGCATCATGCTCCCCTCTTCTGCCTTTCCTACCCTCCCTGACAAAGTGGCTAGAGATTCCAACCCAGGAGCAAGGAAGGGCCAGAAAGTCCTCTCAGAATCCTGGCTCACCCCGGGGAGCAGGAAGAGAGACTTGTGCACACTCCAAGGAGCAGAGATCTGCCTTAGCCCAGATAGCCTGAGGGTTCATGTTTTGTTTAATAGCATGTTCATTATAATTTCCCTCAAAGTATGCCATAAATGGGAGAGTCAGTAATCGAGATCTTTGAGTGTCTAATCATGCTCATTGTTTGAATCTCTAAGCATAAGAATAAACGAACAGGCTGTGAAGGCTGTCCGTGTTATGTATTTCCGCTTGCATTTTTTTCCAGGCTGCATTTTTGATCAGAAATCAGGCCTTTCACTTTCTTTACAATTGTGCTAACCATTAAGTTGTTACACAGAGGGAGAGAAAGGAGGTATCATGCTTCTGCTTTTCTTTCTGGTATTTGGGGTGGGTGGAAGAGAAGAAAGGAATAAGCAAATGTTTTAGGATCCACCACAGCCAGAGAAAGGTGAATATCAAAATTAGATGAATGAGGTATAATCTTTGGATGTGTCTCTGTGAAGTCAGTGCTGAGGCAGAAAGCCTGACAAAGACTAAATCAAACCTTCTCACTTCTAAAAAACAGGCATCTACAATATAATTATACATCTGCCTAAACTGATCATAATTGCCCTGAGCCCACGCTGCTCTTCTTTCCAACTCACTCTCTTCCTTCTTCCCACCTCTCTGATTTAATGATAAATTTCTTGGGACACTGTACATCTTTTGCTGTCTTACCAGATTTATGTTGTAGCATCTCTCTAGGCCCTGTTATATCACAAACAAATATCATTTCCAAAATGCAAGGTTCTCCACTTCGTAACTTTGCATCGTTTCAGTTTTTTGGCTCTCTAGGATGCTATGATCATTTCGGGCGGTGCTAGGAAAACTACATACTTTCTGTAAGAAGTAAGTAGGACAAATGTCAAGAAGCCAGAAATCTACAAAAATTGGCATGTTATCATGTCCTTTGGTATAAATAAGGTGCTGTAAGAGCAGAAGTGTTTGTCATGTCTATTTTATGACTTCCTGCCGTAATTCCATTTCTTCCTGCTTACCCACACACAACCACTTTACACATCCCCAGCCCCCCACAAATAAATGAAACTAAAGTTTCCTCTAGGGCTGTTTAACTGCATCGGGCTTACTTCCGCTAAGAGACAGTCAAAAAACTCCCAAGACCTTCACACGTACTATGAGTGTCATGGTCATTCAAATCCCGGGCCTTTAACAAGAAGCCAGCTGAGCCAGGCATAGGAAGCATCCTCTTGCATTGCTTGTGTATAACCTCTTGCAGAAACATGTGAACTAGCTCCAAGGAACTGTGAAGACAAGGTGCTGCTCTGCCTTTTCACAAGAGATTGGCAGCAATGCTACTGTCCATCGGGCTAATTGAAATGAATTTCGTAGAAAACCGCAGAGATTTGCAACTACATTTCTCCATCAGGCTGGGGTTGGTGAGAACATCACCCACCAACCAAGGAAATGGTCTGGGATCTCACCCTTAAGAATATGAACAAGAGAGGAAAGACTAAGCAAGTGGAGACCAGCTGGCCTGAAAGGAAAACCAAGATACGCAGCGGGATCCTGTCCTCCTGCAGAAGATAAAAAGTTGGGAAAATATGAGGAAAAAAGACACACATCCAGTTTAATACTAGTTTGCATATTTTGTCAATGAGAGGAGAAAGTCAACAGGGTCTTGGAGCACAGGTCAGGCTGTGAAGGCTGTAGAAGAACTGGCACCAGATGTCAGAGCTGAGCTATCCTCCACTGCGCTCCTATGTTTCCCCCCACCCACTGACATAACCAATTCACCTAACCCTTTCGTACAAAAGAGAAGTTTACTGCAGCACTATGCCAAGTTTATTCTTACACAGAAAAGAGGAACCAAAAGCTTTGCGGAGAACTTTACCTGTTGGTCTCCAGTAGAAACCTGTTAGACGTTACCCTCCAATTGACTTATTGTAGTCACGCACAAGCACATGTTACTAAAAGCAGTTACACTACTACGAGGAATTGAGTGGTTCGGCATACCTCACTTCCCTTGACTGGCCCATTTTGAGTAGGAAGGACCATGTAGGTTTTACTTGTTTTAGCCAGAAAGTGGCAAGTTGATGTTCCTTCAAAAAGACTGCTACCTTTGCTCCTTCTGCCACATGCAACACCAGGAGTCAGCAAGAAAATACCCATTTCAGTCCATCAAAGCCCTCTGAAGTTTTCAGGATTACCATAAAGGCAGAGGACACAAACATCACAAATTTTCGTTGGAATCATGGCTTGGCAATGCAACCAGCCCCAGCAGTCGTGACAGCTCAGCAGGCAAAGGACGGCAGGGAATTGCTGTGCCCTGGGCTGCGCAATCCCATCCCTTCTACTGGGACCCCAGGCTATTGTTTTGGGTTTGTGTGGCGGGGTTTTGGTAGCAGCGAAGGAGCTATGGGGGTGGCTGCTCCAAGTTGGACCCATCTCTGGCCAAGGCTGAGCCTATCAGCGACAGTGGCAGCACCTCAGAGATAACACATTTAAGAAGGGGGGAAACACAAACCTGCTGAGGAACCTGCAGCAGAGAGAGAGGGGAGGCACGAGCCCCGTCCCCAGCCTCCCGTATGGGTGGCTGTCTGCACTATGGTACCTCCCAGACCCACACGTGGTCCTTGGCCAGCGAGTGGTTCCCCGCAGCCCAGTAGCATCAGCCAAGGGCCTTCATTCCCCTCCCAAATCAAGACTAAGGGAGAGTTCTGAAGCGCCCTGGTCCCAGAGTGACTGCTGGGCGGAGCTCATCCTGCCGAGGCTGCCAGGGTTCAGTGGGGTGGCTGAGCTTGGCGAAGCTGCAGCAGAGAGAGGACTGAGAACTGAGAGAAACAGCTACATAGACAACAGGTCAGTGAAGATGGAGCGGGAGGAGGTGTGCCGGAGCTGAGATTCCCCTGCAGCCCATGGTGAGATGGCAGCGGCCCCCCTGCAGCTTGTGAGAGATACACTGGAGCAAAGACCCACCCACAGCCCGTGGAGGACCCCACGCCAGAGTGAGTGACTGCACCTGAAGAAGCCATGACTCCGTGGGAAGCCTGCGCTGGAGCAGTCTGTTCCTGAAGGACTGCATCCCATGGGAGGGACCCACGCTGCAGCAGTTTGTGAAGAAGTGCAGCCCACGTGAAAGGGCTCATGTTGGAGAAGTTTGTGGACGCCCGTCTCCCGTCAAGCACCATTGAAGTTAATGTTGTTTCTTATTCTTTCTTAAATAAACATGTGATATCAAACAATTACTCTGTAGATTCTCCCTCATCTATATTTACCCAGGCATAATACCAGCTGCCTACACAATTTTTGTCTTGCTAATGCACAGCAATAATCATAGATCCACCCACAGCCCATCTATTTTGGTAGAGTGCAGAAATAGACATTAAACCTATAAATGTCAGAGCATGCCTTCGTTTTAGATGTTAGTATTATTTAAATTAGCACTTGAATGATGTTTCCACAACGTGATAGCTTTTCAAATGATGGTATATTGCACATCAAGTGCATTGGCCCTGCCTTAAGCACCTTCAACCCATTAGGCCTATCTATAATTTGGTGCTTTTAGAAATGCAAACGCATCGTAGAAGAGATGCAGTCTCTTTCTTTATGCCCAGAATTCCCCAGGGAAATGCTGATGCCATAATTACCTGAGTATGGTTTGAACATCAGACTCTGGTCGGGAGGTAAACATGCCTTGTCCATGTTGTCCGGATGTATTTGAGAACGGCTGTGTCTCGGTTGTTGGAATAGTGTGTTATCTTGAATGTGTCCTCCGCATTTCAGAGCAAGAGTGACATCTGAAAGCAATGCTGTTGGAGGGGAAAAAAGCAAAGTAGCAAATCATGTTTTTTCTGTAGCTCTGGGAAAAATAGGAGGAAAATCTTCATTTTTTTTCTGATCACTGAAAACCCAGTAAGATTAATTAAAAGAAAATCTGGGAAGGACTGATTCTCTGAGACTTAATGGGCATAGGGAAGCTTATTGCAAGGAAGCCTTATATAAACAAATAAAAATGAATAAGTGCAGAATCAGACTGCAGTTAGACCAGGTCAGCTCAATCCTGGTTTCAAGAGATATCTAATTAAACCCTGCTCAACCAGAATGGCACAAAAGGAGACACCCAGGATCAGATTTCTGGGGACAATATGCCTGTCATAGGGTGTAAAAGCACTTCCATAGCGCTCTCACACAAGAGCAGAGGTTAAACACTGCAGCTGAGACATCCGTTTCTGAGAAGGCCATATCTATCATTTAGTAAGACCTCTCATTACAATCATAGAATCATAGAATGGTTTGGGTTGGAAGGGACCTCAAAGATCTTCTAGTTCCAACCCCCCTGCCATGGGCAGGGACACCTTCCACTATACCAGGTTGCCCAAAGCCTCATCCAACCTGGCCACAATAAATTCTTTGACGACAAACATCACATTTTATTACAAACAGTATGAAATAGAGCATTGTGCTTCATCAGGCAGGAGAATAAGTTAATTCTCCTCTCTAAAATAAGAGCGCAGTGTGCATAGCACAGGAGCTGTGCAACCATGACACCGTCGCACGCGAATGAGCTGCATGTACAAAAGCAACAGTGACACCTCGTGGGCAATATTTAGGTACAAATTTAATAACTACGTTTTCTTTCGAAGCACCAACTTTAGCAGATTGATCACTAAAAAATGAAGGCAAATGTTTTTCATAGCACCGTAAAAAAAAAAAAAAAAAGAGCCATGCACAGCCCCACCTATGTTCCTGGATGTTTAGCAAGCCAGGCTTTGCATGGTGTTAGTGCAGTTTCTTCCAGGCTCCAGGCAGCCTGGATCTACTCTTCCCTTCACACTGTGCCCCTGAGTATCTCTATTCACTAGGGCTGCCGATGATATTGCATTAGGAGGAGCTGTGTACTCCCTCGAGGGTAGAGAGGCCTCACGGAGAGATCTGGATAGACTAGAGAGTTGGGTAATCTCCACCTGTATGGAATCTAACAAGAGCAAGTGCTGGGTTCTCCACCTGGGATGGGGTAATCCTGGTTATGCATAAAAATAGAGGGATGAGAGGCTGGAGAGCAGCCCCGTGGAAAGAGATCTGGAGGGGCTGGGTTGATGGCAAGTTGAATATGAGTCAACAGTGCACCTTGGCAGCCAAAAGGGCCAGCCATGTCCTGGAGAGCATCATGCACAGCATAGCCAGCCAGTCGAGAGAGGTGATTGTCCTGCTTTACACCGCACTGGTGCAGCCCCACTTTGAGGGCTCACTTCATAGGTATCCCCATGTACATTCCAGCAGGGCATGATGTAAGACACTTACGTGATTTCTCAGCACACACTCTAACCAGAAATAAAGTAAATATATTAAAACCACCTAACTTTTATCAGAGTGAAGACTTGAATAAGTTGTCGTTTGAGCACAGGAACAGTTTGGATAAGCTGCAAGATAAGTTTTTTCTGATGGCAAGACTATGAACAACAATTTCCAATTCCCTTGTTAAAAAGTGGTTGCTGAGCAAGAGTTCCGAAGAGAATAGTAAAGGAATGGAAAACCTTCTCAACTAAAATGAAACAGCAACACAACATTTTGGTAAAGGAGCAGCACCAGCTCCTTCCTTTGGTCCAGCATTAAGGTCAGCATTAAAACAAAACCAAACAACATCCAAGTGCCAACCTGCCCAGATCCCACTTCATCACAAGTCAGTCAGCACACAACCCATTAGCTGCTCAAGGCACAGAGTGACCTCTTGCTTTACTCCCCAGATTTTTACTGTCACCGCTGAGTTTAATACACTTTCAGAGTGAGCTCATGTATTAGACTTTAAGCATATAAACTCTATCCCTTGCACAACAGATGTCTGGAGGAAGGATATAGCTAAGCATTCAATATGCCTTTTTGGAAAAGAAAAGTTATATTTCGTTCTTTCTAGTCACAGGAAAGACTGAGGAAGGCAAAGCATACGTTAAATGTGTTCAATAACTAACAACAGCAAAAGCTGAACTACAAGAATACAGAATCAATTACAATTCTTCAAATGGATGACGTAGTCTGGCACAAAGCTTGAAACGTTAAGGCCTGCACATGCCTGTCAACACCCATCTATGACTACAAAGACTGAGGGGATAATCACTATTAACAGTGCCTGGGATTATTCACCTCAACACACAAAAGACTATTCACGCTGATACCCATGTGGGTTTAGATTTAGATAAAGTGTTGTCCAAACGTAGACCCTCTGGATCATATTAGCAATATAAAATTCTTGGACCAAACTGCTGAAATTCTTTCCTATGTTACAAATTGTTCAGCTTTCTTATAGTAATGTTGAGCAGAGCAGTGTCATGTTGAAGAAGGCATAATCGAGATTGGCTAGATTTGTGATTTCAAGTCAGGTTTTCAACTGGAACATGTCATTTATCAGGAGACCCATTTTTCAGTAAAATCTAATGCTTTTTTAGAGAAAAGTGAACAAAATGCAACTTAAAGGCACCTTAAATAAATATTCATCTTTTTCAGAACGGAATACATACTCTCCTTTTTAGGAGAGAAGAAAACAATCACCACTTTCTGGCCAAGTTTTCCATCCATAAAAGATGTGAATATCAGAGTTCCCTACATTAGCCCTCCTTACCAGACTGACATTTACAAGCTAGTTTGCTAGCTAAAACGATGGATCTCTTCCCAGACTTTTAAAAAAGCCCTTTGCCAGCAGAAATGAGTCTAAGTTAGCTGTTCCTGAAAACAGGAAATACTTTTTTCTCCTGAGTTAATCCTCCGCAAGTTGACTGCAAAAACTGGGAGCGCTGTTGTGCTTAGCTCAGACAGAACAATAGTTGTATTCTGAAAACTTTTTTTCCAAACAGAAAAACAAGATATAGCAACGGCAGAGCCATTTGTCCAAATCCAGGAACTGTCCCTTCACCCAAGCAAATATCCTTGCAGCTCTGTCTCTGGCCCGCTGCACCTTAGACTTCCCTTTTCACAGTTGCACAACTGCAACCAGAACAGAACAGGTATAAAGCTATCTATACCACAGACAGGGAGAGACAAACAGATGGACACAAACACTGTTCACAGTCTTCTACATCATCTTGCTGGTTAATCATCTGAAGATGGCCTGGAGCACACCTGCTTGAGTGCACACTTCAAGCTAGACACCCTAGAGATACCCAGTTACAAGCCACACTTGTGTTCAGAATACAAATGCTATCACAAATGTCCTAATGCTACCTTGTAGTTTTTACTTCTGTAGTTTATGCCTACTTGTTGGTATGGTGTACTCCTCTACCTTCCAAGTTAGACGTAACAGTGTAGAGTTCAAGCTACTATTCTCAACATGCACAAGTACTACTTGCCCCAAGCAGTACTTGCACAATACTACTATGCCCCAACACAAGAAGGACATGGTGCTGCTGGAGAGGGTCCAGAGGAGGGCCACGAAGATGATCCGAGGGCTGGAGCACCTCTGCTATGAAGACAGGCTGAGAGAGTTGGGGCTGTTCAGCCTGGAGAAGAGAAGGCTCCGGGGTGATCTTACTGCAGCCTTCCAGTACTTAAAGGGGGCCTACAGGAAGGCTGGAGAGGGTCCTTTTACAAGGGCATGTAGTGATAGGACAAGGGGCAATGGCTTTAAACTGAAAGAGGGCAGATTTAGATTAGATATAAGGAAGAAATTTTTCACTCAGAGGGTGATGAGGCAGTGGAACAGGTTGCCCAGAGAAGTTGTAGATGCCCCATCCCTGGAAGTGCTCAAGGCCAGGTTGGATGAGGCTTTGGGCAACCTGGTGTAGTGGAGGGTTTCCCTGCCTGTGGCAGGGGGGTTGGAAATAAATGATCTCTGAGGTCCCTTCCAACCCAAATCATTCTATGATTCTACTAAACAAACTGCTACAGAAGAAAAACACCTTTTAATCATTTCATCTTCAATTAAGAACAATGCAAGACTATTTTCCCCGATAAGAATTTCCATGCTCCCCGAGTCCTTCTACAAATCCTGTGGGGTTTTTTTTTCCCCACAACTAGAAAACAAACAGATCTTTTTCATCTTTCATGTAAACAGTACTGTTGAGAATGAGATTGGTACTTGAAGTGTAGAAAAATAAAACTAGCCAGAAGCCATGGGAAATGCAGCAATGACATTTATTGGAATTTCTCCAGGCATTACATGAAAAATTTTGTAAGTGAAACAGAAGATAAAGCACATTCAGTGCATCTTAAGAAAAAGATGTATCTGAATAATCTTGATTCTTTGTAATACACACTACTGCAGTTCCTGGGATTGGTTTTGTGTGTACACATAAGCTAAAACTTACTCTTGACAAAACTGCGAAGAACTGCCTTTTCACTTGGCATTTTCCCACCTACTACAATACAATATTCTTGAAATATCTAGACAGATTCCACATAATTTTATACACAGTGTTAAGACCTTGCACCCCAACTGTAAAAAGAAAGACTGTTAAGTAAATCAACATCTTTAATCAAATAAAACACCATGGAAGTAAAAAATGACGACAACAAAAAAACCCAGGAGACCCCAAGCCCCTGGAGTTCCACAGCAGCGTGCAGCAAATCAGCACTGTTGTTCCTCACTTTTATGTTAACATAAAGCATAATATTTAGAAAGGAGTGATATTCAATACTTGCTTTCCAAATTAGACAATCTTATGCATAAAGACACTGCTGGATTTGGCACTTTGCTTAGTTGTTCGTCTTACTAAAAAGAATAAGTGTTTCCTGAAATACAGTATAAATGGTAAAAGATAACATGAGTCACTGTAACACTCAATTTAACGGTTCAGACATGCACTCCAAAATACGTGTCTATTACACATTTGTCTAAGCCTTCTCAAAAATTCCACTCAAAAACATTTTCAAATCTATATGCATCTTTTTATATCTTTATAAACATATTTTCTCCCTTGAAATGATCAGAGCTTACCTCACCTTCTGCCCAGAACACACAAATTCATGACTTTTCTTTTAAAAAGAAGACCACAAAGCAGTATTAAAACAGGAATAACCTGGAAAGCATTATTAAAACTGCACTTGTACTTCAGAATCCCCTTTGAAATGTATATCCACTGAGTACGTGAAAACTGAAAGGTACATCATATTAGAAACTTGCTTGGTCCTCTCTTGTGCATTTATGCTCAACTTCCAGCAACCTGCCTCAAGTTTCTCTTTAGATAAAATTTAAGAACAGCTTTCTGGCTCCCACTATGATAAAACAAGGCTTCTTGCACTATTTCTTTGGTTAAATGAGAACCTCTTACGTGCCTAACTCTTATAACAGCAAGTCTCCTGTGGAAAATTAACATTAGCATAAATACCACCCTACAAGCCTTGCTTCCTTCCTCCTGTCATCATGACCAACTCCAGGACAGGTGGAAGCAAACAGGCCAGGAAGAAAGTGGGAGCCACCGTTAGCTCTCGCCTTTGCAAGTTCTGCGAGTGTGTATAGGTAACTACTTCTTAGCTCTGAGCTATGGAGGCGGAGCTATGACGTGATGCTTTTTGTTTCCAGTTCCGACATGCATGTGGAATTACATTGCTGACCGGTACAGCCCAGGCAGTGGACAGCACTAGAGCTCTTTCTGTATGCACCAAGTCATGATATTTATTCTGCTTATTAGTCTGTGCACACAATGTCAGTAGAATTAAAAGAGAGGCACGCATCAGTTCACACAGATTTTCCGCAGAAGATGTGAAACATGCTGCTCTTTGGAGGGAAAATTACATTCTTCTTTTTTTTCTTCAAGTATTATTCAACATACATATGTATAAAGACACGTTATCCTCCTTTCAACTACAAGGCAAGCACATCCATGGTGAATTTGTAGATCACTATTATCTTGGCTTCGACTACTGAAATTTCTCTTTTCCTTTAGGTCAACTCTAAATATACATCTACTCATCATAATTACATGTGAGAATCCTTTATTTCCCCCTTGTGATTTATTTACAGAATCATAAAAAAATTAATAGCCCGAATTTGCATACTGACATTTGAAGGCCCATCTGTAGCTATGAGTGTCCCAGCACTAGTTTTAGATAATACCGTTGCCTATTGCTAAGTCCTTTGAAAGCAGCATACTCATCTTTTCTTTTCCTTTTCTGAAGAAATGCTGCTTAGAAAACCCTGGCTTATGGCTTACTCCTTATTTTATTTTATTATTTGGATTGTAGTTTACTTCCTTCAGGAGCAGTTCACAGTCAGACAACGCTTCTGTTGGCAAATACTTCATTATCTGCTCAAGAGTCTTTTGATATGTTATCTTCTCCTGTTCCAGGGACTGAATTGCAGTCTTCATTTTGTTCTCTCGAGCCAAAATAGTCTCCACACTGGATTCCAGACTCTGAATTTTAGCATGAGCAACCTGTAAACAATAACATTATCTTTATTATAAATAGAGATGTTCTGAATAACATTTTTATATTATGATAATGATCATGTTAAGGAAAAAACTTAATTACATAGATGTTTCTAAAAGACATCTGTGAAGGCAATGATACCAGGAATGCCTACTGCGCATCATACAGAGTATCTCCTTATAGTGGCCAGATCAATCTGAAGGATTTCTGAAAGCTTTACAGAGGGAAGGAGACATGCCAGTTGCAGCAAGTGAGGGACATTTATTTAGGAGTAACAAGGAACTAGAGCTGCTGGAAGAAAAAGGAAATCATCAGCTGGAGTAGCACTGGCAGAGATGAATTGCCTGTCAGGGATGGAGCAATGGTAACCCTATGCAATAAAGTAAATTAGCAGGATGGAGAGGTTAGAGGGAAAGAGAACCTCAACGTTCAAGTCTAGAAGCAGACAGTGTTCCCTGTTCTCCAGTAAAAGACCTACAGCTTCCTCTGGGGAAAAAAAAAACCCACCAGCACTGACTAGTAATCAGAAACCCCAGACCTCAGCACTAGCAAATGTCTCTCTGTGGGAAGTGGGAGAATTCTGACCATTCCTAGGAAAAGACCCAAGCAGAGGAATGAAGAAGTTACGAACGAGAAGATAAAGAGGCTAAGGAACTGAGGAGATGAATTACAGGACAGCAGTCTGGAAGAACAGAAGAGCTCCTATGGGGCCTTTCAAATCAGTCACTCATCACTACTCTATGCCCTTGGTACATTTTCAGAACAGAGGTAAGAACCTAGATAGTAGTAAAAAAATAAAATAATAACGTAAAAATAGTAATAGTAAAAATAAAATATAAAACAATATAATGATATAATACTATAATAATTGTAAAAAAAGCAAGTGATTCCCATTTTAAATTCAATATTGAAAAAACAGAGAACAACACCCTTAGCCTATAAACACAAAAATAATGAGGACTTGATCTTTCCTTTTTCCCTGCTTCTGTTTTCAGGTTTCGGAAAGGTGCTCTCTGAGTTCTTCCCAGTGCTTGTTCAAATTAACAAATATAAAAAGAAATGGCCTGGTGATGTAAAAAGAAGAGCTTGTCTTTCAGGAAAATGTAAGACAATACATATTGAAACCTGAAACAAGTCTCGGCCAGTCTATGAGAGAAAGAGTGAATAGTGAAGGCAGAAGAGAAGACTTCTAAAGCATGACTTATTTAGGCAAAATCTGGTGGGCACTCAGCTGCACTGGAGTCTGCTAGGAGAGACCACCTTTCAAAAAGCAGGACTATAAGCTTCAGCAGAAGGAAACAGATTGATACTGCCTACTAAAGGTCTGGAGAAAACAATCCTATGGCACTATGAATTACTTCCAACAGGGAAGCAAAGAGATGAAGGGGGAGAGAACTTATTTTTCAGCAAGATACACAAAATTTTGCCAACAGATTTTATGGGAGATAAAGGTAGAGATATTAAAAAAAAAAAAAAAGGAATCTAAATCAAGAAGGAATAGCCCAAGGAATGACAAAGGAGCTAAGAATATGTCTGACAGAAGTAAATCACTGTAACTGAGAGGACTGCTCAACTGCATAAGGACTTGCCGTTAGGAGACTTTTCATGTACATTTAAAAAAGATATTTCTCTATTGGCTGAATCATAGAAATGACTTCTCCATGAGTTTTTGATCTTACGTCATTTACCTGCAGCTTCTCCAACAAATCCATGTTTTGTCTCTTCAGATGACTGTTTGCCCTCTCCAGCTTCTCCAGGGGTTCACCTTCATCACAGGGACTTACATTTCCTGCAGTTCATCCTGCAGAACATGGTACTCTACTTCGTAGGCATGGAGCTGTTTTGAAATATCCATCTCAAACACCTACCATGAGAGAAAAAAAACAATTTGTAACTACGATAGAGAGCACTTATCCACACGAATGTTTGGCTAAGAGGCAACTCTGCTTGATTAAGTTAATGTTTTTTTCTGTTCCTCCCAAAAAAGTATTTTAAGGAGAAGTCTACAGTAAAGCATTATACCATCCAGAGTCCTTATTGTAGCCATAATAAATCATAGACTTTAGAATAAATTGGATCATCACTTTTACAATTACCAAATATCATCTCTTACTATCAGAGGTATCAGTAGAAAAGTCTTATTTAAACCATAATTTTATAGTACGACCAAGTCTTATCATCTCTTTCTAAGGAATATTAGGAAGTTCAAGAAGAAATTTTTTAATTCAAGTCTCACCAGTGACAACAGCAGGATCACACAACAAGGAAGAATATCCGGAAGTCATCAGATTTCCACCCTCAAAACTGGATCTCTTGAGTCCCAGTGCCCATTTATAGACTTTTATAAAAAACACTCTTCATGGTTACAGTTTTCCTGTGCTGTATCTGCACGAAGATACACTACTTTCTTATAGGCCTGCTTTGGTGACAAAGCATTGGGAAGACTATGGAACTGAGCACCTAGCAGTGATGGGACCATATGACCCTTGTCTATTTACATATCTAGTCACAGCCTCTCACCTTCTGAAAGTCACCAAACAGTTTAGACTGAGAAGAGAAAGATGTCTACAGTGACATTAATTCCGTCCCTTGTTCTAGAGATTCCAAACATCACACCAACAGAAGACAAACACAGATCCTCCAACAAAACAAGTTCGGCATAACATTCACCATTCTTCAGGTAATTCAAATGAGGTAAAACTTTAAATTACGTATGGTGTTCAAGCTGGGTAAGTGTCACATTCCTCCATGTAGCAACCTGGTCAATTCTTCATCTGCATTTTACAGTCCTATATAATGTTTACAATGTTCTTTCATTATCCACTATAACAGGACAGTCCTGGGAATTACAACGCTGAGACAGCCAAACGACTCCACCTGCAGCCAGTCTAGGCAGGAACAATACGATACAGGCAGTCTACATGTGAATGCAGATCCAGAAGGCTGCTCAGCAGGAGACCACACCACAGGCAAGCAGGTGACCTTCCTCAGAGCTGAGCTGACCTGCGTATAACCACATCCACCTCCACTCAGGCTACATAACCCATTCTTTACTCAGTCAGATCTGGCTCTGCACAAAGCCACTTCTACCATGCTCACCACAGCATGGATTGCTCTGCAACCCATGCAGACCATGGGACCGAGATTTAATATCTACAGCATCAAAAATATTGAACTACCATCTCTATCATTGCCAGATTCAGTGAGTTGTGAAGACGGACACTAAAGTGCCTGACACGGGTTGTTTAGCATGGCAATTTCAATCAGTGCAATGAGGAAATGAAGATTTTTCACATTGTCTAAAACCAAATTCTTAACTGACAGCACTTGAAACATTCAAGCGTTAACCAAGCCACAGGCATGCATCAGTGTTAACTTGCATGCCTGCATATGGAGATGGTTTTCTAGAGCTCTTCTATTATCTCCAAACTGCCACCTGAGGAAGGAAAACTGCTCACAAGTTCACAGTTAAGGTATTACAATGAGACTAATTTCAATTTGCAGCTTCAATACAGAGGAAGAGGATGTAGAGAGATGAAGATCCCAGCCACTGACAGTATTTTGCAAGGAGCTTTAGCAGGTGCTTTTCCCATATCAGCACCAGTAATTCCTTGTTTCTCTTCTATTCCTCCTCGCCCTTTGCCATGAAGCTGCACTGATACTGACGAAATAACACTACTTGTGTCTTTCTTTCTTTCCCTTACCCAAGAAAGGCAGAGATCAGTCCTGAGGGGCTTTTATCTCTGCCACCAAGCACCTGCCAAATGTGATCCCTCCAAGGACAGGGTTGAGGTGAGAAGGGGAAGTTGCATGAGGGTACCCCAGAAGTGATCCCCGGGAGGACAGCAGCCATCCCCACAACAGAACAGCGAAGGCTTGCTTCACCTTGATTTTAATACAGATCATGAAAACAGGGCCTCATCAACCTCTTAACTTGTAGGATTTTAAGTTGGAGGTGTCAGAAAAGTTCCTACAGGGGTACCTGGCCCTGTGCAGCCTCAAGTTTTAAGGATCAAGAGGAGAAGTTGCTGTGACGCTGCCTCTTCCCACCAAGGCAAGTTGTGCTTCCTGTTACAAACTGTTGGACTGCTCACCCACTGGCAGGGAGCAACAGCTGGGTTTAGGTTTGGAAAACAGGCTACTTCTACCCTTCTAATGGTGACGTGAAATTTATAAGCAAAATCATGTTTTCCCAATAGCTGAGGCATAAAAGAACCTTGTACTAAACAATCAGGTAGTGTCACATCCCACCTGGGGAAAGGAGGGATGACTCAGATTCGCAAATTCCCTCGATGTGAACTAAGGTGAGATAACACTCAAGGTCCAAAACCAAACACCAGCTTTAATGGAACATGTGGTCCTCTCACAGTTATACCGTCCCTCTCACAGTTATATCCATCCAAGCCTTGCGACGTTACAGAAATCAACGTAAGCCTTATGCTACTTAAGAACTTTAAGAGAAAAGAGAGAGAGAGGGAGAGAGAAAAGATCACCAGTCCATTGCATTGCACCTGCCATAGGGGAAGAGAGTCCCCGTTCGGTGGAGGGGGATGTTGCCCTATGTATTGGTTCCTGTTCCTGGAGTTTTGGAACCTTCCCTTATCCCTGCTCCAGAAGCTGGTTGAGACAAAAGAAGAGACACCAGGCCTCTCCCCGTAACTCAACCCTCGCTCACAGCACAGTCACTTGGCCCTTGGCCCTTACAAGTAGCAACTAAAATCTTGCTAAAATTGCAGTTCAAAACCATTGAAAGTAGCTCATGTTCTATTGCTATACAAGTTATTGAGAACGACTCCTTGCATTTCAAACCGAAAGGAACGTACTGAGAAGATTTTTACGCATACCTTAGGCAAGATCTTTTAAAAGTAAACTAATTGAGGGGAAAAAAAAGTAAAGAGAAAAGTAACCTTACCTGGGTAATGATTGTTTCCATTTGAGACTGAGTCATATCTGGAATAGAGGTTTAAGAAAATCAACAATGTTCTCAAAACTCTCACATCCCATTATAGATGTTTCTTGACTGCTGAGTAGGCTCAGTGCTACTTTAAATATGACTTCTGTTCCTTGAAGAAAAATAATGTCTGAAACAGAAAATCAATAAATTATCTTGAAAACGAGATATATAGCCATTGATAAATATATATACTGCAGATTTATTCATTTCAGGAGAAGTGCAATCTGTCTTATTTCAACATGAGGTTAAAGAATATAAAAGCATTTTCTGTCATCTTACAGATGTGAGAGAGCATTAAAGAAAATATCGCATACTTATTATGCCTGTAACAGTGATCTGCAGTAGCATCTCATTAGTGTCTACTGCAGACTACAGACTAACTAATTGCTAACTGCTTTTAAGTGCATCTGTGACTGAAAAGCAATTGGGAAGTGGATCACAACAAGTACTGATGTTTTACCATTCCTACAGGCAGAAGCTAGTCCTTAAGAAAAGATCACGTAAATTTCATAACCAATCATACTATTTTCAAAATCCACAGCTGCGATCACATTGGCTACAATGTAAGCCCCAAACCTTTACTTTGAGGTATAACTACATGGATGTGAGGGGAAAGCCCATGCTCTGCAGAAGTCAGTAGACACAGACTGCACAGAACTGGAAACCTGATGACAGTAACCAGAAACTTGGTGACGGTGGCAGCAGTGGACTTGCAGTTACCGAGATGAATGCAAGCACTCATGTAGTTTCAAATATGCTTCCTGTGATGTTGGCTCTGTCACACCACCAAGAGCAGAGCTATGTCACTGAGCAACCTCAATTTCTGATCTTGATACTGAGAGGTCATCCTTGGCCCTAATCCAGGATCACAGGGTAGCACTAGGACACTGATGAGGCAGCCATCTCACTGATACACAGTTCCTGAAAGTCTCCCTTCTCAAGTCTATGCTACACATTCAAGCAGCATAAACATAGACTTTATGATGGGTAGACACTAGCCACCTGTTCCTGATATGTGACAATGGCCCATAAGACAACTGAAGATGCAGGAATCAAAAGCATTAGGATGTAAAACAGCACAGTCACTGTTCAGTTTTAAAAACGAGAACATGCCTTGCTGTCATGGGTTTGATGTGGAGGGGGGGGGCGGTTCTGGTGGCAGGAGAGGGGTTTTGTTCCTGCGACCTCCCTGGTTTTGGAACCGGGTTAGGCTTAGTTTCTGGCCACCAGATCAGACTGCCATCCCCCTCGGGGTTGAGCCAATAGGGCGCCTCTGCGAATTGCCCTATTTAAGTCAGGACAAAGGGACCGAAAAGGTGCTGTGCCCAGGATCGAGCAGAGAAGGGAGGAGGGCACCTCTCTGGCTCTCGCCGGTGCGGCTGCCTGCGTCGGGCCGGCGCCGCCCACGGGAGAATGGCGGTGGCGGAGACAGCTGAGGACTCGGGGGCACCCCACTCCCGGGGTGCCCACTGGGCTGAGTTCACCTGGAGAGGACTGAGATCTGAGAGAAACAGCCGCATCGACAGCAGGTTCCAGTGAGGATGGAGCAGGAGGAGGTGTGCCGAGCCGAGTTGTCCCCTGCGGCTGATGGTGAGATGGCAGGCGGCCCCCTGCAACCAGGACGGCCTCGGTGGAGCAGAGACCCACTCGCAGCCCGTGGGGAGACGATGCCTGAGCCTGAGGATGGTCGTGTTAGGGTGCACGACTGCGTGACGACCCACGCCGAGCGAGTGGCTACAGCTCCCTAAGTACCCGAGACTGTGGTAAAGCCCACACCGGAGCAATCTGTGGGGAAGGATTGTTTCCAGTGGGCTGGACTCACGCTGGATAAGTTTGTGGATTTTTTCCTCGTGAGTAGGGGATCCATTGGAGCAGGGGAAAAGGGTGTAAGGACTCCTTCTCCTTTAAGAAAGAAGCAGCAGTAACAGCACGGAATGAACTGACCTGCACTCCCCAGTCCCTGCCCCCTGTGCTGCTGGGGGAGGAGGTAGAGCCGGGAGGAAAAGGAAAGGGGTGGGGGGGGAAGGTGTTGGTTTAAGATCTGGTTTTGTTTCTTTCTGTCCTCTCGAGTAATCGGTTTTTGTTTCCCTTTGTCCTTCTAAGTAATCATTAATAAACTGGTTTTGCTTTGAGAAAGCCCTGTCTGTTTTGCCCAGGACCATGGTTGGTGGGTGCTCCCTCTGTTCTTGTCTCAACCCTCAGTCCCTTTGTTTTTTTTTTTTCTCTCCTCTCTTCTTTACTGGAGAAGGAGAGACTGTGTGAGTTTTAGTTGCTGGATCAGCCTAAAACCATGACACTTGCTCAGTTAATTTACAGAGAAATTAACATTGACCCTCTCCACCCTTTAAAAATTAGTTTTCCAAATTCAAGGCCTATGGAAGTTAAAAACAAAGACAAAAAAAAAGAGAAAAGCACTTTATCTTTGAAAAACAAATCAAAAAAGAAAAAACAAAACCCGCTTGACTATCCTGGAATTCAATAATTCCACTGGGAAAGAGATGTACTGATCATATGAATACCCCACTGAAAACCAGATACACCAGTCATTTGTTCACCCAAAGAGCAGTCAAAAAAAGTTTGCTCTAAAAGGAAACAACTCTGTGATGGATAAATCACAAGGCCAAAAAGAAACCCAACACCCAAACTAGCCCCTCTTCGCCCCAAACTACCACACCAAACAAATTAAAACCCCAACACCCTCAGTAATACAACATGAGGCAAAAGTCAGATCGAATGTCTTGAGAAAATACAAAAGGTGCCATGAAAACAGAAAAATCAAATTGGGAGGGAAAAAAAAAGTCTGATTTAAGAGGAAGTACATGACATACGCTTCTAGCTCTTTGGTACATATCTGAAAGCAGTGAGTTTTACACTAATAAATAAATTTAAAAAAATGCTGCATTACTAGAGATTTGATTAAGCTGGCAGTTCTCATTGACAATAAAAGAATACAAAACCAAGTATTTGACATGCTGACACTGTAAACACTACAAGGCACAATCAATATTTAAGGTTCTGTACTAAATGTTATCTGAAGAGGAGAGTACCATGAAAAAACTATCTAAATGGAATAAGAGGCATAATAAGACTGGGAAACTGTTCAATATATACATGAATACCTGAAACAGCCTTTAAGTTCAAGTTAACTTGAATTTTTATTTGAAAGCGCTTTAGAATCAGTTATTCAGAAATACTTTCTTGAAAAATCAATGCATTCTCTTTTTCAATTTGCAAAGTCACAAGATGAACTTTCTATAGACATAGACTGAATGCCTGATGCATAAAATACATTTGCAACAATAAACTTTCTGTTCACACTTCAGAAAGTCTCTTGGCTAATAACAGCAGACATATTGCTCAAGTCTCACGTTTCAAAGAATATATTTTGATTTTCCTCTTTGAAAAGGAGTTGACATCCCACCATGAAGAGTGTTGCTACTTGCCATCCACAATAGTCACCCCAAATGTCCCCAGCATGTAGAAAACTACTCCCTGAGAGTTTCAAAACACAATGCAACACATTGTTCTGTGTATTATTGAAATACAATAAACTTTCTTACCGAATACTCTGGCTACAAATCCTAATGGAAACTGAGATGCGAACAATGTAAGAAACCATGGTGCAGCATAAAGACTGGGACTGATTTCATTTTCTTCAAGATGATTATACAGGTTCTCTGTGATAATCATGAAGAAGCCTTGAGAGCTGGTACATCTGAATCTACAGTGCACGAGGGGTTTGGGGGGAAGAAAACAGAGAAAGAAAAGTTCAGTTTACTCAATTTCCAAACCATTCATATTTCACTCGAGGGAAATTAACTCCAGTACAGATGGCACCATAAAATGAAGCTTAATTGTTGCCCGGGGCCTTGAGTGATATTTACTCACATATAAACAGCCCACTCCTAGTGAATTAAAAACAACACAGTAGTCAATAACAAAGAACAGTTTGAACTTGATTATCAATGAAGTAACCATTTCAGATTCACAGGCTTAAGGTAAGAAGATAATATATTGATGTAACTTCATCGGCAAACAGAACTTTCAGTCTCGCAGCAATGAAAGTAAAAGTATTTTTTTCCAAGATGCCAAAACTCTCCATTACAGAGTTGAACTATTTCTGGCTAAATTTACACGTTTCAGCTTTCATCCTTTGAATCTTGCCCACATTTTGCAGCATTTAAAACTGCTATGCTACAGTCAATAGCGTGTGTGTACCACACACGTATTTCCCAGCACACATCCCACATGCCAATGGTCCAGAGAAGTTTAAAATACTGATGCAAAAAGTGCTGCTATATAATCTACAAAAGGTTGTAAAGCTTGCAAAGCAAAGTGGTAAAAGGTTGCTATTCATTGCTAAAAATAACACTCTGTAGTAAATTATTTCCTTGCAATTTTGATAGTTTATATTCCACAGTAAGTCGCTCATAGCACGGAGCGATTCCATCTCTCAGAGGACAGCAGATGAGAAGCAGACATATATTGATTAGCTGTCAGGTCCAATTTTGCTGTCAACAGTGCCTTATGCTTAAGGTGAATCCATTCCTCAGTAAGAAAATGACTTAGTGGATCAGCTACTTTTCTACTCCTAGCGGTCATGATTTTTCCCTACCACAAACCAACTACACCTGAAACAATCTATCAGTCAGCAGTGTCCGCAACCACACAGATCACTTCTCATTCTGGCAAATTAGCTAAATTTGTGCATTTGAGTCCTTGATTTAATTGCCAAAGACACTAATTAAGCACAGTTTAGACAGTGCCGATACAAAACACGTTTACATGTGAAATGAGAATAGTACCACAGAGGCAGTAACCTCTGGGTTTTGGTTTTTAACAGGAGCAGAGCTGGATGGGTTCATTATGAACTACAGATCTACTTTTTCCAGACAACTTAACAATTAAAATGTAATTCAAATAAGCTTTCGTTATCCTAATTTGTACTTTTGTCTAGAACAGGATAACTGCCTGGGAGTAAACTGTGGGAAAGAAAGGTCATCGCATTTAAAGAGCAAACAGTACTACAAGTGGTAAACCTTCTCAAACTTAAAATGTGTTTTTCCTAAGAAATTCTGATGATGAAAGTTTCAGACTCATTTAAATCAAAAGGTGAATGAAGCTCTGTATTGCTGTTAACCCTTAATTCATCACAACAAACTTGCTATGGCATATTTACATCCACAGTAAAACACTCCTCTTTATCATTTTCAGAATTAGCCCATAAAATTTCTTTAACCACAATCTATTCTACTGCTCTGGACATTTGTCAAATAAGCATCTAAATTGACTGGTCATGAAAAGTGGACTGAAACTCCTTAAGTTTTTACGTAATTATAAGTGTTTGCCATGCAGGAAGCATGGGGGGGGGGGAAGACTTTTCTATCTGTGTCTCTGTTTTCTTTCTCCACTGTGGATTACGAACTTTAACTCAGCAGTGGGATATCCCTTTATAATATTAAGGACTTACAGAATATAGTTATTTAAGTCAGTAGACAGTTGCATCTCAAGGTGAAAGATTCCTCAAACTTTAAACCCTGAAGTTTATACAAATCTGAAAGATTGTCTCTTTCCTAAGCAGCCTTGAGTATCTATAGCTAGCTATTAAAGAATAATATTGCAAAGCATGTATCATTTTATAAGCAAACTAAATAATTAATAATTTGTCTCTTTTCTCTCTGTGTTGGCAGTGGCAGGGTAGAAGACGATGAGAGAAAAGAGGTCCAACATGATGAGGCAAGGCAGAGCAGCTCCAATACACATACCTATGGAGTACACTGACTGGCCACTGGGTGCCACTATTGATTTGACTTGGGGTTACAAGAGAAAAATCCACATCTAAGTGCTTAGGGACTGAAGAAAAACAAATTTATTTCTATACAGATGCAATCATATCGGTTTTTTTTTTGGCATAAGGAAGAGAGAGAAGTGAGGAAAAGAAAAGGAAGAGCAAAATAGCAGAAAGAGCTTCCAAACAGGAGGTGATGGGGATGTGTGACAGGAAAAGTCTGCAAGTTTGAACTTCTCTGCAAATTCAGAGTTGGTGGGAGGTTCGACAGTAACACTTGCATGAACCTCACAACCTCCAAAACAGCATAAGAAGCTTCACAAGGCCTTGGAGATCATAAGCAACCTCTGAGAGCTCAAAACTCATCTAAAACTCTGGTTTGCTTTAGAAGGACTGACTTACCTGTAGTGACATCATGTCTGGCCTGTACTGTTTACGGAAGCCGAGGTCATACATGAGGAATTTCAGCATTTCAAAGGCCTGTTCCTCACTCATATGTAGAAGCAGCACTCCAGCTACAAAGCTTATACCTTGACAGTAACCCACTTCTTTGTCCAGCAAAGAGTATGCTTTCAGGAGATTAAAGAGTGATAGCTGTCCTGCTCCCAGGTGGGCAGAAAAGTAAGGATGCGTAGGGAATGTCCGTCCTGATGTAAAGAGAGAAAAGCAGTTGATATTCAATTCTTCTCATAAAAAATGCCCTGATCCATCTGACAACCAGCACTTCTCTCTTCTCATAGACCTTTTCTCTTTGCTTTCATGTGCAGGTTGATTTTAGTCAGACCAATTTGTGTTTTACCACTGATTTTAGACTGTATCCATTGAGCTCATTTCATACTCTTGTCTGCACAGAACTTGCAGAAACGACTGCTTGATTTCTCTTTCAGACAGATGTAGAAGAGCATAAATACAAACCGCATAACCTAAGAAATCATCTGCTTAGAGGACGCTAAGTGGCATACACAAAATGTATCCTGGCAACATAGAAAGTGGGGCTGATACAGCAGCATCTATCTCCAGCAACAGCTTCCACTAAGACTGGTGCGTTTCCACTCACACACACAAAACAAGTTGGAAAAATCCCCCAGCTCCAAACAGACGTACCTAGATCTACAAGGATGGCGTGCTGTTGAGCAGTCAGTTGTTTCAGAAGTTCTTTGTACGAGATGTCGGGAGGCTGCTGCTTGTTTGGCAGCCTGTGTCTGACTCTGTGTTGCACAGCCAAAAACTGCCAAATTTCTCCCCGACGACTTTTTGGTACACCTGCAGGTCAGTCAAAAACCAAGATGCCTAAGCAGGGGCATATTTTTAGTGCTACAACACAGGAATTTGCTTTGTCATAATATTGCTTGTCACAATCTTGGCAGAACCACTCTGGCACTCTGGAGGATCCCTCATAAACAGTGAGCTTCAGAAGTAGTTGACCACACAGCGTATTCCCAATGTAGCCACAGTTCAATCCACTAACCAAACATTAACTACAAACTTACAGTAATTACACCGAGTAGTACACTGGGCAATCGAAGTAAACACATCACTTGTTTTGCTGCCTCTGAGCTGTTACCCTCCAGCAGGAAAAGATGCACGACTGCATGCAGAATGCAGACAGTCCTGTTTAGAAAGGCTGAACTAAATTCAGAGGTGTAAAATACAGGGAGGTCCGCCTCCTCTTCCCCTTCCCAAAGGACAGCTCATGTCAGTCCATAGGCTTGGAGAAAGAGGTACAGATTACAAAATGCTCAGTCCAAACCTAGAAGCATTAACGCTGCATATCAAAGGAAGGACACAGAGCCACTCATACTGAAAGACAGCATTTCTCTCAAGTCAGCCAAGCACCTGTGAAAGCCTGAACTAGATTAAGATACTACTTTTTGACTTTCACATACATTCCCCTTCGATATCTGACTCTGTAAACTGACCTCTGAAAGTCAAAATAAATTGTCAATTCCACTAACACTTTCCAGAAAAATCTTTATTTAACAAGAATGTAAGTTAGAAAAAGCATATCCTTGTTCCCAACTCTGAACTGCAGAAGAGCAGCAGAAGACAGGGCAGCAAGGAAAGCCCTTTGTTGGCAGTCTTCTGCGGGTCACTAACAGGAACCACCTTATTTCTACATGGCTTTTTTTGGTAGCAATTTAAACTTCCCATATGTATCACAGCCAGACTACACTGAAATATTATTTTTCAGCATCTCTAATACAGAAACGTGATTCTATGGAGACGGGCACAGTGGTGCAATCAGACTATACATCCATGTTAGTACACTAACGAGGCCCTCTGGCTCCCCTCCTGGCCTACGACTAGGATACAGGAAGATCTACTTCAAGCCAAAATCCCCAGCCTTTCGCTCAAGGAAACAAAATACTAAAACACCATAGCCCAGACTGCACAAGATGTGGTCCTTCTGACTCTCTGAAGCTTAGTTGTGACTCCCTTAGGTTTTGGACACAGCCCACATTAGATGTCATGGTCCTGCCTGCTCAGTAAGTAGAATCAGAGCATCTGAAACTCAGAGTCAAATGGATAGAAGCCACAGACCAGAAACCAGAAGCTCACAGTGCTAGCTGCAGAAGCTTCAAGTTCAATCTTTGATGTAATACTACATGGGCACGTGATGCTACTTTCCGGAGTATGACTGTACATGTTTCTGCAATGCTGTCATTGTAGCTGCAGACACAGCAAAATCTATTTTTGGCTTGGCAGCAGGAGGTGGGTGCATTTGCAAAAAGAAGGCAATTTTTTCATCATTCTGTGCTACTGAAAAAAGTGTATTGCTGGCAGATTTCCTTCGGTATCAAAAAGGAACGACAGAAAAAAAAAGCCTTCAGACTTCCTAGTTAAGTCATCGTACAGAAATACCTTCTTTCAAAGTGGAATGAATATCTTCCATGTCACATCGGATTTTGGCTCTGCAGTTTAGTAACTTCTTATCCCAAACATTTATGGCATCTTTCTGACATGTACCAACTTCATCATAGTCCAGTTTTACTTTTCTTGACTGGAGTTCATCTCTGCTTGCTAGAGCACAGAACAGAAAGGAGAAGCACACAAAAAAAACCCCAGAAACATCAGAAAAATCACAATAGACATCAAATACACAAAACCCACTCAAGTTAGATATATCTATCTGATACTCTGACTAGGGATAAATACGCCTTCTACAATTCATCAGTTAATAGCTGAAATGTCTCTTTTGTCATAAGATGCTGCAGGTAACAATTTAACTTCTTTTACCAGGCTATGAAGATTAGTAATTCATGAAGCACACGAAAACATTTTTTAAGGCTTGGGGCAAGAAGAAAAACCCACTCAACACAGTCAACTTCAGAACATCTGCTGCTTCCTTCAACTGCAAAAACTGCTTTGATCATTTTTCTCTTATTTATTGAACATCACAATGGTTTTAGTATGGAAAGTCCCAGACAGATGAATGTTTGTATTAGAGATTTAGGCAAGCAAGCTAGGCAAGTCTTCTAAACTGAAGTTTGTCGCACTGGTTCCAGTTTTTACATGTCCCTTAAGAGTGTACTCTGGCACAGCTACCTGGCATCATCAGGCTGACTAGAAGTAAACATAATGAACCAACATGAACCATATCCAGAAAAGCTTATCTGTGTTGAAGCACAGAGCTCATGTTGCTGTATACTTAAAAAGTTTGCTGCATAGGACTACCTGGCACAAAATATTTATTTCAGAGGACTCACTATTTCTGAAATAAAGCTGCAGAGTTACTCCGGAGTTTCATGGAGGGGCAGCTTTCATTTCCATTACTGAGAAATTAACTGTGGTTGTTTTATTATACATGATATGCATGCAGAAAAACACCCCAATTCCTCATACTACAGGTGTAGGAAACTAGAATCAAGACCTGAATGAGTCTTAAATTACAGACATAGGTTTAATTGTCATTGGACTGAATTGTACATTTCACAACATGACCCCTGAAAGCTGCAATTGAGTTTATCCCAAATTTGACTTAATCTGTGTGCAGTACTTGCTCCGTGCAGGAGACTACTTTCTCTTAGAGATGTACCCCTCTCCCCATCATCACCTCTAGGTGAAAATCGACTCTCACTCACGCTATTATACAACCTGCAAAACAAGACAATCAGTTCCTTCATCTAATCAGCACACTTTGGATATAGCCAATATTGGATCAATCTGTAAGATCATTGCCTAGACCACCCCAAAAACGTAGGTGGCAAATTATTTCCAGAAGCTGTATGTTACACCTCTGAGAACATTTCTATTTGAGACTACGGGGGCCTTGTAGAAGTAACTATTATGCAAGGTGCAGTACACGTCCACAAAAATGGGAATGTGATCTCACCACAGGAATTTGCAGTCCACTTGGGGCAATTTTAAATGCTACCCTGTTGCTGTACAATTTCATTTGAGAACACTCACTCTCACAAGCAGTATGTGACAGATTCAAGACAACAGCAACATATTTCAGTGTGACAATGAACTTCAGAATTAAGTGCATGGGTTATCACCCACTGAATGGTACTTCGGCTCTGTACTTAACCCTAGTGAAAGTCAGCAAGCTTGCCTGTTGATCTCCCAACCTACTATGCCAACCATCCTTGGTTTGCAATCATCCTTGTTAATGTTCTTCCTAATCATTGCTAGGTAGCCTGCTACTTTTTGTAGTTCTTGAATTTCTAGGTGATCACTGGAAAAAGTAGCTTTTAGTTGCTTGGAAAAAAAAAATAAGCAAGTTTGTGCAATTCACAGAACTTACCTTCTATAAAACAAAGAGCTAATAGTATTCAAGTCTCCTCGACAGCAAAAGGAACAGGAGAAGAGGTTCTATTAATATTTTGTAAATAAAAATCAACAAAACATTAACAGAAAACCACTGAAAACAATTCCACAGCAATTCCAGTCTTAAACCAGTCATATGCAGATGAATAAATTCAAAGCTAAGAACCCGGCTCCAGGTAGAGAAATGGTTGCATTTCTGTTATGACATTTCCCATTCCTGAGATCCATATTTAGTTGTAGGCTAGGATGCCAACCACTGCCCAAACTAGTGTTTGTTTCGAATGTATCAGTTCTGCCTATGTCCTGTCCATAAAATGGCCCATGTCACAGCAGCCCACAGGAAGGAAACCTAGAGGTAGGCATTAAGACAATTTACTTTTCACCCTTTGAAAATAAAATGATGAATTCTAGCTTGCCAAAGCACCAGTTTCACTAGCAGTACTTATGAATCTGCATACAAGAATGAAGACATGCTCCTTGGAGCACAAACCAAGATGCGGGCTGGCAGATGGGTGCCAATTTGAAGTCTCCACTGCTGCCACTCCCGTTTTCACTGTGAAAGATCAGGCAGGCAAAACTTACTTTCTATATATCAGTTATAGACTGGAAATAACTTAGAACTGAGTCTTAAGGAACTGGACTGATTTAACAGTTGTCAGTACTTTCAGCCACTCAGGGAGGGTACAGAAAAAAGTCTGTCCCTCAGCAGCTCATACTACCAGAAAGAGTAACATGAAATTAGTCGCTACAGCAGACGTCCAGCTTCCCCACCCCACAAGAGTAGACCGACCATTTGCCAGAACAACAAATGAAGATTTTGGCTGAAGTTAACACAGACTTCTCTGTAGATGTTCCCTATGAATCTAGGAGTTTCCACAGAAGCGTGTGTCAACAGGGAGACAAACTGTAAGGAGTGCACCAAGAAACATGCTACACGTGTAGGAAACACATTCAAGGATGTACACTTGCAGACACATGGAAAGACTTCTGTCCTGCTGTTTTTCTTTCCTTCCCCTGCCTTCTCAGTAAGGACCACTAAAGAAGGAAAAACAGTTAACTGACCATAACAAGATTATTATGTTTTGTTTGAAGAATCAGGCTACCATATAATGAGGTTATACACCACACAGGAGAAGATGAGGTCAGAAACTGCAGAGAGGATATTTGAAATTTTCAACTTGCACGAAAAGCCTATTATACCGAAGAACTTCTATATGCTAGGATAGATGCTGCATCCTGTCTTTTATTTGTGCAAGTCTTGAGCAGCCATAATAAACTATCTTAGCCTGAAGCTCAGGTAAGTGACAAGTCAGCTTGGCCAGTCAGATCCCTTGGCAACAGCACTCAATTTTCAGTGTACAGTGCTCATCTTCTGAAAAAAGAACTTTTTGACATACCTCAAGAGCCAGTTACTCAAAAATCATATTTGGATTCAAATATTTATAAATTACCACTGTGGTGGGGTTAATGAAGGACAGAAAACCTGGGGAGACATGCCATGCGCTGCAAAGGACTGAAATGAGATACAGAGGGTAAGGTTTATCATACCTAAGTGTTCACACAGCATCCGTTGTCCTGACTCCACTTCACATTAGAATTCCTAGACTTAGTCAGCTAGAACACAGACTGTGGCAACCTTTGTCTAACATGCACTAAAAAAGGAAAAGTTATCACTTTCTTCTTTAGCTAAGGTGACTCATTAGGAGTTGGCAGGTAGACAGAGAACGTGGTAGACTGTGAGGACAGGACTGGGCGAATGCATTTCTTTCTAGCACTGTTAACCAAAAAGTTACCTCTGTTTGAGGTGCCCAACACCACTACAGTTTTCAGCTTCAGGCAGCAGAATTTGTAATAGTTTTTAGACGTATTTTCTAAATAGCTAACCTTCCAGCTTCTGGTTTTCTTTTTCCATTCGAAGTAACAGAATTTGTTGATGGATGGCTTTTCTCCACAGACTTTGTAGTTCTTCTGAGTTTCTCCTCTCTCCAGTTTTATCTGTACCATCCTCATTTTGCAATACTAGAACAAGAGGGTCCTCCTCCAAAGGTGGAGCAAGAGGGGATAATGGTAACAATTCACTTCCATCGTGACTGTCTGCAAAGAATCAGAAAGCTATTTCAGGAAACTCAGATTGTTTGACATATCATGAAAATCTAAGTTACGGCAGAACAAAAACAATTGTATTCTGCATTCAGCAGTGAGGTGCTGACTCCAAAGACAGAGAAAAATGCAGTTTAACAGTTGAGAATTCTTTTTAAATACAGTGTTTTATTTAAATTAAATAATGTTATATTTAAATTAAATAAAGCATCACCCAGTATTTCAACCCTTTCCCCTGTGAGCTCCTTCTAGAGTTACAAAGAGGTATTTATTCATAAAGTCTCCTTTACTGCTGTGATTTACCATAAGCTCTAGACTAAAAGCAACTTTTTCCATCTGCTAAGCAGCACTATAGGCAGTGCTATAGCACTTTATGATCACTAAATATAGAGTTTGTAATTTACCTATGGCTGTGAATTCCACCAACAGGACTAGATCAACATAGCAGAACTTCAGATATTGCAGAGGTTTTTACTTTAAATGACTTGAAGCTACAAGAATTATTAATGCACTCAACAGGTGCTGGGTGCAGTGTATAGCAAACACTGCTATTATATAAGCAGGCTAGAGGAAAAATTTGCTAACTGTTAAAGAGGATATCTTTGTCAGCAAGAGGTAGTTCTTTGTTTCCTTGCTACCAGCACAGCCACAGCAGATCATAATTCATCTGATTTTGATGACAGAATCCTCTGTGCAAAGTAACAAAGACCTAAAGCCAACTGAGCACAACCCATCTCTAATGAGATTCTAGCAAGAATATTGTATCAAGCTGACTCCCTTCTCCCTTTCATATTTTCATGTGTTGGAGTTCGCTATAGTAATAACTATCCAATAACAACTGCTTATTTTCTTTAAAAGCACACACAGACCTGGATGCTGCATCTTGGAAGGAGATTTATTCATAGGTGAAGCTACCTGCAGGAATATTTTCCGCCGCCAGGAGATGCGGCGAGGCGTGAGTGTGGCCCCCGCAGCATTTAGAGATTCACTGCTGCAGATGGTTGATGTTCTTTTCTTTCCCTCCCCATCACTGAAGGAAAGAAAAAGCAGATGTTGTAATCAAAGTCAGTCATCATTGGAAGGAAAAAAATATTTAAAAAGTCTTTATTAAAGTCTGTCTAACGTACAACCAAACCCGCAGGAGAATTTGCTGGCAAGCTGTAGAAGGTGAAGCATGCTGTGTATGAGCTTCACCTTGAATACAGAAGAGCCCAACTGTTTTCGTGTTACCCAGTGCTGTGAGGTTTGCACTAGATACCACCAGGAGGAATACATAGCACTCAAAGTGTTCAGTCGGAAGCTCAGAATAAAAGCTAAACCTTCTGAAAAGCTAAGAGAAAAAATGTGGTAAAATTTAGCCTCTAAAATAGAGAGCAATGGGATTTGCTTTGCCATACATTAGTCTTACAGGGGTGATCTGATGTAATACCCCTAAAAGCACAGACGTTGCTTTAGCAGAGCACAACAGTCCATTTAGTGTCATTTTCAACGGCATGATGAGCTCACAGGTGAATGTTTCATTGGAGGCAATGTTCTGGCCTTCTCCAAACACAGGAAAGAGGCTGCATGAGGAGGACGCTTCACTTGCACAAATGGGGCTAAATGCCCTCATGTTTTACCAGCATCTCCAGCTGAAAGAACAGGGCCTTTGCAAACAGAGGGCAGGCTCAGTTCCTACCACAATGACCTGAAAGGAGCTGATCTCCTCCCCAGCTGCCACACAGAAATATATTTACATGGTAATTTTAATAGCAGCTTATGTTGCTGGAAGAGGCAAGCAGAAGATACAAGGAAGCTTTGCTGAGAGGTCCATTTAAGAGGCCACTAAGCACACCTCTCTCCTAACTACTGCCAAAAGAAAGGACATTTAGCTTTCATAATTAACTTGAGCCACTTTCAGAAATATTTCAACATTTTGCATGTGTTGTAGTAAAGTAAGTGCAGAGATCTCTTATAGCAACGGGTACACTGGTTATCTGTCACAAATCCTTTCCTGCAACGTCAACAGTGTGACAAACAACTACAGGCTTCTTGGGAAGACAGCACCAAATATGCGGAGCTGTGTCTGCACATTCATCTTCATCACCCAGAAAACTGCTATATCAACACAGCAGCTACACTCAAACTTCCTCCTGTGAAGAACTTCCATGCTACAGTACAAAGTCCCTACAAAGGGTCAGATGAAAGGAAAGTCCAGCATGTTAAGTGCTCGCTGTGTTTTTAGTGGTAAGTCAGTTGCAGAAGGTCGCAGTTTGCCAGCTGCAGTAGGTCTCGCCATGTTTAGGTTGCACAAAAGGAGAGATCTGCAAGGGAGGCAGACTATGTCTTACTGAAGTTTCAGCTACACCAGTCTATCAGCTACATCATCTCAATCAGCCCTTTTCATATCAAATACTCTGTGCTGAATGATAATCCACCAAGGCAGAACTGGCCTTTTTGGTGACCAAAGCTGTCCCTATGCTAACATCTACAACAGCTCCCTGACATCTGTAAGTCTCAGTGAGTAAACTGGGCTCACCATCATACACAGGTATCAGACCCTGCTTCCACATCCTGGCAGAGAAATAATTGTGCCTTCCATTTCACGTGCCCAGCATTACGCAGCACCCTTGCTCTCCTCTAAGAACAGCACTACGGGCTGGGAGCCATGGATAACAGATAGTCTGAGTTATTCCCTACTCCCAGTTTAGTTTCTACGGTGCCTCAGTTCCCTATGCGTCACACGATTACTAGGTGGTCTCAGCAGAGCCCCGTGTTGCACTAACCAAAACAGCAACAGAAAACCCTGAGACAGCCTTCTTTGGCTAACTGGCACAGTCTTTGGTGACAGGGTAACCACTGCTTGTGCTGGCTAAACATAGACTACGAAACTAATTTTGAAACAAGAGGTGCTGTTTTCCAAAGGTATTTCAGTTCAACAACTCTTGGAAATAACGTAGTGAGTTTGGATATATTAATCATTATAACTCATGTTTCTATAAATAACTGTAACGAAACCACTTCTCGCTATTTCAGGTCTTACATATCACATGTTAGAACACAAAAACTGAGCCATTCCAGGGCTTGCTAAATAGAAGCTACATAACAAGGGAATGAAAACTTCCTTGGTACTGCTATGTACAAAAAACTGCATTCAGCTATTGTGCCCTTAAACGTGCACGCAGACCTAGGAATAGGAATTTACAGCAGTAAAATTTACCGGAAAGTCAGAATAAGAGGGTGGCTATTTTAGGGTATGAAACAAAGCTGTTCACGTCATCTGAGCTGCAGAGTTTACAGTGGGATGGATTAGTCACACGTGCTACCTCGTGAAGTGTGCAAATCACACAGTGCTGAGGACCTGTATTTCTGTTGTTAAACCCTCCCTTCCAAAATTCCCTTGGCATTTTAAGCCACCAACATTAATCACCTCCTCTCTTTCAAAGAGCTGCCTGATGAGCGATTAGAGGAAAACTTTTGAAAGTGTCATGTGCACACCTTGCCATCTTCAATGGAAGGCAAGGGCATCTGTGAAAACACTGAAAGTTAGGAAAGGGAGACTGGAAAGGGAACAAAGAAAGTTTCATCACTTCAAGACAAACACACAAGTCCTAGCTTAACGTCAGCTCTGAAGGTGGGAAACAATACCATACAGAGTAAAAGCAAGAAGAAGTCAGACTACAACAGTAGTGTCTCCTATCCTGTGATGAAACGGTTCAGAAGGTTGGTCCAAAAAACAGATGTGTTAACTGAGCTACATATTCCCCACCTTGAAATAGGAGTTGCTATTCCCCTGACTTTACCATCTCTCATACCTACACTTAATCAGCTGGCTTTGCTCTTTGTCATATTTGCAAGAAATCAGGTTACTTCAGGTTTTAAGGTAGCCATGGATTTTAACAGCCAGGCAGGTAGGTGATCTACTCAGACAGGCCAGCAACACCTCAAACAGTTCCTCTAAACAGGGTGAGGGTAAAGAATAAAGGTATATCTGACCATTAGCTCTCAGCTCCCTGCAAAATGAAGAGGTTTACTAATGTGAGCAGAGAGACCAAGAGAAAAAGCAGCTCCAAAACAACAACTTCTTAAATAGAGTCCAGTCATTGCTGCTGAAAAGCAGAGCAGAGTTCTCACTACCTCCCAGCCTGAGGAAACAGACTTTCACAACTTTCCTGTCAGGGCACTGATATCAAACCTCACTCACAGGAAAAATTCTTAGAAATACTTAAGAAAAGACCTTGTTCTAACAATACACAGGCTTAACCATCTATGTGGGAAACATGTTGCAAGGTCAACTAGCAGAATTAGTTCAATCATTAATTCCAGTTTTTAATGATGTTTTCCACTTTAAGTAAAAGTTGCTACCTCAAACTGAAGAAATTTATAACTGCTCTATAAACTACAGATTATAGAGCTCAGACACTGGAGCAAGGCAGAGGATGAATGTTTCTTGGGTTATACAGTGACATAGCCACTGAGAAGTAAAAAACACAACTACTTTCTACAAGTTCCTGTCCTGCTGCAACCTACCAACAACTGAGCAAGATGAAATGCACCAGAGTCAATGAGCTGCGAATTAAGAGACGGCAGTATACAAAATCTTTACCAACTACAGAAGAGATATTTAAGCACTGAACTGCAAACTAGAACATGATTGCAAGAATTGTTTGGGTTTTTTTTGTGGTTTTTTTTTTTTTTTTACTTTTATTTATTTATTTTAAGAAAATGACAACTAGATTATGGTACAGCTTCTACATCAGCATATTTCAGCTTGGTAAAACAGACATACGAAAGGGCAAAGTCAAGTAGTTCAACAAAACTTCCAGAAAATTGAGTATTTAAAATTGTTTTTTCTTACTGTTCCTGTTTGAATTACTTAACATAGCTCCCATGCAGCTCTAGAAAATGACAACAATGTAACACTCTTAAGACAAATGCGTCACAGTTCAGTTTGAAGAATAATGGTTCTCCATAAGGCTGCTTAGCCGATGCTCCTGACCCAACACAGAAACCAGAATACATTCATCAGCTTGTATGTAATAAAAAGCGAAAAGCTATAAATTCAATACAATGCCTCAAATATTTCAGTTTCTACTTTCATCCTTAAGCTGCTACAAGCCATAACCCAAGTACTCAAGAGTACAGAGTACTGATCACCTAAGCTTTTTATCTCAGGTAACCATAAGCTTCACGAAAGCATCATGCAATTCACTATTCTATCAGATAATGCATAGTATGAAGATGAGACAGCTAGTTTGGGGTGAGAGGAAGAGAAGAAACACAAAAAACTTGTTCAAATTACAAAATGCTTATTGCTTGGTTTCAATTACCCAGATCTCTTCCCAAAACTGTTCTTTAAAATGCTCCCAAAGACTGATATTCAAAAACCCACAAAACTACACGATTTCTTGTGAACTCTTTACGCAATACTTATCTCAATTATTTTGCACTTCAGTCCACGCAAACCAACTGACTCGAGAATAAATACTGTTGTTGCTCATGCCAAGGTTTGCATTTTTCCCCAGTTTGCTTTCATTTCAACTTCTTCTCTTGATTGTTCTAAGTAGCAATTGAATCAACTCGACCTACTTTGCAATCTGGAGGCTAAGATGGTAGAAAATCCCCCAGATTGAGTACAGAAAGACAGCTAATATTTCAAGTCCCAGGACTTGAGCTGCCAGAAGCCTATATGCAAGCCTAATATACAAAGTATTCCTCCCCTCTGGGAGGAAACAAATCTAGTTTCTAGTTTTCTTCCCTATTGGTTCTCACTTCTGTCATATATTTCTATTCTGAATAATTACTTTCTGGTATTTTGTTTAAAGAAAATTCTCAAGTATTTTACTTTCTTCATGAGAAATGAAGCTGTTTTACAAAAACAATCTGTTCAAATTCAAGTGGCAATAAATCAGATTAAATTATTGTTGTGTAACAATGCAATGAACAGAGACATCAAACCTATGCTGAAGGTCGTCTCATTTTTAAAAGTGCTGCTTTTATTTTTGTATTAAAAAATCAAACAGATTCTTCCAATAGTCTAGCTTTCAGTAGTAGCTGTTGAATAAAAGCCAGAAATTCCAGAAGTCACAGAAACAAAAGTTTAAAAACAAATTACATTCTCAAATTCCTGTTTGTTTACCTCTATGTTAGCAGGATTGTTTTTTTCAATCCTTATGTGTGGTTGTGTTCAATATTAAACACTGTACAACACACTTACCAAAAGTCAAGATTATGCGGACCACTTCCTCCCTAGACTCCTCTCTAGACAAATGAATCAACAACGCAGTAAAAAACATTCTGAAGGCACCTATTAATATTGTGTTGATGCCCAACTTTACTGTTCTGTTCACTCCTTAAAGCAGGAAACATACCGGTGTTTTCTCTCTTCCACATAAAGCATCACAGGAGTGATCATTAGAATTAAACCCCAAAAGCTCGGCCTCCTCACAAACATTAGGAAAAAAGATATGTCTTTCACCATAGTGAATTTATCTGGAGAATAATTTTTTTTTCTCCTGGCTTTAGGTAGCCCTAACACAGCCATTTGAATTCCTAGCAAGTCAACTCAGGCTTCATTTTTAATGGAGGTCCATATACTTTTAAGGCATGATTCATGCTTTGTAAATGAAGATGTTCCCAGCGACAGGCATGACCGTCTGTTTTAGCATTCAGGAAGAAGGTAGATACACAGGCAGGATCAGCTCTATAAATGTCAGAATATTAAAGACAATCACATTAGGATGAGAGCAACTGTGCTGCAGAAACACCAGCTTCTCTCCACCAACTAGATGAGATGATGACATCTACAATCAGGTGAGAGCCACTGTATCTCCAGCACCCCAGTATCAGTTCCTGAATTTGTGACCATATGCCACATGTGATGTAAACATGGATCAGAATCATCTTTACAGCAATCAATATATAAAGACACATATATAATAAGCAGATATGCTTTTTAACACTTGGATCCTCAGCTGACTCTGGCTTGGTGTGATTTGCATAGGCCCATCTGACTCCTACAAATCAAACTTCTTTCTAAAATACATTCTGACTGAAATTGGCTCTGCTTCTGCACATCGAAGTTCACCAGCACACCAAGAAAAGCTGCCTGATGCATCACATGTAGTCTCAAAGTTACATGATATGGGAAGTCAGACTATAAAGAATTTTTCTCCAGTGAAACGTGGCTAGGATATACTTCATGAATTCGCAGTAACCATTATTACTCTTAGAGAGGAAAATGTACTGAAGCTTTAATGAGGGTTCCTAGCATTTAAACAGCTTATAGTCTTCAGTTTGTAAAGGACTGCCACGCTGTGCTCAATTCCAACCTAACATACACTTACATGAGAGTGCGAAGAACAACTCAATGTTGAGCCTACTGGGATACGAGACAGTCCTCACTGTGAAAAACAGCCCAAGAGGGGAAAAAAAAAAAAAAAACTAACAAAAAAACAACCCACAAGAAAAACCACCCCATAAAAGGTCTGAACTTCCTCTCCTTCATAAACCTGACGGCACGACACACATTTGCAAGCTAAATCGGGTAAAGTTTAGAGTTTGACAATATACTTCATTCTAAATTAGCCAATTCAAGCGACAGTTGGATTACCTCAGTCACTCTTATTACATCAGCATTATTCATTTGGCACTTCTTTCTGGACTGTATTTGTTACATTCACTTCGTGAACTCAACTAGATGCCAACACTTCACTCTTGCCACTGCAATTTCCTTACCATGACAGTTCAGGCCCAGTTGCTCCCAGCAAGATCTGTAGACAATGAGATCCCATTTTCACAAGAGTTTTTGCACAAATTCCCTATTAAACCATATCAGAAACCTGTATACTATGAAATCTAAGTAGAAACAGGGTGGTTTTCTGGGAATTACTCTTAATTTGAAGATCTCCCCACCTTACGGTTCAAAACTCCATTGTAATGAAATACAGTATCTTGACTAGCGTGCATAACCAAATCCAGAAAGAGTAATATTGCAGACAAATATTTCAGCTTGGAATAAGGTGGCATTAAAGTAAAGTTTTTAGTACAATACTCAATGCCTACATTGACCAAATCCAGAAAGCTAGGTTTAATGGGATCCACCTGCCTGTACAAACTGACCTGGGTGTTGGTTCAGCTTGGACCAAGTTTGCTAACTGAAGGGAACTCACCAGTTTATTTCATTTCAACTTTAATAATTCACCTGCTACTTAGTCTAGTGTTACTGCAGTGTGGTAGGGAATGGAAAATCCAGGCATCCAATCCAGTTATAAAGTAACTCTTACTGGACACAAGGTTTAGAATAGGCGATATTAAAAACTATTCTACACTAGACGAGATGTCAATCTCGCTTCTCAAATTTCAAAAACATACACTGCTTATTCCTTGTGCTTGGGTAGAAAGGTGAGGTCACTTTGAAGTGATTCCCTCTTCAAAACAGTCAAATGTTTCTAAGACTTGTTTTGGAAAGACCTCCTAAAATTAAGTAATTATTAGTTTACATTACCCCTCTATTAGAAAGTGAATCCAGACAATTTAACATTTACTTCTTAAAAGCTGTGGGATTGAGGGCGGGCAGCAGTAGTAGTCCTGACACTGAAGCTATGTAGTCACCTCCCTGTAAGGAGGTCTCATCTTTATTTCTACACAGGTTTATTCTGCTGGAAGGACCTAACCTGCAGAAGTTTCCCACTAAATGTTCTGTAATTGTGTCTACATTACAGTTTTTGGCTGTGTGCTGTACACCAATTAAAGGTTAGAGGCCAGAAAGAGACACTTTAAATGTCAGTGAAATCAAGGTAGGATACAGTGTGCTTAAGGAGATGATACGTACTTTGCATTTATTCTAACCTATATTAGAGATAACTCATCCAAACTGTATCTTCAAGACACCTTTAGATCAACTGCCTCTCACATTAGTTTGCCTATTTACATAATTTTTTTACAGTCTACCATAAACGGAGATGACAAACTAATTTGTGTTTAATAAAACTGCACTCCACAAGGTAAAAAAATTTCTTTAGGCATCCCTAAAAGCTTCCACACTCATCTCGCACCACTGAAATTCCCATGTATTCAAATCCTAACACACCCAGAATCCAGATCTCATCAATACTTGGTTTTGGTCAATCTACTGTCATTTTTCTAGGGAGAAACAGTCACAAAAGCACCTTCTACAACTCCACAGGTTTCTCTTGGGAATGATTAGGGGAGAGCCACACTCAGAGATGAAAAGTACCAGGAATACAAGTATAGTGCAGTGAACAAGGACAGGGCGATGAAGGACAAAGGAGTTGTCATTGACAGAAGAGAAATAAAAAGGGCAGCAACTGGCAAAAAAGCATCAAGAAATTCAAAGCTTCGGCTCCACGTTATTCACCACAGGCCTACTTCAGAAAAATAACCCATACACAGTTTCCTCAAGCACCCTCCTGAAGGAGAGCCTAGTCTTTCATACTGATGTCAGAAAGCCCTTCTTGTATCTTCGCTTCTTCCCCACTCCTCTTCGATTGCAAGTTATATTCCCATTTCCTCTAAACATCTCATGGGTAGTATCAGCCAGCTCACTTGGCGTTTCCCCTTCCTCATGCACAGGCATCCCATGTTAGTACTGTACATTCTTCAAGTTGCTCTTTTCTTATTTTCACATGCTAATTATTACAGCAACACATGCTGGTTTGCATTCAGCAGAAAAAGCATTAAATTGGCGTGATGCTCCTAAAAACCACTGCATTTCAAGTGACAAACCAATGCAGCAGATTTGCAACACTGCAACAGCTACTAGATGTCAGTAGGCAAGTCTCTATTTTTAACAGGCTTTTTTGGCCAAAAGCCTGTTCGCCCATTCACATCAAGTACTTAGGAAGTCTGTTAGAAATGCAGGAGCACAAGGCAGAGTGGGAGAGATTCCGTGTGCTGCACTGCACTAGGAATCCTGTTAAGCTGGTGGTACTGAAGAACTAGGCAGGAGACAACGCTCTCACCTCTTGGAGAGGTCACTTTCTGAGTGCTGGAGCAACCTTCCCGAGCCCTGGTAAAAGTTTTTCAGGAAAGAAGGGGCAGAGACAGAGGAGGGAAGACCAGGTGATGCAGATTCACTCTCATTGAGAGTGCGCCGAACCCCGATAATAGGGCTGTGCAGGCAACAAAAGAACATAGCAGATGGGTCAGCGTGGATTCGGATACAACAACAAAACATCCAGATTAAAGATACTGGACAAGTACCTCATTTTGGCATACAGTAACTTTGTTTCCCAGAAGATAAAATGTACCAAGTGTACTACCCGGTAGTTTTCCTGATGATACCGATTTTGCTGTTAAAGATGATTTCTCTTAAGAAACATTTCAATGGTACTGCAGAACAGGCAGACCACTTTGTTTCTTTAGCCTTATTTATTCTCAAAGCAAATTCAGAAAAAGAATCTCTGAAACATTCAGAAAACATCCTTAGAAATCTGCTTCCAATAACATGAACCACGTTGTTTCTTCCCTTGAGTTTTCTCTTGCTGTTGTAAATAACATGTATTGCTAGAACACATTAGAAAGCAGAGATTATTTAAATGCAATATTTTTGGATAAATTTTTGTGATGTGACTAAATCAAGAAAAATAGTTCTACTACACATACTTCGTAATAGTAACAAGTGTTGGGGGGACATAAAAATTAATTCGGTCTCTTTTACTTAAGATCTTCAATTAATAGGAAAGGAGAGAAGGAAAAATCCCAGCCTAGAATCAAGTTGTTACAAAACTGTTTTGACTGAAAATCTGCCGCTGATGTGACTTAATCAGTGACTTCTTAAAAGTTATTATAAAGGAGTGAAGTCAGCAAGTCCTTCAGCTTGAACTGTCAGGGTTTCCTGTTTGCATACAACATGGTCAGGGAAAAAAAAAAAAAACAAACTAAAGTTTATCTCAGTAAAAGCCACATTATTTATCTCTTCAGAAACACAATGTAACAAAGCTATTTCAAGGCTAGTTTCTTACCCTTCACCCCTTTCCATTCTCTTAAACAGAACAAGCTTTTTTTGCGTTTCTCTACAAGCTGGTGCAGCATTTACACTGACGCTTTAATCTAGACGTCAAACGGGTGTGAAATTATTATCTAAAGGCATTTCTGGAAAGAGCCCACAAAAAGCGTAATTGCAGCCAATCATTGAAACAGAAGAGTAGTTTGGAGTAAGTGCTCCTTCAACAGAAAAAATTCAGCTCATCTGGGCCTGAATCTTGTAAAGGTTTCGGAGCTGGCAAGGTTACTTACTGCAGACAGCCAGGATGGAGGCAGAGGAAGAAAGTATTATCAAAGAGGCCCAAGATGAACTGTGGGGACCCCTTCTGACCCAGTGAAGGAACTCCCGAAGAAACAGTATTCCACATGTGGAGGTGCGTAATCCTGAAGTCCTTTTGTGAGACTCCTCACCAGTTTTGATTCTGGACATCGTCTCTGGGAGCTCGGCTAGCACAGCGACTGACACTTGAAGCAGTCAGTGCCTCTTTCGTCCTGGCACACAACAGCCAGGCGATTGTCTCTGCAGCCAAAAGCAGTGAGGATCTCTTCTCCAAAGGGCCTGACTACTGATACTGCCAAAAAGGCTCAGCTCAGAGGTGACAAATCAATAAACAGACAGATTGGCACCAGCATCCAGCCTGACCATCAATTTGCTGGATTGACGCTTCCCCTGGATCACACCAATTCAGGGATTAACGAGTTACTGCGAAGCACCAAACTACTCAGAGGCGGGGAAGACAGGCTGGAAATCAGTAAATAAACAAAACCCAGAGCAGTGCAGAAACAGCGTTCGTGAAAAGGAACGCGGGCGAGGCTCGCGTGCCGAAATCGCAGGAGACGGCGGGCGCGTGGCGCGGCATGCCCTGACTCACCTGGTCGCCTCGACGCAGCTCTGCCGCAGCAGCGGGGACCGGACGCTCTGAGACCTCCCGTTCTGGAAGGTTATCCTCCTCCTGGCGCTGGACGGGGGGTGGCTGAAGGTGTGCGCGCGCCTCCTGAACTGGGGGGAGTCCGAGTCTTCCTCGGGAAACGGCTGCCAGGCCGAGGACACGGGGGACGCCGGAGGAGTAGCTGGCGGGGAATCGCCCGGCGAAGCGTCCTGAAAGGAAGTGCTGGCGGAGTCAGGCCTGCCGCTCCGCGCCCTGCGACAGCTCTCGCCTAACCCCACGGGCCGCGCATCGCATCGGGGCACCGAAGCCTCTCCCCCTTCTTGCTCACAGCCTATTGTATGCTAATTATCGCCAAAACCAGACATCCTTTGGTAATATACTCCAAATCAGCAGCGTCCTTCTTCAAAAAAAAAAAAAAAAAAAAAAAAAAGAGAAAGAGGAGGCAACGGATAAAAACGCATATGCAACGCAAATAACATACTAATTACTCTGGGCATCTCCTCACAGGGATCAGCATTCCAGCTACAAGACTTCTGGCTTTTTCAGGAAAACACAGGAACTGAAAAGACTAGGGAAACTGCTTTTAGCTAGTTTCCTCGACATATCGTGAGCATACTTCCTGTACCGTCATAGCGATATCCTGGAAGAGAGACTGTTATTACACAGCCAGTTTACGAGTAACTGTAGCAGGAAAACCATAACAGAATCTTCACGTCCTGGGAAAAACAGCGACCAATCCTCACGTGAGGTAAAACATTAAAAACAGGAAATAAAAAGAAAGTGAACAGAGTTCCGCCCGCTCGCCCCCAAACAGCATCCCCAACAGCTGGTTTTAGGTCTAAAATTCTTACTTCCCTAAAGCAACTGTTACTTACAGAAAATATTCCTCACCTTCAGAGCATTTCTTTTTGTTGAGATACAACCTTTTGTAATTACTTCAGTGAAAAAAGGCAGAAGCTGACCAGAAATTTCCTGCTTTTTGTAAAAGCAAGGGAAGTGTAGAAAAAAAGAAAAAAAAAAAGACTGGCAATCAAACAATAGATTGAAGCTGAAGCTTCAAGTCAACATATATGCCAGCTTTCTTACACCCTTGACCTCCCAGTGGAAACTCTTACTTGAGTTTTGTAAATTGATGTGCTTTGTGCTACTTCCTTCAAATCGAAGCAGAGTGCCGTTATTTACGCTTCATTAACGCCCGTGCATGAAAACGTGCCAATTTTAACTAAGCTCCTTACGTACTTTGTCAGAAGCAAGGCTGTTGCAGCGCTCAAAGCTGTCCACGCTTCCCAGGCGGCCTCGCATTCTGTTGGCTCCCTGTAAGAAAAAGGGTGAGTAATTTAATCCGGTCTTTTTCCTCTTTCTCTGAAGGTTAAGTAAAGACAGCAACAGCTGTGCAGGTGAACACAGGACAGTTCAACCAGGTGACATGTCTGACATAAGACCACAGATCACGGAGCAAGCACTGGATTTTATGAGCAGTGAGATCGTTAGCTGGCAAAATTGTATCTTCTCCCTCCCTGCCCCCAGGAGTTTTAAACCTGCAGCTGAGTTGTCTGAAATAACTGAGTATTATCTGACCCATTGAGGTGAAATAGCTGAGTTGGCTTAAATAGCGGAGTTCAAAAAGCTGCAGAGTTCAGTACTGTGCATGCCCTGCAGCTAACGGATGTATTTGATATATACAATCTCAACTGAGAGTTTACTCCATATCTAGTCATTTCAGACAAATTAAGCCCACCTGGGCAAAAGCAGTAACTGTACTAAGACTGGGAAAAAATGCTCTCTGGCTGCAAATTCAGTCAAATATCACCAGACACAAACAAGGCTTTTCAATTATAATGAAGATAAGACTAAAGTAAATTTGCTAGAAATCAGCGTTAGCAGATCTTTGACACACTTTTTAACAGTCATCTGGTTTCACAGAAGAGGTGACAGAACTGCAGTACTTCTTACTACCTTCCACTCCTAACTTTAACTCCCATGAAACATTGGTGATGTATGCTGGTGGACATGTCTGACTGCTGGAGTAAGTGGCTTTCAGTACTTTTATCGGGGAAAAATAGTCTAGGTTTTAGGAAAACTATAGATGGAGCTCCTATTGGTATGCTTGCAACTCCAGGGGAAGTTTTCTCAACATCAGCAGTATTTATTTAGCCTACTTTTTCCTGATAAGGTTTACTTTCAATACTTAAAGTGCCCTTTAAGTACATTATGCCATTTAAGCTCATTACTAATGAATACTCTGCCTGAAGCATCTCTTTTAATGACTCTCACAATAAAATAAGAGCAAAGGATAACTTGGAAGTTTCTCACTAGCTTTAAAAACATACACTTTTGGCACTGTAAGAAAGGCTTTTTGGTTCAGAAAAAAAAACAACAGAAGAGGTTAGTGCAGCATGGGCTGGAAGAAATCTGTTCATGAGGTCAAACAGAGGTTATATTTATTTTTCTGAGGTACCTCATTAGGAAGCCACAGCCTGTTTCCAGTTCAAACCTGACAAAAATAAGATCGGTCCCGCAAAACAAACAACTCAAAGAGTGACATTCCTCTGGCACCGAGGGAAGCCAGAGCACAGAACCCAGCATGCTTCCCCATGGTAAGTACTGAGCAGCTACTTCTTCAAGTAATTTAAAATGTCACTTTATGTTATTTATTTAGCTAAGAAGCCATCCACTTAAAAGTGTTCCTAGATATCTAGTTTTTTACATACTTATTTCTAATTTTGCTAAGATTGAGGCTGCTAAAGTCTCTCCCCCACATATAGCGACTTTTACTTAAACTTTTTATCTACAAAAAGATGCTGAATGCCAACTTTAAAAAAAAAACTGAAGTTTTTTCCTGCTGTCTTTGTTAGTAAATGTACTTTAAAATAAAGATGATAAGTCATGCATAATTAGCATCCCATTACATCAATACCATGTGATTTGCAGCTGGCTTAAGGAGGGGAAAACGCACCATACCATAGGTGTTTGGTGCCTGAATACCTTTAGGAATTAGCCATGGTCCATTAGGCTTGTTGTAATAGCCTGATGAAGAATAAGAACTATTGAAACAGTCATTGTATCACACATGTATGCACATAACACAGAGTACACATGCACAGAGATACTCGTTGTATAAACCTGCTTTAACCCAAGAGTGGTTGAGCTGTACTATACGTTATTTTTCTTGGTCTTGCATTGTGTAACCTTTAAATGGATCTGAAAGGATGAACCCCAATGTGTATTACCACTCACTAAAAATATACTGCTGTTCCTCATCTATTGCAGGTTTGAAGTTAAAGATGAGACAACCTTCCTCACAACAGCAAGTCCTCTTTGTTAACAGCAAATTTAAAATGGCCCTAATCCAGAATCGGGTGTCCCCTTCTCTTGGAATCAATCATGGACTGTGTAGATCCTTATACTATAACATGCAACATGTTACAGCAGCCCTGGTCAGAAGGACATACTGTATCAAAACCAACAATATATAAGCAATTTCCCTTCAGAGACTCTTCAAATTAAGCAGTGCATTTTGTCTAAATTATTTTTCCTTGAAATGACCAGAGTGCTGGTATGTCTGTATATGGCAGAGCTGATTTACTGGGTTATTCTCAGTGACGTACGCCTGTTCCACAACCACCGCAGGGTTAGTGACCCACTGTCAGAGCTAGATCACTTTCCAGTCACATGTCCTTTGGATGTGGAAAAGAAATCAGACTCAGCACAGGCATGACTGTAGCTGTCACCATTTGATGATATTCCAGACTGCTGATATTATCCAGATCTTCTGACTGCCATAGCTCTCTTTTGTGTGCGCGCTCTCTCTCTCTCCATATTCAGACCAAGTCCCTAGTGTGTAAAACTTGCTACACAACATAGGTTAGATTTGACCAGGAGAGTTTTAATGCTAGCTTCAGTCCTAGATCAAATTCATGTTTACTTTAAATCCTAAGGATTCTCCCTGGAAAATAGTATTTTGCCTCTTTTATAGGGAACATCTGTGGCATCCTACATTTGTAGGTTACTTTATGACATGCCCATATAAGCCGCAGGACAAGTGCCACTTAGGCCTTGATTTAGCATGGTACTTTTAAAATTACTAGCAGAAGGAACTTAATGTCACTGCTCCAAATTGTATTTAGACCTCGCCATCCAGTATTCACACAGCTCAGCACGCTGGATCCCAGGCACCCAAGCCTTTTTCAGTCACTCTTCTGTATGCCTCTTCTCTGCTTTCAGGACTCTCTCAACTGAGCAAACAAAACTTGTAATTCAGACTTCTTAAAAAAAAAAGCTATTTAATATAAGAGAGTGCCAATAACTATCTGCAATTCCACATCATATTTGGCTAGCAAGACTGAAATGAAGAACTCCTCACTTTTTAAGTCTATTGCATTTTTTTTTTTCCTGCAGAAGGACAACTTCATTACTACTTTCTAAAGATTCTTAGTGACCAATATGAGCCGTTTTAGCTATGAGAGATACAGCATTACTTGTCAGAACAGAAAGATTTCCAGTTTATGCAGGCACATTTCTTCACACTTTCAAAAAAAGATAACATGTCTCTTTCATGGGATCATACAACCATCCTGATTAATTTTTTTTTATTCTGAAGCAACACATCTGATAATGCTCAGCTAACTCACTTGCTACCTACAATGAACATTCATTATTCAGCAAGTTGCCTTTTTCCCTCTGTATGTATGGCTCACCATAAACTTTCTAGCACAGTTAAGTCACAATCAACCCAGCTGTAACCCTCAGATTTCACAATAAGGATATTGCTGCATTAAGTATTAATCAGACTGAGGCCAAAAAAAAAAAAAAAAATCTGATAGGTCTTTACTGTCAAGGATATCTGGGAGAGCTGCTGACAATGAGCTGTTAATCTTACCCTTGAGAAGATATTTTCCAGAGAGCTAGTCAAGGATTTCTTGGCCTTGTTTTTCAGAATGTCAAGTTTAAACCTGCCACCACTGGTGGTGCTTTCTGGAATCGCACTGTTAGAAACAGTCTGTTGAAAGGAGCAAGGACACAATTTAGCTTTGACAATTCTTTTTGCAATTGTAGACCTCCAAAGACTAGAGCTGAACCAAGTTACATAATAAACAACACACCCTTGGCCTTTATTAAAAAAAAACCCACAACAACAACAAAAACAAATCAAAAAAAAACAACAAAAAAGACAACACTCCCAAAAGACCAAACCCACAAAAGAGCACTGTTAAAGGCACCTTTCATTTCTAAAGACTATATCGTAAAATCATATCAATTTAACAATACTGTTACCCATTTCCTTTGCTGATGAATTCGTAGTTTAATCTGAAACCAATGCTCTCTTCATCCCTATTCTCCCTAGAAATAACTGCTTGGGAGTGGGGATCAGGGAGGAAGGAAAAGGACAGAAGGGGTATCCTCACACTGTAAGGAAATCTAGACTGAAAAAGAATTGGTTCTTTCTTCCCTCCCTTCCTTCCCCCAGACTAAAGAAACCAAGCATGCCACTGTAAATCAAATGAAATTACTTTTCTTTTACAATCTTCTCTTAATTACAATACCTAGCTTCAGCTATCCTCGATGAAGTCTAGCAGTCGCCCTGCTAGTATTCAAGGTTGCATTTTAATAAGGTGAGAGGAGGGAGAGGAATAATATAAAAATAAGCTTTACCGATGGTGCTTCACCAATGTGAATGTGTGCTTTCTGCTTAGTTTCACAGAGTTGGCGTAGATGTAAGATCACAAGTTCATTTTCTTCCTGGTCATTGTCAGGCTTCATTTTCTGTCAGTAACAGCAAAGAAAAGAAAAAAAAAGTTATCTTTCAAGTCACGATTTGCTTATTTTCCCTTCCATATGTACGTATTCTTTCAAATTAATATACTGATATGCCAGATGCCAGAGTGTACTATTAGTACGTCAAATTGCACTACTGTTCATCATCTGCCTTCATATGCCTGAGCAAAATAGACCAAAACCTTCCATATGGAAAATGTGACAGGCTATGGAAAGGAGGGAGCCTTCCGCCCACACATTTTGTTTTCTAAGGTTGTCTGCCATTGTACAGCCTTATAAATGGAACGAGGAATCCAGGAAACCCAAACAGCCACTCCCTTTTTCAGGCAGCTAGAGAAGGGCATAGTTTTTGGAAGCCTAAATTGTTGTATACTTCATCCACTTGAGTACACTTGCTTACACCAGAATCTTGCCTTAGAATAAGTAAGAAAGACAACTTCCGAAAATGCCAGAGATGTTCTCGAAACCTGCACGCCTCACCTGCTCTCAACTCACTGCCACATCACTTTCAAGTAGGGAAATGTGTTTACAGATGAAGAACTAAACTCAGAAAAAAATACTCAGCAGACTTGGGAATCAAAAATTTTCAATAGCAGCATGTCACACATAAGGTTGGGTTGGAGCATGCTGTTTCAGCATAACATTTGGTGGAAAAATATTAAATTCTAGATCAACTACATAACAAAACAAACAACGAAAAGCAAAAAAGGTCTAGTTCATTTTATCATGGTCTTTTTCAAATCTGAAAGAACAGCTTCTAACATATTACCTGAACACGTTCAAAAATGTCTGCTTGCTCATTATCAGTTAGTGACGACAGATGTCTCTGAATTACAAGTTTTGCTCTTGGTGGATAGAGTCCTGAGAAAAGAAAGGAACATTAAAGCTTCTAGATCCTCAAATGATCTCTAGAAAAACTTCTGAAAAAAATGACAGTAGAAGATATAAGCCTGCATTTGAGTTTATACAAGTTATAGCATATGACAGTTGTGTATCTGCAGTATACACGATACAAAATACTTCAGGTTTTGCTAAACCACATGATTTTGTCTCCTTTCTTTAGCAGTAAAAATAGAACTAGCAGCAGCTAAGTGGCTGGCCTCTGTGTAAAATGTTGTGCTCCCTACCCCACTGAAGTCTTCTGTCTTAGTACCAAGAGATCACTGACAGCTGGAAGCCTGACAACTGTATGGGAGAGGAGGAAGAGAGGAACAGATCAGGGATATAACTGAAGAGATACTCAATGCATAGGATACTCAGAAGTTTTCAGATGTTTTTAATTGAAAAATTTAGATGCATTTCTACACAAGGAAATGGTAGGGTACAGCTTATACCAGAGAACTGAAGACACTTTTAAAAGCAAGAATAGCATAAAAGCTGTAAGAATAAAGGAAAGAATTTCTCATGTTTGATAAAGAACAAATTTGCTCATATAGCTTGTTCTAGAAGCTACAAAAACTTTGGGGGAAAACGAAACCCCTGAATCAGACGAAGGCATATGTGTTTTCCATTCAAGGTAGATATCATTCATAGAAAACTGCAATCAGAACAGATGAAGATTTTTCCAAAGTCACAAAGCTCTAGGTTTGATTATGATAAATGTCTAGACTCTAAACAAAGCAGATGGATGAAAACAAAGGGAGACAAAAATAAGTCTTTTGGTCACTACGTACAAAGTTTATGAAACTACTATTATGGTACTCAAGTTGTTGCCCTAGAAGAGATGTTATTTTGATACTGAATACTTATCCCGGGCTTGCAAGTACCTGTGTTCAAGATACTTACACTGCCTTATACCAGCAGCCACAAGAGTTTTTCATCTACAGAAGACTTTCCTACTTAAGCTTTATCAGTTCTGAATATCTGTTGTTAAACCCGGAAAATAGCAGTCACAACCTAACAATTTCACTCCACTAAGATTTTATACTTTGCTTTTCATCCACCAGAGGGAGGTAACAGTGACTTCTAATGAATGGGAGAATGGGCAATTACCAGCACCATCATCACCAGACCAGAAGATACAAGACTACTGTAACATACTTGCTTTTTTGGCATACAACACTTCGCAAGGAGACATAGTGGAGTGACTATAAAAATAGGATCTTGCTAGTAACTTCTTGGGGATGTTTTTGTTTGTTGTTTTTCCTTTTTAATTTTATCTTGTGAGATTTTTTTGCCTGTGTTCTGGCACAACTCGCTTCCAGAGAAACCACAAAGGTTTGTCTACTCATATTTGAAGCTAGGTAGTTGCCTTAACTTTCTTTATTAGATATCAGTCTCCTAACTTGATTATTTATTTCCCTGTAATAGAACTAGGTTTCAAAGTGTGTAAGAGAATAAATACAAAGAAGGGAAAAGTAACCCCACACAGGAAAGAACAAACATGCAAGAAAGTAAGACCCTTTTTGATCACGACTGTCATTTTATGACCCATTTTGAAAGCATGAATCTTCAGGGGAAAAAAAAAAAAAAGGTGAACTGGTGGGTTTTTCTGCTCTGCTTAATATTTAAGAGAGGTATGACAATCGAAGAGTACATATTTATAACAGAAGCTATACTATATTCAGTTGCGATATCATTACTGCTATCACCTCCACTTGATTACAGAGAATGAAAAGTGAAGGTAAGAATTGCTTATTTGGATACTTTTCCCTCTTTCTTACGTTGTGTAAGCCGAAAGTGCATGGTTAAGATAATTAAAATTAGAATCATAGAATCGTTAGGGCTGGAAGGGACCTTCAAAGGTCATCTAGTCCAACCCCCCTGCAAGAATAATCAGAAAAACACAATTAGAAAATAAACTCAGCTGCTACCTTCAATTCTTTCACAAAGTTTGTGCAATGAATGCATAGGGCAGGCCTCACACAGTTTAATCTGCGTCTTGGCATTTTGCAGAGCTGCAGCAGTGCTAAACGCTTGTTTCAGGGTAAGCATTACCTCATCAACCTACAGGGGAAGGAGGGAAAAGACAGTACATAAACAAAAATGCACACCATATATGTCAAACTAGATTGATAAATCACATCATAGACAGGTGCTTTACAATCAAAAAAACTCCTGCTTGCTGTCTTCTAAAGAGATTAAGGTCGTATTCCCAGCTTTCTGCCTTTTCTGTGGATGCTCACCATCTTCAAGTTCAGCCAGACAGTGTAATTTTGAGTATCCAACTGCAGCTGCTCAAGCTTACTGGGCAGGCAGCCACTGTTTTAAGAAACTGCAAACAGGAATTTTTGGCTTGAATATACGCCGGCTAAATAAAAAGCATTTCTTTCTTTTTCTTTAGCTTCAAGTCTCTCCTGTAAACTGCACATGATCCCTCTCAACGCTTTCCCTCCCACCACTGTATCGTTTAGCACAAAACCCCAGAGACCCATCCTGCTGGCATAGAGGAGCTTCCCACAGCATTTCACTTTTCTCCAGGCTACCAGACTGGCTACCAGCTTCGTTACCGTCACCGATTTTCTTTTACTGCTGGCTGCCTTGCAGTCTGCCCTGATCTTTCCTCTCTCACTACCAGAAATACAGCAGTGCTATGTTCCCACACACCAGAACTGGAAAAGCTGAACTTTTATGTAAGAAAGGTCAAGGTGACAGTGTTTCTCCATGCTCATTCAAATACACTCCCAGACCTTGTATACAAAACACTCGGAGTTCCCCTGTCTGTTTTATATGGGAGTACAATGCTTATTAAAAGCTGTTTACTTGAGTCTTTTAGCATTAGCATGGAAAGCAGGAGACAATAGCTTGGTGACAATCCTAGGAAAGAATCAGTATTTTACTTCAGAATCAGGTCCTTGCTCTTACCTGTTGCTATTTTTTATAAGCAGGAAGAAGAAAGCTCAAATATTTGAGACCAAAATCATGCAGTCTAGCATTGAAAACATATATACTTTTTTGAGGGTCTGTAACTTGGGGGGAAAAAAACCCAAACCAAAACAAAACAAAAAAAGGGCACCTAAATGTGGAAATTCGAACTAGTTTGTGTCCCGATATGTTTAGGTTTTATTAATTTTTATTTTAAACCCCACGATTTTAAGCCCTACCAGTTAATTTCTGGGCGCTCTCTCTTCTTAGCAATAAAGGCAGGCATTGAACAGTGAATATCCATTTTGCAATACAGATTGATAATATTTTAAGTTGGCAACAATGCCTCTCAAACAGAGGATCCACAGAACAGTGCTAAGCATATGGATTATGACTACACTAAAATAACGAGAACTGTAGCACTGACTGAAGCTAAATTTAGAGCAAGTATCCACAAGCCTACCAACATAGCCTACCTGGCAGCACAGAATCCGGAAAGCATTAAATTTTACAGTTCTGCCCTGCCACAGCCGAACTGACAGCGGAGTCCAAGCGATTGCACCTGAAAGTAGCTCAGGAATGTTCATTTCATATTGCCATGTGGGCATACCCACACATATCAGTACTATAATATGTAAAGAGGTTCATAAAAACACGGTTTATACACCACATTTTAAATCTTTGAATTATGCATGGTCAGATGTAACATTTTGTGTTAGTACAAAAATAGAGCTGATTTTATAACAAGCTCCCATTTTGACAAAAGTACAGCCTCAGCTACCGTTGTACATCTAAGGCTGTTAGCTGTCTGAAGTTTTACTGAGGGAAATCTATTCACTCTCAAGCTAGTCACTGGATTAACAAATTGCATTTTCAGCTAGCTAGAAGAGTGATTTTTAAGTTCAGCTGAAAAAGAGTTATCAGCTGTTAGCACAGACATCAGGAACAAACATGTTTCAGAACAGAAACCAACTTCTTCTGAAGTGTCAGAGCTTTAAAATAAAAACATATAGCCAAAATGATCACATCTCATATTATCAAGCTACCTCTATCACTAGCACCTGGAACTTCAATTGACTGATACGTACTTTATCAAATGTCATAGAATCACAGAACGGTTTGGGTTGGAAGGAACCCCAAACATCATCTAGTTTCAAGCCCCCTGCCATGGACAGGGATACCTTCCACTAGATCAGGTTTCTCAAAGCTTCATCCAACCTGGCCTTGAACACTTCCAGGGATGGGGCATCCACAACTTCTCTGAAAGGGACTTTTTTTATAGTTACACATATCCACACATATTATGGCTTTCTTCTTTGATCAGATGGTGCTATTTTCTTCCCTCGAGGAACAAAACAGGGAAAATGCTAAAGCCACATGCAGGATCAGCCAGTAGTTTAAACTCTATCTTGAAAGTATGTTTGGATTTATGACTGGCTTTGTTACTGATACATGTAATTACATGGGGAATCAAGTGTCTCAACAATTAGAAATGCAAGAGTCACAATCAAATAGAGTCCAAATATGCTCATAGTCTGCATGTATGAACTCATCCATCTGGATTTTTTCTATTTGTTATTGATACATGCATCAGCAGAGTAGCAGTATATGGCTACATATGAACTGAATGTATGCAGTTCCTATTGCATATTTTCACATTCACAAGTGAGGTCTCATACCCGAGAAGATGCGATGACTGAGGCTCAGCTGACACAGTAGAATAACAGACTCCCATGGTTTAGGAAGTGCCTCAGACATCCTCCAATGGAAAGGTCAGAATGATTAATAAATACTTACCAGGGACTCACTTGCACACTGGAACACATAGCAAACATACTGGCTTAACCCAGGTTCCACAGATTCCCGGCAAATGAAACCAAAGTGATCAACGTGCTTTATACCCTAGGAGAGTTTAAAAACAGCATTAGTGGACTATTTTATAAACAGATTTAGTTTCCAAAATGATCCTAAAAATAGTTACCAGACTCCAACACTTTCCAATACAAAAATTCAAGAAACTATAAATGCATACTCCTGATGATCTATTTTACAACTACAATAGTTATCTTTTAAATTGCTTTTCGCATTTAAAAGTTACATAAAGCTCTTTATACAATCAAAACAAGAGTTATACAGCAAGAGACTTAGACTTCAATTTCTTCCATTAGGAAAGCTGGCTCTTCAGGGAAGTGAACTACAGGGTCCTAGGCTGTATTTCAAATTGCCTCTGCAGTGAAAACTTCATGTCATGAGCCCATGCTAAAACATGAGACTGGAGTAGCATCAGAGTAGCAACAGATCTTTGCTCTCCTGTAATACAAGTCAGGACTACACCAAATAGAGCAGGGAATGAGTGGTGACATGCAGAATTCCAACCAAATTCTTAAATAAATTCCTTGAGACTTGAGTTACGTACCAGAAGTTTCAAGACTTACTACACATTACTACTGATGTTTTCTTTCAAGATCCTAGTCTAACTGCTTGACAAGGAACGTGTCCTTACTAAAAACAGCACTAAGAAGATCAAAGAGAGCTGCTTCCTAAGAAGCACTATATTCCCAGTCTCAATTCACAGAACATGACTCATTATTGTTAAAGCTTTTGCCAATGTTTTTATCATCTGAGTATGGTAACAGTAGATTTTCTCTAAAAGAAAGTCTAATCTCTCAAGTTCAAATACAACAGAAAGCAGAACTTGGTTGCTTGGATCCATCTCCAAAGAAAACACCCATATCATAAAAGAGGGGAGGAGGCTAAACAACTTGCTTGTCACTACAGAAAACACTCCAGACAAAATTGATAATGCAGTATGTGACAGACTGAACCTATCATCACCACACGCTGTAGTTTTTAAAAACAGAATTCCAAAAATTACATTTGTGCTACTTAAACAAAACTTAATAGAAGTGCCAACAGCGTCTAAGATGGCACAAACGACATCAGTTTTCCATAGTCCACACTAATCCTGACTTAATTGAACTAGTTTTCCTGTGATACGTGAAGTCTTCAAAAGCATAAAATGAAAAAGAACAGAAAGTATACACATATGTTGATCTATGTAACAGTGAAGTGTTGCCCTCTGGTGAGATGCCAGTTCCCTCACTGCTGACAGTGCCTGAACAAGTCCCCAGGAGAACATTTGTGGGGGAGAGGGACGTGACACTTGCACCACTGAGGCGTAAATAGCACAGTACGTTCCTCAATTATCAGTTCCTCCATCTTGTTTCTTTAAGAGTGACTGGACTTGTCATGCCAAAAGAGCAAAGTTTCTTGTTCTGGGTTCCCTCAAGGTCTGACAGCTGAGGTTAGACATCAATTATATTTGCAGCTTTGACAATTATATGGAGAGTGGATAATGAACTGAATGCAGATCAGCCATGCTTAAGCTATAGAATAAAAATACCTTTATCAAACCAGACTAGAAGAATCCAGAAAGCTTAGAAGAACAAACATTCCTAAGCTGCAGTCTCACAATACGCAGTAAATCACTGCCCTATAAATCCTAGCAGAGAAGCCCTGTGGCAAGCACTGAGTTCTTAAAAGAAGCACTGATGAGGTTTATGCAATCAAATCCTTAGTCTTGAACGAATTAATGTTTCATTTCTATTGAATATAGGAAAAAAACCCCTGACTTCTCTAAAGTAGCCTTTTTGTGTTAAAAAAAAACCCAAAACAACACACAAACAAAAAACCCAACAGTATTGTTAGTGACCGTTTGAGTTATTCAAGCATGCAAAATAACAAAAGCTTTGCTCCAAATGAAAGTGAAGAGGTGGAACAAAACTCCTCCTCCAAAGCCCAACATGCAGCATTACCTAACACTATTTACTGTACACAGTTATTTTACTGAAGGAAAGCTGGGCCTTGAAGGTCTGCCATGGCCTTGCTGATCTCCACCACACTTTAAAGTCCGCAGAACAAAGGTTGATCCCGCTTAGGACTGTTTTGTTTGACTCTTATCAGTACGTATAAGTAAACCAGGAGCCCAGTACATAAAGTTGAAGTGTCACTTTTATATTCTTATCCTTTTTCTGTGCAAAGAGCAATATAAACTGTAGTTAAACAGCAGACTTGACTTAGGGGCCTGGACCTTTAGTTGGTAGCTCAAGACTCCACTTGATTTACAAGTACTGACCAGCTCTTAATTTGCATTAGCATTGATAGCACAGTCATGCGAGAGCAGATTTGCTACTAGCATTAAAATGAAAGCACTTGGGGTGAAATATAGGTTTGGAGCACACCAGGAAGTGTACTTTAAACTAGAATAATAATGTTTAAGGAGGCCTGAAGTGCAGGCGAATGAAAGAACAATGTAATAAAACAAGACCTCAAAACAGAAAGTGCCAGAAGTAACAGCTGCTGAACAGCAGCAAGATAGATTAGTGAATCCCTCAGCTCTGACATTTAACTTTATAAGACACATTTATCTAATTCTGGACATAGCTAGGTTCATCTACTGCCATATTCTCCAGAAGAAATGATGGAGGTGAACTGCTGTTTTTCTGGAGGGCTGATCTGATGCTCTCCTCCTTTCATTCCAGAGGCTTTCAGGAACTTAGCTGCTCAGAGACAGCACACTCACAGCATCCTAAAGGGAGATTAAGCTACTTCCAAAAGTATATCCAATGCTTTCCCATAGCATAACAGCTTATACTTGTTTTCTGACTGATGATCAAAGTTGCCACTACCACAGCTCAGACTGGTTATTTTGTGCTCATCTTTTCCGTATTTAAACTCTTCGGGAATGACATTGTGTTATTTTTGGACAGTATTGACTTAAAACTGCTATCAGAAGAGTGAAAGCCCTGATTTGAGTAACAGCTCTCACTCTTGTAAAGGTAAATCAGTACTTCAAGTCTGCTGCAAGTGCTCATGAAGCAATCGCAGTTTAATATCCAATTTCTTCAGCTCTACTCCCCAAAGAAGGTGAATTATCAAACGTCATGCAGCATTTGTATACACACTAGTCACAACCGCTCAAAACCCTGTCCGGTGCCAATGGGGTAAACCAGCAATTTACTTTCATTCACAGTAATTTAGATAGGATAAATGGTTTAAAAAAATGGCCTTTGAGACTGAATAAAGGAAAACAGCACAGAAAGCCGGAGAAGAATTCTACATTTCTTTTTCTGCTGCCTATGGATCAGCAAGGCAACCCAGCTGAAGAACAAACAAATTTCTTTTTTTCTGTTGCTTCTTATTAATGCTTACCTGAGAACATGAGGAGATATCTTTAAAATTCTTTTCAAGCACAACAGATTTGGTGTCTGGACTGATGAGGTTAACTTCAAACCTTCCAACCTGAGGAGAAGAGGGGTGGGGAGGAGAAAAATAAGTCTAATTTATGACTGCCTTGGAGGCACAACATTAACAGCAACAAAAATGTCACAATCTAGCCCTTTCTTGTTCACATACAGTACCTTCAGCACAACAGCTTACTCAGCAGGAACAAGGATGCCATAATTCAGCCCATGTTGAGTAAGAGTATTTCAGCAAGAACAATGCACTCACTTGAATAGGAAAAAGACTTGGAAAGAAGACAGCTGCCCCCCACCTCCTTTTCTTTACAAGTTGTTTTGGTCCAATGATTGCACATTTGACAGACAATACTAAAATCTTTAATAAACAATGTGGCTGAATTAAAAGCTGCAAAATCCGTGGATTTATTATTTTTTTTAAAGTATACTATAGATCAGGTAGATACTATGCCAATCTTAAGGTGATACCTTTTGGTTTTGTCATAATTCCAGATAAGAAAGAGTAGGTTCTGCAGCAAGCTATCTTTCAGCTTTCCTAAACTGCTTCTCAAGGGTACAGAACTTATTCTGTAGAGCTTGGGGAGTTTCTCAGCTAAATCCTTTTCATTACTGGTGATAGCTGTGGCTTTCTAAAGGGCAATGCATTCTCACTTCAGTTAGCATTTCCCCAAGAGAATAAAAGGCAAGAATGATCTTTAAAGCAAATTGAAAGACAAAACCCAGGCATTTAGCTGCCTGTTATTTTAAGGTCCAAAGATCTTTCCTTTTATGGGTCACCTCCTTTAAGTGTCCTTTTGTATTCTCAATATAAGCTCCGAAGATGTCAAATGCATTTGAGGCAAGAGAAGAAATAACAGTGAGGTCTGAAGGAAGAAGCCTTCAGTGCAGAGATATTTGAGTACTCAACTGGGAAAGACAAGCTGAACATTAATACAAATTATCATGAAGGGGCTGGCTCAAACATAAGGCTGTGAAAGCCTCATGTGAAGTTGTGAGCTTCTTTTTAATTGCACAAAAAAAAGATTTCTTCACATGGAAGTCTTTGTCAATTCTCTTTTTGAAAGAACGCTCACTTTTTTCAGCTAGGTCCTAGATCTCACCAATACAGACAAACCAGAACTGCATATAAAATAATCATTTCCCTAGAAACTCTGTAAGTAATTACTCCATAAGTAATTCCTTTTTTAAAAAATCTACCTGAGCTCATAAATTGAGGTGACTTCCTTAAGAAAGTTCAGCTACTTGTGTTCCAATCATTTATGAACAGATACATCAATATTTACGACAAATTATGAAACCATACTGGACCTGTGCTACTTATCTCAAAAAACTTGTCTCGGCTTCAAACTTCACAGGGGAAGATACGGCACAAAACCAACATGAAATCGCTCATCCTAGTACACACCTGGAACAACATTGTCCTGTTCTTCTCAGAATCAGAGGGCTGAACATGACTGGGTGCACTTGCATGTCTTCTGCGTGGCTGTGTTTTCAGGTTTGTGTCATGAACCCTTCTTTGCATAACTGCAGTGACGCTGCTGCACCGGGAGCGAAACTCTTGCTGCTCATCACAACCAGTGTCCTCTAAAATTCGCTCTGGAAAGGAGCCACGAGTGCTGGCCAGGTTGGTCAAGTTGGTCTGGCTGCCAATTGTAAACATCGCAGCATGGCCTGCAGTGTTATTTGGGCTGTCCAGCTCCTCAAATGGGCTGTCCAATGGAGAAGTTGGCACATTTCCTTCACACAGGGGTAAGTCCAAACTTGATTCGTTATTCCGCTGCTCGTTTAATAGCTTCAGGCGCTGGCGCTCATGAAGGCTGAATTTCTCTATGCAATCATCAATTAGCGTGGAGGGAGCTTTCTTGTGAGCCACTGTCACCTTTCCACAGTACAAGACCTCAAATTTCTGAGAGTCATAGAAGGCATCTTCACTATCTTTGCTTGGTTTGGCATCTTCTTTCAGTGCTGCTTTGGAGACTTGTCTTATGCTGCTGATGACATCAGGAACCTAAGGGACAGTATGAAAGGTCTGTTTAGTAGCCACAAATGAGAAAGCACAGACAGTGATATATCAGACATTTGTTAATGTAAGTATTTACACAAGTTATTTCTTCAGTAGAGTGCCACTAGCTCCTTGGCTAAAAATAGTAAATCGTAAACTGTATAGACAACTTATGCAGTGGAAGCAAAAATTTCTAATTCTTTTACTGGAACCTGTTCGAGAACACAAGGTTTTAAATTACCAGCAGGTCTGCTGACAAATGTTCACTTTTTTCTTTTTTTTTTAACTGTGATTGCCTTCTCTTTTCTGTAGCCCTCTTCCCACATCAGTGTCTCTTGCTCATGTATTTTGCATAAGGCCATCACTGCTTGTTTTTATTTTGCAGAGCCAAACATTCCATTCATAGGACAGTTGTGGAAACAGTTTTGTGGAAGAGAAACTAGAAATCCCCATCAGATTTAACTGACAGTTTTGGAACACAGGCAATTGCATTAGCTCTCATTTATTATCCACCACAAAAACCTCACTCCATCTATCCTACGATATAGCTTACTTTAAGGTCACACTTCCCTGCTGTTTCAATCATCATCATGCAATTAAGTACACCAAAATCTCTCTTCTCCTCTGTCACTCTTACCTACGGATTCCTACTATACCCTGTAAGGCCGAACTGCACATCACCAATAGGAACCCTCAATTTCAACCCTGTATCATCCAGTCTTTTAAGGCTACATGGCTCTTCCTCTGTTTTATCCCAGTCGCTTTGGGAGGATGTCTGCCTTCAGTATCAACACCTTCACTATGCAAGCTCCGTTTTCATTTTGCCTTCACTAAAGAAAACAAGGACTTGTCCAACTCTACTGACCACACATCAGAGTGATTCTGGTTGCTCTTTTGACAGTATCTCTGCTTAACCAATCCTCTTTCTCGCCAGGTCTCATCTTCTCTGGAAGAATAACGAACACCATCACGTTACATGCATTGGGGAAGTTACTAGTGACAATGAGATCAAGAGACAATATCTGATTTTCTTGGCAAGAGAAATCAGTTCTCTAATCCAATGCAATCAATCAACAACTTTTGTATTCCATACAGTTTCCCACCACGTCTATAATATTTGATAATTTGTTTCAAAGTACTTTTTCTATTAAAAGAAGATAATTCTGAAGTCACATCTAAGTAAGCCATGCTCCCTACAGTATCTCTTTCTTTCAGTCACATGATACCAGCTGAACTTGCTAATGAGGTAGTAATCTTGTATGCCAATACTTTCACAAGTCACAGTGGAAAATTACCTTGTCTTAATCCCTGTCTCCCATTACACTCTCCTTTTCCACTGTGCATTCAAATCAAATCTGCTTCCAGTTCATTTATTGCAAAATTGAGTTCAATTACCCTAAAATCTACTGACCACTTGACTTTCATCTCTATAGATGTCATCATCATCTCAGTTTTCAGTGAGGCTAAAAGTCAGTCTTGATATGACACAGATACTAGAGCATATTTAATCTTCATTCTCACTACCAGGCTGCTTTACCGTTGCCCAAGGTGCACTTCCTCCCAGCCATGCCAGCTCAGCTGGACATGGACAATTCTCATTCTATACCTGCCAGTTCATATCCCAAGATGCAGCTCTTTTTCCACTGATCAGTTCTCTTATTTTTCCTATGATCTGTGCTTAAAGAAGCTCTAGAGTTTAAATCCCTTAGCTCTCCATTTTAGCAAAATTCATAAGCTTAGCTGTCTTTTAATTAAGATTTCCCTTTTTAGAATCCAGAACCTGTTACAGGGCAATTCACTTATATCTCTAGTCGAAGTACAGTGACAAATGATAATTCTATTCAAAATGCATAAATTCTACACTCGATCAACTAGAATAAACAATGTCAGCTGTTTAATTGGCAATTTGGATTTTTAAAAAAGTGTACCATCACTTCCACTCCAATAACTGAGTTATGACACTTGCTCATCGCTTCTACGATAAAAGACCAGAAAAGAAATTCTTAAATCTTTCTAGTAACACCCAATAGCCTCCTAACACATCCTATCCTCCCACTCCCTTGCCAGTGAATGTCCAAAGAGGCTAGGAATAAGACACTACCAACTTTACCACAACAGGATTCCCCACCTATCCCCTCCTCTCAGAGATTTCACCCATAAACAGACACACAGAGTTTTAAGTAATTGCAATTCTATTAAAAAAAAAAAAAAAAAAAATCACTTGGTTTTATTTCTGTCTTTCCCAGATCACGTATACTCTTCAGACACTAGTATTCGAGTCACAATTACTATTTCACAATTCCTGCTCAGCTTTTGTTTCTACCTACCACATAAATTACTATAGTATTTTCACTTCAGCATAGAGGGATTCCAACATTAGAGCAGAGGCTTCAGCTCATACTGCCCAACCAATCCTTATCCGTGGCTTTGTTTAGATAACACTTTTTCAGGCTACATTATTTTTCAGAGTGCACCCTCATCAGTATTCACTTTAATTCTTATTTTTCTACCTGTCCACAAAATTAAAGTAATACATCAAGGTGAAATTTTGAGACCTATTTAATCTCTGTAGTTATGAATAATTTTCTTATATACAGATGAAGAGGAAAACAACGTAATACACGGATATCACGATGGGTAAGAAATATCCATCAGACAGTCCAGAATCTGTACCAGATGCTTGTTGGTTATTTCATGAATTTTCTAGATAGTACAGTGTGAAAAACAGCTTCAAGTATAAGATGCAAGACAGATACTAAGATTGGTAGGCAATTAGTAATACATAGGGATTTTATTGGTCTTCAGTGTACAGGAATAACTGTAAACCGATGATGATGTGGCAATGACTGATGATGTGCCAGCCTGTACTGTTAGACTTCACCCTCTTCACTTCCAGAGTGATACTATCTTATCAAGAACCCAGCGCCACTGCCATCTGAGACATACCTGATCAGATTACAGTATTTTCATTTAATGTTTTGACTTTGGACAAAAAACATAACTGGAACCGAGTGGAGTCTAAACAAGAGTTTGCATCTATATTTTCCTGAAATGCAAGATCCAGGAAAAGTTACACAATTATCAAGCATAGCGACCACCCCAATGTGGCTTTTTACACATTTTTTTGGTGTGTATCATTGGTTTTCGACATTTTGCTGCTTTGTATATCAAGAAGCCCTAGTCACAAAAGTTTCACCATCAAAGTTGTGTAACTTTTTTGGATTTGGATACTAGCTTATTACCTGTTAATGTTGAAATTGCAGGGCAACATTAGACAAGATAGTAAGCAGAATGGAGATTTAAAAGTATTTATTTAACAGGATGAAACTGCTTAACTACTTTCAGAAATCAGTTTAGTAATATATATTTTTAAGAAGACAGAATCCTGAAACATTCAGAACTTATTAATGTGTTTCTAAGTTCTACTATTTCCCTGCAGCAGTCTCATGAAATTAAGCAGCAGAAAGGGACAAATAGGATTCTTATTCCTGAACCTACAGAGTCATTGTGGATCTTCCTGGGCACATGCTACCAAGCTGTTACACTGTAACAAACCAAAAAGGTTAATTGAGTTATCACATAGTTTTTCAGCATTCACTTGTACACAAAGAAAATAAATCCTTAAAATATTTAAGCAACTAATCTATTTGTCATACTTAGAATTTTTGTCATCAAGCCTTAAAGATAGTTGTATCAAAAAGGGAGATTGGAGTAGAGGGGGACAGGCAGTGTATTCGCAGGGTGAGAGAGACATGCTTGCAGCCCAAACAAACCCAGTGGTGCTAGTGCTGGTGGGACAATGCAAGATGACTCAATTGTCCCACGCTTTGCCTCTCCCAAGTCCCATGGTCTAGGGGCTTATCACCTTTTTCCAAATATCGCTAGGCAGAGAAGATGACTACGTCCCAAAGGGAGCTGCAGAGGGCTTCTCAGGCAGAGAGGTAGGAGCCAATGGTGCCGTGCCAGGACAGCAGTTCTCAACCAGAAAGAGAAAGCAGAAGTGTAATGCAGGCCATGCCTACAGGTATTATTCACAAAGTTTCCCTAAACTGTTGAGGAGTAGCAGACTACTACATGACATGGAACAAGGCAGCTACCAAAAAAACTCCCCCAATATTTAAAACCAAAATACAGTGATAGAACAATATAAGCTTGTTAGAGATGGACATATTCCCAGTCTGTACAAATTAACATTACTAGCATCTTAAACTGACATTCTAAATGTTAATTGTCCCACATACTGTATTTATTGATGACAGATTGTAAAAAGTCTATTAAAACATCTCACTTTAAATGGTTAAGAGAAGAGGATGAGCTCCCAGAACAGAAGCAGCAAGGTCCTTAAGAGCTAAAACCTAGGAGCATACACATAACTAGGCAAAAAAATGGAAAAGTTATCAGAAAAATGAAAAAAAATCCTGACAAGCTTCATGAAGAACTAGATAGATATGGTTTATTATCTAGATGAAGGGACTAAACAACACACTTACTCAAATATGTTGGAACAGCCCACAAAGCTTTATCTAGCACCACAGTGACCTCATCCTTAAATAGTTACAGGCACACAGAACTCTGCCAGGTATTAATAAATTGATTTCAAACAAAATGGATGTGAGCGCTTCAGATGAGCTTTCTTCCCTTCCAGTTGTCAAGACCTGTAAACGCCTGTCATGAGACAAGTGGCACATAAACTTTAAGGCCCTTGAAAAGTACTCATAGTAACTCAAATCTCCAAATAAAGCCTAGAGAACTCGGAAGAGTGGAGATCGTTCTTCAGGGCCTGCACCAAAACCCTCGCAAACACAAGAGGCCAAAGGACAAGGATGGACAGTGCGCACCGTAAGTACAAGACTAGACCTGTAATACTAGTTCCTTGGTGTGAGGAACACTTCAACACTTGGTTGAGGAGAAAAAAAAAACAACAAACAAACCACCGAAAAAACCCACTCACAAAAAAAACAAACCACCAAAACCAAACATACCAGACTGAGTTAAGAGACAAGTAAGACCTTCATATTGACATCAAAGAGGCAATATTTCACTCTAGGGAAACAGGATCAATCTGATAAGTCTAATTAAGGAGAAAAATCCACCACTTGGGAACCCAAATTAAATTTGTTATTATTCATATTTTAGTAGCCTAAATTGTATGAATTGTATGAATGATTGTACGAAACACTCTTCAGCCACTTAGATCTGATTAAGTACGTGGCGATTCAATAAGCAAAGTTAGCTTTACTCAAATCAGAACAGATGGCACTGGTCAAGTTCTGCATCACCTACAGTAAGATTGATTCAGCTCTGAATATACAAGGTAAGAAGTAAAGTGACAGTTGTTATACCATCACAAACTCTGTTTGCTACAGACAGTAGAGTTTCGGTAAGCTGAAACTAATGACAGCATCAATTTTAGTTAAATGGTTCCCCCAGTCAATTCCACTTGCATCCTACACCCCTTTCGCCCCGCCTTCCCCATGATGTTGACTATCGACCTTATGAGCTACTGCAGTACATCATCCATTTGGCCAGCTGCAGCACTTAACCTTGGCTAGAAGACAGATATATTAATATCCTTGATCTGCTAATTCCATCTCTGCAGTTCATGGGCTCCATCCAGTTCTGTCCCTTTTGACTAGACCTATGACAGGGTCAACATATAATGGAGAGCAAACAGCTTCCTCCTGCAACTAATGCAAGCTCTTTTATCTGACTGGATTAAAATCAGAGAGGACTACAGGAAAACAAATAACATCAAATTAAAACTTTTTTGCACATCTTCCCACATCATGCAACTAGGTTTTGTGAACATTAATTCTATCAACCCCGCCTTAAAACCCCAAAAAAGAACTTCAGTTATGAGGCGTTTATCACCACTACCTTGAAGTTGCAAAACAGAGCGGCTATCAAGCCTACTACATCACACATGCTGCACCGTAACACAAGAACAGTTTCTCACAACTGTACAACAGGCAGAGTATCTCCATAGTGATACTGCACACTTAGCGGCGAGAGAAGTTGAAGCACTAAAAAAAAAAAATACACTCCCTTTGAATTTACAACAGCCTCCCGTGAACAAAGGTGGAGCTCCCCTTTTTGCTGGAAGGATAACATTCAAATGCATCCCACATTAATTAAGCGAGCGGTGCTTTCAATTTTAACCCAAACTGAAAACTCAAACACTATGGATATTGTGAAGAAGAACAAAATTCAATTGCTGTATATCATTATTTCCACAGCTGGACAGAATTTCAGTGTGCAGAGAAGCAACAGCTCTTGTTAGTTTGTTTCTAGCTTCTACACTGAAAATTTCAAGTCTGGAATTTATTAACAAAGCAGAGCCTTTCTTCATACCATAAGGCTTACAAACATTAGCATGACTGTGAAGTACCATCTAACAAACATGCCTAACACATCAGGCTACTTAATGACAGCAGTTCTAGCAAGGCGATTATTTTCAAAGCAAAGCAGCAGCTCGGCCCCTCTTGCTCCACCACCAAGCGAGCTGCAGTGTCAGATCCCTCCCACCATATAGAGATGCAAGAGGAACGTACTTCACGCACGCACGTTAGGAACGGGCAGTACCTTCTGGTGTGGGCTCCAGTTCAGAAGCACAGGCATGTCCAAGCAAAACCGTCACTGAAGTTTGGGGTCATGAACACGAGGACTCGGGAGCAGATTCCCGCACTAAGTGAATGCAGAAAGATGCCCCCTCCCACAAAGGGCTGGCTGTGCTGTCACAGCGTTTCCTCAGGCTCAGTTCCTGATATCATGGCACAGCCAGAGCTCCGTGCAGCGACCGTTACGCTTCAAAAGCCAAGTATTTCCTGACTGGGGGCTGGAAGCGCCCGCACCGCCTTGGATTTGAATAGCGAGTCCCACTCATGATCTAGCTATGTGTACTTAAAAACAAACAAAAGAAAAACAAGATACTGTTCAGAAATCGACACCCGAGTTTTGCTAATTACTGAAAAGAGTCTGACATCTATCAATCAGAAACCAGCATGGTGTGAGAAAACGTTACAGAGCTTTTGTACAGCAGTCAGACGCGACTCCCCTTTCAGTTCACATTAAGTTGCATATCCACGAGATAAGAGAACCCAGCCACAGCAGCAAAACCTGAACAGAGACAAAATACGCCACGTATCACATCCTGCCATACATCAGGCATTCAGCACTGAGGCAAAGTTTTTATCTTACGTAAAAACACGCCCAAATGCCAGCCAAAGTGTATATACCAATAACAATTCTCAACCAGAAAGAAGGGTGGGAAAGGGAAAAACAAAAATGTTTTAACTGCTATAAATGTTTTTACTGCCATCCAGTTAGTACAACACTGATGATCCAGACCTTTTGCACTTCTAAACCTACAGCAGTCTGCTGCTTCACACACTGGTGACAATGCTCCACTTATCAGTTTTCACCATTAAAAATGCTTCTTTCCAATGAAGAGATAAAAGACTAGCTCGGAGTAATTCAATTTACACAGTCATACAAGCAATTTGTGGACTTAGTTTATGCAAGAGATACTTAGAAACCAGAACAGAAGAATTTGTCTCCATCGGCTGACTTAGTGTTGAAGGAATACCAATCATCTGCAGTTTTACAGAAATGAGGAGGATTTGTAGCCAAGAGAAATGCTATCACAAAAGTAAAAGAATAACAGCCAAACTGTTAAGCATTTCTATAACCCATCTGCACTTAATGCACTTCTAAAAATACAGTTTAGAAAACACAAAGTCAGGTTCTCAGCAGGCAGTAATAAACATCTGCCATCAACTCCGATTCATTCTGCTGCAAGTCTGGGCTAACCCTACGCAAGCCCAATAGCAGGAAAGATGGAAAAGAGAGGCTGGCAAAGGAAGACCCAGTGAAAACAGCTTTGGAGCTTCAAGCTGACCGTCATCCCTGGCAGACAGTACTTTCATGTTTCTAATCTTCTCTACAGGTTAGTGAGTGTAGCCAAAGCTTACAGCAGCAGAAAACACATGAGGAACAAGCCAAAAACCCAGTAAACACCTGCACATAGTGAAGTTTTGCTTTCAAGAAACAAAGTCTTCCTCTTATTTGCCTGGCCTGTATTTTTTTCCCATGTGACTGGTCAGGACCCAACTAAGTTTGTTTCTAAAGAACTTCTCCAGAGCAATGCACTTGTTTTACTCTGACATTCAACTTCATGCCATATATTGGGGAGATCATATACTCCTGCTGAAGGCAAAACTGAAGACTACCACTAAATCAGACCAAAGAGAAAGAGGTTTTCAGATATGTAAGCTAAAATAAAATAAATTCCGTTCTCAAAATAATTTTTATTTGACATCAACCCAGGAATTACTCGTGCTGTTTAACTTTGATACAGTCAACAAGCAGAAAACAAAGTCTACCACAGTTACACAGCTTAGCTTGGAGAACACATCACGTTATCTAATTTGCTACTAGAAAGTTGTGGCTCACCCAACAAGTTGTGTGTGCTACACACACACACACACAAGATGCTGCTTTACCAAGCATCCAAATTTATACAACCAGTATAACGACAGAACGTGGATCAAGTTACTTAACAGAAAAGAACATGTAAGAGTTACAAGATTGTTTGGATCCCTGAGCAGACAACAGATGACTTTTTTTATATTTGCATGCAAGCACTCTGTAGTGGTATATCAAAGAACTTCATAGATGGCGGTGACAGCATAGAGCAACAGGAACATTACTCCAAGTGAGGAAAGTTCTTGCATTCGGTATTTCACTCCTATGTTTCGGCCAGCCAGACTGATGCTTTTCCACCTTTCAGGTACAGCTCACACTCACTCTGCTTGACTACTGCGCAACCCGTAGAAGTGTCAGTACAGAGCTGCCATGATGATCCTTATGTTCTTTGAATATGTAGAATAGCAAGTCTCAATCCACCTACCAGTTATATATTTTGAGCATATGCAAATACTCTCAAGTTTGTTTCCAAGTTCACATAGTTCCCAGTGAAAGACTCAGGAAAGTACAGCTTGCTTGTAACATCAGTTTATCTCAAACTTTCCAACTGCTTAAACACAAGTTTTTCCAAACTATGAAAGCACAAATTCAGATATTAACTAGGAATCTCCTCCTAAAAACTCTACATTCTTAACTTAATTTCTAGTAAGAAATTTATTAATATGATGTTGTTTTTATGAACTCCATCATATGTAACACATACTCTATTTTTAAAAGGGTTTGCCTGAGAAGATAAGGCTGTCACGGGGACAGTCCCAAACAATTAATACATTCTCTGCGTTCACTTCCTTTTGGGGGAGGGGAAAAAAAAGCTGCAGTTGGAGAGCTCATTGAAGTATTTTGCCCATTTATGGTCACTATCCACTTCTCAAATACGGAGCAGAAGATAGTGAACTTCATTTTAAAAGATTTAAGGTGCAAGTGCTGAGACTGAAATAAGTGCTCCACGCACCACGTTTAAGAAAGTAGCATTTTTTCAATTCAGCAGTTTTAGATAGAATATTTTAAGATTTTAACTTAAGAACATGAACTAACATGTTGATTCAGTACGAAATGAAGCACCTTGGAAAGTTTGTTTTTCCCTAGCCAAGAGATCAAGGTTTCAGGTCTCTTGCATAGCCAGCCGTGATGACTTCTACAGTGAGTATCAGCCCAGATTTGGTTGAAGACCACTTGCATCTGATTTTCATGGATGCCAACACCTTTATAACTTGTTTGCTACAATAACCACCTTCTTCATCTATCGTAGAAGGAGAAGATGGTAAGTGGTTAGTAATTCACTCAGTCACTCCAGGAGATGGGAAAAATTACAGACTCTATTTAGTCTAAGAGATCTAGCAGGTCTCTATATATTTGGTACAGAAAAAGTCAGGTACTGCAATAACTTCTAGTCCCCTTAATGAGGCTAGAAGTTCCTCAATGATGTGAAACCAAGGAGTTAGGTCTTTTCCTATTTTATGTTTTCCCAAAAACTCTTGACTGCAGTATTGAGCGGTTTCAGACTACAAACCTTCCTTAAAAAAGGCTCTGCTTATACAAAGGAGGACATCAAAAACAGTGTCAAGCAGCAGGTCACAGTGCAGCAGAGACAGAAAAAAATTTACTACCAGGTTCAAGACTCCTTTTATCAAAAGGACCTTCACTAAGAAACTGTGAAAGACAAATGCACATAATTTATCAATCTTCATGGAGCAGAAAAAAAATGGATTGCAACCTAATAGGCTTTCAAGAGCTTCTCTACTCTTGACAACTAACATTAGTTTTCTAGAGCTTTGGAAGTACACAGCTGTACAAGTTGCAGCTTGTCTGGTAATCTCACTGTTCTCAAGAGCAACTGCATTATCTTGTGACAGTATCAATTGTACTACTGGTTGCTTAGGCATTTAACTTTTCCCAGATTAACAACCAGCAAGCAACCCTAGTATAAACACAGAGAAAGAGGATTTCAAAGCTATATTGATCCAGATGCTGAATTCCCAACCGCTTCGATAGCATGTTCTGGGCAGAGCAGGGACCTTCCACCTAACTGGACTTCCTCCAGCACCAAAGTCTTGAATTGCCACTTTGCCTGAGGGAGGCAGAGGAATAACAAATACCATGCCTCAATGCAGAGCTAGAACACCACAAAACACCAAGTGCTACTCTCACTGAGAGTCAGAATAGTTTAATCTTGTCAATCACTAACTGCTAAAACCACTAAGATTTCATCAGCTGCTTATGTTACCTGTGAAAAGAATTAAATACAGTTAGTTAGTTACGGTGTTCAAAAATAAATGCGTAGAGACACAGCTGAATGGGTAAGTATTTCAAATTTAATAGCTGATAGTAATTAAGTGCATGGTGGCTTTACTTTTTCATGCAGATGCATTCCAAAAGAGCTACAGAGTTACTGTTAATAATAATAAAACCCTATCCACAAGACCCAGGGGCAACATAAACCAAAACACTTTCCCAGAAAGCTTTGAGACAAATAAGCCTATGAAGTAAAGAGACAGTAAGGTCCTTTCAGAGGAACAGCTTCATAAGGCAAGACGCTTGCACCAATAGTGACACATGTGACGAATAATCTAAGGGTTTGATAAAGACCCATGAGACCGTTTGTGTATATTCCCAAAAAGCTTGTGAGAGCATGTTTTGTTTTGGTTATGCATCTGGGTTCTATAAAACCGTAGAGAAAAAGGGCCCATAAAGGCACTCAGTTACTGTGTAAGGAAAAAAACCACAATAGGTGACGAATACACAGAATCAGGACAGACGGGAAGGAGTCGTTTCTGAGGGTACATGGGGAGTTTCTGTTGGGTTTTAGGCAACATTTTCATATACTTCAGGTAAAGTACCTTTCGCAGTGCTTCATTAATTGCTACTTGTAGATACTACTTGTTGGAATTGGCCTGGTCTACACAGGCAAGCAGAATAGGTAGGTTGCATTAACTAACTAGAGCTAACGTTGCTAACAACATTCAGAGGAAGAGTAGCATAGGCTTTACCATGTCCTAGCAATACGATCAAAAATACACCCAGTGTTTCTGGAATTTAAGTTCATTACTAAGGCACACCAAAGCCCACACTGCTTCACCTTCTGTGGCAGCATCTTTGTCTTACCAGTACTATTAGCACATCTTACTTGGGTACTTGTATATTAAGGTACGTTCCCTGCACGTAGACGAGGGGCAGCACAGCTCCAATGTCCAGGGCTTGGCAAAAGTATGCTTAGATACAGCATGACAGTCCCTGTCATGTGGCTCCTGTTTGGCCTGGAAACGAAACTCCTATTTCTGTACTGATGGGGAGAGGGATGGGAAAGGAAGAGTGGCTTTGCAACTGATGCAACAGTGTTCTCAGGACATTTAAATAAGCTATTTTGAAGAATAATATAAATCCCATTCACTTCAGATTACCACAGGAGTTTCTTAAACCATTTCAGCTAAGGTATTACTTGTCATGCTCAGCTGCAATCAAAGGAAGAGATGGCTTCAAGTAACCTAAAGTTTCAGAAGTAAGTATGTGAGTCCTCCTTTCATAAAAGACGATAGTTTTACCTGGACCGATGAACTTAAAACTCATTTTATCCATAGTTTCATCATCCTACAGCTGAAGCTATTTCTTACTTACGATAGCGCAGATTATGAAATATTTCTTTCTGCAACCGAAGTCAACTTGCTGATGGGAATTTGCAGTGAACATGTAACTATGAACGGAAATTGGAAAATAAGGTCCCCTGAGGAGTGAACTTCATTCCTCTTGCTCATCAACTCTCCCTCCCCAGGGGGAACTTAGCCTATCTGGGAATTATCTACATTAGGAATTTATTCTTGGTCACGTCTGGATGTCCTGTTCTCACTGAATTCAAGGCTGAAACTTGTTTTGCAAAGCCAGTGAGGAAACATGTCAGTGTATCAATAAGAGCAAGTACATTTCATAATATATGTTTTGTGCTTCCCAGCATCATTTCTAGGAAGGCATGATATGTCTTACTCACTAAGCCTCAGTCTTTTGTGTGGTGAGATTTGCAAGCATGCCTTCTAATTTCAGCTGTGACACCTGCAAGAGCTTCCAAAACAACTCCATACATTTGTAGATACTAGTATTTTCAGGGAGGAACACAGAAACTTCAAGGGTTATCCCAAACATGACAGAAATATACATCACTAGTTAGGCTTACTATTTTCTAGGGAGTTCTCAAATCATTTGGCATAGTTCCAGGTGCTGTAGTTTCTGTTTGTTCCTGAGCTCTCAGGGGGCTGAAGCCAGCATAGGATACAAGCCGGCTCATTTCTATGGTTTTGCTCTCAGAAAACCTTAACATCTTGCATAAATTAAAGAACTTCAAAACAGTTATGATACAATGAAGCAGGTGTCATAAATTCATAGCTCATCAAGAGAATTTTATTAGAACTATAAAGTTCTGAAATTAATATGGACAGTCAGCTAGAAGCAAAATCTGAAAAACACGATTCATTTGAGAAGCCCAACTAAATTCACAGACCAAGATGGAGTTCAGTTCATAGGGATTTACATGAATAGAAATGAGTAAAACTGAATATATTAACATCTCCATATTTTTAGAGGAACAGAAGCCAAGTTGTCCCGAGTAGAAATCACTTTTTGCTTGGATTTTTAAGTGGGAGGGACCACTATAAGAAAGTTACAATGTATTGTGAGCAAAAACAATGACAACATTGTAAGTGAAAGCAGTAGAAAAACATAAGAACCGACATGGTTGGTCCTAAATCACTAATTATTTACTCAGTATGTAAATAATTTCAGAAAGGCATATGAGAGCAGCTTTCTGCAGTGTTGCAACCTGCCTAGCTGAGGCTGCTCTCCACAAACGCTTGAACCTACAACCCATAAAGAGATTTTTACATTCTATTTCCCTTCATGGGAACACTGGGAATGACTAGCTCAGACTTCGATGTTCAACTTCAGATCACGCCAAAAGTACTGCACTTTTGAGGAGCCTATGAGTTGATGTAAAAGGACATTCTTCGACTACTACATAAGGCAGCTAACCTGTGTTTCACACTGAGCAGAGCAGAGACTTCCATTTTTCTGAATTTGATCTGTGATTTTATTTTTTCAACATGCCTCCTCTCCCCAAGAAGCAAAGAAGTTTGACAGAACCCATTTTATGCCAAGGTCCTTACGCTTATCATAATCCTTGTTCAGCCTGTTTGTCTGCTTCAAAGATGTATCACATATAAACACCAGTCTTGGAGTTAAACAATCTGGAATTGCTCACCAGCACATGACATTTGAGAAACTGGAGTATTTTCCCTTCGTAGTAGCTTTATGATAATTGCTAGCCTAATTTATTTAAATGATGCCTGCTCTGAGGCTGACCGTAGTGGACACGGATCCTAGAAGGACCCATACAATTGCTGCAAGGAAATTAAGGCTCAATAGCATTTTTTGTACGTACAGTAAAAAAATGCTACCAAACAACAAATTTAAAACTTGCGCCCTCTTTTTGTATCACGAATACAAGAGGCAAGCACTTCGAGCACCCATTAGAAATCAACACATCTTAAGGATGTACTGAAATAAGAGCTACACAAAACAAAAAAAAGAAAAACGACCGTTACCTACAAATTCAGTTAATTATGGGGACACAGAACAAAGCCCATTTTAAGTTCCTGGATTGACAGATCTGAAATTTTTAGGTACAATCAAGGAATGATAGTCTTTCAAGCTAAAAAAAAAAAAAAAAATTATTCAAAGCTGAGTGCTTGCTACTTTGGAAATCAGTCACTGGTTTAAGTGGATAAATAGGTAAGCAGGAGGCTAACTTTAAGGCAGCAGCACTTCAAAGAGACACGTTAGGTAATAACAGATACACAACATCCTGGTATTATAATGAGTGTTCTTAAGTGACATGAAGGTGAAATATAGCATTTAAGACATACAAGGCTTATTTGCAACGGCAAATACCTGAATACTGTAAGATTCAGGTACTGGCGAAGAACAATAGGCAGTGCTACTATTTTATTTGGTTTTTCTGCACCTATCAATACAAGCAGGAAATTAAGATCAAATTGAGGTCATGCTGGTGTAATATATGTTGACTGTAATAACATTTTTACCACAAACAAACAAGGCAGAGTCATCTTTGCAGCCAACTTTTCCAAGAGTCCTGTATTGTTAATATATAACTACACCGAGTGCTTGCTGTAGATTTCCAAGCCGTTAAGAATTGTTCATGATGCACAAGCTCCACAAATAGCCTCATCTCAACAGAACCTGAGGGATGCACATTGCCACTCAAAAATTAGAATTCCTCCCTAAACTTTAAACTATGTCTTATTTAATAATCTAGAAATTTACAGTAAAAGAGTTGCCATTTATTCTTCTAAAAAAAGAAAGTATTTGTATAATTTTACCTGTTATGGAATACCCTACAGTTTCATCCTGAAAAAATGCCATACAGATAGTTGGAAGAATATTTATGTACTACAGAAGGATTTAAAAAGAGCACCTTTATTTGCTTTATAGTTATGATGCATAAGCGTCAGAAATTACAAGATTCTTTGCACGGAAAAAAAGCTTTGGACAACAGAAGGAGATAGATACTTGACAGAGGACACAATAACCCACTGCTTTTCATTCATGTTCTTCTGAGTCTTGTTTTTTCAGGATTTTATTTACCAAGCTTTTTGGGGGAGAAATAAAGGACTTGCAGCTATAGTAGCTGTCAAATCCTGAGACCTGATATTCTGGTAAGAACAGGATATACGCTAGTTAAACTTTCACAAATCACTTATGATGTCAAAACATGGAAGAATACAGTGCTTCGGATTCTGCAGTTCTCAGAAGGAACCTACTTGGAAGCTGAAATCATGGTTCATGCAGCTAATAGCTCAGTAATATAGGTGTAAGCAGGAAAAGCATGTATTTAGTGATACAGTACCAGTCCTCTCCAATCAAGCAGTTTTGCCTTCAGAGTAAGGCCTGATGTTTTAAGGCATGAAATTAGTTTGGGGAAGAGATGAAAGGGCAAGCAACTCCAGCTGCTAAAAGCACGCTCACACTTGCTGTCAATCCCGAAACTCCCAAGCATCTGACAAAACAGCATCTTTCTTATAATTATATGCAGCATGATTAGAAAGCCTCAAATTTACAAGAAAAATTATCCGAGTGGTGACAAGACAACAGATTAAACTCCTACCAGAAGGGGACCCCCTCTAAACAGCTGGTCCTTAGAAGGGTTCTTACATGCATCTGGGAAGGAAGAGATGCACTTGGAAGTTGAGATGCTGAAAAGCCTCACCACCACCACCTCCCTAGTATTTTTGTAAGATATCACACCAAAAATACTTACTCCTAATTATTTATCATTATAGTTGGATACAAATATGATAGCAGACATTGTTATGTTTCTACAAGGCTTGGTTGGATGCTCACACCAAGGTGAGAAGGTCATAATGTTCTTCCGTACATTCAATTACAAAAACTTTCAAGTTTTGCCACTCCAGCTTTACCCAGTGCTTTCACAGGCTTGTGAGCAGGCTTGCCCCAAATACAGACTAAGAACTGTGGCTATGAGACTCTACCTAGCAGCTGCTGCTCTTAAACTGGCTAAAATGGAGTTTCAGAGCTCTGAAGTGCCTAGATAATTTAAAAATATCTAATAGACTGAATAGGAGAGGGAGCTGCTCTTTATAATACAACAGGTCCCTTCACCGTGTTAAGAACAAAGCTGTATTTATATTATTTCACCGCTTATCTGAACGCCACCCTGCGCTATCTAGCAAAACACACACTGCGCTTTCATGATAAAACACCCCGTGCTAAGGCAGCCTTACCTTTCCACCAGGATGTGGACGCATGTCCTGAGCCCCATCACAAGCACCACAGAAACAGCCGATTTCAGGTTTCCGTGCTCAGCTTGGATTTAATCAGCAGTCGCTCAGCAAAGCCCCCGCACACCCACCAGTCTGAAAGAGCACTAGCTGAGGAGCCAAATGTTTCTAGGCAGTTGCTGCTTACATAGCGTATTAATATGAAATTAAACACAGTACATAATTTGATTAAGTCCTACATTTACTTTGATAGCCTAAAATGACAAGGGAGGACAAAACAGATGTGACGACGGCAGAGGCAGCCCAAGAAGAAACAAGGGATTCAATGCTTGGTTGAGGTTTGGTTGGCTAGGTTTTTTCCCCCCTTTTCTGAATGAAAATTGCACAATGAGTGCAAACCCTTCATGTTTTCCCCTGAAATGTTAAATTTCCTCTACTTTAACACTTCCTACTGTTGCAATCTTGTGGAAATCTGCTACAGTCAACTGGAGTTAGCAGAGGACCTACAAAATTAGTCTACAGGGCTGAAAGAAACTGCATCCTGCACACAGGAAAAGGGATACATCAAAATAATTAAGATCTCAAGTTCACCTTTCAAAGTAGATACTTCTAACTTCTCTTCCCTCTCCAAAAAGTCACAATGATATTTAGGAGCCTGCAAGCCCCTCTCAACTAATTAAAAATTAGATGGTGTATTGGGTGTAGGTGGCAAGGTGTTGCTAGTAGGGGTAGCCTCTGTGAGGAGGGGCTGGGGCTGCTCCATGTCGGACATAGTCCGCTCCAAGGGACCCGCTGAGGGCACGGCTGAGCCTCTCAGCCCAGATGGCAGCGCCTCAGGGAAAACAGGTTTAAGGGCAAAAAGAAGCCACCCAGGCAAAGCAAGGAAGAAGGTGTGAGAAATAGCCCTGCAGACAACAAGGTGAGAGGAGAAGGAGGGAGAAGAGGTTCTCCATAGTGGAACAGAGATTGCCTTGCAGTCCTTGGAGAAGACCACTGTGGATCAGGCTTTCCTGACAGGAACTGCTGCCCATTGAGGATCCAGGCTTAAGTAAGAGAACAGTGTGAAGAGGAAGAAGCAGCAGAGAGGAGCTATGGACTGACCCCAACCCCCATTCCCCACCTCCCTGCGCTGCTTGGAGGTGGAAGAGGAAAAAGAGCTGTGTATGAAGGAGTAACATCGAGTTTGGAAAAAAAGGGTGGGTAGGGGGAAGGCGTTTTACTTTTTGTCTTTGTTTTTCAACATCCAAATATATTTTCATTGGCAATAGATTAAATTAATCTTTCCCGAGTCGAGTCTGGTTTGCCCATGATGGTAATTGGTAAGCAATCTCCCTGCCTTTGCCTCAATTCACAAGTTTTTCCATCCTATTCCTGCCTCCATCCAGTTGGCGTGGGGGTGCGTGAGCAGTTGGGTGGGTGTCTGGCTGCTGGTCAAGCTTAACTTAGCACAGACAGTTAAGAAACAGAGACACTTGCGATTTTCATTACAATCCACATGATGCTATATAAACTTTTTTTTTTTCTTCAAACACAGCCTGTTTTTATGCCTGGGTTTTTCAGACTGCTACACAGCCCAGCATGGATGACTGATACCAGTGACAGTCACTGAACTGAAACGCCAATACAGGCCCTACCATGTGCCTTTGCTACTGGTGGCCAACTGACAGGCACACCAAGGGAACAGGTTTCAAACATTAATGCAGGAAATTAACACTTGGCAATCACTAATGGTGCCTCGGGCAGCCTCTCAGTTCCAGGCCTCAAGGTGCACACCACTGCTTTATTTTTATTCTAACTCGAGATTTTTGCATCTTAACCTTTATATTTTTACATCAATGGCCACATTCAGCTGAGTGTCTTGACTAAGAGCTTCCCATTTAGACAGCAAGACTGTTTTTTTTAAATGAGGTCCTGAAGTCATTTAAGGAAGGGGCCAAGAAATACCCACATGCAAAGGTGCAGTAAAACAAACCTTGCAACTTGCACAGTGGGCTTTAGAGCACTTGGCAAAGGAACAGAGGTTTGGCCAAGAGGCTACAATGCCCATCCTCATCCCTATTGTTTTGCTATATTCTCAGGGTTTGGTGAGGACCCTCTGCAAGTGCTTTTAATTTTAAAAGCAGAAGCTACTAAAGTATTCCTCATTTTGTTCTGAAGGGTAAAAAAAAAAAAGAAAATAATTTGTTTAATACAGCATTCATTATATTTACAAGCGGAATTTCATTTCTTTGGCAGATCTCTCAAGTAAATTTGCCAGTAAAAGGTTAAGGCTGCAATATTGAATTCATCAGAGTCTAATTGCTTGAGCAGAAAAAAAACTTGCTTTCTGAGACACTGAAGATACGATGAAAAACTGAGACCTCTGCTCCTTCCAGCATTAAACCCTCCCCTGCCCCAGCAGTGTTTCTCCATTATTGAAAAGACGCAGGCTTTAATTTCTCTCCTTTCAAGGCCAGGTCCAGAAGAGTCCAGATAGACTGATCAACCATTCCTAGTCAGCAGGTCTCTATGAATGGACGGAGAGTCCTCCTTTCAAATCCATCTGCAAGAACATAGTTTTACGTGCCTACAGAGGTTCATCTGATCTGACGTATGCAGTAAGATTTCTATAAAGTAACTGCAAAGGCTATGCAGTAGGAAAAAGAAAAAAAAAAATTGCATGAGAATTAGTACCACTTGTGTTAAAACTTTTTATCAGAATGTTTAAACAACAGCAGCTTAGCTGTAAGATCAAACAGATTTGAGTTGGTTTTGTTTTGGTTTGGTTTTTTTTTTTTTGAGGGGGAGTTAGTGAGCTTGTTTTCTGCTTTGAGTTGGTTACTTTTTCTCACCTAATGCCTGAGAGCTGAAGTAGCTCACTTCCTCCTTAGAAAGATCTCTTTTTTCTTTTTTTTTCTTGGTCCTTCTGTCCTACAATGTTTGACTAGGAAACTAGAGAGAAAATGCTCTTCATTTTACTTGCTAGCAGTAGAGGAGGGAGCACACAGAAACCTGTTTGCTCAAATGCTGGACTCTCCCACTAGTTTACCATTTAAACGAACAAACAAAAAAAATCTTTGCTAGAATGTGACAGAAAAAAGGAGTGCAAGTATTTTGGAGTTTTTTTATAATCTAAGTTTAAAAGCTTCTCTACTTCCATCTGACTTGTTAAAAAAAAAAACCCCAAATAAAAACCCCAAATGCACAAAACAAAGGCCAAAGTCTTATTAGACCTTTATTATGTCTTGTAGCCTATAATGAATAAGCTAAATCTGCACATTTTTCCCCTCTCTTCCTCCAGAAAGGAGGAGGGGAAACTCTCTCTTCCCAAAACTTGAACCAAATAACATAGTCCATCCTTGCCAAGAGGAAGATGACGGAAGATAAAGGTTTCCCTCCTTTTCACCTGTGTCATTCATACATTAAACTGCATGCTGACATGTCCTAAAGCATCCAGGTTCTAGTGAACCTACAACAGTTCACACAAGGCAAACCAGCAGTGTCCACTTAGTATTTCTGTTAGTCTTTCTGAAGTCACTCATAGTAGCATCACCTTCCTACACATTCAAGAAATCTGATATGGTTTGGAAGATGTGATGCCACCCTCTCAAATTTCAACAACAGGGAAAAGACACCATCAAATACATTTAAAAAAAATAAATAAAAACAATACAGTACTGAGTCCTTATGCATCAAGCAACTGAAAACATTGCAACCATGCAACTTGAAGGTGAACTTGGAGAGATAAGATATACAGGTGCTTTACAATGAATTTTGCCTGGTAACACTTAAAAGCACCGGCAAGCACTATCAAAAATTTGGTGAGAATCACATAAAAAAAAAAATAATTAAAATCTCCAATTTTCTTAAGTCAGACTCAATTTATATCCAAGTTTATTTTTAGGCATCAAATTCTGTTTCTCCACACTTTAAAAAATGGGATTTCAGATAAATCTACTTTACTAGAGAATGAAGTGTATTACATAGCACGTAAGTAGCATGAAGAATGCAATCTGATCTGCGGTGGCTGACGAACAACAGACAGGACATCAGCCCATTCATATATGCTACCACTTAATGGAACGGCCTCATAAATACAGAGCAGAAGGCCAAGAAAGCCTGCTCATCTCCTCTCATCTTGCCAAAAGCCAAGACAAAGCCTTTCTCCAATGCTTTCGCAAAGCCAAAATAAATTCTCCACAGCTCCTGCTTAATAACAGGCTCTTCAGGAACTTAAAAAAGCTTCATCTGTTAGGAAGGAAGTTATTTGCCTAACTATGGTTCTTCAGTCCAACTCAATAAGGCTGGGAAGAGATTCAATTGTTCTCAAAAGCTTGTTTTGAGGATTCAGAAACCAGGCAACACAGTAGGCTGCATCTGCACATCCTAACTTTTGCTGAAAGCATAGCCAACTGAACCAGTCACAGCAGCGTTCCTGCTGCTTACATTCTGGTAAACAAGCGCTTGCAGTGACAACCAGGACTTGATACATTTATTTTTCATACACCTTTAGGCTCCTATTAAATCACAGGACAGGAAGCAAGACAGATTTCTGTTTAGAAAGCATTACCATTTATCGTTTCACAGAATAAAACTATTAAAACAAAGGTGCAGTGTAACAGAACATAACAATGCTAAGTTTTTCCCTTTTTGCAGAAAACTAGTGTTCGGAAACAGAATTCCAACTTGAATTCCACATTTCCTGACTTAGTTCTGGTCTCAGACAAGCCCTGTCACTCACAGAGGTGTTTGTCTCAGTTACTGCTAACAGGTAGCATCTGTAGTAATTTTCTGGGAGACAGTCAGGAACATACAGAATGCTGCTCACACACGAGCAGTTGTGTCCCATCCCCAGCATTATAAGGAACGGAAGGATAATACTGAGAAATGACATCCTCAAGCACAGATAGAGAGAACATACGTTCAGTGGCCGCCTTTTGCTGGAAGCTACCCGATGTGCAGTGCTTAAGCTTCGTTCCTCGATTTGGATATTCGATCCTCTCGGGGGAAAACAGAGCTTCCCAGTTCCTAGGCAGCAAAAGGAGAGGATGTTTGCAAGGAAACACCTACTTATTTAGAAAACAGAGTGAAAGACCTTATTGAGATCTCTACAGCTAATCTGGAGGTGCCCCATCTGCCTTTGTAAGTGATCATAGTGTGCTGGCAGGCTTCTCACAATGGAATAGCTGCACGCTCGGGCCATGGGACTGGAAGGAATAATCAAAGGTCCCACGTGAAACATCAAGAACCATCTACAGGCACCTCATAAGCCTCTTTTCCTAGCTAAAAAAAGGTTTCTGAAACCGCATCATCAGTTCCTTCTTGTCTTCCACATTCTCACAAGCACCTAGGGCCCATGTTTTCCACCAAATTTGACTGCTATCTCTCCACCTTAAAAGCAATCTTTCTTGGGGAAGGGCAAGAGGGGAGTGGAGAAGAGAAAGTGAGCAAGAGGCTGTGTAAAGCAGAGACATCCACACAGAGGAGAACTGTCAAGCATGCACTGAAGGCATGTGTTCGGCTCAGCTGGCCAATACACACATCAGTGTGTGCACAGCAAACATGAGCTGCAGCTGGCATAACACGCTGTTTCTTGCCCAGCAACTGTCTGCGAACAGAGGATAAGCTGGAAAACTAAAAGACTGTTTAAAGAAAGAACTTGACAAATTGCTTTATATGAAAGAAATTCTTACTGGACATTTTATTTGTGTCTTTTCCCTTCCCTTTTATTTCTGCTTCATCTCACTGGATGATTTCAGGTTCATTTTCCAGGAAACGCTGAAAGCCTAGCAGAATCTTCTGAGCTATCCAGCAGATTACAATACAACTTTCTTATCTCTTTACAACAGAAGGAAGTGGATCAAAATGAGAAAGTTTGTTACTCTTGAAATGGCAGGAGTGCTTGTTCTGCAGCAATCTGGACTTTTCCCACTACTGAATGAGAAGCTGTATTACAGTTTTACATGAACACTAACACAGTCTTAGTCATTTCGGACATGGTAAAGACCACTTTGCTTCACAAGTTCAACACCTCCTTCCTATTCCCGCTTATCCACACACACACTGCAGTATTTCACTGGTTACAGTCATAGCTCTCTAAAGCATTAAGCCAAATGATTCAAACAGCTGATAAGATCACACAAAGACTACACCACTCATTATCACCAATTCTATACCAGTTTAGTGCGTTTAAGCTTGACTTGTTCATTTTTACACTTTACAGGATGTCATTCAACACCATCCGCTATTTAAGGATACTGAAATCATCGGACAGCATTTCCCTGGCTTGGACACTGCCTCTGAAGCCAGACTGGAGACTGAACGGGTGGACTTTGCAAGAGCAACATGATGGAGCTGTATCCCCAGCAGGACAGCAATGGGCCTAACGCATCCCCGTTAAGCTTGTTTCACAGCGCACAACCACAGCTTCTAGACATAAAGACTTCACCTTTTCCAAATACGTAAGAACTACCCGTCACGTCCTTCCACGGAGTATTTTCAAGGGTGTTATAGTACCAAGCTGGAGTATCTGTTATGTGTCTTCAAGGACTGAAATGATTAAGTGGTTGAATTCAAGGAGTGTTACACAATCTTCAAGCACAGACACAATTCTTAAACCTTGGAAGAAGCATCAAGGATTTTGCTATCCTGTAAGACAATGTCACAGCTACTTAAGCTATAGTCAAGTTTAATATTAAAAAAAAATCAGTAAAGTTGACTCTTTCACATATTCTTTTTCAACAGAAAGATCAACTCTAAATAGCACGTAAGATGCTGAGGTAGTGCTGAGGTAGAAGCACTGTATTTGGCTAGTTAAGGATTTTCAATTTCTAGATAGCTATGTAATATTTACATATTTAGCCTGGGTCTTATGCTGATCACTTTTGACAAAATCAGCTAGAGCGATTCAGGCATACAGTACTTCCGTGAATGTCAATCAAAACACAACTTTCTCATGCTTTAGACAAGACTATTTACTATGAGTAAACAGACTGGATTAATAATTTAGTGGGTGGTGAATAAGATGAAGAGGAATTTTATTACTGCACATAAATGAGGTACAGTAGCCACTTGATGTAAGAAGCAGAATTTCACCCTGTAGGCGGATCCCACTCTGCCCTGTCCCATTCCCAAACAGCTGTCTGTTTTTCCCCCTTGAAATGAGTCTGACTGAAGAATTCGAATTCCCACAGCACACAGCAAAAACACAGTTAGATGGCAGAGTGCCTTTCTTCTTGCCAACATCTGGTCAGGCACTAGCACTCTGGACTCCACAGATTGAATTTACTAGATCAACACCAATTATAATGGCAATTTGAACATCTCTGTTAAGCTCAGGTGTAGGTGCCTATCAGTGAATAAACTAAAGACCACGAAACAGCAACAGAATGAGAATCCACTAACACGGAGCTCAATTTTTTATTGTCTCTCTGTACGCCAACCCCAAGGTTACCAAGTATCCCAAACTAGGCAAGAGCCCCTTTGAAGGCAAGTAAATACAGCTTATATTCTTCTATTGCTTTCCATTTTCTTGTTCATTTAAATATCTAACAAAAAGAAAAAAAATCCAGTCTGGCTTCCACTGAAATAATTGGAAAGAGCCATTTTTAATGAGCATCACATCAGAACCAAGTTTACTGAACTGAATCTGTTATTTCAAACGATATTGAATAGATCAAAGCTTTTTTGACTTCATCTTGGTTATTTACTTACTATTCTCTTCCTAGTTATTTCCTATTACCTTTCTCTCACTGCCTTCTGTAAGTCAAAAATTAATTCCTACTTCTAAGAAAATTATTCCTCCTAAAGCAAGTTCTTCAAAAACTCCTCAGTTATATCACTTAGAAAATGGATTAAGGCAACAGAAGCATTTCCTAATATCCAACTACCTAATTATGAGAGCTTATGTATTTGTAATTTTGGCTTCTATCCAGAATTTAACCTTCTTGTCCAAGGAAGACAATAGTTTGCATTAAAAAAAAAAAAGGGGGGGGGGGGTGGGCAAAAAAGCAAAGCTTTCACATCTTCCCTTTATATTGCACTATTATCCAAAAAGTTCGTTAACCCTCTAGCATGGCTAAATGAGCAGCTGCCATCTGAGCTGCTTATTGACCAGTGGTACTACTTTTTGTCATTCAAAGCACAAACATCCAGGAAGGCGGGACATTTCCTATCACATTCAGCATTACCTGACAGATGTATTTCAAAGGCTTCCACCTCAGTCTTCGGTCATAAGTACACTCTAATAGAAAGAAGGTCACACAGTCAGCGTAACAACTTTCTGCCCTATCACCCCCACCATGCACTCACATGGTCATTAAGAGCTAGTTTCCTTCTTAATGCGTAAGCCTGAAAAGAGGCATTGATCTCAGAGGGAGCAGTTTCCCTGCTACCAGCTCTGGATCCTTTCCAATCAGAGTTTGTCTAGCAGGATAAATCCAAAGGAGGCTTGAGCTGAACTGTGTCTAGCAAGCCTGGGATTTTCAGGGAGCCCCACCACAAAGCTCATGTGCATTTACTGAGCAATTTATCACACTGACGGCTCTGGGAGCTGCAGAAAGCCCTTCCCTTATAGCAGGGAGTCTCTTGCTTTCAAAAAATTCTTGCTCAAGTTTTAGACATTCATCAACGTTTTCCTGATGAGCCTTGCTCACAGAAAGCAACTAAACATATTTTAAAATCAGTCTGAGGCACAAACTCTCCCTTTGTGCGGAAGGTGGTCCTGCTATGTGCAAATGGTTAACTTTGGGTAATAATACTGATTAAGAAAAACGAAATTTAAGGAATCTGACACAGGTTCTTTATGACAGATCCTAATTAGCAGACCAGCTTCACCAAAACTCTCTTGCATTGGCAGTTTTCTGTGAAAGCATATGAACTTTCAGAAAACAGTACAGGCTACTATACAAGTAATTAGCTTGCGAGTTGGAGGAAAAAAAAAACAAACTGTCTACAAAGTTGTCAGTTGTACAAGTAAATCCTCCTTTACATTTCTACTGCCCTAGGATTTTGTCGAAAGAGAGTAAATTTTTCAATTCAGTTAATAGTAATGATGAAGTTATGCCTACAAAGAAGCCATTTTTGCACCTGAAAGTCAATTCCTCCAATTTAGTACCCCTCGCTTGAGGAAGACATACAAAGAATCTTAATTCTATTATTTCAGCTCTTCGTGTTGTTGGTTTTTTGTCCTTATTGTAGACAAAGGGTACCAGATCTGAAAAGAGAAACACGAATACTGAGGCTGAAGAGTTCTGCACAAGATAAACCCTTGCCAATTGCATGTAATCCCTCTTCCAACTGATTCTGTCTGAACCACTAGAATGAGGAAAGTTGGGGTTTTTTATCTAAACTTAGAGGAGAAAAGAAAAAAAACAACACGTATCTAGGTTCAAATTGTACAAAGGACTTAGTTTTAGTTAGCTTGTAGGGGAGATGATCTTTGGCAATTCGACTTCTGACAACAGAAAAATTAAGTGGGAGTGGGAGAAATTATGCAAATGGCATCAGAGAGGGTCACCTGCAAATGGCATCAATGAAGTAACCTGTAGCAAAGAAACTGTTTGCTGGAAGTTGTGCGGCATTGTGAAGGCAACCTGACCACCTTCCAATGCCATCATCTGAGAATCAAAGTATTGCTAAAGTCCCACAAAACCAAGCTACAGTATATCAGTTGATTCTTTGCTTGTAAGTGCCATTATCAAAGTATTTCACCGAGTGTAACACCACCTGTACTAACTTCAGCTGTTTCTCCCCACTGCTTTTTTTCTCCTGTCACCCATCTATGAACTGAAAGATATTATCCAAGAAATTACTACAGATATGGAGACAGTTCAGTTGCAAAGGAGAAACAGTTTGATAACAGTGAAGAACTAACTTCTGCTTTAAATATGCTGCTGGGTTAAATCTGATATGGATTCAGACCTTTCACCAGCCTTTCATTAAATATTATGGCAGGAGTCAAAAGACACTTTCAGGAAAGCTGCAAAAATTAGTAAGAGATTTTGTTCTCAGTGACGGAAGGTAGAAAAGCAGCAGCTAGCATTTTTCCCAGTTCTTTGGGAAAGCTGCACAAGCATTAGTAAGATCTGCTCTTTACTGAGAGCCCATTGTGATGCTAAGTAGGCAGAAGTTGCTCTTCACAACTCCTACTTAAAAAGGACCAGTAAAACATACTAAGAATATACCCGGTCAACCATACCTCCTACAACAGAAAATCTCTTTATTTTAGTTACAAATGCTAACTATCATGCTATGAAATACTCCACAAGATAATAGGATTTTTTTCCCCCAAACTGTAGCTCTGCTAGAAGAACAGCATTTCTGATACGTGGGCAGACACTACATGGCAGCACATAACTCCCTACCGAGACTTTGTTCGTGAAAATGGTACTGAGTCAAGGGAACAACTATCTCGCAGTATTATAAAATATTATTGTTACATCAGTGATTCAGTCTGGCAGTCTCTCCAAAACCATCAACATAAACAAAAGAGGTCTTGTGCACCAAGCAGACACACTGATAAAGGTATTTAACACTGTTGCTCCCATTACAAAATGCAAATGAGCTGAATGCACCCAGAAGAAAAAGTGTTTTCAGATGGACTGAGACCAGGAAAGTTTATTCTTGTGGGTGGAGCATTTATTCCCCATCATAAGACTCAGGCTAACATCTTATCCAAATCCTAGTATTTTGAACCATAAAGTCAGAGTAATATGTCACCATACAGGGGATCCTTTTAAACTCCTTTGAAATGACCCTGCTAACTGAAAGGAAGCATGCAAACACTCTAGAGGAAGGGACACAATTTCTGGAATAAAACACTAACTTGAAATAAATGCTCGAGACACTCAAGACATCACATTAGAAAGATTATGCATGTATTGGGTGAGAAGTTTCATTATGGATCAATTCCTAACAAAGAAATCCCTCTCTAACCCTGACTCCTGCCTGTTTGAATCAAACTGTATTACCAAAGACGCTCAAAATCTTAATGGAAGGAAGCCTTAAAAATTTTAAGTGCCTCAATGATCGGTCAGAAGTCAGAGCACGCACCTTTACTGCACAGTTATCAGGCAACTGCCATCTTTGCAGCTGACGAGCAACCGCATCAACCTACCCAAGCAAAGCTCCACAACGTGCTTACACACTCTCTTTCCACACATCTCCTCCCATGGCTGGCTGTGCTGACATGCTTTATCCTAGCTGAGGGTGGGAGGGAGGTGCTGTACGCCTGCTGAGTTAAAGCACAGCTATGGCAAAGCTACTGCGGAGCTGCCAGCACTTGAGCTTTTTTCCCTGCATCTTTGCTGCAAAGCAGACAGGTCTGAACAAGAGCTGGAATGTGTCTCACGCTCCCACCTGCACCTCTAAGTCTCAGGGCTGGTCTGAAGACTTTCCACACCAGTACTGATATCTAATGGAAGAGAGCTTGGGTTTAGTGGAAATGTACTGAAAGGTGGTGTTGAACCAATTTACTAGGTCTGAGGATCTTATGCACTCACCTATGCACAGACGGCAATGGGGCTGCCACCCAGCAGGTCTCCTCCATAGAAGACTGGGAAGACAGAGTATGCACAGAGAGGGAAATAGGGGAAGTGCACTTTCATATCTTCCTAAAGAGATGAAAACCTCATCATCTTCCACTTTCATACAGCATCAAGACATCAACAACGTACCTAAGCCTAAGAGAGCTTCAATTTACCTTCCCAAATGTAAAAAACTAGGTTGCTTCAACTGGGAGCAAGGGAGACATCATCCTGGGCTTTCCTCAGAAATATCTCAGTTTCTCAAATGATCATCTTAGTCCTTTGAAGTCAGAAGGATTTGCATCTGAAGTTTAATTAAAACTATTTGTCTTCAGAAGTGATGTTGCTGTTTCTAAGCATAGTTTGTGGTTAAAACAATGGGGAGAGGGGTACAGGAGGGAAGAAAATATTCTGTGCTTTAGTCAGTCTTACCAGGAAGAAACTGAAGGGAAATATCCTGTATGATCTTTTCCCTTAAGACATACACAGGCTTCAAAGGAGAGGCTAGCACCACTGAATGCTAGAAAAGCCTGATCTGACTACACAGTAGAAATGTATGACCCAGGTTTATACTGTCACTCACTCAATTGGGAAATTCAAATTCATACTGTCACATTTACCAGTCATACATTCCCTACAAGTTACACCCTTTGGGGCAGGGAAGAGAAAAAACCACATCCTTTAAGGATTACATTTTGTATGTGCAGTGTAAGTCAATACCACACACAGAGTGAAATGAATGATGCACACCAGTCTGAAACCACTGCTAGCATTCACCAACAAAAATCCCCTTCCAGGTCCAGAGCGTTGCCAACATTTTGGGGTTTTGTTACACAACTGCAAGAACTGTTTCAGCCCCCACTGTGTGCAGATTTTCCCTGCTAGCAATTGTTAAACACTGTTTTTCCTGCTGTGTATTGGAACAATGGGAATGATAAATGTACCCAAGGGCAATATTTTGAGTCGAAGATTATTGATATCAAGTGCTGGTGTTCGGGCATGAGATGAACTAAGTTTTGTTATGCTACAGACAGCTCCCCTCCACCAAAACCCTAACCTAATCTTTCCAGAGGAGAAAAAAAAAACCTTCAACATAAGTAAAAATATTTTTAGGAACGTTATCCACTTAAAAAGATACGGCTAGTCCCATTATTTGTTAGGTATTGGCAGTAAAAGCTATAAAACTAAACCCAGATGCATTTGATTGGACATTTAGAAAAATTCAGTAGCGTGAAGACCTTGGCTTTACCCGTAACTTGTCTATACTAGTACAGGGCAGTAACACCAACAGTCACTGCGGTGCTCTGCTCCACTTTCTTTTTAATCAAGGCTGTTTGTTTATTCAGCCATTATGAACTAGGTGAAAGTACAGTTTTGCTTAGGTACACTTTGGTCACCATCAGCTCTCCCCGAGGAATCATTGTTCGCAACCACAAAATTTGCTTATCTTAATATTTCAGTATATTCTCCTATTTGTACCAAACATCCTTTTTTATCAAAAGGTACACATACCACTGGGTTCTTTGAAGCACTTCAAAGCTTCACTTTTTGAAAGCAACTACACAAGCAGATACCCAGCCACAACTCACCCCTGTGAGCAGCTGCTTCAGACGCCTCTTTCATACAGCGTGGGAAGTGTCTTGCACATCCCGCTCTGAACATGGAGGGATGGAGCGGACAGGATGCACCTTACAGGAGCAGGGACATGAGGATGTTGCAGGAGGCGAGGACACATGATTGGAGCTCTGCTTTAGGAGGATGGTCAGGAGTAAGGTGGGAGAGGGAGGGAAGGTAGGAAAGAACTTACATTTTTCTACCTAAGTGATATATAGCTATGTAACTGTATACTGCATTAATGATAAATGCAAGCACTTGAGCAGTGAAATACTAAATACAAGCAGCTTCTCCAAAGTGGATACAGATCGTGAGGTGTACAAGCATACAATGTGTTTCAACAAAGGTTTTATCATTTCTGATAAATGAAAGAGCATAATAACTGGAGACTGAAACCCTTCGGTTTTAACCATTCTGTAAAACTTAAGTGCTACAGTAGCCAAGTTACATCTACGGCATTTATTTGTACATGACTATATGTGATTCCATTGCTTTTTAAAATTTTAGCACTAAAAAGGGGAACATGTGGAAGTTCAGCACCCATTTCATACGCACATTGCTTAAAGCACTCTGAACATTACAAAGGAACGGACGTAAAATTTAAAAAAAAAAAAAGCCATCTCCTGCCTTACTGGAAATACAATCCTCACAAGTCAATTGAAAAACATAACGAATTGCTACAAGATTATAAGGAGGGAATAAGACTTGTTTTTTTGGTAAAGTTTTATAACATAGCTTCAAGACTAGAAATGACACAGAAGAACACAAAGATCATCCTTTAAACTGATGTAGATTATTTTCCCCAGACTATTTCATCTCCTCCTGCAGTAATAACTTTCCTCTCCCCCTTATTCTCCTCTAGCATTATTCTAGTGCACATACTGCAACCACTTTATGAGTTTCACTGCTGGACATCTTAAACCCTAAGCTCATGAACGAAATACTTCTATTTACATTTCTGTAAACAAACTGCTGCAAGAGCGAAAAGAGTTCATCTGGGTGGTCAATGAAACACATACGGCTTAGGTTAAAATACCCACTTCTTAGGAAGCTGGTGGCTGCAATTGTACCAGATTATGGATAGCAGAAACATGTGTCCAGGAAGTTTGAGTTTCTGCAAACACTATCTGCACATGAACCATCCTTGCCGCTCAGTGCAATCCAGTGGAGGAATAAGCAGTAAGGGAAAATGTGGAATTTGTAACTGTAACAAAGCAAAGGAGACAAAGATAAATGTAAATGTTGTAAGAAGTAACACATGGTTTATCTGATTCTTCCCCCCATCACCACTCCATTTTCTTAATCCATGCCTGTAACTCACGAACAAGTGCAGTTTACATCAATATTTGCAGAAGAGATTCTTAAGCCCCAGCTTGGATTCAATACTTTGACCGTGTTACTCAGGCAGCACATTAAGCCTCACTTACCTACATGCTTTGATAAGGCAGAGAAGTCATAGCACCAAAGACAACACAGCAGAAAATCCCTTAAAAACATCAGGTACCAATCAGGTGCTACAATTATTAGAGAACAATTTAGTATTGAAGATCTCAAATCAGTATTTTGCATTTGCTGTAATTTCATGATCAGCAACGCACGCGTTCCTTCCTGTGGGCTATGAGAATCATGCATCAGAGAAGCCAGGAGATAAGTGGCTGGCAGAACCACAGCACGTGCCTATGTTTGCTACTGCTGGACAACTACCTTTTTTTCAAGACAGAGACTAATAGTAAAGAAAAAAAAAAAACAAAAACACAAACCAAACCAAAACCAAATCCCTTCACTACATAGTCAGTCACTCAGCAACCATACAGAACAGGGGAACATCAGCACTGTCAGCAACCAAATCCCATAATCATACCCAAGCACAGGTTGTGACTCTACAGATTGAGACTTCTTTTTAGTCTGGTATAGAAGTGATTTAATCAGCAATATTAAACTGCAACGTGAAATTTCACAGATCCAGGCAGAAAAGATTATCGGGGGTTTTTTTCATCATGACACTTTTAATCCTCAGGCAATTTGACAACCCTATTGTGGAAACATTTTCTGATACACTATTAGGGAAATACTTCTGGCTCTGAAATTCAGAACCTAGATTTTTCTCATTAATTAAATACAAAGGCAGTGAAATTGAAATGTCATATAAGCATTCAATTATGAATTAAGAAGCAATGGCAAACTTCTTATTTGACACAAAGAATAACCCAAGTAATTTACAGCACATAAATTTTGTCATACCCCTGTGTAATACTGGAAATAAGTTATGACTTTATAAATGGATACATAAATTTTCTTTAAGTAAAATGAACTGGCTATTCCTAAAGATGCGTTCTGCTAAATGTAAACAATGATTCACAAATCATTTATTTTGCATCAATAAAATGAACAAGTTCTTAATGCTCTACTTAATGCGTAAACGGAAAGGAAATGAGCCATAAAAAAGGATGCTGAAACTCCCACATTCATCAGATTGAGAAAGATGGTCCAGCCATTTGTTCTCTGCAGAAGCTCCTTCTTCATCAAGAAAGAAGCTGCCTCTTCATCAGTAAGACTATTTCGTAGATAAGCAGGCACAGTTACTGTTAAATGTGACCAGCTTCCCAACAACTGACTTCACCTGAAGCTCTCTCCACGCACCCAGAAACTTTGCTGGGATTAATTAAAACATTTGTTTCTCATACTACCAGTCTGAGCAGTCACTACTGACTTTAAGTTCCTCTAGAGGAGGAAAGTTAAAAAGGTCTCCTCAAACCTACTTTCCTTAAAAATTGTCCTCAGCAGTTTACTTCTTCGTATCAAGTCATTGAGCAGCTTTCTCTTGCTCACTGTGGGTAAGTAGCTGGCCAAGCATTTTGAATGGTGCTTTTAAGGCCATCAAAATAAAATCCCTTGAAAACGCTGTTTGATGCCTTCCAGCCTGCCACCAATTTCAGTCCAAAGTCTCATCCCTGGTTGCTCACACTGTGCATGAAAACTCACTCACAAGCACTCTGTTGGCTCACATCGCCTTATCCAGTTCGTTGCTTAAACACAAACCATTACACCCAGGATTATCTGCTGCAGGGCACCCTTACAATACGGGAAAACTGCATCAAATTTGACCCTTTCTTCCCTTGTACCTCAAACACTAACCCTCGAAGTGCTGCTTTCCACCCTCAATCACCCCCTACCCTCTCTTCAGCCAACTCCCAGGATACAATATGATCATTTCAACACTATGCTATCGTGTCACTCCTGTGGCTGCCAACTCCAACCTCATGTTTGAAGCACTCTGAGCCATGCAAAGCACCTACCTATCCTCAGAGACCCTGTCACCACACCACAACAGACCCAGATAAAACCCCAAGCAGGTGCTGGGCAGTGTGGACACAGCCCATACCCTCTAGAGGAAGCTAACTGAGCAAACTCAAACACTGGACTCTCATCTGTTCAGTGCTGGAGTCAATAACCACTTCCCAGAGTACATGTCTTTAGCAGGATGTATATCAATTCAAATAGGAAGTTTTTCAAGCTTGGAGCGAGGCCAGAGGAGGGCCATGAAGATGACCAGACGGCTGGAGTACCTTTCTTACAAAGACAGGCTGAGAAAGCTGGGGTTGTTCAGTCTGGAGAAGAGAAGGCTCTGGAGAGACCTTTAGCAGCCTGCCAGTACCTTAAAGGGGCTACAAGAAAGCTGGAAAGAGACTTTTTACAAGGGCATGGACTAATAGGACAAGGGGTAATGGTTTTAAACTGAGAGTGTGGATTTAGATTAGGTGTAAGGAAGAAATTTTTCACTCTGAGGGTGGTGAGGCACTGGAACAGGTTGCCCAGAGAAGTTGTGGATGCCCCATCCCTGGAAGTGTTCAAGGCTTGGTTGGAAGAGACTTTGAGCAACCTGGTCTAATGAAAGACATCTTCACCCATGGCAGGGGGGTTGGAACAAGATGATCTTTTAGGTCCCTTCCAACCCAAACCATCCTCTGATTCTATGGTTAAAGGACAAGATTGCATCTTTATTTATGCTTCCACAGCTCCCACTGCAGTGCAGTGCTGATTCTAGCTGTTCAGCTCTGCGAGAGACCACAACTGTTAATGCTATCAGCTTCACCGTAATTAGATTAAATCTGCCACTCAAACTGTACTTGACACAAAACACTACAAGATCTAGCAAAGCACATGCTGTTCACAATGTCATTATCCTTCAAGAACATTACAACTAGTAATGCCTTCATATGCTTCTTGATATCAATATGTTTAACACTTACTGTTTCAGCAGTTTTGTTCTCCAAGAATGACAGGACTCCACTGTAACACACCAAGTTTAATGGGAGTGAGTTCATAACAGATCTAAGTCCTGCTCCTATCTGAACACTGAAATGCTGCTTTGGTGAACAGACGCACCCTGTATCACTGATGGAGGTGTCATTTCAAAAAGGTAGTGCTTTGTGAAATACAACGCACCATCACAGGATTTTCACCATTATCTCCCCCATGTGCCTCAATTTGAAATCCCAGCTATGAGCGAAAGCATCAGGCAACTATTCTTTGGATATAAAAGGGTAACAGCCTGAGTATAACTCAGTGCACTAAAGCCTATGTCTCTGTACTACAGTGGAGATTTTTTCCTGGCATCAGTTTTGTCTTCTCCCATGACTAGAACAACATCAAAATTCAACTCCACCTTAGCCCGAAATATTTGGGGAGTGGGCCCTGCTGCCCAAAGCAATCCTCCTTTTCTTTATCTTCCCCATGTTCATAGACCTTTGAAGCACTAGTTTCACAGCACTGATGTCTCAGCTCTACAGGATATAGAAACACTACACTCTGCACAAGCACCTAGCAACCTCTGTATTTAAGCAACTTGTAAATCTATAAAGATACATATGCTATGACTTTTGCACTCCTTTGTTTTTCCCTCACCCTCATCCAAGCTTTTATCCAGCACAAAATCCAACTGAAAATAACGGATGTTCCAACAACGCAGCTATTCTAGTTGGGAGTTTCCTACTGAAGGATGAACTATTTTAGAATTACTCTCCAAAGGGACTACTCCAGAACACATTTTAATTACAACCCATGTGGCAAGCTGTTCTGAAAAGCCTATCCTGCCAACATTATCCTAAACAGTTTTACTATCAAGGCAAAACCACAGAAGTCTCATAACAGCGTAAACAGAAAAACAATGGCAACTAGAGAAAAACAAGGAATGATAAACCTATGGCTAGAGTACAGATTTTGCATGGAAAACAGGAGCTCCAGTGTAGCAGGTACAAATCATCTCCATGCCTTTAGGACAGGCACTTCTTATTGCTGCAATAAGGGACTGAAGCTACAACGATTTACATAAAAATCCTAAGAACAAAAGCACTGTTTGTGGATTTATTCTACACAACAGTTTTGCAATTAACAAAAAAAAAAAAAAAAAAAAATCAGGATTTAGCTACTTATTCGCAAAGGAAAAAAATTCAGTTTGTATAAAAGAAAACACTATATGGGAAATAAGAGACAGACATACAACACTGATGCATTATCAATGATAAAAGAACTTTTTGGGGGGAGCAGGGCAACAGAATGAAAGAATACATCACATAAGTCAGCTCAGATGTTCTAAAAACTATTAGAAACCTTAAAATAAGACACTTAAATAATTAAAACTGCTACTAAACCCAAGTAGTTTCTTTAATTCCTTTCATTATCTTTCACAGTTTTATAAAACCTACACTTAACAACATAAAAGAAAGTCAAACACAAAAAACTTACTTTTACAAAAGCTGTTCTTTTATATCTATTGATATACCGAAGGACACCATACATTTCCATTGAAACACGCGTAAGAAGTTAACATAGAGGAGTTCCTTTTCCTAGAAGAATCATGTTACAAGCTCTACTTCCCCTCAAGAACCCTGGCAACTGAGCACTAAGGAGGTGGGGCCAAGATTTTACACAGAAAACACCTGACACCACATTCAAAGGCTTACATAAAATATTTACTACAGGTGATGTTTGCTTAAGGTAGTACTTCATCAAGTTATTTCACTATTTTCCTTTTAAAGAGAAGATTTTTATTTGCTTTTTAGGTACCACAATTAATTCTGAAATCATACAATGTTTTAGTTCACTGATCTGGAAGCTATACAAAACATAACTATTCATTTTTGTAAGTGATATTACTTTTAATGTTTAGTGGCTATAAACTAGCCAGAAAGTTATGTTCCTGAAGTTTGTCTCAAAATCTCCTCATATAAGATGTACTGTTATATTCCTAAATTGAAGCAGGAAGAAATTAAACGTAATAACCAGAATCTAGTTTAAATCATCATAAAATTAAATATACTACCACTTTCTAGTTTAAAAAAAACAGTTTGAATCTGACTAATACTTTGCATGTTTTTAAATACTGATTTTTACGCTACAATCTCATGGGTCTTCCTGACATTCTACACTATCGTTTCCAACTGTGTCTTGGTAGTATAGTAAAGCTGTAAAAACTATTGTGCCTTGGTTGTTCAGTGATGTTAACGGACCTCAATTTTCTTCCAGGGTGATAAGTTTGCTTAACTGATCTTCTCATATTCTTAGAATATTTTAGGACATATATGTGCATTACTAAGCTGTCCTTTACTATAATTGGTCTTCAGAGCTTCTAAGTGCTTCTTAACAATAAGATATGAATTTACTTACACTAGAAGTCTGAAGACCTTCCTCCTAGAGGTACTGCTAGAGTTCATTTGCTTAAAGAAATCTTGCTGCTGCTCCTACAGCCCTGTTTGACACATGTACCTAATGTGCTACAAAACCTCATGAAATACAATGACCAAATCTCAATGCTTTCTAGAAATCTGCCTATCAAGTTAGAATATTTCTGTTTAATTACCAGGAAAAGTTGCTGTGCCACACTTGTTAGGATTACTTTCTCTCTACTCTACAAAATTTAACTCTTGCGAACTCTTATATGGGTGCTTAAGGTTTTCTCACTAAGCAGTATATATTCTTGTACAGACAGTCTCTTGTCTCATTGTTTATTTCTCGCCTTTGTGACCACTGATCTGTGCTACTATGGGATAGATACTATAGATCCTGATTTAGGTACAGCAGACCTGGAGAAATGTTTAAGGCTGAGCTACTACATACTTGTTCATAGTTTCACAGATACAGTGTAGAGAAGATTCCAGCTTGGAAAAGATGATTGATTTTAAAACACAACTAGTATATTTTCACTTCCTAGGCATGGACTAACAAATGATGATTTGACAACATTTGTTTCTACAAAGAAAACCCCCATAAAAGTGTGAACTTCTGAAATTTAACAACTATGACAAATTTATTGGTTACAACAGAAGAAAAACCCACAATCCTATAAAAACAAACATTGTTTTCTTAGGCTAATTCTAACACTGTTAAGCAACAGAGTGAGGATGATCACAGTCTTGCTATCTAGAGCTTCCTGTAGAAAGAGTTAAAATTGAGGATGAGTAACTGGGAAAGTTGGGGAAAAGGAAATTTACACTGAAAAAATTAATTTTCTATACTGATGTGACAGAAGGTCAAACAGCTCTGATGAGAGAGCTCAGTAGAGCTGTCTCAGATGACAGAGAGCTCAAATGTCATTACTGTAACATTTAACAAAAATAACTTTTGTTCTATCCTGCTTTTCTAGAAAGGAAACTTCAGATTTGGACACACAATTAATGATACCGTGATTGCTTAAAATGCTTGTTTCTCATTTGATTATCTTCAAATTTGCTTCTCCTGCATTTAGGCAGGAGAAGTGGTGTTTGATTGCTTCATCATATCTAGAAGTACCTGACTGCAAAACATTTTGCACTGTAGGCCCTTGCCCTACAATTATTTCTGCTTGTTCTAGATATTGTTTTACTGAGCCTTTATAATCCCATGCCTAATCATGAGATGTCTTGTTTTGACCAGTGTCTTTAAAAGCTATCCCGAATATGCTCCGGACTTTTAATGATCAACTATGACCATTCAGCTCACAGACATCTACTTGGAAAGGATCTTGCAGCTTTTCAGACACTGCATCAACTATGTGTAGGATCTGCATACCACAGCTGTTCCATATTTACATTAGTAGGTGTCTGTACTGCCAGACTGTATACCTCAAATCTCAGCTGATTTTCCTTAAAATGAGGAAGGGAGGAAGGAAATAAAAAAAAAACACTCGGATAATCCAAATAAAGCCTGTGTAAAAATGCCAGAGAGAGTTTACTTTCTGGTATCTCAATGACAATCTGTTTTAATCCAAGTTTGGTTTTTTTTTGGTTCCATTGATAGTTCTGCTAATTCAGCCTCAAATTTAAAAAACAAGCTGTACTGGGGTTTTTTTGGGGGGTGTACTTTTTTGTCAACCAAAATCTAAAAATAAACTTCTGCCTTCAATTGCACTGTGTTTTCCTATAGCTCTAAATTTTGTTGAGTTTCATTAGGGTAACTGAGGGCAGAGCCTGTAAGCTGAATGCAGCTAACCTTGCCGAACTGGGAGGCACAACAGGTCCACAGGCCACCTGCTCTGCACTGAGAACTCAATTAGAAACAAATGAACACACCTGGTTAATGGCAAAACATACAAGGGCTTTGATTGTGCATGAGGAACACGGTGGCTGATGAAGGTGTTAATTTTCTCAGTCGCTGCCTTCTAAGGAAAAACCTATGCCAAAGTTTCCATTATCTAATGAAAATGCTAATTCGCCTTTTCAAATATTCAGCAACTGTGAGCTGAAGCCCTTAGTTAATTTAAATTACACTGATTATTTTTGTTCTGCACCTGCTATTCTAGAACTATCTGATATAAGCTTTTCAACTTATGGTGAGATAAAGCACTGCTGTAGTTACAACACAAAGAAAAGACTACAGACCTGTTAAGATGACATTCCATCAAAAACATAAGCTTGGATGGAAGGTGCTTAACTATTTAATTTAATTTAATTTAAAAATTATGTATAGGGTTGTTTAGCCTGGAGAAGGCTCCAGGGACATCTTACAGCAGCCTTCCACCACTTAAAGGGGGCCTATAGGAAAGATGGGGAGGGACTCTTTATCAGGGAGTATAGCGATCGCATGAGGGGTGATGGCTTTAAACTGAAAAAGGGCAGATTTGGATTAGATCTAACGAAGACATTCTGTACTGTGAGGGTGGTGAGGCACTGGAACAGGTTGCCCAGAGAAGTTGTGGATGCTCCATCATTAGAAATGTTTAATCCCAGGTTGGATGGGGCTTTTGAGCAACCTATCTAGAGGAAGGTGTCCCTGCTCATGGCAGGGGGGTTGGAACTAGATGATCTTTAAGGTCTCTTTCAACTCAAACCATTCTATGATTCTATGATATCCTACAGACATACAAGAATATCTGAAATAATGTGGTAAAGTATAGCAAACTATAAACGACCCTAAAAGCTTATGGCTAAAGCTAGGGAATGTCAGCATCTCTTTTAAATAGAGGTCTGGATTTCTCTTAGTCTATAGGTTTCTTGCAGAGAGCCACAGTGAAATCAGTCACTGGATATCCAAACTTAGATGTGAACAGCCCTTGAACTGTTCTCCCTTCATTAGCTGTTCCCAAGTCGTTTCTGGCAGTTCGTGGTGCCATTCGCCTCACTCTTCTGCAGCACGTACTTCTCCCGACAGTTCAGCCTCCCGCTAAGAAACATCAAGTTTATTTCAAAATAAAAGCTTTATAACAGACAGCATAAACACTTTCAATTTTCTCCCCTTCTCAAAGAAAAGTTTTCTTGCCTTTTTTTTTAACGGTAACTAGCAAAACGCATGCTTTTTAGTTTGCTGTTATTCACTTACGGCTACTGAACTGCAGTACAAAAAAAATAGCTATCCAAGATGAGAGTTGCTCTTTCAGCATTTCCTAATCTAGTAGGAGAAAAGCTTTCCAGATCACAGAAACTAAGAACACAGTGGCAAGCATAGGAGGTGGAGAACCATTCAAGTAGTCTTAATTTGAAATTCATAAAACATGTAATAATCTGCTAATCCAGATTCTTCAGCAAATATGCACATCTGCTAATTTTTTTTCCAATCATATTGCTCTAAAGCTTACTGTCAAAATTAATCCTTCTTGTCAACTATGGCGTAATTTATCCGATATGCTAATTTTTCCAGGAAAGAACAGCGCAATGATATTGCTTAAAAGCATCATATGTCATCTTGTAGCTGTATTCCAACTGGAACTTAAATTGCAACATAATTAAATATAGAAGCAGATGAAGTATAAATAACTTCAGCTGAATGACTATAGTAGAAACATCTTCACCATTTAACTCCATTTCACAGGATTTTGGTTTTAAAAATTTCAAGCCACTCTCCAATGTCATTAGGTGATATGGCGTCTTCAGTCAGTTTGGGAACTTTTCTGACAGCCCTTGAACAAGTAAAATGAAAAGTTAAGCAACTGAGAGTGATACTTGAAGAAATATACCCAAAATAGCTAGCTAAAGCTTCTGCCGAGATGCAAATGTCTTATCTATGCCATTAATATCACTGTTAAAGCAGGTTTAATTTCTGAAAACCTTAAAAATCTTAAATAACTGACATCCTTCCCCTTCAATCAGAATATTATAGCTTAAACTACACACAAACTGAAACACCCCAGTCAGCAGCCAGCTGACTGCTAGAAACATTAGGAAATTCAAACCAGGAGAGCCTTGCAGACTGCCTTTGCCCTGCAGAAGAGGCTGAAGGGAGGCGAGACCAACGATGCTACATTTGACCCTTCTTTTTCCCTTCCCCAGGCGAAGACGTAGTGCCTCTCCAAAGGCATTTTCCTCATAAAACCCTTACCAATATTTCAAACTCCTCCAAAGGAGAAGCTGTATATGGTCTGTGACAAGAAAATATTTAAATATAGGTAGGGGTAGTGAGGAACCTAACGCACGCGTGCCATGGTTTTCTTCTTCTGCTTGTACTGGACAGGGACAAGGTCCCCAGGGCCACTGCTTCCAAGTACCTACTACATCCGTTTGCTTCTGCAAACTAATTTTTCTTGTGTCCTTTTACATCTAAACAGTGAGGGAAAAGGTGGCCCTGCAAGTGCCCAGATTGTTTGTCCAGAGGGATGAAAACAATGATGAAAGCAATCAAAACTTTGTGGCATTTAAGGGAGGCTGCACATGAGAGAAAGTAAGTCCAACTGTTCTGGGCCAACACTAAAGCCTCTCTCTTGTATGCTGAGAAGCAGGGTTGCATTTAATGTCTTCCAAGAAACCTCGGGAGTACAAATGACTATTCCACTTCTGAGAGTTAGAAGCTTATTTTGACTACGAGAGAACTGGTAATAGTTACGATAAAGCCAAGATGCTGAGAGCTTGAGCAAACTCCAGAAACAAGCTTACCCATCTCTTCTGTACTGTCAGAGGCTCGACGTAGCCAAAGAAAGGTTCGGCAGGCTCAAGACGTTTTGCACCATGCTTTCCCTGATTATACGTGACCTTTTTCTTTTGATTACAAACTATATGGAATCTCAGAACTGTGACACTTGCAAAAACACTTGGAAATTTTATTATCATGCTTTCAAGTTGTGTTTAGAGAAAATCCTTCCGAATGCATTACTGGCATTCTTACCTCCTCGTTTCCTTACTGGTTTATGTGCTTTTAATACATTTTACGTCAAGTGTAAACTTCAATTAGGAACCCAAATTAGCTGGAACTGCAGAACGCGAAGTAATGTTCCAAAAAACAAACAATGACTCTATTTCTCAGCCTATACACATGCTACAGATGTCAAAGAACATTTATTGCAGTCAGTGCTTCCTTAGATTTTGGGTTCTTTTCTTCTTAATAATTGAGTGTCTCAATTCACCCCTAGGAATATACTGCATTTTTTTTTCTTAGTCAAATTTTTCCCTATTTCATCTTTTTGAATTTTTAAAAAAATGTTCTTGAAATTTTCAGTCAAAGCAGCAATGTCATCTTTTTTGACTTGATCCTGGTAAAACAAATTATTCTATATATGTAATGTTATGTGTTTGTTGTTTTTTTTTATTCTAGACATTTAGTACTGCAGTTACTACCATAGTGAGTTACCTGTGTCTGTACTCAAGCTTATTATCTAAACCTCGATTTAGATTAAAATAAATATTTAACCTAAAATATGGTATGCTACATGCACTAAAAAAACCCGCACAAGTGTACAGCTCATACTCTAAAGCATTGACTTCAAAACTAAAAGCATCAGTAACAGTATTTTTTAACAAGTAGATCTGAGGAAAATTTATGCTTCCTTTAATAAATATTTACAAGTTCAATTAATTTAGTATTTTTGAGATTAATCAATATTTTCATCAGCCTAAATAATTACCTGTGCTTATAACTAAAAGTGCAACAATGGAAAAGTGAAGGAACAGGTTTACTTGTTTTATTTAATAAAGAAGATGAAAAATCAAAGAAAAAAGGTCAGTTACTGTAAACAACACAATTCTTCAAAAAAAATTATATTGTTGACTGACTACTTCATGGACCAATGTCTGGCTAAAAAATCCCACACTTGAGATCTAACTTGGGAACTCTTAAATATAGAAGTGATTTTAAAGTAAAAATCATTCTCCACTTAATTGGCACAGGATGTTTATTCCTGATTAACTTTCTACATAGATGTTAATCTTTAATACATTAGAAATAGCTCTTGCTTAACACAGTACTTGTCCATGCTGCCTGGAGGTTATATTCCACAAAAGTATTTTGGTGTTCCCAGTAGAGGCTTAAAGTACTGTACTCAGATTAGGAACCCTAAACCAGGCAGAGCTACACAGTCAACCTTGAACCACTGTAAAATGAGAATATATGTTAATTTCTGTTTTAAATCGATTGTAACACATGAGTGATGGCCTAACAAAATGCATGTCAGGAATTCTCATATTGTGACTCATTGCTCAGAGGACAGGACCGGTGCTGGTCGAAACAGCTCCAGCTCACCAACAGATCTGGGATGCAGCTTGGATCTTTTTCACACTGGGAATCTGGGAGCAGTTGGTTGCCAAACATCTGCTTTCAAAAACAGACAGAAAGCAGAAGAAAAACATCTTCTGATAAGAAAGCAACTTCCATTTCTGAGGAAAAGGGATTTATTTTGGTACGCCCAGTTGCCAAAGACAGATTCTGACCCATTTCCGTAGCATGCAACAAACAGCTCTGGTCTGGTGCTGTTAACTGTGCGAGGTGGATTTGCTCCATGACACCCTTTGAACAATGAGGTAGACTTGGTCTTCGGACTGAGGTGTCTTCTGGGGTGCAGCATAGTTCTTCTCCTGCTCTGGGGAGAGCAGGAGAATGAGCATAATGAGACTCATGTCTCATTATGTCTAATGAAAAAAAAAAAGGATGTAGGAAGTGGTGTGAACTCAGTCCTTGTGCCATGGACAGAGCAAAGCAGAATCATGAGCTGAAAAACATTCCTGGTCTCCCATATTAGAAGTACCAACTAAGAACGTAGCTTATTTTCTGACATCAAGAAACAATACCTACGTATTTCTCCTTGTAAAGACAAATCTGTCACTCACCTTTGATTTGGAAACTAGAACAGCACCATTTGTGCAGCTTATTTGTGCAAAACAGAGCGATTTTGCTCAACTTACATTAAAGCTACATAAAACTTGCACTGAGCAACTAAACTAGACTGGTATTCTGCTGGGTCCATGAGGCGATCTCCCATGGAAATTTCCTTTCTGTTGCAATCCTTATTCAAACAACGTGCTGGTAAGTAACTGTTGAACACTCAGCCACTCCCATCACATAGTCTGTTCCAAAGGTTTCTAAGCCTCGTCAGCTCATTAACAGTCTCAAAAAAACCCCATAATTTTGAAGGAGTCTTAATGAATGAATGCAATGTCTCCTCTCTTCATATACCACAGTCCGGGTATGTATATATATAAAATCCAGAAATGAGACTCATGACAATTTTTGTTCCCAGTCAATGGCAAGATTCTTGCTGAAGGGGTGAGGATATGGTGCTTTGGACGCTGGTTGGATGCAGGACTGAAGCTGCTGTGTCATCTTGACATAAAGGGATGTGCTTCACTGCAAAGCTCTGACCTTCAAAAGTTAGGAAGGGTGAAGGATCGTACTCCATCGAGTTCACATTTTGGACTGTTTTTTTGTTTGTTTGTTTTTTATACAGTGCTCACTCTTTGCAGCATTATGTCAAAAGGAAGTCAGACTCCATGATGCTTCTCTCTGAGAGAGTTACATCTGCACTTATTTCTGATTTTTTTAATGTTTGCATCTCGTTAGGTTAGATTTTTTAAAATTATTTTCAAATGCGATTCAGCTGGACCTGTAAAGGCACATCATAAACTCCACTTGACAGAAAAGGTGTGTTAACAACAGCCATCAAGTAAAATTAGCTGTTTCTGTAAAGATTAATTTTAAAACAAATTGCCTATTTAAAGCATTACGTATTTTAATAAACCTCTGTCCATGTTAGGCCTATTTGCCTCAGCCCATAGCAGGCAAAGAATTTTGATCTTTGCATCTTAGCTCACACTTAAAAACAAAATGTTCATTTTAAACCTATTAAACAAGTTTGTAATACTGAATGGATATAGGACACCAAATTTTCTTCTGCCTCAAATTCAGTGATGAAAAATCATTACAATTTGTCTACTCTATGAGGAGAATGAAGAGAGATCAAGCAGCCATTACTAATATAGCTGGAAACTTTAAACTGAAACGGAAGTATGTGCAGACAGATTATCTCCATCTTTACAGGCAATCCAGGTGTTAAAAACACTGAAACCTGAGAAAATCTGAAGAAGTGATAAAAAATTGTTTCAAAACATTCAATATCTGTCTCAAAGGGATATCAGGGAATTTTACATTTAGTTTTAGACAAATCGACATCTTTTAAGAGCTGACAGACTTTTCCTCTCAAAGAGACTCATATCTGCCCTTAATATATGTAACATATTCCAAAAAATAGCTGCTGTGTATTTAGACCAATTACTAAAAGTTAGGCTATAAAAAGCTGCCCTTTATTTTTAAATTCAGTAAATGAGTAATCATTTCCCTTCTGAAACTCTATTTGATAAACAGATGTATTTATTAGGAAGTATCTTCCCAAAAATGAGCTCAGTCGCTTTCAACTATGCACAGATCAGTCTAACCATCGCGTCTTGAATTCAAACGTTGCCAAGAGCAGTTTTCACAGACGGTAATAAAACGGGTAATGCACTCTTTACTACAAAGGCATGACTGAACTCATTTAAGCCGTGAAATCACTTTCAACGCTATAGGAAGGCTTTTCTCTTTAAAACAAAATTACTTTTACTGAACTGTGTAGGGAATTCATTAACTGTAGCATTTCCAAGCATCTCTAATTTACCAGTTTTGCTCTTTTGAAATGTTATGGAAATAGATTGTGTTTTCATCGACCTTTTCCACAAAACCAGGGGAACTCACATGACACTCCTGACTAAGAATGCTTATGGCTAAGCTGTGCAATTATCTCCTAGTTCTATCATGACCTGAAAAAGCATCTCTTGAGGGCTCTCTTCTTTCCGAAGCAGGCTCAGCACTGGAGCTCATACACACCAGCTCTCCAGACTGCACACAATATACAGTCTGAGTGTCTTTACTGCCTACTCTTAAGGTACAAGGCATGACTAACAGGTCATCCTCCTGAAGTTTAGTTCTTCATAACCCTAACAGTGATGTAGCAGGAGGATGCTCTGTCCCCTGACATTTGTTCAGAAATAAGAGGCAGTGGGAAAAGGATCAGATAACAGCATTACTATCTTCTGTCCTTCCTGAAAATGATACTATGAAAAAGAAATCTCCATTTTTAGAGTCTCTCCTACCCCCGAAGACTACAGTTCCTCTCGTTGGTCCACCAATCCATCTGGAGGGAAACTATAGCGCTCCAGTGCCTATGATACATTGGAAAACACAACGTCCTTGTAATACACGAATGGAAACAATGCTTCCGAATGGGTGAATTTCAGCAGCAGTAGAACTGTGCTGCTTGCAGAAAGCTGAACGTTTGAGAAGTTGGGCACTAACACCCCCATAGCGAAGCCAGTCACCCACCAAATCCACAGCTGTTGGGTCACGAAGGTCTGATGCCCTGGTGAGTTGAAAGGAAAAAGTCCTCTCTCCACTGCGCTGAAGAATAACTTGTATTTTCAAAATAAAAAAGGCATCTCCAGATCTCAAGTATTAAAATATTGTCTTTGAAGTGAAAAAAAGGAGGGTGGTGGATTTTCTGCCCTTTCTTGTTTACACACACAGAGTAACCCTGCCATATCTCACAACAGTTGATAAGGCGTGAGCACGTGTCTTTCCCACATCTGAGAAAATCCACGTCATCTTGGCTTAGAGTAAACTGCCGCACTACTCAGAGAATCGCTGTTAGAAACCTGGGCTTCCATGAGAGGTCAAAAAGTAGATACCCATCTTCTCATCTGTTCAGCCTGTCCTTGAGATCCACCTCACCTTTAGCCTTTGTATTTCAGAATGAGCTGAAATTCTGACCCTATTTAACCTGCATCCATGGGACGGACGGAGTTCTGTGAAGGAGTCAAGCTTTCAGTTGATTTTACTGAGTAGCAGAATTTCAAATACCAGTTTATCATTCTGTAACATAGACTTGTAAGCACCGGCCAGGGAAAGATGGGGCCCTTTACTAATGAGTATTAGCACAAGTTTGATGTTAGAGACGGAAATCTTTGCCTAAAATTCAAAGTAGTAACAGGAACCAATAGGGCTTTAATTTCTCCTAATCCCTTTCAAAACGCTGTCTCTTCTATTACAACCTCAAGAACAAAAAAGGAAACATTCACTATGTTAAATCTGAATGTGTTTTTAACATACATAATAGTTCGTTTCCACACATCCATATCTGAGACTAAATTAACTCATAACACATTCAGCTTCATTACTTTTTTTCTCCCTCTCACATTTTTGGTAAAACTCTCATCACTTCTGAGCTGAAAACGTCTTAGAGAAAGAGGCATCCTCCCACCTCAGAAAATGCGTATGAAAAACTCAACACCACCTTTGACGATATAAAATAATGCCCATTCCTCTACAGAAGAGCATCACTTTGGATTGTTTTTCCCCCTAATCAACACTTTTAAAATAAAGACTGCTTATGTGTCCTGGAATGAAAGGATGCTCAAGTAAGCCAATAGTTCGTGCGACAAGGCTTTGGTTTTAGATCACAACTTTGCCAAGCTTTCTGGACAGACATCTTCAAAATAGTTCAGTTACTGAACTATTATATTATACTTTTCTTCAGGTTTTGGCTCCTACTAAAAAAATAAAAATAAATTACCATGAGCAACTCTTGGAAGGTATTTGGACACACAAACTCTTCAGTTTGGTCTTTGTGTATAATCTGAGATTCTTGTCTCCACCAAAATGTATTCAAATTATAAATCTCTGCAAAATGTTGGCTAACAGGTATTTGGTAATAAATGTACACATAAAGTGATCACATTCTCTGGATGGTAACCAGACTGAAAATACTTTAATCCAATCTTCAGCAATTTCTGCCTGCAAACACGGCTCATGGTGGATTTGCAATATGACTGAGTCCAAAAATCAGCAGCGGGAAGGAAAGGCTTAGTTCGTTGAACAAGCTAGGGAGGGAAAAGAAGGAAAGACAGGCACCAGAGAGGACTGAGAGAAAAGACGGAACTGCAGGGAGAGCTGAAAGAGTAACAAGGACTGCAGCCAAACACATGACAGAAGGAACAAGGTAAAAGCAAGAGAGACTGATTAGGACCTGTGTCAGACCAGAGATTGTCAATACAAAAAGACTAACAAAAACACAGTGATCAGAAAAAGACCTGAGCAGTTAGAGTCACACTGAGTGCAAACAATCGTGGCGGCAGTAGCCTGCAAACTGGGAAGAAGCTGCGATGGCAAAGGAACGGGATTAGGCAAAGATGAGCTGGAAGCAGAATGCAGAATTTAGTAGTCACTGTAACTCTCACTCCAGCATCCAAAATGTTTTCTCTCAGTAAATATCTGGGGAAAAAAAATAACTTTTTTTTTTTTCATTAGTACTGGAGGATGAGTCTTTTATTGCCATCAGTTATCTAATTAGCTCATAAAGGAACAGGGATTTACGGTTCATCTAATTAACTCATAAAGGAACAGGGATAGTGAGGCTCTTGACAATTTTTGTGGTTAAAGATTGGTGCTTTTTTCTCCACAAGACCCCTGGCTTGTTCACATCAAAAAAATGACACAATCTGAGAACGAACCAGAACTGCAGTGGAAGACAGTCTGCCTGCTTCATTTATAAGAATGTTTGTCATACATGGCCCAAGGAACGGAAATCAGAAAAGGAGGATAACTGTAGTTACAGAGGATAAACTGTAGCAAAGGAGATTGTCACTTTTCTTCTACCACTGCGATCTCCCGTGGTGCTAAATAAAGTGCTCAAACTTTGCTTAGAAGTCCAACCCTTTGTGCACTTCTGAGCGTTCAAGTGACTGATTTAAGGTCTTGGAGTCTTATGAGCTGGAAGGCTGTGAAGTTAAAGTGGGAACAGAAGCTGGTATGAGGTCTGAATATATCAACTATTTTGACACTTCCTAAACACCCTAAATTGATAATTCAAGTAAAAGATATTTGCTATTTCTATCCAGTTAAAAATCCCCTCCTGGGATCTGATTTTTTTTTTTTTTTTTCCAAATTAAGACATCTCTTCCCTTCTCTCAGAAATGTGAAAATGAATTTACTAATGTTTTTGTAAAACATTCACATTCTATAGTAACAAGTAGCTCAGAAAGCCCTCTGAAGCAGTTAATAAGGACATCAATGTATAATACAAAATATTTGTAACATTTGGTAAAAATAATAAGTACACAAGAAACTGTCGCCAAGTTATTTTCTACAGGCTTTTTGTACCTTCTGCCATCTACAGGGGCTCCCGCAATCAATAAAGTGACTTTGTGAAAGAGTAACACCCTCACCGTTAACGTCTATGACATACCTCTAATAAAACTGCTTTTCCCAACAGATCCCAAAGTTATCAGAAGGTCATGTTAAAACTGCAATCAACTAAAAAAAGTATTTGGAAGAAGGATTCAATAACAGGTTCTCAAATACCTGAGTTTGTGGCAAAACAAGTAACGGCCTCTTTTTAGGACATTTTGCAATTATTTAAAGTTGATACTTCATAGTAAAGTGAAGTATGCCTGCTGGAAGAGCACAGGTGACATCCTAGACACTTTGCTATTAAAGCACATTTCAAACCAGCTAACAAATAAGTACAAGAACATTGTAAAGGTCTTGGTAAAAATCAAAATTTACAAAAAGCTTTCATGTGGAAACACGACCTATCTACAGTGCTCTTCAGATTAACCCTCACGGTCAAATTTTGCGCTTGCAGCCAATTTCTGTAAAGTTCATACACATGAGCCAAGTCCCTCAAGTCAGCTGGTCTTGTCCAAGAACACCCAAAAGGCCTGTGCCTTTACGAATAAGCTTGGAAAGAATCACCATCTCTCAGTATTTAAGCATATAGATACTAGCAGAATAATGTAGTTTGGTACAGTAACTGGCATTTTTGTGCCAGCCCAGCTGTAACACTGGGCAATTGTGTCCCAAGTTCAACCAGGAACTGCGGCTCACAAGAAGGTGGCATGGCTGCAAGGTCATACAGAAAGGTTGTTTGCAAGCTAGGAAATAGCCTGAAGTAAAGTACTTTATTAGAAATTATATATAGGATCCCTGCTGCGTGTTCTCAGCAAGGGATCCAGAAGGAAAGGCTTATAGGAAAGGAACTTATTTACATAACATAGAGCGAGCTGGACATTCTAAGAGGATCAGTCCCATGAACAGGAGGTTGACATTTGTTGAAACAGGACTCATGTTGTTCAAAGAAGTTGTCAGTACCATATTTGCACATACTTTTACAAGAAACTGAAGAACCAGCTACAGAAATTCAGTTATGCTTGATCACATCCAAATTACTTTACAAAGCCTAGATGTTCCCATGTATAGTTTTTTTGGTGAGGGGTGGATGTTTCTGCTTTATACCATGGCGTTGGGGAATCCTTGGGGCGCACAGCAAAAGATGCAGTTCTCATATAGAAATGTTGGATATTCAGAATCTGAAATAGCAAAGTGAAAGTCACTAACGCTTGAGAAAAATATAATAACGGTAGAAGCTGCAGGGAAATTTTACAAAATCATCCTTCACAGAAAAGCTGGAGAAATACACAAGCATTAGAGCTGCCCAAAGACTCAAAAGAGGTATTTTCATTAATCTGGACTATTAAAAATTGCTAGTGACTCAATTCCTGTAATTATCTGATCTTTTATATTGTCCTAATAAGCATTTTGCATATAAAGTCAAAAAAAACCCCACACAATCCGTACATCCTTTTAAATTTACTCATCTCTAAAAGATTAGATCTAGTCTAATCAGATAAATTTATTTCCAACCTACAAAAAACCCACAGTGGCACAGAGAAATAATACTTTTATGAATGGAATTTCCATGCTTGAGCCATTCAAACACATTTTCTTGCTACAGCACCCTTTAAAATGTGTAATTTTTTTGATGTAGTTAGTATCTTCTCTTTCTTTAGCTGATACCATCTGTTAGTTTATACTCCATGGGCTAGAGCAAGAGGTATATACTGATGTATACTGGTATATATGCTGCTGCTACAGACTGAGACTGTGCAGGCTGACAGAAGGAAGTGACTGGATTAAACGGATGATTAAGACCTATTGTAGCACTCTTTAGCTCCCTGGTCAAAAGACATGGGCAAGGGTCTGGCTCTCTGTGGTACTTGAATCTGTGAGCATCTAGAAGTAATTTACTTCAATAAATTACTACTGTGTTTTGTTTGGTTGGGTTTTTTTTTTCATTCATGTTACTATATTCAAACTATGCAGATTTCTGTAAAGTGGAAAAAACAAATGATTAACTGTGACATTAAACCCTTCTGATCAACTACCATCCAAGATGGACAAAACATAGAGCCCAGAGGAAAATTAGCACCAAAAGGAAAAAAAGATAAGAGGTTACATGGCTAATGGGAGGTATGGCACCCAAAAAGGTAATTAGATAGTTATTTGCTCTGTAAAGTTTAGTGCTACACCTATAAGCAAACTGGCAACTAACCACGTTTAGTGTTAGAAATAAATATATTCCTTCCACTTCTTGAATCACGTTGTCAGAGTCACTGGTTAATTACCCAGGAGCCTGATTATCACGCAAGACTCTAGAGGCTTCCCTTTCCTCCCAGCTCCCACTAATCATTTCTCCAGCAGACTGCAAGCACTCCCATGAAAACATTACAATTCCCTCATGGAGAAGGGGAATTGCTTCCTCTCTTCCCGCTAACTTTAACCCATGCTGCTGTATCCTCTCAAAAATGGCACACTCAGGTTTTGTTATATATGGTTTCAAGTCTCTTGAACTTGCCAGCTTCTTTAAGACCAGTAAAAGAACCAAAGGCTTGCTAATAACTTGACCTGCTCACCCTTTTCCACAGTGCACCAGGGCAGGGGCTTGCAAGTTATTCTTGATACTCAGTTTTTAAGTCTGCTTGCTTGGAAAAAAAGCATTCGGGAGCTAGGAAACAAAGGCATTATTAAGGAAGGTAGGATCCCTCTTCATCTTAAAATTAAATTTCAAATAGTATCTTATATATGAAAATATTTAATTGAACGCCTAGCATAAGGAGTTAAACCTGTGTTAAAAAAATAATTATCAGCAACTAACTTGTCAAAACAATCTTCCAATGGAGATGACACTCAAAGGCCACAAACTGAATACAAATTTTTGAAAGGATTAATTTTACATAGTTGCATGGAAAGCATACTCTGAGGCTCACATTAAACACATTAAAATGTCATTAGATAAAGATAAGCATAGTGGCCTACAGTTGCAGCCTTGTACAACATTAAGACGTAGAGAAGTAATAGTCAGGAGACTTTCAAGGACAGATAGTAACTTTATAATTCGATACAACAACCATAACTGTATTAACATTAAAAAAAGAAAGTGTCCTCTGCTATTATTACTAGTGGATTTGCAGAGAAGAATAAATTAGAAATTAGTAATTATGTCAATGTCATGAATATGTTTGCACATTTCAAACTTCAGGCTCTAGAAAATGCTGCTGAACCAATTAAATGTTCCAAGGATTAAAGTACCCTTATCTGGAGTGTACTTTTTCACAGCAGTTCTTACTGAGCTCAAGTTTACTTTGCTCTTAACCAGGCAATCTAGCAGCTGTAGCAGCAGCCATGCAATAACAAGCATCCTTCAGCAGTAATTTGTCTCAGCATCAGCTATAAATGACTCAGCTGTTCATGTCATGCTCCAGGAGTTACTTTGCTAATATCACAGCCTTTTACCTCACAGCACAGCATCCTTTTCTTCCATAGCAGGGGTTGGGGTTGTTTTGTTAGTCATACCTTCTTTCTGAAACATAATGACTGCCTTGATCACCAAGGAAGCTAACTTTCACTTCTCATCGGCCAGATGCGGTCTTGACTTAAAAATAAACACATGCCAGGTCATGCGTTTTGAAAAAGGGTGTGAAGGTGAAAACAAACTTTAAATGCAAAGGAACTCTGAGTAAGTAAAAACACTAGAATAGCTCTATTAAAATTGAAATTATCATCATGCATGCTATTTTTAAATAAAATTTTCTGTTCAAGTTTTTATTTGACAAACAGCTGTTACCAGAACATACATTAAAAAAAACCAAACTGGCTAATGGTAAAAAAAGAAATAAAACAAAAGAGATAGGAGCTAGCCTTGGTGATATTTCTAAAATGTGAAACTTGAAACTAGCAATATGAACAGGAATAAAGTTAAAATTTTTATAATCCTGATAGCTATATCCAAAAAAGCTCAGCTCCTGGCAACATGCAATTAAAAGAATGAATGGCTTTTTTTCTTTCAAGTTTAAATTTGGGGCCAGCGGGCTTGTGGGAAGTAGTGGGCAGAAAGCGATTATCTTTTTTCCCCTATGGTCACAATCATGACTCTTCATGGTTAACAGTACTGCACGCAGTACAGACCAGTTCTGAAAAAAAAAAAAAGATTATAACCTTGGATTGGGACAACTTCAAGGAGCTAAGAAAAACAGATGAGCAAGAGATATGACATGAGAAAATAATAAGCAGTAGCCTTGTATACAAATATGGTAAAAGACTGGAAAAGCCTGCAAATTTGAAAACTAATGCATCTGTTGACAAGCAGTAAGGGATCTCACAGCCATCTGTGTTCTCTACTGTTCTGTGGGCGGCTCTGGTTTCTGTACCAGATTCCCCATTGTCCTCATGTCACGGTTCCTAACCCTGACTTCACTGTGGTCATTCACAGGCATCAACTTGATAAAACATCCCTTCAAGAAATATGCTCCCCTGGATGAATGGTCCCATTGCGTACAACTAACAAAGCCAGCAAATCTACACGCCAATAAAAATGGTGACGTTTTCTTAAGTCTCTGCAAGGCTCCAAATGACAGTAGCACCAAGTATTGAATCAGAAACCTGTCACATCCTTATCCAACTGAGCTGAAAGGTATTTTGATGTTTTAATATGAACAGTAGAAACAAGAAACTTCAAGACTATTATTTTTATGACGTAGTAATAGCAAGAGACTGCTATATTTGATGGTAAGATGATACTAAAAGCAGTATAAGAACCAAAACGTGCTACAGACCAGTAAAGCAGTACGATCTTCTAGTAGCTGGTGATCCTATAGGAAAACACCATGCAATTCGGGCAGAACGACTTGTGTGACTTGGTTCCTATTTGAGAGCAGGGCTCTCTGGACAGAGTCTGAAGTTGTTGACTAAATAGTCCCCTGAAACCAACCCCGAGCAATTCCAGGATGACAGCATGAAGCAGACCCTGCATAGTTTCATGCAGGGCTCTTGTGGGTACATAACAGCTGCCCTTCCAGGAGCAGTGATCCATTACAATTTATGTGCGCTGCTCCCTGTAAAATGGCTGGGAAGCCCACGCGGCAGCAGTACGCTCAAGTGAATTAATTGACCTCTGTAACAGGACACCATGAAGCCCACTCTTTATTCCCCCAAAAACTGGCCCAATACAGGGTTGAAGGTAAGTAGTTCCTATATGTTACATAGGTAACAGACTTACATACTTTATAACTGATGAAAAGAAGAATACCATGCAAAAATAAAGCTTGAACTTTCTATAAACAAACTCAATCAATCCTAAATCTAAACATTACACCGTACCCATTATTACTTGAAATCAGTAATCCCACTCAAAAGCATGATATAGATGCAAGGATGCTTCAAATCTTTAGGAAAAAGGCTAAAATACAGAGCAGAGTTGAGCATTTCGCCAGAGCGCTTTTATCTTATTAGGTGTTAAGTATTATGCAGGCGGCTGTGTAGGCATGCACGGGCTGGGTGCTGTGTTTCTACAAGGATGGCAACAATGCATGGGACTCCACAGAGCATTTTGAGCTTCCCATATTGCTACAGCAGGAATTTTAAAGTCGGCAAAACAAAAGTCAAAGCCAGTGGAACTCTACGAGAGTTTTTCAGGTGGTGGTATACTATGCGGATAAAATCTATTGCAGAGCGTAACAGCAGGACTAAACAGCTAAAAAGCACCAATATTACAGGCTGGGTTGGCAAACAATGAATTAGCACTGCCATGTTTCATTCTGATACTTTTCTTCAACTTCAAGCTTAGCATAATAGGAAAGCTTATGATATTCCAGTTTATAATGTGATTCTTGAAGATTTATTACTTGATAGGTAATAAAGAGAAGCATCTACCTATACATCCCTGGCATGCCTGAGGTTGACACTTCTGGAAGTAGCAGAACTCAGCTGAAATATTCACTCTGTTGTGCTGCAGAAATCAAGTATTAAGTGTCTTCTGAAAATCTGATCTTTTTATGGCGGTCACGTGAGAACTCAAGAGCACAAGCATATGAAATAGACTGTCAAATCTGAAAAATTTAGATTCAGATTAGAAACAAAATGGCACTACAGATCAGCTTCTGTTCAGCTTACTATTGATGGTATCATCAAAAAGGACTGCTGAAGTTTTAACCTATATTTCTCACTAAACACAGAAGGTTTCCTTTCAAATTCCCATACAACAACAACAACAACTAGCAAGCGTATGATATCAAGTAAAACGTATGATGTGCAGAACAACGGGTGAACATACAGAAACAAAATACTTGGTTACATAAAGAAACACCAAGCTCATTAATCTAGTGGTCTGGGGTGGCCTCCTCATTTCTCACACTCCCAACTGTGATCCTGTGTATTTTAAAGACAAACCTGCACATTGAGCAAAGAAAAAAAGACAACCTGGCATTCATACAGGTCGATTAACGTGCTCTATATGATTTTTTTAATATCGCCTTCTTCTGTGATGATTTTGCAGACAGAAGGTCACTATGGAGGAAATGTATTCATTTTTATAAACTTCACGCCATCCCACTAAACTGCAGATATTATTTTTAGTTCTCCCTAGCACTAAGCAGACAGGGAATTCGAGGCGCAGTGCCAGGATGTAAACCCACTCCTTCTGAGCTGGCTTTAATCATGTTGTCTTGCTCCTACTCTGCTCCCATGTTTAGGTCAGCAAATTTTCTCAAGGCTAAATCTGAATACATGCACACATACGCCATGGATAATTTGGGTGTGCTTCTTCCTGAATAATTCAGATAAAAGTATGATGTTCTGCTCCTACTGAAAGGTCCGCTTGATTTTCTCTTTTGGCAACGCTCACCAAAAAAAGTGCTGCTGAAGAGTAGCCAACATCTTGCCTCTATTCATAACGAAGTTGGTTTTCAAAAAAAAAAAAAAAAAGTGGATCCTCTTTACAAACTGTTTTGTACTACTCAAGCTTGCAGTCCTGTTGCACAGAAAATTAAGTGACTCTCACTGAACATGACCACAAAGTCAGGCCACAATTATCTTCTACAAAAGGAATACTTGTTTAAAAATCTTTCTCTATAAAAAATAAAAGTATTGTACACAAGCCTAAACCAAATGTTACAGGAAGAGCAGTATTTTACACAGAAAGCCCTCCTATCAGATGCTATGGTGTTTGCACATTACAGCAACATTTGAACAATTTAAATTATGGGTTTGGGGTTTTTTTTAAAGTATAGTTAGAATAGCTTGTTTGGCAATTTGTATCCCAAACTGCTTAGATTGCCACAAAAGTACCACGACACTGAGGCCAGTTTGGCATTTATTTCCATTGCCAAGTATGGCAGCAGGTTGTACACACAATCTCTTCTCTTTCTAATCTGTATATTAGCAGGAATGAATTTTTTCACGTTAAGACTACCGAAGCCATAATTTTGCAGGCTATGACAGAGCTGGGGCAGGCAGGAATCGGAGAGCTTTGCATGTGTACTGCAGTCCGCCCATGGACATCAACCTGAAGGTCATATATCAGCTTTCAATGCAGGGTTTAGCTGGAGTTTGTGTGCTGCTTTGTTTTTACCCTTCAAGCCAAGTGGTCCTAAAGAAAGCAACTGGTTCCTCTCTGGCAAAAACAGCTCTGTTAAACATGTACTACCCTAATTCTATTTTTATTTAAAAATCCTCCTGTAACTTGAGATCAAGTCATTAAGAACAATCAAGCCAAAGCAAGAAACCAACTACAAAACAGCATATAAAAATACGTTTCAGCAAGTTAGCATTACATGTCCTAGTCTTTCATTGCTCTGTTACTGAATATTTATTCTAGTTTAGAAATATTCAAGAACCCACAGACCACTGACTACTCCCAAAGTTCCTGGGACATTGCTCTTTTTTCCTCTTTTTTTTTTTTTTTTTTTTTTAAATGAACATAACAGGAAACCCATATGGGTGTCACAGAGTACATTAAATATATTTAACATCGGTGTTTTAAAAAATAAATATTTATTGATCTCACTAGGAAATACAAGATTGTTAACAGTCTGGAAGGCGGTCATTGCTATGTTCCAGAGGATAATATTCCTACTTCCCACAACATGTTTTTCTATGCATCAAGGATCTCTAAACAGCACTGTGGAGATCTACGCGTTCCTGCCAAGAGGAGTAATGAAATAAAACATAAGCCCAGTCATTTCAACAGAGCAAGCTGCTTGCTATGGTTTATCAACATGGAAAAATGGACTGCAGGACTGAAACACTTTAAATAAGAGTCAGCTGTAAGTGGAGGAGGGAAAACCACAGTACCAGGGATAGTGAAATTGGGAAAAAGCCATATTTCTATGGTATTGGTTTTATCTTATCTAAGAGCTTTTGCAAGTCTTTCACACAGGCTTTGAATGAGAATTTCTCTCATGTTTGCATTTAAAATTAATTTAATCCTTCAGAAAAGTGCTGTGTGCCCAATACTGTAGAATCCGATTTATCTTCAGTGGTACCAGAGACACAGAACACGAAAAACCTTACCATACTGCCCTTCCAAATTCCCACAAGAGATCATTTTAAAAGCCTATCTAATTCTGAAAAGATGAAACAATAAAAAAGGAAATTATGGATTCAGTGAGAAAGCAACCAGACTTGAGCGAAGATGAAGACAACTCACTATTACAAGTAACTTATGAAGTCAGGAAGTGTGGTTCATCAGATGTAATTCCTTCAAAGCACTAAGCTGAATTTCTAAATGGCATTGAGAGCCCGTTAAAAAAAATAAAAAATTTCTGTTTGCAGTGGTTTGAATGAAGTATTTTGCCTCTCTTACAAATGATCCAAACCGAAGGGAATTGTAACTCACCTAGGTAACCGCTTATTAGTTCGTGACATCTTTCAGAGGCTCTGAACAGAAAAACGAAATTTAAGACATGTTACACGAGTATTTACAATATGCCACCTACCCTGTCTGAACAGTCTTCACGCACGGTGTGACAGCCTTTGAAGTACAAGTCCCAGATTTCATTTTTTCAGTTGACTTAAGTAACTAAAACCACGTAAGAGGACAGAAAAGCCAAGTTTGAGCCCTGCAGCTGAAGCCAACACACAACATTTCACCTCGGGAGATGAAACGACACCTCGAGGCCCCGCTGCCGCCACGGTATTCCTTTTTCACTTTTTCCTTGGGGAGCAGCGAGAACCCCCACAGCACCGTCCTCTCCTGAAGAGGATCAAGTAATTAACTTCTTATCGGAAGCCCTAATTCCCTGCAGCAGGGGAGGGGAGGACTAGGCAGCCGATTTCACTGAGGAGAGGGATGGCTTTCAGCAGGCTTCCCCTCACCCCGTGGGATGCCGTGCTGTCGGTTTTGGGCGGCTGCGGGGAGGCGGCGGCAGGAGCGCCGCTCCGCGCCATGGCAGGCGCTGCGCTGGCAACGCGTGGCTGCGCTCCGAATGCAGACTGACCGGATTCTTCAAGATATATTGTTAACTTTTATAAAAATGTAAAGTTAAGGCTCTAATACGGGCTACAATGAGCCCTTTGGGGCGAACGTATGTGGTTTTGTTTGGTTTTTCCATGTCCTTTTCCCTGTAGTACTAAATATACTAGTAGAGCTAATTCCTTACAGCACAAAAATAATTATGTCTGCCCAACACCGAGAGGAAAACTGAATTACCAGAATACTTTCTACAGGACCACCAAGTATGTTTATTTTGCCCACCTCACTGATCTACCAGTTATCACCTGATTAATACACCTGGAAAGAGGAAAAAAGCAACGAAACCCATGTTCACAGATGAAAACGTCCACATCCAAAACTGATGCATGTTCTCTGGTACCCAAAACAGATCACATATGGGAGGTCACATACATCATGCATGGCATGAAAAGCCACAAGGAAATAAATTCTTTTTTTTCTTGTCTCTGAACTCCGAACAGTACTTGAAACCACAAAGGAAACAAAACCAGGTGGCAGAGGACAGCTGGTGCCATGAGGAGACGATGCCAATACTGCTGAAAATCCTGCATGACCTACAGCCTAGAAAGCAAACTCCTTGATTGGCCCCAAAATTCACTGCGGTGTTCACCACTCTATCTCAGAGAGGGTCAAGATGCTCAGAGAGTTCCAGGCAAACAGGGAAGATGGATAGAAGAGACACAAGGAAGGGTGAGCGGTGCACATCAAATGCTCCACCAAACTCCAGCAAAGAGTAGAGATTGGTAGGAGTCAGTCACACTACTATTGTGCAATGATTGTTTAGAAATTGAATCTTTTTTAGTTTTCACTGTTATAAACACTATCATCAAGCATTTTGGTCTGAGATTTTTACCATCCCTAAAAATCAGGCTTTCCCTGTTGCCAAGACACACATATGTTAGCCAAACTTTTTGGAAGTCAGTTTTCTATTTAATTATTTTTAAAAGGAACTGCCTCTACATTTGAAAAACAGGACAAAAAAAGACATAGAAACAGATAATCAGAAGAGGAGCCTTGATTTGATGTGCACAGATGCACACAAGTTCCTTTCTTCAAATAAAATAGCCTTATTATCGGGAAACTGTATTACCTACAGCCACTCTCAGTGAGCTTACATCATTTCATATATTTTTAATTCTGTACTTTATTTTGCCTTTCTGAAAATACAGTCCTCCATAACATTGCTTCTACCCCCCAAATGATATGGTGGCTTTCACAAACTGAAAAAGGAAAAATGAATGAATTCTTTCTACAAATACTGCAGATAAGAGCACTGGAAACCATTCCCTTTTTCCTCTCCTGAACATTAATCAGGGATAAAAAAGGCTACATATCACAATTTAGAAACAGTTAACAATTTGAGTGTTTTTATTATTTCTTCTGTTTGAGACATAGCAGAAAATTATTATGGACAAGATGTTCAAAACTGGAACTTAAAGATAGCCTTACAAGCCTAAAATGAGAAACACTTTCATTTTCAGATAAAGTGCTGAATTTACCATTAAGGAAAAGAAAAATGAAACTTTAAGCTCTCAACTTTCAGTTCCAACTCCCAAATCTTAGGTCAGACACTACTTAAACATTAAGAAAAAACACAAAACCCACACAACAAAAAAAGGGAGTGCAAGACTTTTAATCCGAGGCTGTACAGTCCATGTAGGCTGGATAATGAGGCCGCTCACCAAACAACTCTGCATTCATTGCAAGCCTTCAGCATCCTCGCTTTGTTTTGAGTAATTGCTTTTCAGTTTCTCACCCCACGAATGAAATTCTGACCCATGCTTAGAGAAAATTTTCTTTTGGTCTCTCCAAGACCCGTTTTCTTGATAAAACTGGGACAACCTATCCTTCTCATAGAAAACAAGAGTAATCTCTTTCCTCTGCAATCAAAGTTTGCTCAAGTCCAGCCAGCAACCAAACTGTGCATCTCTCCCATTTCCTGCAGAATCCTTCAAAACCCAGAGTCCATCTTTTTCATCATGTCTGTTACACCTGTTCAAAAAAGAGCTTACGAGATGACTCAACCTGTGCAATATTTTCATATGAATTGCAAAAATGCTGTACATACATAACTAATATGCCAAGACTTTGCTGCCATTCAGCTCATGCTCCTGTGTCACACAAAAATCAAAGCACAAAAGAAAAACAAATGTGAAGTTCACAAACTTTCTTCTTCAAACACTTCCATAAGAAGCCTTACAGAACATGACATTACTACAGTATAAAAGCCTCCTTTGAACAGCTAAAACTAAAGACTTTGTACTGGTGCCTTGTTTTTCACAATAAACTGTCTTACGGCCTTGCTTTACTGAAATACATTATCTAATGGACAATTAACACACTCTTGGAATAGACAAACCTTTTTGACTTCTGGCTCGTGCAGCGATGACAGAGCAGTGCTCTGGTTTACAAGCAGGCTGCCTCCAGCTCTTGTCTCCGGCCCTCTACCTCTCTGGTTCTTATCACAGCTTTCCTTTGCCAGCAAAATGCTCCATTATTTCTGCTTCACCTTGAGACAGCCTAGTCCTCCTGACGTGTGGTTAAGGCAGAATGACAACGCTACAGATTATACACACAAGAGCTAAACCATACTGAGGTTACAGAACGTTTTTCTTTCACAGCCATCTTGGATTAGTGTTGAAGCTCCATTAACAATGTATTTCAATCATCACTTATAAGGTTTCTAAAAGAAATACAAAATGCATTAAGTAAGTTCTTGGTTAGCTGGAGGAGACAATTATCTTCACTAATAAGAATCAATTATAGTGTAATTAGACTTAGGATGCCAGTTCAGGTTAAAAAACAAAACAAAACAGGCTTATTCATGTTTCAAGAAGAAAATGCACAGTCTAGACCAGCATAATAATTTTTTTTTTAAAAAGTGCAGAAAGAGAACAGACCATAAGCCTCCCTCCCAGAGAACCCGGAACTCAAGGCAATTGTCAAACAGCATTGATTCGTTTCATGCAATTAAAGTCTGGTTTATGGAATAAAATCACTATTTCGTGGTAAAAATGTGTTGAAGTTGAGCTTGAAAACACCAATCAAGAGGGCTTTTCTTGGTGGCTGGCAGAAGGGTATGCCTGCTATATTTATAAACTCTAACTTTTCGTTTAAAAAAAAAATAAAATAAATCTGTTCTGGGGTTATGAAGAAAATCTGCCAAATACAAAATGAGACAATGCTGTCTTCTGATGTCTACAGACAGACTCCGTGCATCCCAGATAATTCTCAAATGAGAGCAACACAAAACTAACAAGTCTCTGGCTCCTGTTCAGAAGCTACTAGCCAGCACTCAACAGACAACTACCCTCATTCACTTCAGCTGGCTGCTACTTTGAAAAGTTAGGAGAAGCAGCAAAGACTGTAACAATTCTGAGGGGCAAAAAAAATTGCAAACTTCTGTTCCCATACTCAACAGTCAGATGGCTCCAGAAGTTTTCTCTCCCCTTGTGCTCAAGGACAAAAAAAGAGAGTCCCTCCCGCTAATAAAAGCGTCTTAGCATCCACCCCTGTACTGACAGCTGAGCTTTGGGTTTGACACTGTGCCAAAGTACTACTTCAGAACAGGAGTTGACCCACTGGCTCCTATTTTTCAGCTCTGCCCACAATTTGCAGGCTTTCAAATAAAATGTAAAGATGTTTCGTAACGCCTCACTTTTTTTTTTTTAAGTCATGGCAAATAACATTAGCAGATGTTATCTTCTCATCTGATGTTATCAGAGCATATACTGAATTGGCTTTTTATTAGTCATCTGCTAAGGAAATTTGCAGGGACTGGCAGAAAGTATTGCTTTTTTTCTGCAATTAACAGCCCCTTTCATGGTCACAGTGAATGCACGTGCATCCCAGACACCGTGCAATACCGCTGGTGAACAAAGCAACAGGCTCAAAGCCAAAATTTTTCACTCTCAACTACATTGTTTTTTAAGTTACTGCGCTCACACTCATCTCTCAGAAGTCAGTCATTATCCTCTCACTTTCATAATTTACATCCACCATTAAAAATTATGGCTAGCTGTCTTCTCACTCAAAGACTACACGACATCTACTGCACTCTTCGCTCCAGAGTGACTTAGTGTGCTGCTGAACTTAATACTGCCAAGATGGATAGCTTTGCGGTCACCTCTGGCTGGCCTGAAGTCAGCATAACTTCTGGAAAGGCTATCCGACCCTTCACCTTCTTGGCCACTCTTTGCTAACTTGTGCCTCCAACCCACCTGTCTTGATGTAAACAGCATTAGAGTAGCACAGTAAAGCCAATGAGGGAAGCGGTTTGGAACTAATTCAACAAAGGTGGGGGAAAAGCAAGTTTAATGCCAGTCAGTTCCCTGGATTCTGTTTGTTGTGCGGCTGCACAAACAGTTATGCTGCCATGAGGACAAAGCCGAGAGGAAGGAACCAGGGGTCGAGGCTTGAAGAGGACAAGATCACTGCTCTTAGTAGCGGTGCCAACTTACATTGGCTGGAAGTGACTATGGCCTAAGATGGAAAATGAGGTCGTCTTAAAATAACAGCTGCAAAAAATACTTTCTAAGCTAATATGCAACACGAAGCTCACATAACCAATGTGAAACAGAAGCACGTACTTCTATCTCTAAAGCGTGCAAGAACAGTATCTATTTTGTAACAAACAATTAAGAGCTTACAACGAAGATTTTTCAGAGCTAGCAACCTGCAGCCTGATTTCATCTGCTCAGGACTAGGCTGAAGCACAGAGATCAACAGCCAGAGACCTGCACAGACTTAGCCAACCAAGCCTCAATGATCAGTAACAAAACTTAGGAAAAAAAAATCCACCTTATTTTCCTTTTGATACCTTAAAAAAACCTGCCTGTTAGCAGATACTTGTGAATCACATCGCTGGCGGTGCATCTGCTACCCTCATTGTAGTTCTTTGTCTGGAAATCACATGCTGAGTAACCCTCATGAGAGGGACTTATTCTTTATCAATGACTACAAGGCTATAACAAAAAAAATAAATCTTGCCAGATAAAATTCAGACTATATTGCCAGAACAGGATAGGAGTTTATAAAAGGGAACTTGTTCGTAGTAATAACTTCCTTCAATAGGAAGGATTTATCTATAGTATCAATTTGATTTAATTCTATATCCACAAGGACATTTTCCTCCACAAGGAAAGAAGGTAAGATACATGGATAAAAAGTTTAGTCAGAAACAACCTCCTAAATGTAAATGTAGTACTTTGCATGTTCACAAGAGTAATAGGGGTCCACTATCTTACAGAATGAGGTTGTCTTACAAAGTCATGGTACCAGAGCAGACCTACCCCAGAAATAAATCTGATTCAGCATCATCTGCCAACAGCAGGAACCTTGATTCCCTTCAGTCCACATGATCAGACTCCTAAAAGGACATTTTGGCTCCTCCCTTGCCAGATACGATCCCCTTCATTTCATGCTTTTTCTGCGTGCTCTCTCCTGGCAGAGGATAACAGTGACAGCAGTTGCCAACAAGTTAAGCGTAGTCACCTCCACTTGGGATACCACCTGTCCTATCTTTGATGATGACTCAAGCCACAGCTATATACGCAATCTAGATCTCTCCCATGTTACAATCTCTAGCAGTATGTTGGCTCAAATAAAAATCAATACACTGAGAACCTTTCAGTCATTTTCTTAATACTTCCCACCTTCTTGACCTAAAAAAAACCAAAAAGCAACAACAACCAAACAACCCACACCTCAAAAGAAACCCAAGCAACTATTCAGTAGATCTAGTAAGTCAGCTAAGTGGTTTCAGCAAAATCCAGCATATCTAATTGTACACGTTTTTCCTCCATACACGTCTGTGAAAACTGAGGGGAAAAGTGTCTTAACTTACTCAACCAAAGCATTGTTATTGAAAGGCCTTTTCCTTGCTGTCATCATGCTAAATCAACAATCAAACCTGCTCGTGAAACCACCATCGCTCACACACTCTAAACAGGGAGGAGAAAGAACTCTGCTGCACATTTGATGCGCTAGCCAAAGCCTGTTAGAGAGTCAGGAAAATACGGTCTTACTGTTAGGTCTTTTTTTCCAGTTGGCACTTTATCAACAATGTCTCCACCCAAACCTAGGGTTGTTTGTAGCACTCCTGAGTGTGCCTGAGCCCGGCCAGGTGTCCTTAGAGTGACCCATGAGCAACACCGGGGGTCTGTGTGAAAGCACAACCCTCGCTGCTCCATTTCTTTCGAACCCTTACCCCACCGCAAGGGCGGTTTAACACAAATTCTGCATTTTGCTCCCAAATTGTCCGCGTGCCATTGAGCTGTTGCAGGATGCGAGGATGGAAGGGGTCTGGGAAGAAAGAAAGAGGCACCATCTCTCGCTGCACCCACGTTTTGCAGAGGCTGGTAGCCCTGGCCTGGCAGGCGAGTACACCGTGCACTCAAGGGCAAGGGGTGGCACAGCACCCCACGGTCACGGGGGACTGCGTGTGTGTTTGTGTGCATGTGTCTGTCGTCCGTCCCCCCGCCGCCTCTTTCCGCGGGCCCCGAGGGCGCTGCAGCCGCCCGAGCAGCTCGGCGCGGCGCAGCCCCGAGGAGAGCCCAGCGGGCACGGCCGGCCCCGGGGAGGCTTCCCCCGCTCCACGGGTGGGTGTGTGGGGTGGTTACGGTCTTCTGTCGCCCCGCAAGCGCTGCCCTGCTCCGTCCGAGCACACTGACCCCCTCCGCGGTTGCGGAGGGCAGCGCCTGGGGTCCCGTCAGGCGAGGGGGGAGAGAAGCAAAGCGAGGGGATCCCGGGCAGCGCCCCCCTCCCTCTCCCCCCGCCGCCACTCGCCTGGTTGGGATCGGTGGCCCGGAAGACGTGGCAGGCCATGGGGGAGTCGGGGTTGTCGGGCTGCGCCTTGATCAGGTAGGCGAAGTAGGTGAGGTCGTGGCTGTTGTGGATGAAGCGGGCGATGTGCTGCGCCTTGTGCTCGAAGATGAAGACGGCGGGCGCGGGGCTGCCGGGGCGGGCGGCGGGCGCGGTGCCGGTGGGGCGGCCGGGGCTGGCGGGTCCGGCGGGCACGCAGCGCAGCGTGGGCGAGCCCAGCAGCAGCAGCACCTCGCGGGCCGGCACCCCGCTGCCCAGCGCGCCGCCGGGCTCCTGCCGCTGCCCGCGGCGGCGGATCTCAGCCATCAGCCAGGGCAGCATGGGCAGCGTGGTCCGCCTGTCCAGGCACGACGAGCCCACGTACCACAGCCTGAAGCGCTTCTCCCCCGGCGCCGCTGGCTGCGGCTCGGGCTCGGGCTCCGGCTCCAGGGGGTGGGAGAGCGGCTCGCCTTCTCCTCGCTTCTCCATGGCGAGTCCCCGGGCGGAGGGCGCGGCGCTCCGCGGCCGCTTCCCTCCGGCGCCAGGTGCAGCCGGCGGGGCCTGCGCTCGGCCGGGGCCGCCGCTAAGCGCGCATCCCGCCAGACACGTCCCCGGAGCCGCACCGCCTCCTTGCCTACCAGCGCGGGGTCAGCCCGCGGGGAGGGGAAGGACAACAGAGTCACCCTCCTCCTCCTCCTCTTCAACGCCCCGGGGAGGAGCGGAGAAGCTACGCCCCGAGCGGGCTCCGCGATCCGGCGGAGGCGCGGGACGGCGCCGCCCCGGGCTCCAAACAAAAACACAACGTGGTCTGCGCGTCCCGCTCCGCTCGGTGCTGCCGGCTCCCGCCGTTCCCGGGGGGTGCTAGCTTCTCCCTGCGGCCCCGCAACGTGACCGGCGCTGGAGGGAGGAGAAGGAGGTCCGCAATGGGAGGAAGGTCGCCGAGCGGCGGAGGGGAAGGAGGTGGGCAGGCCGCCGGGGCCGCCTCCCTCCCCAACTGCAAAAGCTCCGCAGCTTTTTCTGGGTTGGTTTTGCTTTGGGCGAGCCGGAGGGGCGCGGAGGAGAAGCCTCCCCGGGGCACCCCTCCCTCCCCGGGCCGCTGCTGAGCTGCCTCCCCTCCGGCTTCTCCCCCACCCAGGGACGAACAGCCTTGTCGCAAACGCGCGAGGTACTTCCACGGCTGTGTTACTGCAGCGTCTCCCTGTCGAGTCACTGTCAAGTCAAGAGTTTAATTAAGACTGTTTTAAAATGTTTGGTTTTTTTTTCAATGTTTCTTTTTCCTGCTTGAGCTTTTACTTTTTTTTTTTCCCCTCGCTATCGCGATAACGTATTTTTTGATAACGAAAAATCTGCCACCTACTGTAAATGTTAGTAACTAGTCTCTTGTGCTTCAGAAAGTAGCTGTTCAAAGCCTTTCCAATCATACAGCATCCGTATCCGTTTTGTAATTGTCGATTTTAGTGACTGTCCCTGTGTTTACATCTGTAGCAACAGCGGCGATAATTTCCAGTTACATGCTATTATGGCAACCGTTTTAACCCTGTCTAGAAAAAATAAATCTGTAATGTGAGCTGAAGAGATACTCTAATTTGAGACTAGATTATTTGGGCAGAAAGGGGTCATTCAGCACAGCAGGTCACAACTCACAACAGCCTGAACTGACAAAAACTGTCGCGTTAGCGATGTTTTAATAATGTTACAAGCAACTATGCTCATCTCCTGGGCAAAGTATTTTGCTTTTCTTTTTCCCAGTTTAATAATCTATTTGAAAGCATTTTGGTTTATCGCTTGCAATTTTCAGGTTTAATGTTCTGACTTGGAAAGACCTCAAATATACCTCTTCTCACAGCATCCTAAAATGAGCTTTTCTTAGGGCAGCTAATGCAAAAAGTCTTACATAGGCTGGACACCAGCTTTAATATTTGCTACGATGGTACAAGTTACAGCCAGAACAGACTTGCTTTCCCAAACTGGCTATTTTCATGCACATTAACATCTGAACTGTGTTGGGAACAGTAATGGTTGAGTTCTTCGGGTCACAGACCTAAAATATTTCTTGTCCCTCAGCCTGCGCAGTTGGCATTAACCCATCAGCTGAGAATGTTACTGGAGATTTTGTGCTCCAGCATTGCAGGATGATAGTTTGGGAGCTGCTAGGATGCTCTAACAGTGCATCTGGAAGAAGACCCATTCTCTTCCTGGCAGCAGCGCTGGCACTGGCTTGATGCTGCAGTGAACTGCTCGTTTTCTGCCAGTTCAGTTCTGTGAGCCGCCTCTAATTTAAGTGACAGCGCTCATACAGCCTCCACTCTTGGCACAAAAGAAGCAGGAATAGCTGCTCGGGGTGGAGGGTGAAGAGGGCAGTGAGGCTACTCGCTCCTTTTGGGAAGGATCGGTTGGATGATTCATCCATAGTGTGAAGCTGCAATTCAGTCACTTGAGCTCAAAGGCCAATTTAAACTACCAGGGAAGTGAACTGAACACTGGGTTTGCACTAAAACAGTGGCGAAACCCCCTCATACATTCCGTTGTAATGATTTTAGATGGGATAATCATGAAAAGGCTCTAAAGAAGCAGCCTAAGGGGAAGGCTGCAACATACGGAATTGCTGCAGCTGCTTACAAACACCGTCTCGGAGCCTATTAGATCCCTTTGTATTATGCTACCAAAACCAGGTTGCCGACAACCACCTAGGCTTTTAGGTGCCCTGGTGACACAAATAATTAATAATAATAATAATCAGGAAACATGAAGACAGTCATGAGAACACGATAAAAAAAATTTAGCAAGAGGCTGAAATTCTTTCAAGCAATCACAGGTCCATTCATGCTCGTACATTGTTCAAACATAACAAGAAGCCTTCGCTTGAAGACACTACAGAGCCGGGGTTTTATCTGCTAAGGACGCAGCAATTTTTACAATTTATTTTATCAGGTAAAACTGTGAAAAATAAGTAAATAAATCTGAAATTCTTACATTGTCACCATTGTGCTAGTTATGTAAAGCTGCTTGGTTTCTCCTTCAGTTGGGTGATTTGCTCAATATGGTATGAGATCTGGTTATTTTGACCTGATTTATTTTTATTATTGAATTCTTTATACGAATCCCTTATAAGATGAAATTAAACTATATAAACGCTACCACTAGTACTCTAATTACCTTCAAAATCAAATTCTCAGATGTTGATCCAAAGTTTTCATACTTTCTTCTCGCTTCAGCTTTCTATGTCTCTCTGAATCGATTCTTCATAGTAATCCCTCTTAGCTGTCCATTACCTTTATCCATTTACTTCATCATTTCTTTCTTATCCTTTAATCTGCCTACCACTTTTTATCCCCCCATCTCGTTAATAGTGTTTCATTAGAAACTCAGTCCTTTAGTTACATAACTTTTCTTCTTGAAGCTGGTCCCTTTTTTCTCATTTCTTTTCACTGTAAGATTTTCTGCAACTTTAAGTTCAAACTTCCTAATTTCTCTCATCTTGAGCACAGTATTCCTTTGCCCATGTCCTCTGATGTGCTCCTCATATAACTTCTCCCCTATTGTTTAAAACTATAGTAGTAACAAAAGCATCACTCTCTAATTCTTTGCACAGTATAGTTAGGAATTAGCCTAAACTGTATAATCCTTATAGCACAGGTAATAGGAATCAGAAACTTTGGGATAGAGATGAAAGCAACTTTCCATAGCCCTTATCCACAGAGCTTTGAATATACATGTCTGTTCTTAACGAAAGACCAGTTTCTCTCCAGGTCATTCCAAATGGAAAGAGGCATAAATGCATCACCCATGCAGAGACGTGACAGACAAAGCCTCTGATGAGAGGCCACAATTGTTTTTAAATTCCTTCCTGTATTGTTATTATTGGCCAAGTTTCTCGAAACGGATTGTAAAATTCAAAGTAAAAACTATATTGGAAGATCTAAAGTACATAAAGTACTGTGCTCAATAATTGCTATATCACGGGCTGGAAATATATCTTCTGTTGGTCAAATAAAACCGACCATATACCCAGGTAGGCTTTTTTGAATTGTTGGTAACCTGTCACTGACTTCTGTTGACTAAATAGACATGAGATACAAAATCTTTCCAAATAAGGTATACTATTGAAGTGACCAAACAGGGATACAGTGAACTAAACGTAAGTAAATGCCTCTGAACATTTTGGATTCAATATGCTTGTCAGTGGAGCACTACATGCAAAGATTATTTTTCCAAATAAAATGGATATTTTCCTTCTGTTTATTACAGGAAGTATGTTTTGTTCATTAAGACAATACCTTGTTAATGTATACTATTTCTACATATGGCACCACAGCAGCCATTTCACGTGTCATATCTGGATCATCAGTTCCATCTGCAGTGTTAAAAGATTTAAACCTGCAAAACGGTAAGCAACCACCGTTCTCAGTAATTTCTTCAGGAGCGGAGAGACCTCAGCATCTCACATGATCAGACTGTTAATTGCTAGTAATTATCCATCCCCTTAAGCCTTCTAGCCACAATTTTAATTGCAGAAAAAATATTAAGTTATTAGAGGAGCTGTAGACTTGACTTTACAATCTCATAATTAATGCATAACTTCAGCCACCTTGGACTAGAGTACTTTATTTCAGTAATATGCCCTGTAGCTGGAATTGCTTCTCATCCTACTGCCTTCTAAGAATGCTGTCACTTAACCCTCTGGGATTTCAAGGTCCACTACTGTATTTGCATTATTTTTCACTAGTCCAATTTTATTTTACTCTCCGATCACCTTTTAGTAAGATCTGAGCTAGAGACATTTTTACTTTAGAAAATATTTTATTGATTTAAACTACCCAATCTTTTTTGAAGATTGTAATGAATTAACTTTTGGAAATATAATTGAAGTATTAGAAAGTAAGTTCAGTAGACTGGGCATAGTACCAAGGCTTTAAACTTTAGCTGCTAGAGAAACTCTGGTGCCTCCTCTATTAAGTGTGTAAAAACATCACTAGAAATAATGGAAATTGTGTATTTTGCAGAAGGTATAGAGATTACTATAGTTTAAAATACAGTGCCAAAGGTTTAAGTAAGATGTATCAGTCTTGTAGAGACATGTCAGTAGGAGGAGACACTCACTGCAGTTTGTACACAATAAAAATGATGAAAAATCAATCTGATGGGGGTTGAGTGGTTTGTTGGTTTGATTTTTTTTTATTCTCAAATGGCACTGATCTTTTTCAATCATAATAACAGATTATAATTTGTTCTGCCAATAAGAACCACTCCAAAACAGATTTAGGGGAACTGGAATGAGCAAAGTTCGTAAGAGAATAATCCCTAGCTAGAAATTTCGTAAACACCTCTAGAACTTAAGGCGACCCACCACATTTGATGTCTGTGTTCAGTGTATCATTATTCAATTTAATGTAGCACAGATTAAAAGAGACAATGCATTGAATTATTATATTTCTCATCAAAGCAGCATTTGATGGTGGAACAGATTCTTATTTTTGTCATTTTTTCATGTAATAGTCATCCCATTAAACTTTCTGGCACAGCAGACTTTGAATCCAGTGAAGAACAATGCTTTTTGATCATAGCACCCTTCCAGGTGAGAACATTTGCTTTTTTTTTTTTTTTTTTTTTAAGTTTCTCCCCTCCAAAAAGGGTATCAGATCATCTTACTAAAAACCCTGTTGTTGAGATAATACAGAGTTTGGTGGCTGTTGGCAGCTCAGGCCAGTTGCAAAGCTAGTTATTACAGGAGATAGATTTGTTTTGTGATTTTTGTCTCCTCCAACTCTCAAGAAATGGAAAATAAGACAGGATTTCTTGTCATTGCCAAAGGTAAAATGAACATCTTCGTATTATTCCATAAATATATTATTACAAAGGATGAACCACAGGCTAGGGTTAGCAGATCTGTAGTAGAGTGCAGAAATAATATGAAATAGAGACGCTTTGGAAGACAAGAGTGGTTCAACTTCAAAAAGTCACAGATTATATCTGTTTGAGAGGAAAACGCAAATACCATTAAGACTTCAACAGTGCATCAGTATTGAAAAATGTTATTGCAACTTTACAACTCAGTACTGTATGTCTGGTAAGAGAAGGTACAGCTTACCATGATCAACAGGGCACTTGGTAGTCCCAACGCAATACCAAGAACGGTGCCACCACAGCTGCTAAAACAAAGAAAGAAAAACAAAAAGGAAAAAAAAAAAGAGCAGATGGGAACCCCTTAATCCGCTTTCTCATCGTCCTTGACTCTCTCCTAGGTAAATCGACATCTGTTGTCTTGACTCTGTCGACTGCCAACCATCTCTCGTCTTCCCATGTTCCCAACTGTGAGAAGCGGCATTGCGCAGCACACCAGCAATTCACGGGAGATACGCACTTACGTGCCTCTGCTCATCTGAAATGTAGATTTTAGCATCCCTCTCAAGCTTCAGGTGTGGTTGCAGCATCCAATACTTCAGAAGCATCACTGGGAATTTGGCCAAGCCCTCAGATTAGTATTTTTTTCAGAAACACCTGTAACCTGCCTGCGACACAGTAGTGATGACATTCTGTTAATTGGGAACAGAAAAATTCTCTGCATCTTCAGTAGTACCAAGAACATCAGAACAATATTTTTCAGATTCAGAGGTAATTCCCAGGGGAATTAAGCAACACGGCCACTTTCAGTAGCAGAGAATTGTATTCTTCAGTGTGGCACAAAGACACTGAAAACCAGGCTGCATAATAAAATACGGAAGAAGGATTTTAGAGTGGTTCAACTGCAGGAAAACCTTGGATAGAGAAATGCAAATGCTTATTCTACGAACAAGATACAGATCTAGAAAAACCTATTTGAGAGATGTATAAACAGGAAATAATGCAAAGAATGTAAAATGAGAATAGGCCTTCATAGAAATGTAAAATGATACTATTTAAAGAGCCACTCATAAGGCAGAAATGTTAGTGTAATTAAATTACTATTTTATACTACTGCAAATACACAATGTATGGCATATATTATCATTAAAATGCTGAGTTATTTATGTCACTGGAAATCTTTACACTCATCTTGTTAATTATTAACACAGAAGTTAGAGTATTTTCCTACAGTGTAAGCAGTAGGATGGAAGTTACGGTGACACGAATGTGTATGGTTCCAGATACAAGCTGCACAGGAGAGAAAACCAGAAGCCCCTGTCCCATTGTCAGACGTGCTCTCAAAGGATTACGGTGTCTCAAGACTGTATGTAGCAGTGCCACCTGGTGACCAACGCTATGACAAATTCCTCTTTAACTATATACAGCACAGAAATTTATTATATGAAATAAAAGAACTGCTTTTTTAATATGCATGTTAAACCTTACTGCTCCAAAGCTCAGGATGTGAAGTACAAAACTGACACTGAAATTTCCAATTTATAAATATAGCAGTATTTGTAATGTAAACTCTAACAGAGTATTTGGAAACTGTGGCAACTACACATATTGAACAGAAAGGGCTCTCAAGTTAGGGCAGCTAGACCACAATTAGCCATAAGAGGAAAATGCAGTGCAGGGAAGAGGAAACCCAGAAACACTAAAATTAGCCTTCATGGAGAAGATCAGCAATCTCAGCTTCCTTACTTTCTCAACAACACAAAGTCATAAGTTAGCAGATATTTCCCAGTAACTCAGTTCAAACGGTAGGTCATTTCTCCACCATCCTTCAGAAAAGCCATGGAAACAAGATCCGTGAAGTCTTTCAAAGCATCCAAAACAGGGTATGAGGAGTGCTGAGCACCATCCCTCTAACACGCATGCTCCCTCTGCGCTCAAGCACCAAGAGTAGGACTGGATGAGCACATCTGGACAGTGCCGTACGGTAGAAGCGAAAGTAACGAAAACATTTGGCCAGAGTGCAGGGTGACCAGCAAATCCAGTTGTTTATAAGGAGACCAAGCCTCAGGAAGGGAAGAACATATCACGCAAGCTCAACCCAGGTCAAGGCATTCATCGTGTCATGCACTGACTTGCACAGATCCAACTTCCTAATCCAGCGAACGCCCAGTAAGCTACCAGCCCAACCAACAGTCGTATAATGTTTTCCTAAAATCCTGTCTGGGAAATGAGCACTACCATGATCAACCACAGGCTACTGGGTAGGATAGAGTCTGCTGAATTTTAAGTCCCAGCCCCTGTTGTGAAGGTTCTTCAGAGATAAGAGTTTTTTGCTGCAGGTAGATTAAATGACTCGGGAACTTTTGTGTGTTACTGTAGTACCCACAAAGGTGAAAGGGAAGAACCCTGCATGCCTCTGCAAAGGAGTGGAAATTACCCTCTCATTATACCCACAGTTAAGAGGGTAAAAAAACATTCAAACACAATAAGGAACAGGGCAAGCAGGAAGAAGAAAGCATTCTTCCTCTCCCTCAGTTTATAATCTCTCTACCTTTGCTTTCAATTGGTCCGAGCTAATGTATCTCCAGGTGCTCAAATAGAGTGCAAAGGCTTGAAAACAGGAGAAGTAAAAAAGGGGAACAGGCTCACAGTCAACAACAAGGTTACATACCTCGAAAATGTGGTTAAAGAAAGACAGTGCAATTTTGTGGAAGCAGGAATAGAGACATGCTTTCACTTTGGCCATGAGTAGACCAAAGCGTGCAGAAGCTAAATATATAAACCACTAGCGCACAGACACGACTGTAGCCATTTGTGCACTCTTCCTCTGGGCCTTTCTCAGTTTTTTCTCCAAAGCAGCTTTCTGCAAGTGAGCGGGTGTGTTTAATGCCAAAAAAAAAAAGTGAAGACGTGAGACAGACCTTGCCAGGAGATTCCTTAATTATTCCCCTCCCTTGGGTTTGTTTACTGTGTAAAGACCCTTCCCCCTCCCTGCTCTGTTCCAGGCAAATGTTGAAAAGAAAAATTGTTTGTCTCCTAAACACAGTTAAGGGAAGAAAACCACTTGAATGCAATTTCCTGCAAAATTTCATTAATCTCATATGTCTTCTGTCTTTTCCTGGTTCAATACAACATTTTGTCTAGCTGTAAGTAATTGATACAAATATTCCTTGCAGCCTGCAGTTCTCCCTCAGCTCCTTGGTACCCCATCACAGAGAAAGACTGCGTGTGTCTGAACTCCATCCTAATTTAATAAAGGAAAGTTAATGAGGAAAGAAGTTTAGTCAGCGTCTAGTCCTGAACTTTACCTATTATAGTATTTGAGACAAACTTCCATGCAGTAGACTTAAAACAAAATACAGACCATCTTTATTTTTGTTACCTCTATGTTTAATGGCTGTTTGTGGACTTACAAAAATATTCATGCTATACAATTTCATATCAATCAATAAGTAGAATCAAGAACACACAAGGACTCCTGATTCTCTTTGAAAAGATCTGGTTTCTGCACACATAGACAAACAATTCAGCAGCTTGTTTGAACATGTTAATATTGCTACTCTGCAAACTGTTAGGTTCTGTGTGGTGATGGGTTTTTTTTTTGTTGTTTTTCAGTTTTCTTTTAAATAAAGTATTTAATTCTTCCATTACTCAGTATAGAATTCCCACTGATAGCAATCAGGACATATCTCAGAAGTTTGAGTACATAGCCAACTTTTAATCACATGTCCTAGATGTCCAAAAACACCTCTGAAAATTCTCAGGCAGTAAATTGGTATAGCACACATGTCCAGGCATCTTCCAGCCAGAGTTACAACATGCTGGAGTTCAGGGACATTTCAAAAATATTCATTAGTATTTCTAGAATATTTGACTTGACAAAACATAAGTTAGACTTTACAAAGGCTGACAACTTTCTCCTCTTGGTGATGGACCAAGCAAAAATGGTAACTGAAAGTTTGCTCATTACCTTCGAGTGTCTACTAAATTGTCATTTCTCAAAGTTAAAACATGATTAATTAAATCTTATTTTCCATCCAGTTCCAAAGAAGGCACAAATATTTCCAGCAATACGAAGAACTTAAGTGCATTGGAACAAGTGGGAAGTATTTGTAAGGCTCCAGCTTTACCAAAAAAAGTATCCTTTTTCTGGAAATCTTGCACTGATGTAAACCAATTAATTCACTAGGCCAAAGCATGATAATGTTTTCCAGTCATAGCAGCCTCACACTCGAACTTCCACAAATTTAAAAAAAAAAAAAATGAGCTGCTCACATCACTTTTCCATACACAGAGAGGATTTTTTCTATGTATTTTTTCACTATATTCAGCCCTGAGCCCTTACAGACAAACAAGGGAAAAGGCAAACAGGAAGTCTGTTCCTGAGACCATTTTGTGACATTCCATTGAGAGGGTCCCAGAAAAGAGCAATTTGCTCTCCCCAGTCACAAAGCAAACACCACAGACTTGAGAAGCACAAAGGAAATGTCGTCCAGATCAATGGCCACAGCCTAAAACTTTCACTCTCTTTTGTTAAAGCCAACACTGTTTCGCTTATTCGGGCTTCTAAGCAACTCCAAGTACTGGTTTTATGCGGCATGCATAATGCCCAAACAGCAGGGGTGCATCTGTCTCTATTGAAAGGACAGCAGTTCTACAGCACACACAACACGATGCGGTTTATTTTCATGACACACAAAGACAGGCACAACCTGTGTCAAGGACTTTCAGCCAGCTTCTAAGAAAGTTAATAAGAAGATGTAAGTGGGTTAGAAAGGTAGATGCTCTTACTTAAGGGGGCCTAAAATCACCTGAGGATCTGTTCCAGCAGAACTGGTCCTCAGTTTCTACCATTCTGAAGTTGCAGCATAAATTTCAGCCTGCTCCTCAGTATCATTTGTCTCTCTTCAGACTTACTTGTTCTATTATACCACCAGCACGTCTTGAAATGCAACAGATCTGGTTTTATTACATCCCACTATATTTGCATTTTGCGTATGGAAAACAAAAAATTAAAACCCAAAACAACAACAAAAAAAGAGAGCATGTAAGCACGCTGGATTCATCACTCTCCCTTTGGCAATACCCTCATTCTTCAGAACCAAGGTCTCAATTTTGCTGGTTAGGACACTCTCTGCGTGAGCACCCACAACACGGTTCAGTGGACTCCTGTCACACAATACAATAAGCGAAAGAGTCTTGCTGGCTTTTAGTGTGGTACTTTCTCTGATGTGCTTGGCTAACACTCCAGCCTGAATTTTCAAGTCTCCTCTTGACTTCTCCAGTTCAGAGCTTAGAGTGAGGCAACTACATCAATATTCTAATTTAATTAGAAAGTTGACTGCTCATCAAAACATCAAGCAGAGTGCCACAGATTAAAGTTGGATTAAATGCAAAGGCAAAAATATATTAAAAATGCTGTTGAGTTAAATTCACCTTTCTGCCTTTATTTAAAATTAGCCTTTGGGCTTCATTTCAGAGAATAAATTTTGAACGTCCAGAAAAGTTTAATGCTTTAACTCAGTTGTTGTAAGCCTAGGTGGTGGGAAATAAGTATCTGAAATAAGCAAGCTGTTAGGACAAGTACATTCTCCAGTTATTAGAAGACTGGGAGCCAGTTTGAAAATACCTGCAACTAACTACTTGACATTGCTATTCTTCAATAATAACTGTATGCTTGTTATGTGTAACTTCATATACTCCTTATAATTAATATTATTGAGTCCAAGCACATCTCAATTTTACAAACAGAAGTGTTAACGCGGGATTTACACTTCTCTCAGTATCCCCAGTCAACATTTGCAGGTGTCTTTCTGCATTCCAGAGTTAAACGTGTAGTTTCTGACATGTAGTTTCTTTCTCTTGGATATTAGAAAGTCTACAGTGATGCTTCTCTGTACACATCCTGACCTTCTGTCTACCAGGATGAGCAAAACTGAAGAGGTTTTCACAAACACTGCAGAGCTGGCTTCAAGCATTCAAAAGTGAAGTAATCTTCACAACCATGCAAGGATGGTGCTGGCAAATATCTGTCAAAAAGACGAGGATACATACCTTGCCGAATAACGGCACTTGATTCCCTGTGCAGAACGAAAAGTTTATTTGATCTAAGTCTGTCCGAAATTTCAGTGTAAATAAAAGAGTTCTCTTCAAACTGTTTCAAGAACAGCTGCTATTTCCTTGAACTGTCTGAAGAAGTTCTAAAAAGCAAGAGTTAAGAGAACTGTTAGTTGCTTGAATAAAAGCTCAAACCGTAGCTCAAACTAGCATGTTAGACAAAAATCACAATCCATGTTTCTTACGTTCCCTCTTTCCTTCAGTTACAATTTGCAGCTTGAACTGAAAGTTTCTGCTTTTCTTTTTGTGGGTTGGTTGGCATTTGGCCACATTCACTATTAAATCTACACAGGTGATGCCTTATTTGCATGAGTTTGCCTATTAACAGGAGAAGATGACATGAAAGAAAAATACAAAGTAGCTTTCGCACCACACCAAACCAAAAAACACACCAAAAAACCTTCTTAAGCAAATGTTTCTATTCTCAGCTGAAACTATCCAGGCTTCTCCAGTATAGCATCCATTTCTTATACTAGTTGAAAAGCAAATTATTAAATAGGTTTTAACCAGAACGAATACAAAATTTCATGACACGTAAGAATTCAGAATATCCATCTCAAATCCCTGCCAGCCCAACTCCAAGATTTTATTTATTGGTAAGCTTGTACGATATTCTAGGTAATGTATTTGTCTTTTAAACAGGAACAACAACAGAAATGCGACATTTATGCAAAATTAAACAAAGTTACATAAGTTCATTGATGAAGGCATAGCAATTAAGAGCCAGTGGTGACAAAGCAGACTGACCTCCATTCCTCATCACGAGCAAATGTTAGGCTTAAGTTTTACATTTTGAGGCTGGGGAACAGAGTTCCCTAGATTTAAAATATTCCATCAGTTTTTAAAAAGGCAGAGTGACAGCTGACAAAAAAGATCCAAAAGCCTTTATGTCTTCGGTTGTTAGCTTATTTGTAAGAGAACAGATTAATCACTGGTAAATTAACATTTTTCAGGTAAGCAATGTAGAACTAAATACTACGAAATAAGAATCTAGCTTCAGTGTTTTAAATAATCATTTAAGGCTTCATCTTTGCACGACTGTATTAGTAAATCAGCAATACAAGCATACGCATCAAGGCATACAGTGGCTCCTGCACAACAATGTCACTGTTTATCTCAAGAGAATGAATCAAGCAACACCGATTACACACCTTGAACTGTGGGATCGTCATTTCAAAAGATTTCTCTGTTATTTGTCCTGAAGGGTCTGCCACTTTTAGCGTCACCGTAACATAAGGATACTTCAGAGATCTGCAGCTGTCAGAGCTCATTGCAACTCCCAGTTTCCATTTAATATCTACAAACTACAAAGAAGAAAATCATTGGAATCAGTGTTAAAGAAAGAAATCTAGCCTACCATTGCTATTCTGTTGGATGGATGCTTTTACAGACAATATAGGACACCTAGAGCTCATCTCCAAATGGGAAACAAACATACACATTCAGATATTATTGTGAACACAAAATCATCTGTCCTTCCTTTTAATAGTGAAAAAAATAAGCAATTTAGTAAGTTACTTCACTTAATCTGTTCTCTTTATTCGAGTATGGTCAATAGTCAAGTACAGTCTATTTAAAGTTCTAGTAAGAGGAGCCTGCGCCACAGAGTTCGCCTGGCTTGTATATCACTTGTGCTTTCATCATGATTCTTTTAGAAGTTTCCAAATCAAATGGAAATGTGATAAAAGCCTCAGACAGAGCACAAAAATTTTGTAATAGCAATAATGGAAAAAAAAATCCGGTTTCATAATTGTATTTTACATAAATCAAAGTATGTCATACATACATTTCAGACAGGTAAGTTATCACTTTTAGCCTTTTATGACAGGCAGAACTGTTGAATAAAGAAGTGAAGAGAGCCTGTAGAAAATCACTATCAAGCCTCAAAAGATTTTTTTTCCTAATTCCATACTCTTTTAAGCTGTTATTAGAAAAAAAAACTTAAAATGAAAATACACTGTGTTATTTTTCCAAAAAGGAAAAAAAAAGGAATGCTGGAAATTGACAGAAAGTATCTTTTAAAAAAAGTTTAAACTTAAGGGAGACAAAGAATAAAACAATCAAGTGCTGGTGTCATCAACTCTAAAGCACAATTCAGATTACATTTAATACAGATTTACATGAACAGCTAATACAATTGCCTGCCACACTGAGTGCCTTTCACCTTCCCTAATAGTACTACGAAGCACTAATTTTTAAAGAGGTATGAAACGTGACTTTATGATCCAAACAACAATATTAGAAAACTGTTCAGCATTTAGACAACTTTTATTGTATAGGCTTCTTTATTTGGGTAGACATTTGGCAACATATATATAGAGGAACGCTTTCATCAGTCAAGATACCACCATGAGCTTGACAATACAACATACACAATGGAGCTCTGAAATTTCTGAAAAGTTAATAGTTAGCTCAACTACACTTTGTCACTTAGTTACCTGCCCCACTGTGGCAATATTTCTTCCATCTTCTGACACACCAATGGATTTGCCCTGCTCATTCCATACGTGACGAATAACTTGAACTGCGTGTTTTGGCAGCGTGCTGACTGCGTTGCCCAAGGTGGTGACGAGTTCTTCCGTAGAGAGATTGTTTCTGGCTGCTGTGCTGTATGTATACGCAAAGAACACCTCATCAATTTCATTAGCCACGAATTACACAAAATTCCTCACTTCACCCCAAATAGGCATTTTTTATTTCTGCTTTATATGTCTGTGTACTTCACAATAATCAGGCAGCCTGTGATTTTTTTTTCCCCAGAATATTTTACTAATCTTTTGTATCCACATGCAAAAAACAACGTGACTTGACTTTAGTGTGTCTAATATGCAGAGACCAAGCTTAGCTGGGCTTGCACAACACACAACATTAAGACAAAAATAATCACAGCCTCCAAGTGCTGTTGCAACTGAAAAGAGGCATAATTCAGTGAAAGATGCATGGATAGAGCAGTTAAACAATATTATTGCTTTAGAAACAAGGCAGTTTTAATTAAAACATTTAGGAGATGTAATTAGTATCACCAAAAGGCATGTAAAGGCCTCTAGGTAATGGTATAATTGGTACTAACAGGAGTCAAATGATGCAATAAACCCTCAACTGAAAAGGCAGCAAGTCTAGAGGAAAATTGTCACTCGATTTCCTCTACAGAAACAGGTGGAAAAAAAAATTCCCACCCTAAGTTTGTTCATGCAGATCCACTCCTCTTAAAGACACATTAATAAGAGAAAAAAAGCCAGTCCTCCAAGTAGCATGGTCTAATATAATTTAAGGCTTTATATTTTATAGAGGAAAAACAGTATGTTAAATTTCTACTGGTGTATTTTCTTCGGTCATATTGATTTTACATAAAATGTTTAGATACTAGATACTAAAAGAACAAGAAAGATCTTGAAAATTCTATCTTTCTGAAAATATAAAAAAGCTACAGCAAAACAACAGCTGAAAATACTACCTAAAAACTATCGTGGCAGAGTTCAACATTATAAAACTGTGTGCCCTTCAAACAGGATCAAATGCTGGTTTCTAATTTCTAGGAAACAAGAAGTTTTTAGAACATGCTTCTTCCAGGCAAAGACCTAAATGACTTAGCTTTAGACCTGATCTTAACTTCCTCTTTCACTTTGCCAGTAATTCTAAAACTTGTAGACAGGATCTTAGAACAATTTATTCTTTTAGTTTTTTTTATTACAAAAAGGGAGACTATATATAAAGTAACTACCTTTTTTTAATAAACTAAGCCCAGAAGTTCTTTTTCTGTACTGAGACTTAAAAACTTTTGTCCTTTCCCAAAATCAGTTCACTGCATACACACATTTGATGTCATTTTTTAATACAACTATTAAGTTGTGGTGGAGAAGAAAGAAGAAAAGTAAATTATTTTGTGCTTACCTAAATAGAAAGGAAACAATGTTAGCTATTTTTGCCAGGTCACCAACACTAATCTCAATCCCAGATGTTTGAATTCTCTAGAAACAGAATGTTCAAACAATTACAAATAATAATAGATTATGTATTAACAAAAGCCTCTTTGTATACATACACACACCCCCCCACAAAAAAATTGAGTTGGGGTATACTTGCTTATAAGTGCTATTATCCCAACTTACCTGACACAGTTCAGCTGTATTTACACCTGGGATCTTATGGTTCAGATGTTGAATTATTTGTTCACACTGTAAAGAAAGTAAGTTTGAAAACACTCTTAATGCATATTGTAATATACAAGACAAAGCTAGTTTGAATACTTGGAGATTAAAAAACAAAAAAGAAAGTTGGTTAATGCAAAAACGGACAACAGGAGGACGCTTTACATGCAGAGTGAAGACTAAAGTCATTGAAATGACTGATTTTTAAAAATTACATCAAATCCAGGAAAAGCAAATAAACTCAGTCAAGACTTCTAGTTACTTCCTCGCTAGCTGCTCCTACTTAACACACCGCTTTCATACTAATCAGTCATCTTGTTCAAGTGCACACTACAGTAAACAAGCTGAATGTTTTGTAGACCAGCTAGCTTGATATTTCATTTAGAAGAAAAGCAAAACAACGTTTTTTAAAAATCTTCTGTGATAAAAACATAAATTTAAAGGAATCTCATTGCTCTTAGCAGGACTAGTCCATTTTATGAGTCATGTATATCTAAGCTACCGCATACAAAAGATCTCCCTTGCAACGGACAAAAACCAGAAAAGCTTAAACAAAAAGGTTTCCTAAAACCAGAGAGTGCCAGAAATCCTTTCGCATTCCATTTATTGCCCTACTTACCAGTTCTGCAAAAAAGTCTTGAGGTATTAAATTAATCTTATCCGCTGCACCACCAACATCTGTAAAACATAAGCAGCAGCGATCAGAAGCAAATCCTTAAGGTGTTATAGTAAGAAGTCTAATCTTTCTCTGAAGAATTCTTAGATCATCACGCATGCATTTACCTTAAGGTAAATTTCTTTTGGGGAGTTTGTCCTGAATTGCATTAACATAACCTGCTCAGCATCCCAAGTGAAGTCTAATAGGAGCAACCCCATAAGGCCTCAGAGCCCCAGACTCAAACCTACGCAACTGCACCGTTCGACAGCCCTGAAACAACTCCCCCGACCCCGTGGGGCAGAATCCGCGCCAAGCCCCTCAGCTCACGGGGAAGGCGGGCATGCCCAAGGCCGCCCTCTGGCACCAGCAGCACAGGACCACTGCTCTCCCCAAGGCTACGCTGCCTCACCCAGCCCGCCTCTCGGCATCGAAGCCCCATGACAACCCACGAAGGCCCTCACTGGCCCATCGCAAGCCTTCTCCAGGACCCACCGGGGACGGCTCGCTGCGGGCCCGGGGTGAGGCGGCTCCTCAGCTAAGCCCTCATGAGGGGGGAAGCGCCCACCACGTCGGCTGGCCCCGCTCCCCCTCACACCCCACCCACCCGGCGGGCCCAGCGGTCCCTCAGCTCCCCTCCACCCTCACACCGAGGTCGGGTCGGGTCGCGTCGCCTCCCCACGCCCTCACCCAGAGCCTCCAGCGCCCGCGCCAGCACCGCCACACAGCCGGCGGCCATGGCCCCGCGCGCCCGCCCAGACCCGACTTCCGCCACACAACGCTCGCCGCTCTGATTGGCTCCGGGCGATACCAGAGCGAGGCAGCGCCAGCGGCCTCACTCTTATTGGCTGCCGGACAAGGAGCATGCGCGGTTCTCCCCGGGGGGTGGGGCCCGCCCGCGCGCGAGCCTGCGTGCTCCTCCTCGGCGCTGTGGCGGGCGTGAGCCCGGCCGGGGGCGGGACGGGGCGTTTTGTCCTTCTCGAAGAATACAGCTTCTTAAATAGATGCGAGTGAAACCAGGGCTGTGTTTGAAGAGGCTACTGGGTTTACAGGCAGCGACTGGAAAAGGTTGGCTGTGGATGGTGGCTCAGGGTCTCCCCGTGCTTCTCCTCAGGCCTCCTGCAGCAGGCCTCTGCGCTGGTGCTTCCGCTAGCGACTAGCGACGGCTTGGGAAGTGGCACTGGTGTGAGAATTGTCCGGGGAGGCTTTTGGAAATGCCAGTTGAAGTCACTGCGATTTGATTTGTGCGACAAGTTGTTCACACAGTTCGGTTTGTTGTTAACTGGCATTAGGGTTTTCTTGGCGCTGTGTGCTACAGTCTCAGGTGCAAAATCGTAGGCTGCTCTGTGTGCATGCAGCTGCAGCACATGCAGTGTATTGAACTTGGTACGGATGCATAGGCTGACCATACTTTGTACGGGTGTATTGTGGAATCAGCCTGTACACCTGCAGATAAGTTGCAGTTCATGGGTGATTTGTGTTGATAAACCACATCTTCAGTTTAGTGGGAAAATGGCTAGTTATTGTAAAACTACAGCTAAAACCATGTTCAATAAGCTTTGCACACTGAACTTTAGTAGATTTGGGGTGTGGCTGGAGCCCTAAAACACCACTGATCCTTCACAAGTTTTGCCTTTTAAAAATAGCAAATATTCTTAGTTTTCTCTAGTAATCAGTTTTACACTTGCTTTTTGTTGTTTTTTTTTTCTATATTGCAATGCTACAATCTCAGCAGATCTATTGTACAGAGTAGTGAAATGCAACTTGTCACGCAGTACTGCTCTCTAGTTTAAAATTATGTATTTTCAATAAATGTTAATGAAATAATTCAGAAGATCTTTCAGGAAGAGTAATTATTATGGAACACGGTGTGTGTTTATGAGCTTTATACAGTTATGGTCTGTCTGATCCTGGCCTCTCCCTTTTAAAATATCTAATTAAGTGTGCAAATGTTTTTGAGTAGTATGTGTTTTTATGACCTCATGATCGTCAAAACACTGGCGATGTATAGACTGGTAAGATCTGTCTGTGATAGCAAGGATGACTTAACAATCCCTTTGTTCTTAACTTAGGTAACTCTTATTACGTACTTTGTTATCTAGAGAACTTTACATATTTTATATTACAATTTCATCAAGTCTCAGTTGTGCCTTTAGCACTATGACTAATATTTGTTATGTTACTTTTTGTTCTTTCTCCAAGATGTGGAGATAGATGCAAAGTTGAGTATCGTGGTGGTTTGGTAATTACAGAATCATTTGCTGAAATTTGGACTTATTTTGGAGTTGTTTTCATCAACATGTAAACATGTGTTTAGTTCTTTGAATTTGGAACAGAAGGTGGTGAAGTATGTAATGATTTCAGCTTGTCTGCCCATCCACAGAATTAAACTATGTATCTTTAGAAAATTCTGCCTCCTGCAAGTGTGTTCTGTGAAGCTTTTTGTCGCAGAGGAAGGTAGATGCAGACTATGATGGTGATCTGACAGTAGAGGCCCATCTTTTAGCTAGATAAGGACTGAGAACTTAACATGAGGAGACACTTGGTATAGAAACTAGAAGATAAATCCCATGAGCTACAAGTAAACTGGATTGCTGAAGGAACACGCTACAGTATTGTTGACAGGTCAATACAGAAGCTTGAGGCACAGGCATGTAGTGTCACCATAGTCCAGCTAAGTCATTAGAGGGGGTAAAATAAAATAAAAACATGATTAGCTAATTTACGCCATTTCTGAAACTTAGCGTTTACAGAACAGGGTGCAATTTGCATCAACACTCTCTAAAGAACTACACCAAGTTCTTCAAAAAGCTCTTCAGGCAGACAGAAGAAAGTGTATATGTTAACAAGGTTTCTCCAGTGCCTAGGCCCTCAACTGTATGGTATCCCCAACACCTTGCCTTTCTGGCCGCCTGTCACTTCCGTACTCCCGTCCCTACAGTACCTAGAAACACTATTTGCTCATATTATTCTCCTTCCTTCTCTCCGAGGACTCCGATTTGCCTGTAAACTGGCAGAGTTTGTCTTTCCTGCAGCCTTTCTGCTCTCACCCTAGACGTACACGCAGGCTCAGCCACCAGCTTCCCGCTGTCCCAGGTCTTTCTGGTCATGTGCTGGGCAGGCCTGCAGGTCCAGCTCATGGGCTTCTACAGAAACCTTCTCCAAATGTCCACTTCTGAAAATGTAAGGCCCCAGGCAAGTGCTGCAGGTCAGCTGCAATCCGTAGAGAGTGGAGGGCAGCAGCAGTTGGGGAGGGCTGGGGCCAAGAAATCACAGAGTGATTTGAGTTGGAAGGGACCCTAAAGATCATCTAGTTCCAACCCCCCTGCCACGGGCAGGGAAGCCTTCCAACAGATCAGGTTGCTCAAAGCCTCATCCAACCTGGCCTTGAACACCTCAGCGGGTTCCTTCATTTTTAGCTTTTCTGAATTAACTCGAAAGAAGGCATAACACTAAATCTGGTATATGGATGTGTATACGTAATGCGTATTACATTGTGTATGATATGTATACATTACACTGTGTTTGACCTTAGTCAGAAGGCCAAGAAGTGGGATGTTTATGCTCCTGAGATACGAGGGTATGAGGGGATTCCCAGCCTTGTAAGAGAAATGCTATTTTTAACTGGTTTTAATGGGTTTTATAGTAACTTCTGGCAGATCATATGGGGACGTCACCACCTGTCTTCTTCCTGCTACGCACAATGAAGTCTTCTGCGGCAATGCGGAGGTTGCTTACTGCCACTGCTTTACGGTTCCGCACGAATCCCTTTGTCCTGTCTCGCTCCGTGGCCTATCCCGTTCCCACGGGTGTATTTTCCTGAACGCTGTGGTTCACTTTAGCTGCCGGAGGCCGTTTCAGAGGGGCCCGGCGGCTCAAGCGCTTGCCGCCTGCCTCCCACCCACGGCCGGGCCCCGCCGGAGCTCCGCGGGAGCAGCCTCCGGTGCTCCCCCCAAACGGGCGGCCGCGGCCCGGGAGGCAGCGGGGCGCCCGACGGCTCCTGCGCAGGCCCCGGCGGCTGGGAGCGAGCGCGGGGCGCGGCGGCCGAGGCACCACCCCGTTCCCTGCTGGGAGAGTCCATTGCCGGGGGAGCCAAGAGGGCGGGAAGCGGGAAATCTTCCGGCAGTCGTTGCCCAGGAGCACCCAGCGGGGAGGAATTCATCGGCATCGTCGCCTCCTCGGCCCACCGCTCCGGAGCGGGGGAGAGGTGTGCGGGAGGGAGCGGCAGGGTCGGTTCCTTCTCCGCCCGGTCGTCCCTTTCCCGCCCGGCTCGGTGGCGCGGTCCCGGGTCAGGTCTGAGGCGAGGCGGCGTGAGGCGCTGTCAGTGCCGTGCCGAGTGAGAGGGTCAGCCCAGTGCCGGTACCCAGGAGCCGCCCCGCCGCCACCGCCATGGAGCCCCATCGCTGGCTGCCCCTGGAGGCCAACCCCGACGTGAGTGCCCGGCTCAGGGGTGGCGGGGTAGCTGGAGGAACTGCCAGGTGCGCGGGCGGGCTGCCTGCCTGTGCCTGGTTGCTGACGGGAAGGAAGGAGGGAGAATGGCGGAGGGGAGAGAGCTCGGGGCCGCTCCGGGCTCAGCATCGCGGGCTGAGGGATGGCTGGTGGGGGCAGGGAGCGGGGGAGGTCTTAGCCCGCGGGTCTAACCGGAGTCTTAACTTATCTCTGTTTTCTGCTTGACTTTCAGGTCACGAATCAGGTAAGCAGCTTTTATTTGAGGTAACCTGTAGGCTCTTTGCAGCTTTAGGCCCATTTCATTTCGTGTTCACATGGTAAAGGCTCCTGCTTCTCCAAGGAGAGTAACCCCTTCTTTCTCACGGGTGTCTGTGCTGAGTCTGCTAAAATTGGACCTTACTGGCACCTCTGGTACCTCTGAGTACATAGTGTCGTGTAAAGATGCTACATGAAAGAAAAAACAGTAAAGGAAAGAGAATAGATATGGTCTGGCTATTACTGTAATGTAACCTCCGTTGTGGTTTAAGGTGGGTTTTAATTCAGTAATTAATGATTAAAACATTATTTTATATTTACATATAATGTGTGCCAATTCTGGACCTGTACACAATGGCTTTGGACACTTGTATGGATCTGCTTACATCACGGCGTCTCAGTCTTTTTCTTCTTTGGCTGACCATAAGAAATGTCATTTTACCATATTTGCACTTTGCTGCTTATTCATGACAATATGTGCGTGATTTGTTGTTGCTGTTTTTGTTAGCCTAGTAGAATCCACACTAGAGAAAGGAATCCACAAAACAATATAAGTGCTAGATAAACTAGCTGAAAGGAGATCACACATACTCCGACCCTGCATCGTGTTCTCAGTGATAATTTTTAGTATCTTTAGCAAGCATTAGAGGTCAGATTTTGACCCCAGCAGGCCTATTGATAATGTTAAGGATGGTGTTTAAGCCAAAAAACTCTGAAGCGTCCAGCAGTAAAATGACATTCTTAAAACTATATTGTTGAAATATTTTGGAAGTTAGGAATTTCTGTGTGTGAAGAATGTGGTTTTTTTGTTATTGCTGTCATATACTGAGTCTGCAGGAGAGTGAAGTGTCATTCGATGCTGGGTATTTTGTACTTGGCTTTATAGTTTCCTAGGACAAATAATTTTGCAATCCATACAATATTGCTACTGTGGAGAAATTTGAGAAGACTTTAATCCCAGTCCTGAGTTAAAATTAACAACATTTCCTGGGAGCTTTTCTCAAATGTATGCTATGATTTCCTCATGTTTTAGATTTTTTTTTAATTTTGAAATTTAGAGACTAAATTCCAGTTTGGAAGAAAATAAATGTGAATAGATGACTAGTAGAATTTAAAAGTCATTTTAACTTTTTTGCATTTTCCAGATGTTGAGATGAGTTTATCATGGTACAAATAAAGCCTTGTCAGTTTTAAAATAGAAATTGAGGAGGAAAAACTAGTGACTTTTTCCAAATATCTGAATCATCTTATATCACTACATGTTTGTATTATATGGAGGAAATCCTAGAATAATGTTAAATGAACAATTCTAAGCATGTTCAAAGCCTGTCTCTCTTTCCCATTGGCTTTGCGTTGATGATGGATGATATCTATCAATTGTGGGTGATCATGGATTATAGGAACTTTTACTCTGCAAGGATTTTCTTTTTAATATTTCTGTACAGAAAAAGCTGCTTTAGACCAGTTAAACTTCGACATTCACTATGTTTTGCCAGTCTTAACTGAGCAGTGGTCATTATTATCTAGACTGAGAGGTGTGTGTATATATATATATATATATTTTAAGCAAAAAAAAAAAAGATCAGTGTTGAATATGAATACACCTCACATTATTAGTCATTATGCTTTTAATCTCATCTGTACACTGGTAAACTGGGCTGTTAGTCACCAGTTATTCATATCCTGCTTAATACAACAGTAACAGTAATTAGAGATTCAAATGAGGTTGTGAAAACATTTTAAAAAAAAATCCTGTTGAGTTGATTGCAAGGATAGACTTTTTTTGTGGTACTCTGTGCTGTGCTTTGTAAAATATTCTAGAATTCTTCAGGATTAAAAAAAAACCACAATGGTGTGCCCCTAACAGTTGTAATATATGTGTCTAGTAGTAGTTTAATACATGTACCTCTTTACACAGACATCTAGCCTTGTGTTTCTTGGTGTTTGTTTTTTTTTGCTATTTAAAAAAAAAAATTATTTATTTTACCTGAGTGTTAAGACTATCCTTGGAACATACTACTTCTGTTAGTGTTAATGTTATTGCTAGGTGTGATGGTCAACTCTTAAAACCCCCAAAAATTCCAGTCACTTGTAAGATAACGTGGATTCTTAAGTATTAGATTGTAGTCAGAACTATCATTACGATTTATCAAATGCTTAGCCTATTTTGATTATTGTACTAATAATTTTATTCCCTTTTTAAATAGTAATTAGAAAGGAAATGCACTAAATGTAGGTTCATTTGCTTTTGATATGTTCTTATTGTACTGTGTGCTCTCTAGTTTTGAAATGTATGTTGCGAATTTGAGACTCTCAATCTTTGTGGTAGAAATTCAGACAATAATGGAAAAGAACTGGTATTCCTCAGTTCTAGGGTGTGTGAAATCTTTCCAAAATTACTTGAAAGTTTTTCTCTATCTGAAAGCATTTACGTTATAATACAAGTCTAGGAATTTCTAAATCCTTTATATATATAGGATCTCTCTTTGTGTGTACGTATGTATTAGGATTATTGAAAGATTCAGAAACTGGCTGATGAGGATAAACAAGAACATTCTTTCTTAGCTTTAAAGATTTCCAATGGCAGTGACTCATTTGGAATACCACAGCTGGATATCTGTAGTGATTTTTTTGAGAGAAGTCAGCGTAGTTAAATGTACCATACAGTGCTAGTTTAATTGTCACAATACGTTTCTTTTCCCCCTCCACTTCTACAGTCTGGTCGAATTAATTGTTAGTCCAAGAATTGATGATTCAGCATTTACAAAGCTCCACTTTGTGTAGCGTGGTGACACGGAATGGTTTCTTCTCTTCTTCTTTGTCTGGGAGCCTGACATGACCAGTGCTACCCTTCTTCCTGAATCTCTTAGGAGAATTTCCCTACTAATGGGAGAGAGAAAGCAAGAAAATGGGGTTTATGTGCCCACTGTTTACCAGATGGTGTTTGGCTGTGTATCTTGCTCTCAATTTCTTCTAGCATTAAAAAAAAAAAAAAAAAATATTCAGGCTGCATACAGATTTTTGAATTGAAAAGACACAAGCTGATCGTTCTTCATCATGACGTTGTTTCAGTCTGGCTTGCAACCCACGATTGATTCCCTAGCAAGTGTAGATAAACAAAAAAGTGGTAGTGGTGGATCTTTCTCTTACCTTTCTTTATCTCTCACGTTCTAAGAAATATCCTTACTTCCTAGATAAGGTACCATGTCAGCTCATGCCTTCATGATATCCAGATAAGGGTAGAGTAATTGGCTGCATCTGATTATGAACCTCGAGCACTGGCTTCAGGTAGTTCAGAGTTAAACTACTGAGAGTTGGCTGCAGCTTGGGTTTCTCTTGCCACATAGGGCGTGCTTGCCTGTTCTTAGTTACCTTCTAGCATTATTTTCGGGCCTTTGATCCTTTTTTTTTTTTTTAAGCCATTAAGGTACTGAGAGTCAGCTACATGAAGAAAATAATTTTAGTCCATGGACACCCTTGACAGCTGTGACTTTAAAGTCAGAGGGGCAATAAAGATCACAAAACATAGAACAAATGGCAGAAACTGGATACAGCTAGTCTCCACCCAGTTATGGAACACGTTTCTTAAGGGTGTCGGGCAAATACAGAGATTGATTATCTCAAAGAAGCAAACTTTTCTCTTCCTAAAAGGTCTTCCCATTTGTGAACTCTGTGACACTATGTCACAAGCTTTCACAAAAGAAAGCCCTACTGATCAAGGTCATTGAAAAGGCAGTGCCCACCATTCCTGAAGTGTCTTGGTTGGCAATACTTGTAGATGAGCTACTGTGTTGGAGTGGAAGCATATTGGATGTGAAGAAACAGAGATGTCCTTCTGAAAATGCGCAGCTAAGCTTACTGGTTTTTTTTTTTGCAGTTGGGAGGTGGAGGAGCGGAGTTTAACTCTTCTGTTGTAAGCAAAGTGGAAATAGTGGAGATAGTGTGCATGCTTGGAAAACAGCCTGTTGATATGAGCGTAGCCTCAGAAGGTGAAAGACCAGGACTCAGTTTGTGTCTTTCTGGAAAGAGAACAACTCAGCCTTCCACAGAGCCAACAAAGGGGAAGTGTTGAGACTGTGGCATGGCATAGCAAAGAATAAGCACAAGGAGAAGTATGAAGGAATTGTAGTTGTCCACTGTGACATCAGTTGTTGAATGGCTTCTTCTAGTTTAAAATAACTCAAGCTATATAGACCTCTGATTGCATTTAAATAGGTAGATACGTTACAAAGGGAAAATTGCAACTTGTTTGGGGATTTAAAGCATTATTCATAAGAATAGCTGAAAAATTGACTTGGATCTGTCTTTGTACACTACTCAGTAATTGAAAGCTAAGAAAACCACGTATTTCATTCTTCTATTTGTACTCGCCATTCTGGTCTTTTATTGTGCTCTTTTTTCCTCAATTTCATATTTCTGTTTTAATGAAGTAAACTAAAAATTGTAACAGGGAAATCCTTACTGTCTCAAACACTGTTTAAGTGAATGGGATGCTACAGAGTGGAAAACAAGTGATAGTGGTTCATGCAATAGATTATCTTGTTGCGCTGAAGATGCTGTTCCTTGCTTCTTCGTTTTCCTTGACTTAAAGGACCAGCAAAATCAGTAGAATCCAATTGTTTTAGCACACTGTAAAAATAACATGTATCACAGCTTTTTTGGAAGTGTGGATTGATCCAGCTTGTGCCGATTATGAGTAATTGTTTAGATCATAGAAACAGTCTCTCAGTGGTTTTCACAGCATAACATGGTGTCCTGTTTTGAACCAGTAGCTCAGTAGCTGCACCTCTGGACTCTGCACGGAGCATTCTAAAGCTCTCTCCTGGAGTGGTTTCAGAGGAAGCCTGGGTCAGCTGGTTAGCCCAGCTTTCTGGGCACTTTGCTCACATCCCTGTGATGTCCTGGTTCAACATATACGGTAATGCCTGGGCATGCAGAGTTATTAAATTTCCAAACTGCTTGATGGACATGTTAAAAATAAATACCTCTCATTGTGAAGATCAGGAGCGCTAACTGTATGTCAGTGCTGCTCTTTTAGACACCCTGAAGAAACTAACACAATTGGAAGGATATGAATTTTGTGGGTGTAAGATTTCTCACACTTTTGATGACGTTGAAAGTGTTCTCTTTTTCCTTCTTCATTGCGAGTTTTTGAAAAAAATAATAATAAAAAATTTGTGATGATAAATGGGCTGCGTTCCTTGAACTTTATTATGAGGTCCTGAAATACAGCGCTTAAGAATATTAAAAAAAATCGTAATAAATCTTTAATTTCCCATGTAAGTTTGTTATAATGGAGCATCTCTTGTTTAAGCAAGACCATATTGTGGCCGCTCTTAAGTGAGGAGTAGTTGGTAAAGAAGAATAAGGCACCGCGTGTAAGTTACGGCCATATGTTCGCTTCTGATATGCCTTTTGACCTGCTTTATAGAACTAGAGTTTCTGCAGCTGCTGCTGTCTTGTAACGTCAGTCATTTTGATTAATGGTCTGAAAGATGCTTTCTCTAAAATGTGTTGAAAAATGATCCCTTAATTTTAATTCCATAAATGTCATAATGAAAGAATTCAGAAATATATCCTTATAATGCCCGAACAATAAAATACTGTTTGAATGGTTCCCTTATTTCTGTAAAGGAGTTTCACTTCTGAAACAAACAGTTTTTGTAATATGCCTCTTGAAATGATGTGTAAAGAGTTAAAAGCATAATGTTGTGCATTTGTATTTGTAGTATAGATTAGTTTAATAAGAATTGGATACTTAAAGGGCTGAATAGAACCATCTCTTGGATTTATGTAAATTGTTTTTCAGTTATTTTGGTTGTTTTGTTTTGTTTTCTTGGTGATAACTCTGTGTCAGCTGAAACCAGGACAAATTAGTTTTCTTTTTAGTAGCTAGAATAGCTCTGTGTTTTGGATTTAATCTGGGATTTGTTATGAGAGGAATGTTGATAACATAGTGATGTTTAGAGTTGTTGCTGACACATCGAGGACTTTTCAACGTCCCATGTTTTGCCAGTGAGCAGGTGTACAGCAGGCTGGGGGGAGCATGGCCAGAACAAAGGACCCACAACTCCTAGCTTATGATTTGAGTTTAGATTTGGGATTGAGGCCCACATTGGCCAATGGAATATTCTGCATCGTGCCCAGTATATAGATGAGCATTGGCTGGGAAGTTTCATGTGCTCTCTCCCTCTCTCAGGTTGTCTCTTTGGGGCTCTCACTCTTCTGGGATTGTGGTTTTGGGGCTTCTCTGTTTTGGGATTGCTAGCTGGGACGAGCATTGGTCAGTGGGTGGTGAGCAGTTACACTGTGCATCATTCATTTGTACATATTATTATCGTTTATATATACTATTACTATTTTTATTATTATTTTATCATTATTATTTTAAATTTTATTATTTTATTTCAATTATTAAATCATTCTTATCTCAACTCATGAGTATCCTCTCCCTTTCCCCTTTAATTCTCTTCCCCATCCCCCAGGGGTGGGGGAGGGTGAGCAAGCGGCTGTGTGGTGTTTAGTTGCTGGCCGGGCTGGTTAAACATGGCATAATTCCATCAGACATATTTTAGGCAGTGTCTTACTACTTTCTAGGGAAAAAGATTAGCTGCAATATAACAAAGTGGCAAAAATCCTTGTTTTAATGAAAAAAATCACAAAATATTGATAGTTTTAATTGGTTTACTTAGGTGTACTCCTTCCAGTTTCCTAAAGCCACAGGCATGTTTTGTTTTTGCAGAAGAAAGTCTTAACTGTGGCTTTGTTGTGATACAGCAATGCTTTAATCCATTGAGCAGGAGTACAATAAAATGTAGACTCTGTTGGTATCTTGGTTTGCATTTGCATTTAGAAGAGGATGACAACAGTTGGTTCTTCCCACAAAAGCTCTTTGACTTTTGCATCTGAGTTCTGGAGATGCTTGTACGTTTTGCCAGTTTTGTGTTTTCGTGGTTCCAACTTGTGTACAAATACCACAGTAAAATGTGGAAAGCTCAAGAGTCTTGAGTATAATGCCTCAGTATTTAGAACGTGGCGTTCTTGAAATATTTGCAAATGCCATCCAACTTTAATTATACCTAAATTTCAAAGTCCATTTTGTTTCAGTGGTTGTCCTTACTTTGTTTTTATATGGAAGTGACAAAACAGAAAAGAGCATCACACTTCAGGCAATATTTAAATTGTGCATTAACTACTTCAGAAGTTTTCTGTTAAAATAAATTGCATTCTTTCTTTTTCTTACTCGTTTACCCTTTCCACATCTTCATCAACCCCATAAATCAAATCTTCCTGCTGGCTGCGTAACGGTGTTGGCAGAAGTACCATTTTAAACTGCTGAAGTCAAGTCGCCTGGGTCAAGATGTTGCTAGGTTGCCTTTGTCCAGTGCTTTTCCGTTCTGCTTTTGAGTCTCCTTAAAAATAAATAAATAAGCATGAATTTTTAATTTTTTTTTTAATTAAATAAATTTCACGAACGTTAAAGGTAGCTAGTGGCGTGCCTCGGGGCAGATTCATGTATTAAAGATAACTGCTCTGGGCTTCTTTCAAGACCTAACAGTTAGTAGGTTAAAGCAGTGGTGCTGACAGTGAAAACAGCAGTGATCATACCACACAGGTAACTTGTCTAAATGTGCTTATTGTAATGGTTTTTGCTATTAGCTAACATTTAGACACACAGATTTACGGTTTGTGGTGATTTAAAATAGAATCAAGTAGGCTGGAAGGGACCTCAGGAGTTCTGTAGTCCAGCCTTGTTCTGTTCTAAACGAGTAGCTCAGGAGCTTGTCAAGTTCTGAATTCCTCAAAGGATGGAGACTCCACAGCCTCTTGGGCAGCCTCTGCTAGTGTTTGACCATGATCATTATTTTTCAAATTTATTTTAAAATGCTTTCCTTATCAAGTTTCCTGTGTTCCAACCTGTATCCATTGTTTCTCGTTGTTCTGCTGTGCACTGCTGAGATGAGTCTGTCTCCATCTTCTCTGCAGTCTCCCTTAGCTAGTTGAAAACAGTGGTAATCAGGTGAGAAGGAAGGGCCTTCTGGAATACTGGTGAAAAAAGGAGAAATAAGTGAGAAGTGCTGATAAGGGGGGGGTGTGTGTGTAAAGTAATTTCAAAAGTGACGACTTTTTGTCTAATGGTTAGCTGGACCACTAAGAAACCAAGAAGTGTTTTTCAGGAAGGTATTTTACTACAACAAGAGACAACTGAAAATATGACAACAATCAGTAAAAATAAAGTTCTGAAAAAGTTAATAAACTAGATACAAACAGGTGTGATGTTTGTTGTTGTTGCTGCTGCTGCTGTTCTTCCTGAGCCCCTGTAAGACTTCTGTAATGTAGCCAAGTATCTTTTTCTAAGGTAAATGCTCAAAAATAAAGAATAGTCAGCAATGTGATAAGCAGTGATTGAAAAAAAGTATCTGATACTCTTTTATGCAGATCAAGGGAAATATAAAACTGCTATTTTATATTAACCTGAGTACCTAGTATCAATAAGCTGAGAGAAAGTACACAGCTGAAAGTGAGCAAACCCTCAGATACAGTGTAAAGTACCCTAACTGCTCCATCCAGTAGGTATCTGTAGAACAACATTGCCTGAGTAGTTGCTGGATAATTGGAATGCAAAGCAGCAGAGGTCCCTCCCTATGAATGACACTGTCTAAAAAGCAAACAGAACTGCCTGCTGTCCTAAAACAGAAATGCTTTTGTCAGTGGGGAAGGAGTTGCTTCACCTCCTGGTGCAGAGCTGACTCCTTTCTACCAGCATCTTTATCTGGCCTAGGAAAGAGCTGGAAAAAGACTGGGGGGGGGGGGGGGGGGAAAGAGGTTTAATTTAGTTATTACTGAAGTATTTGAGTAACTTGCCAAAATTGAAGCTGTTACTTGTGACATCTCTTTTCTGACCTTCCTGTGACACATCTAATATGGATTTTTGTTCCTCTAAAGATCTTTCCTTTGTTCTTAACTTGTTTTTATTCCTACAAAATTTGTTCTCCCTGAATACAGTCTTGCCTTGCTTTTATCCTTTCAAAACACAGTTGCAAAAGATTACTTATCTGGCTGCATCATTGATTGATTTCCTTTTTTTTTCTTTGCATGTTTCCACATTAAAAATAAGTTCTGTGTATTTGTTTTAAGGGTTCTTCCCTTCCTGCCATCTATTGTTCATCTGTTACCCATCTGTCAAGTCTCTCTTACACAGGGGCTTATGCTGCTGGTTTTTATCATCTACTTACTAAATTTTTGGAAGGGTGTCTCTATTTTTTTTTTTTCCCAGGCCTAAATGAAACCCTCTTGATACACAGAGATATGTCCTTCGCCTATTTTGGTCTCTCCTTAGGGTTTAGGTGTTTGGGGTTTTTTGTTTGTGGTTGTTTTTTTTTTTTAAATGATTCTACAATAAAGTTGTTAGGCTGCTTGTGTTAAGATCACTGTTTGTCATACTAAGCCTGTGCTCTTGCTGTCCTCTGTAGTGCTGACCATCACTTCTAGTCGTCACTCTCATTGTATACTGAAACTTTTAATTTCTTAGATTGTAAAGTTTCTAGGCAGTACGGTAGCATGAGTAATGAAAGGTACCCTATATCTGTGGAATTTTAGTTATGCTGAATACTTCATTCAGGAGTTTGAGTGGCTATTCTTGGATTTGGCAAGCATTTTGTTGATTTGGGGTTTGTGGGAGGGTTTTTTTGTTTTGGTTGGTCAATTGGGTTTTTTTCCTCATTGCTGTAGAACAGGACAGGAGAACCTAAATCACTTATTTGTCCAGTAACTTAATGTGATCCTTCTAGCATTGCCTCTTCTGATTGTGGGGTCTTTTTCTAGGTGAGTGGGGTTTTTTTATTTTTTGTAGGGGTTTCGTACCTTTATTTCATGTAATCTTGCAAATAATAAATGGTATTTTTTCAGTTGCCTGACTTTTCCCACAGTTCTGAATAGCAGCAATAAAAATGATGGAAAGAATAGTCATTGGCTTCATAATAAAAGTACTAGAAGTGCAAATAATATTTTAATGCACCCGTATACATACTCTCTTCCCCTTCGGAATTTTTTTTTTGTTATTCACAAAGTAGTAATTATTCTCACAACCTAGAGGGTTAGAGTAGGAGTTCAAAATATACTGTTTTCTGTTTCATCAGCTAGTAAATACTTAACACTTTCCCTTTTCCCTATTTTCATTAAAAGATAATAATTTGGCCTTCTTCCCAATCTTAGGAAGACTTAAAGGCGGTACAGAACCAAACCAACTTGGCGTATTACATAAGCAATCTTCTGAGTGAATTTTCTTGTTGTGTTTCAAAACTACCTTATTTTTAAACTAATCAAAAAGGGTAGGTTCTGCAAAGCCTTAATTATGACTTGTGCCTAGTCTCACAAACCTCTACATAGGGGAACAAAAATTTCCTTAAAAGCTTGATAAAGACGCTTTATTTTTCTCCTTGTCCCCCTTTTCCTCTTTGAATGTATGGTCAATCCATGTTTTTCATTATTAGTAGGTAGTGTAAGAAAAAACGAAAAAATGGGGAAAAGTGTTTACATGGCCTTGTGAAAAGAAAGTCTCCATATTTTGCAATGCAGCCAGAATCCAATACTGAACTAGCTCTGTGAACTGTATAGGTTATTACTGTAGATACACAGAAAACCATATTAGTTTTTCCAAGATACTCTTTAAACTCTTTCCAAACTTAAATCACTTTTACTTGCCCTTGGTTTTGATGTCATGTCTTGCAGCATAAAATGGAAAGAGAATAATGCATTTAAAATGGTAAAGTGTGGGGTTGTTGTGTCCTGTTCCCCCACCTTAAAACACTGGCTGCAAACTGCAGCTTCATTCTCTTAATAAACTTAAGGATATGTATATTTTCTATTGTTTTATCCCCTTGTAGAAGATATTCCTAAGTGTTACTGGTAAAAGTCTTACGTACTCTATATTTATAAATACTTCTTGTCCATATATTCAGCCGCTGTTGAAAATGTCTCCTTTATATTCTCTAAATATTGAAAGTCATCCCCTTGGCTGTGTGTCCTGAAAGACAACCACCTTGCCTCTTGCCCAGTATAAGTTGAAACTGATATTTGAAGGGATCTGATGTTAGATGAAGACACTGGTATTTCGATGAATCTACTCAAATATGGCATAACTGTTACTGAGTTCTTCTGCATCCGTGTAAACCTGTTCACTAGGTGGGTTATGGACAGAAGAGAGAGTTGTCTATGCCTTTCGTTTAGGCTTATCATCTGATGTGATTCTTACGCATCTTTACTGCAAATGTATCAATAAATAGATTTTCTGAAATAGCATTGAGCAGGAAGTATGACGAAGCTTTTAAAGTAATTTCTCCCCTCTAAAAAAGACAAATTGCTCTGCTCTTCTACATTATCACTTTCGGGAACAGTATGGGGAACTACAGAGTTGAGTTTTGTTGAGAGCTGGCTAAAGAAATTCTTTAGGAGTTCGTTGTTTTTCCATTAGAGAGGGTAGAGGAATATTGCTTGCTGCATATTTTTTCAGATATTTAAATTTGCAGCTGTTTGTCGGCAGACTTTCCATATTTTAAACTCGAGAACCCCAGGTGAGCAGATAAGATTTTCCTATAGAATATGTTTTTTCCATATAGTAAGTTGTGAAATGTTAACTTTTTGTAAAATACATAGGGTTCTCATGTCTTCAAGTTTTTCTCTAAAATGTATTTCTTTTACCAGTAGACGTAGGGCTGCAAAATAGGATTTGTTGTCTACTACAGTGTACAATTAGCTTTTTCTTATCAGTGGTCAGTGCATGTATAGTAACAACAGTTTCTGAATTCGGTTAGGTTCTTCTAGACTCTGATAACAGAAATATTTCAAATTCGTTTAGATCACATATAGTTATTAATTCTGCAACTGTTGTGGTACGTAATTTATCTGATTAAAAGAAGGATGTTGTATTAAAAGGCGAACACCCAATTGTAGGCTAAGGTTGTCAAATCTTAGTAGGTGCTACAGTCTCTCTTCTTAAGTGACCTAATGTTAGGTAGAAGATCCAAAATCACTTTTTATACGGTGACGTATAATTGTAGTATAGGAAAGATGATCAGGAAACCTTTGGCTTGGATGCGTTCAGAAGTTGTAAAGAAGCAACTGAGAATTATATGTTATTCTATTATAGTTTGAAAGGATTTTTCATGTGAAAGAACAATTTAGAAGGTATACCTACTAAAATATGTATCTTGCTCAAAAGGCCATGGCAAATGGGATTTTTTTGAGTTGCTGAAACCCAGCAGGTCCAATATGAGCACTGGTGTCAGGTGTTCTGAAATACTCACGGAGTCAAATAACATCATAAGTTTATTCATATTTGCTCTAACCCATGATTCCTAGTTAAAGTGACTATTCAGTACTTTTCTATTTTGTGATAAAACGCTTTCAAAATGGCTGAAATGCTTTAATGCTTTAGTAAATAGTGCTGGGAGTGTTTTCACTTATCTTTCATAAGGCTATTTAAATAAAACATGAGGATTTTGCCTGCCTTTGTTAGCACTATGATTTATTCAGCCTTATTTATTAAAACTTCAATCTCATTTATTCTCCTTAAATTTTGGAAAGTATGGGTTATTGTAATGTATTTCGCATTGTAAATACTCTGTTATGCTTCTAAAAAGGCAGGTATATGAGCATACTCTTTTAATATTGTGCTATTTTTTTTCTTTTCCAGTTTCTCAAACAGTTAGGTATACATCCTGACTGGCAATTTGTAGACGTTTATGGTATGGAACCAGAACTGCTTAGCATGGTGCCAAGACCAGTCTGTGCAGTGCTGCTTCTCTTTCCAGTAACAGAAAAGGTAAATGTTTATTTAATAATCAGCTCATGACTTTTGTTGTAAATGAAATGGGAATGAACAGTTTGAATCTTGTACTTTGGTGTCATAATAGAATTGAGATAAGATTCAAACCTTATTCAAGGTTTAATTCTTAATTAAAAACAACCACAAAATTCTTCCTTCAGAACCTTCTTTTGATAACCTTACACGTGTATTTCCAATTTCTTTTCAAGTTGGAGTGGGAGAAGCTAATGTAGAAGCACAGAGGAATATGCCTTAACGTTTTTCTATTACAGACAATTTAAGGACATTTTTAAAAAAATAGGCACTGTGAAATGGCTCAGTTCTGCTATTTCTAGCAGAAAGCTACAGTAGCATAAACAAAGTAAGAGGTAGGGTGTAGGACTACATCAAATGCAACTACTTTTTGAGTTTTGATACTGTTGCACTGACCAAACTTCAATGTGCTTTCAGTTCAGTCATCAGTACCAATGTGGCTTTCGCTTCTTGGACAGATGAAGCATATCTCCAAGATTAAAGAGATTTCCCCTCCCTTCTCCCTCTGTGTTAAACTTTGAAATACTTGGTTTGGTTAAATCTTCAAGTCTGCTTATTTTATGTCATTGTATGCTTCTACATAGAGAAAACATCCATCTTGCATGTCTCCTTCAAGTGTTACGTAGGTTGAAATGTGTGATTCATACTGATCTTTCAGTTTATAAAAATCTTACGTGATTGTGATGAGGTCAGCCAAAAACTTTGTGGTGAATCTGCCCAAACTTCTTCCTTTTAGTGTGTGTCTCAAAAAGAACAGGTCGTTTATAAGGACAAAGTAGTTAGCTATTATCATAGAATCATGGAACGGTTTGTGTTGGAAGGGACCTCAAAGATCATCTAGTTCCAACCCCTCTGCCATGGGCAGGGACACCTTCCACTACACCAGGTTGCTCAAAGCCTCATCCAACCTGGCCTTGAACTCTTCCAGGGATGGGGCATCCACGACTTCTATGGGTGTCGTGGGTTAGGTTGAACCCCCCCACACACAGCCAGTCACTCCCCCTCCCCCACCCCCAGTAATGTGGGAGAGAATTAAAGGATAAACGGGAAACCCGTGGGTTGAGATAAGAACAATTTAGTACAGATGATTTAATACACAGTGTAGATGCTCACCACCCCCTCGTATGCGAAGCCCGTCTCGTCCCGAAGCTGCAATCCTGGATGAACGCGAGGCCTCAAAATAGAGAGGGGCAGAGAGAGAGAGAGTACTCCGAGAGTGGGAGTACTGGGAGAGAGAGAAAAAGAAAGAAAAACAATAGAGCAAAAGCGCAGCAAACACAAAAGAGCAGAAGCGGCGAAAGAGCCAAAGTGCAAAAGCCCTTCTGTCCGGCTGACCCTCACTTTTATACTGGGCATGACGCTGCGTGATATGGAATACTAATTGGCCTGTTTGGCCCTCAATCTTAAGTTCCACCACAAATCACAAGGGGAATCGTGTCCCCCTTGTCCCAGCTATGCTCCCCCCTTATCCCGCCGTGCTTCTGCACTCTGGCACGCTGAAAAGTCCTTGGAGTCTCACGTCCAACCACAAACATCAACTTGCTATCAGCATTCTTCTCAGAGCGAGCCTCTGAGTAAAACCAAAACACGGAGCTCTTCTAGCTGCTAAAAAGAAGAGCTAACCCGGTCCCAGCTAAAACCAGGACAATGGGCAACCTGTTCCAAAAGCTGAACTTCTATAACAAAACCTGTTTAAATAGAGAGAAGAGTCACTAGCTCAGTCCTCTTACTCGTCAGGTCCTGTAAACGTTTGCATTCTCAATTTCTCCAAAACAGCTATGCCAGCAGTCCTTTTCAGGCTTGATTTCAGCCACCTTGATAGTTTTGAATTTAAGCAAACTCTTAACTGTCCTCACTTGTCTTCCGGAAATTTCCCTTCTGTCACCTTTGAGGCATTGTTTTCTGTGCGCTGTGGTTTCTGTCTGGCTGCTTGAGCTACAGGTCTGAGCTCCTTCTGTGACTGTCACTTTTCTTTTGCCTCCCTGCTTGTGCGAGCTTCCTTTCTTGGATCATGCTACAGGAGCATCATCCCATGGGAAAGAACAACCTTCCTCTTGTTCCAGAAGGTGTATCCAGTTTCATCCTGAAGATGCATATGACAAACAGAACCAGAGAAACAGCATATGCTCTCTTGCATTGATCAATCAAATTTGGCCGCCAGCCAGATATTTGAGGTTTTCTCCAGCATGTTAATCCTTCAGAAACATAAGGGACACAAGCGTTTCTATCAGCTGTTTAGCCTGAGTGTATGAGGGCTCAATCTTTCATGTGAAGTCCCAATGTTCTGAAGCTTTTGTTTTCAGTATAACTCCACAAGACTCATGAGCATTATTTTGTATTTCTGGACTACTTTTCCCCTTCTCAGTCTCCCTTTCAATATAAGTTGTTATATTCTGCTTTTATTTAATTTATTATTTATTTGTATTTCTTGGCTGTGTCTACATTTGTGAAAGTATGCCTCTGTCCTGGTTTCAGCTGGGACAAAGTTAGTTCTTTCTAGCAGCCAGAAGAGCTTCGTGTTGTGGTTTCAGTCTGAGACTTGCTCTGAGAAGAACGCTGACAGCGCACTGGTGTTTGTGGTTGGCACTGAGGGCTCAAGGGCTTTTCAGCTGCCGTGTTCTTGCCAGTGTGCAGGAGCACAACAGGATAGGGGAGAGCATAGCTGGGACAGAGGGTCCACAACGCCCCTTATGGTTTGAACTTAGATTTAGGATTGAGGGTCAAATTGGCCAGTGGAGTATTCCATGTCATGCAGCGCCATGTCCAGTATAAAAATGAGGGTAGACCAGAAAGAAGGGCCTTTGCTCTTCTGGGGCTCTCACTCTGGGACTCTCAGAGTGCTCTCTCATTCTCAATCTCTATTTTTGGGTCTCTTGCTTATCTGGGATTGCAGTGTCGGGACTTATCTGTTTCAGGATCATTAGTCTGGGACTGGATGGGTCTTGGTCACTGGGTGGTGAGCAATTATCACTTTTTTAATATATTATTACCATTATACGTATGTATATATTCATATATTAGTAGTAATAGTATTAAATTGTTCTTATCTCAATCCACGAGTCTCTTTCCCTTTCCCCCTTTAATTCCGTTCTCCCTCTTCTGGGGGTGGGGAGGGTGAGCGAGCGGCTGTGTGATGCTTAGTCGCTGGCTGGCCTAAACCACGACAGCCTCTTAATTAATTTTGCTGCCTTTGTGAATGCTTTTCTATCATATCTTTGTTCTTCTGTCTAGAAGTTTCTTTCTTTCATGTTTCCATATATATCAATTTGCTTGAACTTGCTTTTAGGGCAAGAAACTCTTGTTAGAAAACAGATAATCTTAGGCTTATTGTCCAGTTTAAAAGTCAATGACTTTCTTAGTCTGCATTGTAGGTTCTGGACAGAGGGAATACTATGAGCATTGGGCATTTTGGGCATGGTCCAATGAATATGTGTCGTGGGATAGCTTGGGTTAGGAGGGACCTCTTGAGGTGATATGGTCTAACACTTCTTCTAAATCATATTTTCAGTATTCTCAGTATTTTATTTTTTTTTTGCCATGGAGGGGGGACCTCATTAATGTTTATAAATATGTAAAGGGTGACTGTCATGAGGATGGAGCCAGGCTCTTCTCACTGGCATCCAATGATAGGACAAGGGGAAATGGATCTAAGCCGGAACATAGGAGGTTCCGCTTAAACATGAGGAAGAACTTCTTCCCAGTAAGGGTAACAGAACACTGGAACAGGCTGCCCAGAGAAAAAAAATTAAATGTAGAATCATAGAATGGTTAGAGTTGGAAGGGACCTCAAAGATCATCTCGTTCCAACGCCCCTGCCATGGGCAGGGAAACCCTCCACTACACCAGGTTGCCCAAAGCCTCATCCAACCTGGCCTTGAACACTTCCAGGGATGGGACATCTACAACTTCTCTGGGCAACCTGTTCCAGTGCCTCACCACCCTCAGAGTGAAAAATTTCTTGCTTATATCCAATCTAAATCCACCCTCTTTCAGTTTAAAGACATGTAAAAATGGATCTTATAATAATGCTTCCTACAAAGTAAACACCTGGAATATTATGGTTTGCTTGATAGTGGTTTGAGACCTCTGTCCTTAAAAGCTTTTTGTTGGATCAAAGAGAGACAGTGACAGGTGCTCAGATCAAGGAAATATTTTAAACATTTTTGAAACTGTCTTAGATAACGCATATTTCAAAATGATTGTCCTGGTTTTAGCTGGAACAGAGTTAGTTATTCTTTGCTCTTCTGGGTGCTCTGATTCTCAGACTCTCTGAGTGCCATTTCTCTCTTGCTCTCCTTTTGGGCCTCTCGCTCATCCGGGATTGTGGTGTCAGGACATACCTGTTTCAGGATTGTTAGTCTGGGATGGGCCTTGGTCACTGGATGGTGAGCAATTACACTGTGCACCACTTGTTTGCATATATTATTATCATTATACATATATATATTAATATATTATTAGTAGCAGTATTAAATTGTTCTTGTCTCAACTCACAAGTCTCTTTCCCTTTCGCCTTTAATTCTCTTTCCCATCCCCTGGGGGGAGCGAGTGGCTGTGTGGCATTTATTTGCCAGCCGGCCCAAACCACGACAATAATGTTTCAAGCGTGACTGGTTTTTGGCTGGTGACAAGGCATAGCTTTAAGAAACAACAGAGTTGTTCAGTTGAGTAAGTTTGCATATACTTGTTGGACCACATGTGTTAAGCATTTCAAATTACAAGTTGAGTTTGGTTTTTTTTTTTTAGTTAGGTATTGCTTTTTAAAAATAATTTTTGCTTAAATAATGTAGCCAGTATCTATTTGTACTATTTGTGAAATGTCTGTAACTTTCCTTCTAGTATGAAACCTTCAGAACAGAGGAAGAAGAGAGAATAAAAGCTAAGGGGCAAGATGTCAAATCATCAGTGTATTTCATGAAGCAGACCATTAACAATGCTTGTGGAACAATTGGGCTAATTCATGCCATTGCAAACAACAGAGATAAAATGAATTTTGGTAAGTTTTTTGGGGTTGGTTGGTTTGTTGATTTTTGTTGTTGTTGTTAGCTTTTCCCTTTTTTCCTGAACTGTGGGAAGGCATGGAGGGAAGGATACATTTTATATTATTTTCTTTGAATCTAACCATTCATAAAGGATGATCTCTGTTTAAAAAGCACTTCTACCTATAATTATAAACCAAATATTTCGTACTAATCCACAAACTGAAGCACTAGAAACGTTGCAGACTGCAGTGGGTAGCAATTCCTCTTGCAGTCAGCCTTCAGTGTCTTGAAAATACGATGTAATTATATCTTTAAATCTTTATTTGTATATAAGCATTTTGTAAGCTTTGAATGAAGTTGAAGTTAAAGCATGACTCTAATTATGTCTCTCTTATTTTTTTAAGAAACTAATTCTTCACTGAAAAAGTTCCTAGAAGATTCCTTATCTATGACTCCTGAAGAGAGGGCCAAATATCTAGAAACTTACGAAGTTAGTGTCATGCATTTTTACTTTTACTTAAAATGATGTAAGAATTACTTGCATGAGCAGGTATTGTCATTAGGACTTGACACAGTAAAGCACTTAAACAATTCAATTTTACATGTGAGTTTGTGATCAGACAGTTGCTACAAAGAAAACGCTGGTTCGGTCATTTAAAATGTTCCTGCCTGCATATAGCTCAGTCAGCAGAATGGATTTTGTTAACGATGTTCCTCATCCATATTAATTCGCTGGCTTAGTTTAAAATGATTTTCAAACTGTTAGGAAATGCCTGCATAATCTTTTTGGTGGTTTCAGGATGTAATTTAGTGGTCAATTTAAGCTGATCTGGGGCTGTTGCTGAAAGGAAGGTCCTCTGCTGCCTCCTTTCATTTGTGCTTTCTAGTCATCTCTCTTTGGCTCTAGCAGGCACACAAAGAGCTGATTTGGCTGAAATGTAATCTCCTTCCCCACCAGCCCAAACAATTAGATGAACTAGCTGATAGCGTGGATAGCCAGATAGTTGGTGCTGTTTGAAGGGACGCAGTAGAAACATCTGGTCAGTGGTAGAAGGGGAGAACAGTGCTATTGCTTCTGATGGTAATGATGATCCTCTCTGAAAATGAAGATCTTGATGATTTCCAAGTCTGAGCTTAATTTAAGCTTACTGAGAAGCCCTCTAGAATAAGAGTGTTAACATGTGGCTGAGGGAAGTAGTAACAAACAGAAACAGTAGAGGTTCATTGACATTTTCTGTAGAAAGGTTGGACACAAGATGTCTGGTCAGAGCTTCTAAAGTATTTTGTGAAGAAGTGATATATAACAAAAACACTTGCCCAGAGTGTTTTCTGCGTGTAAAAGTGCCATTACAAACTGCTGGGTATTTGATTTGAATTGACTGGGACAAAACTGGAATATTGGTCTTCTGAGATCCTTAGGAGTGGAGATTATTTGTTTATTTATTTATTACAAGCACTGAACAAAAATAGTTACATCTATGGCATTTGATAAAATTAACAATGATTCTTAAAACACTGAAAGTCTCTCATTTAAAGTCTAATTGCATATTTTAATTTTAGGCTATTCGTGTCACTCATGAATCCAGTGCCCACGAAGGTCAGACTGAGGTATTCTTTTTTTTATTATTTATTTTTTTTTAATAACTACTTTGAGTTGAATATAATTGAAATGAAAACAGTCATATATTAAAAGTTTACAGTGAAATGGAGATTATTACTTGGTTTGGAGCATTGTGTCAATAGTCGAAAATCAGGGCACAAAATCAAGTGGCATTGTTGGAGGGGAACTAAACTTGAAGCTTTGGGGTTTTTTTGTTTGTTTTGTTTTGTTTTTAAGCTTTTACATAACATGGATGATCTTTTCAAGCTTCATTTCAGAGTAAACCAGTCAATAATAGTATTTTTAATGAAAGTTGAGGTTTCAGTGTTGCGAATTCGTAGGCAAGACTGTAAGATTTGTAGTAATACAAGTGGAACAAACATTTTATGAGTCTAATTTCAGGAAAATAAATAGTATGTGTATGTGCTGTTTATATACAAATACTAATTCAGATAAATTCTCACTAATACATGTATTTATAAGCTTTTATTCCCCAACATATTGGGTGGTATAAAAAAAGAAAAACAAAAAAACCACCTCAACCCCCAAACCAACAAAACCCATTTTTCTCTTTCAGTCATACTAAGGCAGTTTTCCATCTTTCCGGTTCAGATTTTGGCATCTGTTCCACAAAAAGAAAATTGATTAGATTGTTGCTAACACTGCTTTATTTGACAAAGAGAGGAACCCTCCTTTGTTTGGCTGTGTCTCCAGTGACTCATCTGCTTTCTTTTTTTTTTTTTTGAAGTACAGTAGGTGAGGTATTCTTTCTTTTCATGGCTTGTGCAGTGTCTTCTAAACAATGCAGGAGAAAGTAAAGCAGTCCTTTCTGCTCCCCCTTGCCCCACCAATGAATATTAACAGAATTTTTTTAACCGTTTCTATTATAGATACTTAACTTTCTTAGTGATATTTTCTCTAGAAAAAACACCACTCTTTCTTCTTACGTATTTCTGTCAATTAATCAGGGTTCTATATTTCAAGAAGAAGCATCAGAACAAATTCATGTTTCTCTTCCTTTTCTAAGTGAGATACTCCAAAAAATCTGGTCTGTTTTCTTTACAAATGAGTCCTTTTCTAGATATTCTTGGCAAGCTCAGTAAGAGAGAGGCTGTGAAGAATCTTTTCGTAAGATCTTTGTGAAAGAGAAAAACTTACTTTAGTTGTTTTCATGTAGTGACGTTCATCCTGGGAATGGTTTGTCTATGCATTCTTCTGGCAGAAGTTATGGAATGATTAGGAAAGAAAATGCAAGGGCTATGGAGTTCCTGAGAGTCTTCATAAAGATTCAGGATGCATCTAAGTGATGATGGAATCTCCTACTAAGGCACAGTTAACTTCTCAAACTACCACAAATTAATTTGTTTCTTGATCAAGATAACCACAATAGAAAAGATCAATAATTGTGTGGAAAGATTAATAGGTTTTTTTTGTAATGAAAATTTACAAGATTTTCTTAGCAACCATGTCTAAACACAAATGTTAAATAGGTAGTTTCCTTGCCAAATATTTATTATTCCATTTTGCATAACTGAATCTGGAAGTAATTCAATATGGATATTCCTTAGACTGATGAAATAACTTTTTCTTGTCTTTCTGTTTCCAAAATTGAAATAGTACAATGGCTGAATACATGTCCTAGGACTGTTTTTCAGGATAGTTCTGATCCATCAACCAAGGCGGGAAGAAATAAACAAGTTATCTTCCTGGAACATCGAATTGCCTGAAGATCCTTTCCTACCAAAACGTAGTTAAATTGGCAGCAAGGCTTCCCCTTTCATCTGTGCAGGAGGAATTGCTTTACTTTAAAGTACAATTGTTTTTAAGTAAAACAAAAATCGAAATGTGAATATGCCAAGAAGCGTAATTGAGAGTTGGAGTGAGTTAATCTCCTAGTCTTTTTCCTTCCAGTGGTACATTTTAAATGTTGCTGTATACATCTTCATGTAGTGGTGAAGGGACTGATGAACTGCATGCCCTTGAAGATGCTTAAGTTATGCAGGTCATGCAAGGATGTTGACTTGTCCTGCAGGGTAAATTGATAACTTCTAGTGCTTTTGGAATAAGAGAGGAGAGAATCCGATTCCTCCTCTATATCTATTAATGTTACAATTATTTCCCTGAGAATTTAAACTTCCTTTCAGAGCATTGGAAGGGAACATGTTTACATTCCTATGACTCTGGGTTTTTTGTTCTCCCCTCGACACCACCACCACTCCCCTCCCCAGAATAGCCAGGGCATTTTGCATAGAAATCTTTCGTTTGAATAAAGTGACTTATGTAGTTGCTTAACAGTAGTAAGTGCTGTAGCCTGTAGCTTTGTGAGCAAAAAGTCCTTTCCAGGTCTCCTACAGAATTAAAGATTAAGAAAATGTGCGGGCCTACCCCTTTAGGATGATTAACTTGGCTTGTGTGCTTCTTAAGAGTAGCCTGCTCTGTGGGTGGTTCTGTCCCTTAGATACGTATTGCGTACTATGTCCACTCAAATTCTTCTGAAAATGGTGCTTAAGCACAGCTATGTTAGAATAACTTTCAAAAGTGGGATGCATGGCAGTCAGCTTTGCTGATTTCGTTAAGAAGCTTTGTAACTGCTTTCGAGATTCTGTTCTTTCCTTCCACCATGCAAAACTCACCATCACACCATTGAGATAAAAGTAAAATTTTCTGGAATCTTGAGATGTGGAAGGTTTAAAAATAACAAAGAATACAGATGGGTTCTCTTCTGAGAATACTTTTTTTGTCTGGGCTCTGGTTTTGCAGATATTTGAGGATTCAGCCTTTAATGCTTCTAAGTAAAGCCTTTATTTGTTGATTGCTCCTGACAGTCTTTCAAACCTGGAAATTAAACAAATCTATCTATTCTAATAAAAGATTAGAAGTAATAGAGTAAAGCAACACTATCTGTCTGTGTATTCCATCTTTTTGTCTTGTCTAGTGGGTAGGATTTATTCCTGTTTTAGGATAATCTGTAATCAGGTTTTGTTTGGTTTTTTTCTAATTTCCTATGTTTTGAAGACGACTTCTATTTGGAAAAAACAAGTATTTGACAAGATATTACTTGTATAACTTTAATAAATTAGTGGACTGCTAGATTCTACATTTCAGTTAGTGATTGCTCGAAGAGAAGAGTTACAGTGATCAGTTTGCTTCTGGGATTTATCATTAATGTGTGACGTATTTAGATGAAGCATTAAGATGAATTGCTAGGCAAATGGATTGAAGCTGAGAGCTATAGAGTGTTCTGCCTTGATGGGTGCTTTAACAGGCTTCTCAAGTTTGATAGCTGTGATTAATTAGCCTAGTTTCAAAAAAAAAAAAAGAAAAGATTGTGTTCCTAGCTATTTTATATAACTTTTAGTATTGCATTTAAAGCTTTTACAGGCCGTCTATAGACTGGCTTAGAACTGAGTATCTTGGGGGAGGTTTTTGCATTAAAATATGTGAGGTTTTTAATGAAGTTTACTGAATTTATATTAAACTACTTAAATATTTTCTTAAAAATAGAGAATTTTTGTTCTTTCAAAGAGATTGATTTTAAGAACAGTTAAGCCGTTTTCATTTTGCTGATTCATTTCAGGTTTGCAAATTAAAAGGATTATAAATTTGGGCTTATCTTTCAAGCCAGGCTTTGGACCAGGTTTGATTCAAGTTGTGTGTTAAGACTCCTGGACTCTGTAGCTCCATGGCTCACTTTTTTTCTACAGTAAAGCAAATAAATACATAAAGCAGTCCTATGGGTACTTCTATATGTAAAAAAATATAGGTCTGTTTAAAATTACTTTAGTAGCAAGCAGTAAGATCTGGGAATAATTCCACAGGAGAAGCATGGTGTTGGTTTCAAGGGTGGTTTGATTCTGGTCCCATGTTCCAGTACCATACGGAGGGCAATTAATGTGAGACTCTTTTAACAGTCTTTCTGTTAAACTTTATGCTGCTGAAGCTTACACTTTCTCAAGTGACAGGTATTTCGTATCCAAAGCTGCCAAAAAAGGATCTAGGTCTTTACAATAAAGCTTCATGGATCCAGCTTGCTCTCCTTTCTGTGTGATAGCTCCTGAAAGGCAGTTATTGCTGAGACCAGAATAGTTGCCAGCTACTCAAGATCCTCTTTATTCTTTCCTGAGACTTCTGCTGAGCATATACTTTTGTTTATAATATCTAGGACTTCTGAAGATGTTGAAAATATAACCTGCTTCTTTGCAGAACTACACACACTTTTAAGCTGGTCTTTATATTGTTGCTTCATACTGAGCAGTGTTTGAGTTTTTCTATTTGTTTTTTCTTTTTGTGTTTTTTTTCTTTTTGTTCTTCCTGTGCCTCCTTCAGCACTTCATGAACTGCTGAAACCCTTTCTGATATTCTCTTATATAAAAAAACAAACAAACAAAAAAAAAACCACCCCTGAAAAACCACAACCTTTCAGAAGTATTAAAAAGCCAATGCAGTTTGTCGATGCTAAAGCATCCACATTAACTGTCTATTTTACAGAAGTTCTGGAAAAATCTGAGGGAGGAAAGTAGCAATTAGTAGCACTGATCAGGGTTAGGTCCGTATCTAACTTTTTTTTATATTACTGTCTTGGATTGTTTTCTTTCAAAACAACCATAGTAACTATTTTCAAGTAACAGATGAGAAAATCTGAGGGGAGAGTTTTTTGAAAATAGGAAAACATAGCATTGAGAGACTTCCAGGTCTGGAGTCTTTTGTGGAGCAAATAGCCCTTTTGAATTTGGAGTTGAGGAAGAAACTTATTTTGGATCCTACCTACTCATTTTCATTAATAATGAAAAGTTACTGAATAGTTTCCCGAGAGTAAGAAAGGAGGCAAATGCGAAGGCACTGTTGTTATAGAAATAAATCAATATAAATTAACTCAATTAAACAATGATATGCTAGGATAGCTTGAGGGAATTTATTCCAGGTAGGAAGTATTATCTGTACTGATTGTTGAAATAAATGACCTTTTTCATACGTGAATATAATAAGTAAGTAGCAAGATATTTTTGTTCTGGTCTTGTATTACTGACATCCGTATCCACTACTTTGCAATTATGCTTCATTGCTCAGTTCTACAGTAAGGAAAATGACAGGCTATGCCATATAAAGCACTTTTAAAAAGATTAACTGGCCTTTAGTCAAAGAATTAGATCTAGAGAATAAGATGTATTCAATTTTTGCATTTCTAAAGGCTTTGACATGCTTAACTCTTGTTCAGGTACTGTTCTGGTAATAGTATCTGAAGTTTTAGCCAGCTGTGTGTCTGTGTCTGTTGAAACCATTCTGGATTGTCAGGTTACCTATAATATCTTTTGTCGTCTATCAGCTTCCCAAACAGCTTCCTGAAACAGCTCATCCTGTAGCCTTGTAGGAGTTAATGCTGGCACAGAGGTGTTAGAGACACAGTCCTGAGAAGAGAAGAGAAGAGAAGAGAAGGCTTAACAGACTAGGCTTAGATCAGCTTCTGCTCTGTGGGCAGCAAATACTCACATAGTTGTGGTGTTAAATAATTGGCAGGCTGTTTGTGCAACATCAAGGTATCAGTAACTGCTGACACATGGCTTTCTATATCACTTTTTGTTATAAAGTTCAAATGATAGAATGAACTTTTTATTATTTCTTGTGGTACTTGTGGCATATGGAACCATTTTTGTGTTTGAGGTTGAAATTTTTTTGGACAGGGGAGTTTTAGCATGGTTTATGCATTACTGCTTAGCAGAATGTGATTTGTGGTCTTTGGAAAGTTTACATCTTTAAATGTTATTACAGCATAGCTCAAAATAATGTTTCAATCAAGCAAATAAGTACAAGTGAAATGGCCACTTGAAATACCTGTGTCAGTTATTGGTTAGAGAATAATAAGAGCTTTTGATTTTGTTCATGGCCTAAATTCGTAGGAGGAAATTAGGAGCTCTCAAATTCCTGGTTTTTCTTTTCTCTTTCTTAGAGGCTCTTGAGAATGTCCAACTAATTGACATTTAACCTACAGTGTTTCAGTTACTAGTTATTATAGAAGAGAGAAGAAAACAGAACTGGAATTAAAATATATCAACTATTTCTGGGAGCAGAAAAATAGGGATATTTCTGAGAGAAAATACTGCTTTGGTTCTGTAACTCCTCCAGTTTGTTGGTTTTGGTTTTTTGTGTTTTTGTTTGTTTGTTTTTTGTTTAGTACACTTCGTATGTCTATTTACCAACTGACAGCTTTGGCTGCTAGAACCATCTGTTGGACTAAATGAGTCTCAGAACCGAACAGGCTGAGGTGCTGCATCTGAGCTGCCACTTCAAATGAAAACAACATTCTTGCACCTCATTAGACCTCTATCAAAAATGTTGACAGTGGAAAAATTAGCCTTTGAAAATCAAAATTGGTGTTTGACTCTGTCAATATAAAAGTCACAAGTAATAACTGGTCTCAGATGTTCACAAATAAACTGAAATACTTGTGCACAATGTTTATTTAGATATACTTTTTGTTCACAAGTGTGATCAAGAATATTTTTAACATGGATTGAAGTTGGCAGCCACTAAAAAAGCTACCACAGCTTGATTTCTTCCTTAACTCAAACCATAACTTCAAACTGTAGTCTGTAAACTTGTTTAGTGTGCCTTGAGAACTATAATCTTGCTTGGAATGCACCAAGTTAGACTTTGATCACAGTAACAGTCGTTAACATTGGCAAGAACTAAGTAGAGTCAATGCACTCTGTTCTCAACTGCTGTAGAACTTGAACTTTCAAAGATCTCTGGCTCCGTGGGGCATTACAATTTATTGTTAAGAGAATAAACATAAAGGAGCTTCCCTTTTGCTCCTGCCAAGAGCATATGGTGGGATTTTTTGCTTAAATAGCCCATATTCCTTAGTGTTTCTTCTGGATAATCCACAGTCTTGTGAAAAACCGTTTGCATCTCGGGAGAATATAAAATCAATTATATAACTGTTTCTAAGATTATTTTTGTTTAGCTTATCATTACAGAACAAGCATGTAATCTCTCCTGTAAAGGTGGTGATGTTGCCTAAAGACGTTAGCTATAGCTTTTTCTCTCCTACAGCCTATGCAGTAAAAGTGTAAAAATGAGCTTACTAGAATCATGTGAAAAGTTTTGGAAATTATACTTGATTAGTCTTTGGCTCATTGCATTACCCTGCTATTTAACTTGTCAGTATTTGCTCAGTATATATGTTATTAAGCAAATAGCTAATAAGGTATTAATACGGTATTGCTCTGAATTGTTATTCCGGGTCTTACGCTTAACCATAAAATCTGTATGAAGGAACTCTGATTGCTAGGATGAAACATGACTATAGAGGATATTCGCACCCATAAAGCAGCCCATGAACTTAAATAACAAGTATATAAGAAATAAATGACAAGTGAAAGTAACAAACTGTGTCTCCAGTTTTGCATCCAACATCTCTACCAACCGCCATAAGTTTTTGGTTGTTGTTTGGTTTGGTTTGAGTTTGGTTTTTTTTGCATCTCTCCAATCCATAACGCCTCCAGTGCTGTTCTTGCACTGTCTGTGTAAGAGACAGTAAGCAGCAGGCTCTGGCCATGTGTTTGCTTGTGTTTGCATTTTAGCAGGTGGATCACAAAAGGGGACAGTTGAGTTCACACTCAACCTCTTTCCCTCAGGCAGAAGAGAAACTGATTTGGCACTCTTTTTTCTCTACCTAAACACTAATTGTGGGAGAAAAAAAAATAAATGCAAAGTTACAATCCTTAAGACTGCTAATATTTTGCCAATACAGCTGAAGCTAGACAGTGAACTAAAACTGCTCAGAATCAGTTTCATCAGTCGACTTTGCTCAAGGAAGCACTCTAAAAATATGGTAATTGGGTGTGCAACAATGTCATTCAATCTATTTTAAGAAAAAAAAAAGTCTTGCGGAGGAAAAACTATTTGAAAAATCTAGTTAATCTAGGTTTTGCAGAGCTCCCTAACCTTTGGAATTTTTTTTTTCTTTATAATTCTACTAATTTTTGATCACAGAAGTCACCATTGTGATTATCTAGCTTGACTTTTGCCTAACATAGGCCATAGAACTTAAATTTAGGTCTTCCGAGAGAGAGAAATTATCACTAATTTTGGAAATATTTTTTTGAGTGCTCTGATCTCACCATCTTTCTTGTCTTTAAGCTCTGTTTTTAGTCATATGTCTAGCAAAGTAATACTCTTGTGATACTGTCCGGTTTTAATCATGGATTGAACTGACATGAAGAATACTGTAAAGATTTTGTTTTTACCAGCTGCAGAAACATTAGTTAGACTTACTGGTGCATGAGTAGGTAAGCCAGCAGATGTAGCCCGATTCAGTTTAAAAACTGTAGTCCCAGTTTCAGTACATATTAATACTGATAATTGTAATGTTGACAAAACAAGTAGGTTTGTGAGGAGTGGAGTTTATGAACCGAATTTCCATGTTTTGCAGGCTTCTGTTGTACGCAAGGAAGTTCCAGTTAGGAACAAGGCTTTCCTTGCAGTTGAAATATTTATAATATCTCTCATTCGTGTGAATTCTGTGGCATACTGTTGGAGATGAGCTCATGAAGCTGCTTCTGCCTCTGTGGAATACTTCCTTTGTTAGCTCCTCTTCCCTGTCTGGCTGCTTATCTTCTTATAAAAGCTTGAAGGAACTTCATGTCTCTCAAGGTTTCACTACCACCACCAAAACAGGCTTGAGACGCTATTGAAAGATTAAAAACACTTGTGAAGGAAGGAGCAGGGAGAGGATCTTTTCAGGCAGTGTGATGCATAGATTTAATTTGCATATTAAAAACCCACTGAGGATAATGACTGCTAAGGAAGAAAAACACTATTTCACTTTGAACTGTAATACAGACCGTTTAAAACATTGCATTTAATTAAATAATGAGCAATTACTTCAGCAAAACAACAACAAAAAAGCCTCAGAAGGCAGTGGGGAAAAATGATAGATATTAAGTACATCCTCTCTGAATATAATCTTAAGGCTGTAATAACTCTTATATTGCCCATTTGGTCGGAAAAGTGGCATTTTTAATTGTCACTTCAACCTTCCCCCATCCCTACTACAGAGCTTACTGTACGGGAACTGTATGAGGAGGCCACAGGCATTTTGTTGGGAGGAGTTATTTTAGCTTGTGGACCGACTCAACTGAGTGGACGCAGAACGTGTGGCAGGGCCTCTGAACCCAGGGTCATGCATATAAAGCAAAGACCAGGACTAAAAGTGGTTTATCTCCTCCTGTTTCCCAAGTTTCCAGTGATGTTGATATGCAGTTAAAGATCATTTCATCTCTGTACCAGTGCAACCAGCGTTTCTTTCTACACAGTGACCCAACTTCAAAACGAAGGAAATAAGAAAGCCCCAGTCCCAATATAGTTTGTCAGCTGATAAACAGGGAAGCCTCATTAGAGGAAGGTGGCATGGGCTTGAACTTTCCACTAAGAGGATGCTCTGAACTTGAGTTTCCAGTTACATGAATTTGTGTAACCTCTAGCAAGTTAATTGATAATAAATGTTTCTTCTTAGAAATAAATGGTCATGGAATACTAGATGCCGCTTTGCCCAGTCAGATCTTCAATGCATTAGATGTCAACTGAGATACTTAGCTGGATTGAGTTTCCCAAACAAGATGAGCAGACAGATCCCTGTTTCTAGAACCTGACAGGTTTGGGTGTGAGCCAGCTACTCGGCACTATCAAACTTCTGCACTTTTAGGTATGTGCAAAAGTACCACTCTTGGTGCTTAATGAACTTTGTAGGTGTTTCCTTTAGATTTTAGATGTAAATGGCTCTAGGCTTTAATAACAGCTATGTATGAGTTTTGGATTGAGGCAGATGATAATTGCCTGAATATTTTTTGGACCTATTCCGTGAAGCTTTTAAATTGTTCATAATGCATTTTTTTGCATTACAAACCGTAAACTTAATGTGCTTACTGGTTTATATGACAATAACATTACATTGTATTTCAGGGTTTGTGTTTTACCCGCTACAGTTTTCAGCACAGAAATATGCTCCTGTGATCTCTTCATCTTGTGAAATTAGTCTAATTCTCTCTTCTTTGCAGTTTCTAGCTGTTAATAAGTCTTGTTTGAATAGTGTCTCACATTATGATTTGTCTTCCACATTTTAAATTAAATGTGAAATGTACAGCTTTATATCCTTTATTTGCAAATGTGTATTTAACATTAATTTCATATTAATATTGACATACAACTATATATTTTTTTTAATATTCAGTTGAAAACAACTTCAGTTGACACAGCTTAATTTGTGCTTATTATTAAAGCAATGCATAGAATTTTATGGCTATTGCAGCCTTGTTAATTAGACATAATCCAGTATTAACTTTGCTTTTCCAGAATTCCTATATACTATCTGATGAAATTTCACTCTTACAAATGCAAAAGTATATTTTCAGTGGGGAGGAAATTTCTCTTTGTCTTGGTTGATCTCACTAGAAGACCCACTAGTACAGGAAGTGAAGGATAAAATGGTTCAATTAATGGAATTTAGAATGAGAACAAATAGTGACCTAGAAATATTAAAATATCAGTTGTCTTAAACTACATTCTAGGTTATAAATTCAGTTTTGAGAACTTAGTCTTTTCTGGTCTCATTACATTCAGGCAAGAGACGTTTTTAACATATTCTCATTTTAGCAATATTAGCCAGAAAACAAAGAAATAAGTGCAATCATTAAGAATGTCAAGAGTGAAGAATTGAGATAAATATGGTAGCAAAAGCAAAAAAAGGCTTTATAAAAAAAATCTTTCAGTATTCTGGTCATTCCTGTACTGTTAAACAAATCTTAAATTTGGTTTTGTTCAAAGTCTTATTAATGGTTTCACAGTAATTACACAAAGACTGCTAAAAGATAGGGTTTTTTTCCGAGCAAAAGTCTACGGTTTAGCAGCTTCCAGTCAATGTATACATCAAAGCCAGAGTAAATTCCTACTCTCAACAAGCTTTTCAGTTTCATTTTTTTAAACTATTTCTAAGTAAACAGTTACTGTATTGCAGATTCCAGGACGACTAACGATCTTGTCTGTTTTGGTAGCACCAGCTTAAAAAATTGTAAAACATAATGTAGTGTATCTTGCCTTTTATCATGAACTCTCCAGTCAGCAAAGCTCTTAAATTTCTGCCCTACAGCAGATTCTAATCTTACAGGTTCCTCCCTCCAGAGAGAGGTCTGTGGACTGTGAGGACTTCCAGCAGTGTTTTATCAGTCGTCTTTTGGAATTTTCTTAGACAAGCTGAGAATAAATTGTTTTTAAAGCTGTCTGATACGTTATGTAAATGTAAAATGTGTCATTTTAAATCAGTTCTTCAGGTGAAGAATTTGAAAAAAACAATCAGTAGTACAGATAAAGTATAATAGCCGTTAAACTCTTGTAAGCTTCCCTGACTCATACAAGTATTGCCATTGCTGAATTCCTCTTTCTTCATATAGTTGCATTTTTGGGCTAGAGGTTTTCTGGTTTTGTCTTCTTTTATGTGGAGCTGCTGAGATTTACAGGTGGATCAGAATTCAAGAATGCTTGAAAATCAGAAGATAATTGGAAAAAAAACCCAGCCTGTGACAAACCTCTGGAAAACTCTGTTCTCTGGTTAAGTTATGAGACTCGATAACGCTCCATGCTTATCTCTGAGCTCTGAAGTTTTTACTGTCCTTGATGCCTACTCTTCGTGAAGAATTCCTATCCCTGTATTTGTTCTTTAAGGCCAGCAATATGGCCGCAGAGAAAACAAATTCATTGTCTCACACTTGATAGGAAGAGGAAAAAAAAAAAAAATCGAATGGGAAAGAAGATGAATTGCTTCAAAAATAATGCGAAGAAAGTAAATGGTTTTGACTAGAACTTATGCATTGATTAGAACGAGTGAAAATAACTTTCAGAGAAGCTATCTGATTCCCAGATTTTGAAGTCTTCTAGAATCATTCCATTGAATGCATAATGTAGGACATACCTTAAGGAATTGCAGTTTCTATTCTGCTTGCATACCTTTAATGATTCACAAGCAGGTGGCAGGTCTCAGTGCAGATAAGTGGAGTATCATCGATGAGTAAGTATGTTTGCTAGTGGGGCTCTGCAGGATTTGGTTCTAAGGTCTGTACTGTTAAACAACGTCTATCAGTGACATGGAAGACAACATAAAAATACACCCCAAAATCTACAGGCAGTGTGAAAAGATCAAGAGATAGTAAAGCACAAGACATCAACACATGACAATCTGAATTGCCCTTTAGGTTAGCTTCAAACAAAGAAGTATTTTTCTGAGGCCAAATAAAAGCGGTGTAATTAGCACAAAAGATAAAGTTCAGTTCCTGACTGAAGGTTAGGGGTACTCTGAAAGACTGAAGATGACGTTGAGGGTTTTTATATGTGCTGAGAGGAGAAAGTAATGGTGGATGATAAGCTGAAGGTGAGCCCCTGGTTTGACAGATGAACTGATGTAATCCTTTATTCTATGTTCATGTCATCATCAAGCACAACTAGAAAGGTTGCCTTTGCATTAAGCACTAATGCATTTAGTAAACTATATGAGTATGTTACTTACTGTCTCTCTAGCTATTGACAGGATTGACTGAAACCTTGATTAGTTCTGATTTATTTCAGTAGCAAAAAATTGTTAAGCTCGGATATTTGTTTTTGTTTTGTGAGTGTATTCAGATTCAAACAAAGCTTGAACTTGATTGGTCCTGTGGCCTGTGTGGGACAGAAGATCAAAACTAAATCATCACAATGGTCCTTTCTGGTCTTAATATATTTACTGTAACTTTGTCAGTTGCAGCTGAGAGTCATTTTTAATACTTCTGTGGTCTTTCTTCTAATAGTAACAGTTTGAATGGTTTAACATAGTCCTACTGCTTCCACGGATACTAAAGGGATCCTGAGTGTTAATGGCAATACTGCCACTGGCCTGCTATTTTAGAAGAATAGGTGAAAAACTTAGGAAGTTGCATACCTCACCACGGTAAGCTTCCCTTTTCCTTTGCTTTCCTTTTATGTACATGGAACAGTAAAGAAACTCTGGGTTCTGTTACAGTAGTTACTTGATTCGTTTTCAATCCCAGAGTAGCACAACCAAGCTTTCCCAAATTACCAAAGAACTGTTGCTTACAGTTTTTGTAGCTGTGGACAAAATTGATCACTCTATTTTGAACTGTTCCTTCCATGAGATGATACTTTAAATCCCCTCCCTCCTCACTTCCCAACAGTCTGTCTCTTAAATGAGCCACTTAACTTGTGTTCATATTATGAAGTTCACTGGGTGTGAATAACCTCTAGCTTATCTGGTGATAAACTTCAGATTTGGACCATGTCTTTGCTTATTTTCATTGTTCTTTTGTCTTCTCATTCAAATTCAACACATTCTTGATTATTATCTGTGTGATTTTTATCAGTTAAAGGACAGTATAATAAATAGTGGACATCTTTGCAGTTGCCTTTTTAGGTATGTTACTTCAAGTTTAAGTGGGCTAAGTATGTTCTTTTTTAATGTTTATGTAGTCGTCATCGTCCTCGCTGTCTTCACCACCATCTTCATCGCAGCCTCAGGTTAGCCACAGCAGAACGAAGGCTTCACCATTGTGTCACTCTGCATCCCTCTCCTGGGCCAAACGTAATCATGTAGGTCCTGCAAAGGCTACCAGTCCGTCAATCCGTCTTCGTCGTTGGCGGCCCTTGATACGCCTTCCATCTGTTGGGCTTCATTCTGTTGTAAGTGTAGTCCATCTTCAGTCTTTTCTTACTCTGACACGACTGGCCTTCTGCCATGTAACTTCGGTCTTCAAGGCATCATTTTCTGTTGGGGTCTTTTCTCGACCATTCTTAGGATTTTTTTTTATTTTTATTTTTTTCTTTCCCCCATATCGGACAGCAAAAGTACATCTCTCCATGCTTTGCTGTCCAAGTATTTTTGATTCAATACACGTGCCAAATCATTTTCAAAGCATAGATGAAGTTTGCCCTTCATGAAGTGGCTTTTTTTTTTCGCCATAGGCTCCACATCCAGCATCTTCTTTTCACCTCATCTTCATGATCTTTCATTTGGATGTGCTAAACTAAGGGGCTTCTAATTCTTTGTCACATGATATTATTTCTTCTGTGTATGAGACGAGGTTTATGTTCTCATATCCTAAATCTAGTCTCCTTTTCTTTCATTCTAAGTCTTGCTTAATGGTCCCTGGATATTTCAGTAAAGGTGAAATATTTCCTGTAATCCCAAGTGGCTGGCTTACTTTCTCACTTGACGTCTGTTTCTTTATCCAGTTCGTAGACAAACATTCTAGTTGAAGGTGAAGACATTTTAATAAGAAAAGCTTATCATTGAATACCATACTGACACTTTTTTCCTTCTTCACTCACAGAGCACAAATACATCTTGAAAATGTAGGGAAAAAAATGACATGCACAGAATAGCCAATATTTCTAAACTCTCCTACGACCACCATCAAAAACACTAAACTGAAAGACTGGTTCAGTGATACTTCATCCTGCTTTTAAGGCGTGATCACACTTCTAGTACACACAAAAAAAATATCTTGATATGTAGAAGTGAATGGCCTTAAAAGCAAAACTGGGACAGTGATTTCATTTTTGTTATTCTTTGGTAATGACCATGTTTCAGCAATTACTAGAGTTTCTTTTTTGAGGTATGTGGATTTTTTACTGAGGTGAAATAAGTAGTCTGACTGTGGTCCAAATAATTTCCTTTTTCATATAGATCTGTCTTTCCAGATGTGGAAATCCTTCTTTATGTACTATTGCTATTAAAAATAAATGTCAGAATGCTTCCGTTTCTTCACAGCTTTTGTATTCTTATCCTGATAAGAATCTCAGGATGAGACTTTTTCCCAGACTCCTTTATGTGAATAATAATTGCTATTTTTGAGTATCTAGCTCTCTGGTAGTCTTCAGAACTGTGGAACATTCTTGATGTTATCATTTGTAGCTAGTTAAATACCTTGGGATTTGAGGAGGCACGGAGTTAAGCACAGAGTTAAGTTTTCCCTGACTTATGCTTCCTCCTCTCATTTAATATTTATGCCATTAACATTGTCAAACCTCTGACGTTTTACCTGGGGACTTTTTGTTTGTTTAGCAAAACTTGGAAAATTCTACATCATGTTTCTGTAGTTTGAGACTAGGATCTTGTATGGATTTGACCTATATAACCTTGTTAACAAAAGACTTACTGAGGAAGACCTGAGCTTGAGCATGCCTGCCTAGAACAAAAACATGAATTGACTGTGAGTTTACTTCAACACTAAATAACATGACTTATCCAAGGATGGACACTACAGAATAATTTGTTATGATTATACTAGAAAACCATTTTTCGCAAGTTGAGTCTTATTTACTTCAGAAAATTTCTAAAAACAGATCCTCATCCATTAGCAGTGACCATTTGCTTTGAGAATGTTCAAAAAAATCATTCAAAAACTAAGTGGCCTTCAACGCAACTGTATTTTGCAAAACAGAAGCTTGCCACTAAAAATAGTTTTAAGATATTACTCGTTAACTCCACTGAGATCCTGACGGTCTCCATCTGATAAATTGAAATTCTAAGTCCTATATGCAGAGATTTATCACCCAATACGATATAGTCTGATATTTAGTGATTACTAAAGTGTTGTTCTTGTCTTTATACTTCTGTGTTACATACCTTTCCAAGAAGATTCAAGAACATACAAACTATATGTAAATTAGTTTAATATGCAAAAAAAAACCCAGACAGCATTTTGGGCATTAAAGCTGTTTCAGTTGACTTGATAATAAATACTACCTTGTCCTTCAATTTTTGTCCTGTCAATGCCCTTCAACTAGTATAGCTCTGATCATTCTGCTCGATGTACAAAGAGGCTGAATTGGTCTCAGCGTTGTGTGAAAACGTTTTAGTATTACTTTTATTAAGAAATCTATGCATTTAAATTTCAGGGAGGGGAGGAATCATCTTGTATATTGCATTTAAAATACAGTTGAACTTTCTTGTAGTTATAAGTAGGTTTCTACTACATAAACATTGACAGACAGAAAATAGATTATTTCAAATTAAGAGTGAAAGCCTTGATGATGGGAGATTGTATTTATGCTCCTTAACTAAAACCACTTTCCCTACTTGAAAGTTTTCCTTGACTTTTTAGATAAGCTCGCCAGATAAGTTAAGAACATACAATAGAAAAGGAAAAATATTGAAAATACTGTCCTGAAATGTTCTATGCAAACCTGATAAATTGCAGTAGATGTGGCAAATTTTGAAGCTATGAGTAACAACATGCTTCATTAGTAATGTTGACTTTTCATCAATCTTTGTAATGATCTCTTATTCTTTCAGCTCATCTGTTCTTTTAGTTTAGTGTCTCTGCTTGCCTTAGGATCATTTCACTGCCTTTTATATGTCAAGCTAATCTCCTAATTCTTCTTTCTTTCCTACACTTCTCAAGTTGGAAAATATGCTCCATTTTTTTAATCCCATTTTCTTTCGATGTCAGACTAAAGTCCTTGTTCTTTGAAAAAAAAACAAGAACAAGAAATAGGTATTTAGAGCAGCATACTGCTGAACAATCCCTCTTGCTTATGGATCTAAAGGAGATTTGGTTTTGTATAAACATTCTGTATCCAGATACTCTGGTCATTGATAGAGTCCATATCTGAATTTCACCTTCTTGCTTGACATTTTCCTTTCAAAATCAGATGCTACTGTCCTGCAGCTTGGAGTTGTACCTCGCCTGACAATTGCGTGTTCTAGCTATAGTTGGGACATAGAGTAAATAGGCTTGAGGCAGCTGGTCTACCATGACAGCGTGATAGAAAACCGCATAAGGCAATGATCAACAAAGGAACATCTTGTCCATTGGGTCAGCACTCAAGACAGTCCCTCAGCACCTTTCTTACAGAAATTCTTTTTCATTATTCTGGACAAGGGATACCTTGATCTAAATTAGCTATGTATGTTCCACTGTGAAACCCTGGAGCATTTCAAATACTGTAAACTCACTGCAGTATATTGAGCATGAATAGAGATGTCACTGTGCTGTGAGAATAAGCCAGAAATAATCTTGTTGAAACTTGTGATCATCATTCCAGTGGTCTTTGTTTTAATTGCAGTATTTTTACCAGGATTCAAATGCGTTTCACAGGCCTACACAGTACATTTGCCCAAGCACGTTCCATGCTTCAAAATGGAAATTACAGACACCTAATCTACCCAATAGCAATTGCATCACTTTTTCTCCTTTTACTTCAAAATTTATTGAATCCAAACCATACCTAATGTTCTGTTGTATAAAGTTCATTTTTAATATGTGTTTTTTTGGCTTCTTGTAACTCCTCGTGAGTGAAATTGTGTAGTTAAACCCCCAAGTTTTTTCTTCTCTTAGACTTGAGTTACTTTTGTCATGATTTTTCAATTGGATGCATCTGAACTTTGTTTTTCCTCAAGGTTCTGCAAAATTGTCTTTTCCTTATCAGTCTTCACCACTTTTCTTCCAGAACCTGACACACTCTTGATGCCAATTTCTTGAATTTACACAAGAAGGTGGTTTTTTCCTTTCCCATCACTACCTGTAATGCAAAGTATTCTACTAACTGGTTGGTGAGACTTCTTGCTTTGCTCCATTCTCTCAAGAGCAAGTGTAAGGAAATCATAAAAATACAAGATTTAGTTGGAAGACGTTGCCTGAAATCTGTCACATGACATTAAATCTGTTTTTATACTGTGGTCTTTCATAAATAAATTTTAAGCAGGATGAGATGAGGACTTGTTCAGTATGCATGAGAGCAAGACAACGTGTTTTTTTTCCCAATTGTGTGTTTGTCCCAGAAGTGCAATTTTGGGGAAAGAAAAACAGTTGTGCATCTAATATGCTGAACAGTTTTGTTCTAAGCTAGCAATGTTTGAAGAGCAAAAGATTTCAAATGCATGAAAAGTCAATACTGACTTTCAGATTGGGATAATAGCCTAAGTGCATTAGCTAGATAAACTGTGTAGGTGATGAAATATACTTTATTAGACCAGCTGATATGATTGGGCAAACAGTGACGGAGGGATGTACCATTGAGTTTCTGAAGGTTAGTGCAACATGTAGTACATGAGGAGAGGGCAGCATGCAGTGGTGAAAGGTAAAATCAAGGAATTTCTTAGTAAAACGAGAGAGTTTGTACAGTAAAAACTTTGAGAAGTGCTATTTTAAAAATTACTGATTGGAAATCTGCTAGTGAAGAACAGAAGAAGAAAGGTAGTGGTGCTGTTTTGATAACATGAACTAATGGGTATTGGCCTGAGAGGAATCAATTAAAATTGACTTCTCACAGCAGTCAGCAATTGTTTACTGAATGTCCAGGTTAGCACGGAAGGCAGTCAAATCCTCTGAAAATCAGGACTCGATGTGTCTTTTCCAACCTAAATGATTCCATGAGTCTATTTAGGTGCTTTCAATGTGGTGTGGTATCCAAGATAGAGGGCCTGACAACCTTGGCTGTCACTTATGTATATGAGACTGGCTATTCATGGGGATACGCTATATTATCATTGAGCATTATCTCTATTCCTGGAGAACAAATTACAGCTGTGAAGATGTTCTCAGAACCATCACTTTGAGTGTTAAACTTGCATTTTTCCTCCTCAGATCAGTTTCAAGCCTACTGGTCGTTATTTTTCAGTCTTTTTTTTTTTCTTTTGAAGAGATAAATTCGAAGAGTCATATCCACTAACTCATGCTACCAAAACTTATTTCTTATACTAAGGTTGAAACCATAGAATAAGCTTCTATAAATGACTCAAGATACTGGTATTTGTCCTCTTTCTGTCTTTTCTGGATGGGAAAGAAATACAAATTCTCTTTCGCTGAGTGCCACAGTTGTTTGGAAGACTTGAAAAAATGAGTCTCGAATCCCAGAGGTTAGTTCCAAATCCTGCTTAGACAATTATCTTGTTTAGATGCCTGTGTCTTTCTTCTTCCTTGTGGTTCATGCATGTGGTCACTCAACTAGCTGCTATCTCCTTTTGCACACTGAGTGGGCTTCTAAGTGAAAAAATCGAAGGAACAGGTCATTGCAACAGTTTTGACTGATGTTGATGTTACAATGGTCTTTGACAAGGAGATTAATCAAGAGAAAATCCTCTGTAATTGCTCTGAAAATACTACCTAGTGATGAACATGCAGGCAGCCTGCTTAGAACCTAGTTTTCTTGTTCTTTTAAGCATTCACACAGACTGTTCATTAAAGGCTGAAAACTTGGCCAAAGGTGTAGCTTTTCAAGGAGACCACAAGAGACATCTCCCTGAAGCTGACATTCCCTCTTTTTTCCTTTCCTTTGAAATTTAAAATCTTCTGGTTCAAGTGTTAGAATTCCTAGAGCTTCCCAGTGAAGCAGAAATTGGCCTGACTAGGCTTCTTTTCGTGTGTGCGTCTCTGTGTGCACGTGCATGCACACATGTGCAATGGGTGTCTTTTTGGTCCCTAAGGGGTGGGAGATTTTGAATCAGATTCATCACATTGGGAAAGTTTAGTCCAGTTACTTGTTTGCCTAAGTCATAAGCAACAGATTTTTATTTTTTTTTAATATAAAGTTTTAGGTCATCTTGACTATTCAGACCCTATTGTTTCTCTGTGCTTATGATTATGCAAATAATTGTCTGTCAAAAATGATTGAAATCCTAATTTTTCAAGAAATGTAATAGATCTACTTGGTAGTAAATTTACTTGTATCTACATTAGGTGAAAAAAAGTCACAAGGAAAAGGAGACTGTCTATATTAGAACATGTGGTAGAAACTTTAATAATAGCGTGGCACTTTCATTCTTTCTGTGAGGTTGGGGAATTAAAAAATGTAAAAACAACATTTCTCACGGGTTGTGGCAATAACGCTTAATGGAAGCACATTATTTAGATTAGGCATGTACAAAAACTCAGCAGGATTCTGTAGGAGCAGCACTGTCTTCAAGTAAACTCTGAAAAGTTTATTGTGCTTTTTTTGATGGCTTCCCTGTCCATCTTCTAGCTCTGTATAGGCTCAGCATTCCAAGCATGCCAAGTGTCCCTCCATAGAAATGGTGTTTACTAGAAGCTGGCAAAGAACACAACCTTCAAAATGGTCAAAGGGACAACTGTATTTTGTTCTAAATGTGATCAAAACAGCATCCTGAACCTCTGAAAGTCCTCTGAAATAGTGATACTTGGAGCTCTTTTATTTGAACCCAGGTAGCATATGTTCACATGCAAGCTTTTAAATGCTAAGCCATTTCCTTCCTAAAGTGAGACTAACTGGCAGTAGTCTTTTCCCTAACCCTGAAATTCTTTAAGCCCAGATTTCCCAGTTGGCAGATTTAATTGCCAAGTGAACAGCCATGAAGTCGTATCTCTCTATGGGGATTAGGTGGCAATGTGGGATTTGGCAAGGACTCTGTTTTGCCTGCCCACACAGATGTGTAGCACCACAGTTTAGGTGCCTCTAAACTGTTGGTTGATTGATTATGCCTTGTTGTTATTCCCATTGGTTGTCAGCTACTGTCTTGTGTCGTTTTCAGGAAGTTACAGAAACCTGTGGTCCTTGGGAGTTTACAACTGGGGTAGCCAAACTCTAGAGGCTGCTTTTTTTCCCTTTTTTTTCCTAAGCCTTGGCTCTGTTTGGTGTTCTGTAAAGCAAAATTCTCAAAGGCAATTACTTATGGTATAGGGGAAAAGACTCCTTGAAGTTCTGGTGGAAAGGTCCTCTCATCCCTTTGATAGCAGCCTCATCTACAGTGGCAGGAATGCTCTTTCTCCTTTCTAAGCCCTCTGAAACAGATGAAACAGGGTATTTCTGTCTTTCCCGCCTTCACTGGTCATGGAGATGAATCTCAAATGAGGGTGAGGGGAGGTTGTGGGGGTTTTTGTTTTGTTTTTCTCTTCTTCATTTTTGAGCTTGCTACATAGAATTTCTGTAAGCTGTTGGCAGATCCTTCTGTAATGCTGTGTTCTTCGGTGTTCTTGATGTACTGAAGGACTTATGGTGACTTCTTGTCCTTTGCTTTATTGTTCTGGTTGTTTGCTACGTTTCTTCAGTTTAGATCATCTTTTAAAGTCTTTTTTCATGACTGTCAGGAAGAAGAATGAAAGCAGGATGCAACTGTAAGGTTCTACAACTCATTTTACGCTCTGATCTTAATTTCTGCTAAATTCTCATGTTTTTGAGGCACTTCAAGAAATTCACATAAGGCTAACCGTGATTGCAAGATGGAAGAAAACTGCATGAAATATATTTTCACATAAGTCAGATTCTTGATAGTTAAAGAAAAACTGAGATGCTTTTTCCCATTCCTTCAAACAGTATCTTCTTAAATTGTGGATTGGGGCTGAGATGCAGCCTGGACAGACTGATGGGGAAATAAGACCATCAATTGCTATTGAACGCAGCAGTGGCGATGCACCTTTTGGCTCAGAAGTTCAAAATCCACTGCTTAGTGGATGCTGGGAATGTGTGCTGGCAGAGTACCATGCTGCGCATACCCGTTTTTCTTCTGCAAAAGCTTTTGCTTGCTCTAGTTGGCAACCAGGTATCATGCTAGATAGATCTTTACCAACTGCAACCATTTTTTTTGTCATGTCGCTTGAAGCTGTCATTGCACTTGAGTCCTTTTTTGGTATGCAGTGATGATGCCACTATGAAATTTCAGAAGTCTCTGAGACAAACAGAGCTCTAGGCATGTCTGGTTATTTTCCTTCCTCCTCATCTGAGATTGGTGACTTGTACCTTGGGAGTATCTGTTTCTTCCAACTGCCTGTGAGGAGGGAACAGGTTAGCTGTACTATACCTGGCTCAGGAGGAAAAACTATTTTGACCAAGTGACTGTTTTCAGTTTTACAGTACTACAGGTTCAGAGTTCGGCCCTGCATTGCTTTGTTAGGGGAGATGGATTAGAGAAGGAGTTGCTATTTATATGAATATGTATTTTTAATGTTAATATATTTGAGCTCATACTACTTCTAATTGAGTAATGAAAACCAAAGGTTTTATGTAGAGCTATAATTGGAAATACTTGCAGGTACTTTAGTGAAAGGATTCTTACTGGTCTGTGCATTTACAGAAAGCTTCTTTTATATTCTAAAATGTTCTGCAGTTTGACTTCTGCCATTCTGTGTAGATCCAGAATGTGCTTCTAACTTGTGATTGCCCTTGGCCAGGTGTTTTGTGTATCATGACAATATGTTCTCATTAATCATACTGTGATAAAGAGTTTCAGCGAACACAATTTCTTTTTGTTTTGTTTTGTCTTGCAGGCACCAAGTATAGATGAAAAAGTAGATCTTCACTTTATTGCATTAGTTAATGTAGGTGGTCATCTCTATGAATTGGGTAAGAACACTTTTTATCTGCTCTCTCCATTTGTTTGAAACAAATACAAGTAGTAATGTTGTTAATTACCAAAGTTTGAGAGAGATTACTTGATTTACTGTAGGGCTTAGGTTCTTTTCAACTGCATGATAGAGTCTAGGAGGTAAAGGATTCTATCAAACAATTGCAGCCTTCTTCCCATTGGTTTTTTTTTTGGATTCTCCTTCCCTCAACTCCCTCCTATTAAGATAAAATGGTACAGAATACTAGACTGTCTCCAAACTTCCTTTATGATTTACAAGGACAGGAAGCAAGAAAGAATTGATGAACACTCAGAGGAAAGTACTGTTACACTTATGTCCCTGAATTGCTTGTGGAATTAATACATGAACTGTATGCCACTTTAGGAGTGTTAGCTATATTATTAAATAGCTTGATACAGTTAAACTGAAATTATGTAGTCAGAATACCAGCGGATACTAATATTCTGCAACTCATTTGTTACAGGCTGGTTATTTTTTCTTCTACCTTTTTGTGGTCACTAGACAGTTAACTGTAAAACAGTAGTGTCTGTTTTTTGGATTACAGCTATTTTTTCCCTCTTCACATTGTGTCGCACCAAGTTCTGCTCAGATATTCTCTAATGACTCCAATCTTAAACATGTTGCTGGGCAACTAGGTTTTGCTGCAGCCACTTAGAAAACTAGCAAGTAGATCAGGATTTAAGAACTGCAAGTCACTGGTCTTTCCTAACATAATTTTTTCAGTATTTTATGGTGAGAACGTTTTTGTCTTTTGAAAATCAACATGTAATTAAGCAATGCCCTTGACAGGTGACAACTAATCATAACCTGGGGAATAAGCAGTCCATAAGAAGTGCTTGTGTTAATATTAAGGTGATCTAAGGGGTATTATCAGTGGTAAGTCATGAACAATAGGCACATAGTTCTGTATTTTTATGATGCTGCATGTCTGTCAGGGAGGGAACTACCGTAGGATGCAATATAAATATTTTATGACTAAATTTCAGGCGTGATGCGTGCATTTTCTCGCTCTTCTTCTAGTCATGTGCTTTTATTTCCATGTTACCTTTTCACTGTGCATTAATTTGCTCTGCTTAAAAAGCACACTACAGACTACGATTACTATGTTTAGCTATTTTCCATAAGAATGATGCAAGATAAAGCCCACTTGGTTTTCTTGCTTAAATTAAAAAAAAAAAAAAAAAAAAAAAAAAAAAGAGGCATTTAGCTCAACTGTATAGTGGAATGCCAATACCACTATTTCCTTTGTTCTTAAAATAAATTCTCTCTGTACCAGTAGAACAAAGCAAAAAAAAACCCCAACAACTTAAAAGTAGGAAAATGGAAGAAGGTTTTTCAATTAATTCACTGACATCAGTCACTGTGGCCAGTATGTGGGCTTTGGCAGGCAGCAAATGCTAAGGAAGCACATGAATGTTAAACACTTATGATGTTTTTGCCATAGAAAACATGTTATTTATAGGCACGTTAAATTAAAATGCTGTTCTGCCAAGATGTATGTTTTAAAAAAAAAGTAAAAATCAAATCAAACTCAGTTTGCAACAGTACAGTTGTAAGTACAGAACAGCAATCAGTTCTGTTTCCCTGGCATCTTCTGAGGGTTTTGCATTGCTGTATCATGGTTGTTACAATAATGAACACCCTCTGTTCATGTAAATCCAAAAGTTTTCTAACATGGAATCTATTTTTAGTTACGGAAAATGTAGTTTGGAAGTGTTGTCAACTTCGATGGAATCTTTGGGGAGGGAAAAGTCTTTAAAAGAGAGGACAGAGACAAAGGGGAATTTGGTCTAGCAAATGCTTAGGATATCCTGACATATGTTCTCATACTGTTAGCTCTTCACAAGGAACCTGAAACATATTTCTATGAATAAAATTATTTTTAAAATGCTGAGAATTATGGCACTATTATATTGCAAACGGAAGAAAAAATAATTAGCAACCATTTTAAAGTGCTCTGCAAGTACTATATACTTATTGGGTTTGTTTGATTATTTATTTTAAATGAGACTAAAATTTTGGTTACACCAGAGTCTTCAGACTGGTGGGTTTGGTATTCTCTTGCATTGTGGAGTCCCTGATCACAGCTGTGTGTCTGGGTAAATCCATTAAGTGTAGTTGAAATTGTTCTTCTCTGCTTGAAAAAGTGAAGTACTATACCAGCACTAAAACAATCACAACTTATAGCCTTAAAGTTTTCAAATAAAATAGTAAAAAGTATTTCACTGGTTTGATTGGATTATTTTTTTTTAATGTAACAGACTGTACATAATGATACCTGTTGAAGCAGTCAACAGCGGAGGAGAGACCAGGGAATAGCTATCTGCATGTGTGATTCTTTTATGAAAAATGAGGTAGCATTTTTGTTAGTGAAGAGCAAAAAAAATCTGTTCAAATAGTTTTAACTGGAAAAATGAGGCTTTTCTACTTTTATAAATGTGTTATTCAGTCCTGCTTTGTGTTTCAACAGATGGGCGCAAGCCATTTCCAATAAACCATGGGGAAACTAGTGACGATTCCTTTTTAGAGGTAGGAATATAAAACCTTCTGAAATGCTGTTATACAAAATTTTTGCTATATTCTCACGAAAGTTATTAAAAAAAATATAAAAGTAAAGTCTTGCTATATTTATGGTTGGACAAGGAATAGAGCGAGTGGAATGGTGAGACAAAATGAGGTTTGCTCAATTTCAAACCAAGTATTTCAGAACGCTCTTGTTCTGACTCTGGATGACAGACTGTCATAACATGGTAACAAGAAATGTCAGAAGGGTTGACTGTAACAGAAGATCAGATTGACTTTTCCTCTGTGATGAGATTTTCATACGCTCCTGCTCCTTTCAAATTCTACGTGAGATGAAGTCATCGGATTGAAAACTTAGGACAATTTTTCATTATTTTTTCTTCAGTTTAGTTATAGTTCAATAGGTGCAATGCTAGACAGAAGTTGATTTCCTTTCTGACTCTGATAATCATTCTTCTCCAGTTTCGTGGCTTCTTTTGAGTGCTGCTTTGTGTCAGGAGCTGTTTAGTTGAGGAATGAACTGGAAAGGAATACACTGAATTGGAAGAGTAAACTGGCATCCTCACAGAATGATGCGAAGTTGAAGCTGAGAGAAGGCAATGCATAGATCTGACTTTCATGGTATCCGGACTGGATTAGCTTTACAAAAGGAAGGAACCAGAGAAACTAAAAAATAAACAAGCAAAACCTTTTATAGTTTAGTAGCATAGGCGAGTGTCTGTACAGTTTGCATACAATTTGTGCTTGTTTGGGTAGGGGGAGAAGTTGGATAAAGCTTTTCTTTTTTCATATGTGGCTTTTTTCTGTTTTACTGATAACATGTGTTCTCCAGATTGCACCCTAAAGCGAGATGGAGGAATTACTTATAATCTTTCACTCGCCCCGCACAGCTTTGATTCATCTTGAGACAAAGGAAAAGTTTCTGAATACAGCAGCACCAGTAAAAGCAAACTTCAGAGATGTGTTTTGAAAGTCAGACAAGCAACACATCTGTTGCACAAAGGGGTATTCAGTCACAAAAATCATTGTTGCTAAGGTTCTGCATACAACTTTTGCTCTCTTATGCTGCCCATATGAGCACTGTAAATAATCCTGAATCGTGGTAACTCAGATCAAAAATACAGTTTATGTAGATTTGTCACACTATTTAGAATCCTTTATGGAAAAATCCCTTTTGAGCATAGTTTGTATAACGCATATCTTCATATTTCAGTTGTGGGATTTTTTTAATAAGTATGATTTATAGTGGTTTTTGTCTTTTTTCTCTAGGATGCAATAGAAGTTTGCAAGAAATTCATGGAACGAGACCCAGAAGAATTAAGATTTAATGCAATTGCACTGTCTGCAGCTTAAAAGCCTTTTCCAGTGGGGCTGATCTATTGCAATGTATTGAAACAATAAAACTGTTGCCATATGTTAATAGTACGAATTTTGATACTTCCCTAACACGTTGATTAATTGTAGCGTACGTGGAATAAACTTTGCATTTGTCCTTGCTATATCTTGCTGCTTGTTCCTAAAGCAACTTTGGTTATTTATATACACGCATGCATTTTGTGCAAGACTTTTGTGTGGTGGGTTTTTCCCCTTCCACCTCCTTAAAAGTTTTGGGAATTACTGTCTGTGATGTTTCATCATAATAACAGTTGAGTTGGTTCAGAGCAGGATTATCATTTGTATCATTCACAGATAACATTTTGAGTGGAGTATGTGGTATGTGAATGGGTGAAAACTTGAAATATGAGGCTATCTGCATCTTTTAATTATAATGATACAAGAAAATTGCAAGAACTTTTCCAAATGACTCAAAAGACAATGGCATTTTTTTCAGTGCATTATTTATAAATAAATATATGGAAGAACAAAAGGTAGAAAAAGGACTGTTTCTTCTTACTGTTGGTGAGCACTAACATTTTACAATTGTCTTAAGCTTTACATTTTAAATAAAACTTAATTTTATTTCTCAAGCCTAATAATGTTAATAAATTGTCAAAAAGCTTTAGTTAAACCAATATTTGCTATTTGTATATGTGGAAAAACAACACGTTTTTTTTCCCAAAAAAAGCCACACTAGCAATTAATTCTAGCTCAAACGGTAGGACTGCAGAGGGAACACCCAGGTGAATACAGCGATGTGAAGTATCTCACCTAATGGAAATAAACGATAGAGAAGTAATCGTTGTAATGAAGTTTTGTGTAACAAGAACAGACTATAAATTTTAAGATAGCTATGATGGTCATATCCTTTTTTTTTTCCCTTTAGGAAGTATCTATTGTAAGTTTGTCAGGTGGCATTACGGAATGCTATGTGATACCCTTCCCCTGTGCCATCCCTCCCACCCCACCCACTGGATCTTAAGGTACTGTTGACCAATTTCTACACTTGAATTAGTAACAACTTGGTTGGTTTGGGGGTTGTGAGTTTTGGGTGGATTTTTTTTTTTTGTTTGTTTGTTTGTCTTAGGGTAAGCAATCTTATGCTTTAGGATTCTTCTGAAGGTTGGTTTTGTTTAATGTGCGTGTTTTTGACATTCCAGAAAAATATTCCTTATTTGTTGCTTTGAAGTTAAATAATTCAGGTTTGCCTCCAATCAAGATCGCTGCCAAAGGAAGCTGAACCCTCTGTGTCCTAGAGGGTGCTTTCATTCTCTATCAATTGTCATTGCAGGAAGAACGAAGGGGGTTAGGCCAGAAGCAATCTGGCACAGTTTTCCTTCTTTATAGAAAAGAAAGAGGCCTGGGAGTCTGCCTTATCACTTAAGAACATCTTTTGCACTCTAAAGAAAACGTTGGAGTGTCTGTCTAAAACATGTCACCTGGAGAGTCCACTAACAACAAGAGTCTGTTTTCTATAAATAAGTGATCTGGTTGGAAAAGTGAGGGGGGAAGAACAACACTAATGAGCTTCTATTTTTGAGCGCTTTTTCACCCCAATAAAATGCAGTATCGTTAAGACTTGCTTTATGTTGCCATGCTCATTAGTAAAGCCCTGAAACTGGCTTTTAAATAAAAATCAAAGGCTGTAGTAACCAAAGCAGCTGCATTGTCTTCCTGATAATATCAGAAAAATCAAATAAAAGTTGTCACAATTTAATTGGGATATTGCATGTTTTATGCTAAAGGTGCCTTGGAAGATGACATTTAAAGTAAGCCATAGTTAATATAGATAAGGTGCTTTTAGGGAAGGGAGGAGGGTGAGGAAAAAGAGGAAGAGGGAGTGTGGTTCAAAGCTGTTAAACTAAATACATCAGTTGTCTGCTTTAGGGAAATATTGACACCATATATGCTTTTCAATGTTCAGAAGATTTCAGTGGTTTTAGGTAATAGAGGGGCTCTGGTTTTGTGCAATCATTTATTGCAAAATCAATTCAGAACTGGAGCTTTAATTGAGTATTAGGACTGATTAAGTGAATTCACGACAAAGGAAATCAAGGTTAGAATAGTAAACTTGGGATGGGGTTTTTCATGGTCACACTGGAAAAATGTATCATGGATCTTAAGTAAAAACTTAGTAAATAAGTTACTCAAAATACTAAGAATTCTTAGTATTTTGGCAATATGATAGTTTTTCAGTAGTCTTCAAATCAGTTGTCCGGCAGGGTAAGGTTTCCTTCTGTTCTGTTTTACTTTCAGTGTTAATTTCTGGTTTATTAATATATTAGATGGTACTTTTTAGTGAACATTGCTTTTGGAAAGGTTCTCAGAAGTTTGAGACGATGAAGGAAGAGCATGCTGAACTTCATGCTGAACTGTATCTGCTCACTGCACGGTTCCTTGTTAGACTGAAGCTTTGAAAGACTGCACTGCAGAAATACTATTTCACCTAACATATGGTGTAAGGGCCTTCCAGCGCTGGTAAGACCATGCTTTGGCATAGGCGACCATCGTCTTGAGAAGCGCAGGAAGTAAAGGGATCTCCAAGATGCTGGAATATCTTTGGCATTGACAGAACCTGTCTAACTTGGACACAAGGAGTGAGGTAGGAACACTTGGCTGACTTGTATAGTCCAGCAAGGTCCTGCCCAGGGACGGATGAACCCTGCAGAGCTCCATGGTGCTTTTGGCTCTGCGGTGGCCACGCAGACATTGCCTTCTCTGTATGATCTGCTTATTAGCTCAAGCTCCACGGGAGAATAACGCTGTTATTTCCAAGCTTGTGCAGCCCTGCCAGAGCCTTGCCACCCTTGTGCGGAGCACGGTTTGGCCACAGGCACGCAGTGCTAGCAGCTGCCAGGAAATCCCTCTTCGGCTCCCGCGGTCTGGGCCGGCCCTACGCATCATCTTACGGAAATGGTGCACGTAGGAGTGAAGCGATGATGCATGCTATTAATTTGAGCTGAGTGGAGCCGGTGTGCTCAAGCTCTTTTAAGTGTATTGGTGTAAGTTTTCCCATGTTATTACAAGCAGTTTATTGAGAAACCGTAAGAATTTAATAACTAGTACAATGCCCTTTCCTCTCAATCATGGCTGCATGATTCAGTTAAGGAAAGAAGGAGAAAGAAGTGTTTTCTGTCGTTGAAGTGTTAGTTTTAGAAAATAAACATGCTTAACAGCCCACATTTAAAAAAATAAATATGTTTTTTCCTTAAGGGAAGAAGCCTGCCTTGGTAGAAAATATTATTGTATCAAATATTTGTAGAACTCTCTACGAAAAGAATATGACATGATCTGTTGCTTGATTTATCCCTGGGAGCACACACAGTTGCTGAGTAGAACGATATTATGTTTGCTACTTTTGACACCAGCAATGAGCAGTCATATCTGGTATATGTAGTCTTTTTCTGATCTAGGAATCTAGTAACTTACCTTGTTAGTGCAAAGGAATATTAAACTATTTTGGTTGTTTGGGCTTTCATAGATAAATTATCCATGAAAGTCGATTTAAAAATCACTTTGAGGAAGAAATTTGCATGTTGGAACTTTTTTTACACAGTGAATAACTTCACCTTGAAGGCTGCTGTCATCCATGCAGCTTACTAAAAGGAGGATTTAATCAAATTCCTTTATTACTTGGATTACTTGAATTATTTGATCTAAAACATTAAGCACTTGATTCACAAGAAAAGTGATCTGATTCGCCATTAAGGGAAACAAAGCAGCCAGAAATAAGCGAGAACTTGGAAACTGTTTTTTAAACATGACCTCGTTTGAAACCTGTTTTGTTGAATTTTATTGAACTTTTATAGCAGTCATAGTTACTTCCTCCTACATAGGGACAAGCAGCATATTTTTATTTGAAGTGAAAAGGCAGACCTTAAAAATCTAGGAAAGGCTGCAGTAGTTCTCCAGAAACATGTTCAGTAATGACAGCTGATGCAAACTGATGTCAGCCAGCATCAGCACATACATGCTTTACTTAGACTTTTTTTTAGCCTTAGTAGTCATGAATGTTAATTAGTGAGATAAGAGAGTTGTTTTCTGATACTCGGGCTTCCCACTCAAGAAGAAAGCAGATTCTTCATTTGTATTTGGTCTCGTGGCTGATCTGGCATGGAGCAGGAGAAGGGAGTAGGAAAACATTTCAAAATTATAGCTTCGATAATTGTTTCATTCATCACTATGCTCTACAGCTTAGATATCTAAAATCATACCACTGTGAGGAGCTAACTACATAATTTCCATGCATTTGTAACTTTAATAAATGGCAAACGTCTCCTGTGGAACCTATTTCAGCCAGAGTCACTGGATTTTCCTTCCTGCACGTACCACCAGTAACACAAATTTCCATGTACTGCAGAAACTGATGGCTAATAGCGTCTTGGTATGTTGAATTATCTCCGAAAATCTTCTTTCCTATTCCAAGAAGGTTGTTTACAGACCAGAAGATATGCTTCTAAGTAAACATCTTGGGAGAAGCTAATTTGTGTGCAGTACAAATGTTAAGTTATCTTTTCTCAGTAGTCCTTAAAAAATTACATGTTATGTTCTGCCCTGGGCCATACATGCAGAAGACGGGCAGCAACTCAGTGTTGATTACAGAGAAGATATGGAAAGACAAATATTAACAGTTCAAGTAGAAAAATACCATCCTAAATACAATGTTAAAAAAAAAAAAAAAAAACTAATGCTGCACATGAATATTCCAGAAAATGGCTCTTTTTCCTGATATTCCATTAACTTTTCTGCTCTGAACGTGTCTGCTGTCTCCTCCTGTACTGGAAGAAGGGGTTTTGCTGCGTTTAGTCAGCACACCTGCTCTCCCTCCTGGCTCCAGCTCGGTCAGGATGGAAAAAACGTTGCTGTGGCAGAGCATAATCCCAATTTACCCGCTGTCTGTGGTTACCCCAGGGGTCGGGTCCCAGCACACCATCCGCCGAGGCTTTGGAGCAGCGGGACCGAGAACAGCCTCGCCGAGACAGGGCTGTAGCTCCGAGCCTGAGCTCAGGACAGCCTGGGGGGCGGGGGAGTGACGAACAAACAGCTGTAGCGCACCGGGGGGCAGAGGCGCGAGTGAAATAGAGCAATGGGCGCTGGTGGGGGTACCGCCAGCGAAACCAGGATTGCTGCAAATGGTCTTCAGGGCAGGAGGGAAGCGCAGGGGCTGAGCTGTGCGGCTCCAGCTCTGCCCCAGGCTCCTCCGCTTCGGTCATTTTGTGCGAAAAGCGTTCGAAACAGAGCGTGGGATCTCTCACGTCTTCCGAAGCAGCGCAAAAAGCTCCTAACTTCGTCCCCAAACGGGACGACGCTGTGAGAGAGCATAGAGTCCTTCCCCCCACGCTCCCCGCTCACGGCGCAGCCCATGGCTGCAAGGGAAGACCCGCTGCCGAGGAGGCGAGGGGTTCGTCCGGGGCCGGGGCCGGAGCTCTCCCGCCGGAGCGGGGCGGGGTCCCGCAGAGAAGTCCCGGCCGGGCGGAGGCGGCAGGTGGCGGGGGCCGGGGCGGAGGTGTCCGGCCCTGAAAGGTGCGATTGTCCCCAGCTATTCCTGGTATGCGCCGGGGCGGGCGCGCCGAGGGCCGCCTCCACCGGGCGGGAGGCCGAGGGGCGCCGCAGCCTCAGCGGGACCGAGCCGGAGCCGCCGCCGCCGCCGCGGGGGGTGCAGCCCCTCCCGGGCGTCCGGCTGCCCCCGGGGGGGCGCGGCGTTCCTTTACAACGAGCGGCTCCTTCAAATTCTTGCGGTCGCTGAGCGCCAGCCGAGCTCCCGGGAGGGGGAGCTCCGCGGGGAGGAGGCGGAGGGAGGAGGAAGAGGAGGAGGAGACGGCGCGGGCAGCGTTAAAAAGGAGGCAGCTGAATGACGGCGGCTGCTGTCCGCGCCCCTGCCCCGCCGGAGAACCGGCCGCTCGCCGCCACCACCGCTGTTCCCCTCGGTCACTCACTCGCTGCGGGCCATGGAGGGCAGAGAGGACGCGGAGTGCGACTGCCAGGCGGCGTTCGCCGAAGCTCGGCGGTGGGTGGAGGTGAGGCGCCGCTCGGTCCCTCTCGTGTCTGTGGCCCCCCTCCCCGCGGAGAGGGCGGGTCGCCCCGGTCCCGCTGTGCGGGTCGGGGGGCTGGCTGCGCCCCCTGCCTGGCCCAGGGGCACCCTCCGTGTCGGCGGGCAGGAGCGCCAGGGACGCGGCTCCCAAACTTTTGTTTCTTTGTCAGCGGCTGCGGGCTGCTATTTTTAGAAGGTATCGCGAAAGCTGGCAGAGATCTGACTTCGCAGTATCGCCAACGCCCCCCTCCCCAAAATCCAAATTAAAGGCTGGCAGGGCTGCCCTCCTGTAAGCAAGGCTCGTAATTTCTTGCCGTCTCGCAAATTACTTCTCGAGCGTTTGCTCTGAGACAGCCTGAATTAAAGGCACTCCTTCCTGTCTCGGAGGAGTCCAGCGCAGAGAGTAACCTGAAATTAGAGTAATTTTCTTTCTCTCCTGTCTTTAAACATGAGTGTCTGACTGCACATAGCACTTGACGGATGTAAATATCTGTGTTTCTGTATCGTCACTCAAAATCTCCCTGGCGCGCTGTATGTTAACGCGGGGAGAAAGAGGTTACTCATAGGGTACCCGGCTGTGTACGTGTGAGTACAGTCGGAGTAGCGTGTGGCTGGGTGAGCGAGGCTGATGGTGTGGAAGGTGTTTTGAGAAATATTGAACGTCCTCGCTTCGAGTCATCGTGTGCTTTTACAGAGGAGCTTTAGCGTGCTGGTTTATGTGTGTTTTAACACATTAAGCTTGTTTCTTTGCACCTGTTCGCTTGAGATGAAACTTCTGTTGTTAGAAATGTTATCCCAGTAACTTTCAAATATTCGAAGAAGGATGTTTGTTACTTTTTACTCCCCATCTTTGCAAGCTTGTCAAGACCCGAGTCCAGGCTTCTTTGTTTCCTGTGTAAAATGATGACATCTAGTGCTTAAAATCTATTGAGAGTTTTGAATGGAGAGCACCGTAGGTGAGGGTATCGCAAATGACTTCCACAAGTGTCAATTCTTTTAAGTGCCACCTGTGAATGTAAGTAATTAAAGCAGTCCTGGCTTCCCCAAACGTCAATTTGGTAAGAGCTCAACTCAATCTGTGAGTTGACGTAATTAAAGCATTCCTCTCTCACGTATACATTTATTGCATTGCTTTCTTTAAATTGGCAAAGCTTATTTTAAATAGTTTCTTTAAGGTGATGTAATACCGTCTTTGAAAATCCTATTTTAAGGTTTGGTGGATTATTTTTGTTTTAATTACTATTTTTCATTTGATACTGGCTGGTTGTACCATTTGTACAAAAGGCTCCCTCTTTGCCTGCCAGTAGCACATGGGAGCACTAGCAAAGCGATGTAAGTGTAAAGTGTGCACTGTTTGTGTAGCGGAAAAACCATATGCTTGGCTTCCCCCCGCCTTCTCCATCTAATTTATGTGGCTCTACTTTGGTTCTGATATGTGAAAGCTGTTCTCATTTTAAAGTAACTTTTAAACTTACCCCTTGGAGAAACTTCGTATTTTAAATCAAGTAACTTAAAAACCTGAAGGTATTGATAAACAGGATGTTAAGAATTCTGTAATGCTGAAGGAAAATGTAAATATTTATTTCGCTATGAAACAAAGTTTGCATTTCAGAGAGTCCGTTGTGTTTCTCTTTAAATCCAGATGGGTTAAAAAAGCCAACACCAATTGTTTCCGTTCTGGTATGAGAAGAATAAAGGTATTTTTAGAGTAATGAGACATGTCCTAAAGTTTTGTGGGTCTTGATGAAATGCAGTGCTGTGTACGTGATTGAGAGTAAAGCTCGGTGAGTCCTAATGATTAAGCATTTAGTTTTGAAAATGAGGCAGATTTCCAAATATTTATCAACTTGAATTTCTTATGTTTTGGTAAGGTTTTGTGTGCCAGCTTCCCCTAACATTAGAGGAAGATAAAAGTGTACAAACACTAGCTACTAGATGTTTAAAAGAACAAGCAAAAAAATCTCTCGTAAACTGTTAATGTTTCCCTTTGCTAATGAAATCTGTGTTAACATATCTCTGGATTTCAATACAGAGCTTTTTTGAGTCTGAAATTTAAAAAAAAACCCAAACCTTTAGAAAACCTGAGTTCAAACCTTGAAGCTGAGGGCTTTTTGTAACGGGAATGGGCAGCTGTATTTGTCAGATCTCGGGGATGGGGGTGTGGGGAATGAACCTACCCCAAAATATCAAAAATTTTCACTCCATCTGTTCTTGAAGCTTTTGGTGAGAGAAAATTGTGTCCTGGTCAGGTCCCTCTTCTGCCTGTTCCCAGCTGGAGCCTCCATGTTGTTACAGCAGCCACTGACTGGTGGGAGCTCAAACGTTTGATCCTAGTTCTTATGCTACAAAAAAAAACCCCAACAAACAACTTGATTAAGAGTAACAACAACAACAAAAAATTGCATCTGATACCTGGTGTTGGTTAATGAAAGACTTTGTTCTTTAATTCAGATTCATGTTGAGGCATAGTTTATGATAATGCAGACAAGGCAGGTCTGTAGGCTTTACAGTGCAAAGACCTCTTCAAGCATAGTCCTTGACCTCTTAAAAGATGTTTTTAGTGTGCTTTTTGTGTGAACTGGGAGAGGAGATGATGTTGCTCATCTTGGCATCGGTTACTCTGGCTGGAGACAGTCGCCCTGGGAGAGCTGGCCATCGAGGACATCGACTTCTTTTGGGGAAAAAGTAGTCACTTTCTGTGCAAAACTCGGACTGTTTTCAGGTGTCCCTAATCCAGAGTCTGGTGCTGGTTAGTGGTGTTGGATTCTTGCATCTGGGACTCTTAGAGTCTTCTGAGCTCTGCCTGTAACAAGTGGTGCTGGTCGACCTCATGTGCAACTCAGCCTTTACTTAGTGTCTCCACGGGGCAGGCGGTGTGTGCTGAGACCAGACCATAGCACTGAAACACCATGACTTAGAAATAGTTTCTTAAGGTAGAGCTGTGTTTGCCAAAGCTAGAAATAGCTGGGTTAAAATTATTTTACTGCGTTCTGTTCCATATTATAACTTAAGCAAGCCAAAAGCTGTTCCTCAAAACCAAAGCATTCTTCCCCCAGCTATTAAATATCCCAGACTGCCGAGACTGTTTTCCTGCCTCAAGATGTGGGAAGGCAGTCTGCCTCTCTGCAGTCCACCACCAAGTTCATCCTTGTGAACTAAGGGGACACATGGACCCTCTCCCCTAAAACACCCTTCACAGTTTTAGGGGTGATGTTCGTCTAAGAGTTCAAGAGGAAAGAAGGGTGTGTTTCCTAGTAAAACCTCTTAGCTTTTGATTTGTGTTCTGAGTCTTAAATGAACCCTAATCCTCAGGTAAATGTCTGGGGTTTGAAACTGTTTGCTAAAGCAACTTGAAACCTGACCCATAAAGTCTGTAAATCTTTAGTTAGAGTGCCCCGAGGCAAATAACGCTTTAATTTTTTATTCCCTCCCCACCCCCCCCGAAGTAGTCGTATGTACAGATCCCGTCTGAGGGAGGGTGGGAGGTGAGCGTGTGCCTGAATGAATTGTTGGAGTGAAGCAGCAGAGCTGTAGGGAAAGCACATGGAGTGACCTAGACAGATCCACCAGAGTGAAAAATAGGTGTTGGGCCAAGTAACTCTTAGTATTGCAAGCTGTTGTGGGGCCTCTTGGGAGCTGAATTTCTTCCCTTAGTAACTGGCCTAGAGTTGGTGAAGTCTGATGTTCTGAAAGCTACTAAGTTCATTTGATTTCGTCGTCAAGAGTGTCTGTCTCAGAGCTGCAAGCAGGACTTTGTAGTCCTGGGGCTGTTCCTCATGCAGAGACACTACAGGGCAAGAGGAGAAGTCCTTTCTAGTGGTAACGCTACCCAGTGTTGATGGAGAGAGGCGTTTCACCGTTAGGATTCCTGTAGTAAGATAAGGTTTTTATCATTTTTGATAGGCAGCATTAGAGGAAGGGAGCCTAGCATGTCTGGAAAGCAACTAAAGATACCTCTGCAGCTCGTATCTGCCATGGCCATGAAATTAGTATAATAGCCTAATTTATCTGAATGCTACTGTGTGAGCTAACAACTTCATTTATTATTGCATTCCAGTATGCTTCTCAGACTCCAAAACTATCTTCCTTTGGGATTTTGAAGTATCTGCTATGTTTTGGATGATGGACAATTATTTGGAGGGTTTTTTTCTGTCTTTTTTTCCAGGAAAAATGAAAGTGTGTGTGTATATACACACAGGCACACACATACACACCCTCACCTGCCCAGAAAATTAAAAAAGCAGATTTACAAAGTAGCTTGGTAGAAAGAGTCAGCTTGAGGATAAAATTTGAGAGCCAGGACTACTTTAAAATCTTTTAGTTTGGACCAACAGTACAGCAATCAAATCCAATGAATGCTCTCTGGCATGTGGTCACCAAATGTTTCTGTTTGTTGAAACTGTTCGAAGCCTGCATTTCTCCTGTATATTTTCATGGCTTCTGCAAATGCAGCAAGAGGTCTAGCAGCAGTGTTTTCCCCATATTTGCATAGAGATCTTACCTCAGTGATTATTTTGTTTTGTTTTTTCCCCCAAGCATGAATCTAATGTATACAGTCTGGTATGGCAGATGGGAAGAATAACTGTAGAGACAGCAGACTCGTCTTACTGTTCAGATCGTCTTCTTGTAGGTGCCTTTATTTCAGTTGAACTAATTGTTGCGAAAAGGCTTTTCTCAATTTTGGGTAAGATATTCTCACATAGTGTGTAGAGAGCCAGTCGATGTCCTGGATGGTATCAGAATGAAAAATGTGTGAATGAAAAGGCAAAATCTATATATTGTGTTGTCTAAGCCATGTCTAATACTGGGTAATTCTGTCAAGTCATAAAATCTGGGTGGGCTGGTTTCTGGAGAACTTCTTGCAAGGCTGCTGCCAAAGTCCTGGCTCACATCTACATAAGGGTTGTATTTAACCGTCCTTTAGGTGGATGCATCAATATTTCATTATTGTGTGTAGATTCTTGGCAGTGAGCCCTTGCATGGAGTAAATCTAAGTGTATCCAATTAATATCTAAATATGAATTGATACATAAATATACATGCTGTTAAATAAACACTGTGGGAATGTAAGTCCTAAAAAGAATGTTCTCCACTGGCTGCAGACTACGAAAGAGCTGGGGCAGAATATCGTGTAACAGGGCTAGCAATAACATTTTAGAGGGAGAGGGTGACAGTAATACTGTTGTATCTGGCTGAATGTTATTTTCTCTGTTACTTTGTTGTCCCCTTCCTTCCGGACCACAAGAGGGGTATTTGTGGTGTATTTGGTAGTGTGTTTTGAGAGAAAAATGAATCTGACTTTTGCTTGAGAGTAAAAAAAATCTATTTTGTGGCTTCTGCAAGGTGGGTTTATGTATTTTCCCGTTAAGTTGATATTGAGATTTCTCAGGGACACTAGAAGTCTGTCTTCATGCAGTCCTGTGTGATGGACATGCATAGCTTTGAGCTGAGTTCACAGCGGCGTTTCCTTTGTGGATGGTTTCTCTTTGTAGTTTTGAGCGTTGTTTTAAAATTTCACATGAAAGCAGCATCTGCAGGCACTTTAAGACAAAGAATTAACTTGTTGACTATAGAAACAGGTATGTCTTCTATATTGGGGAAGTGCATTGCAGCTTAAGGGGATCTACGGACAATTCTGATGGGACTTTTGTTTTCTTCTGTTCTATATTTTGTGGTTACAAACTACAGTCAGTCGTGGTGTTACTTTTGTTCTTTTCCTCCTGTCTTTTGGTGTGTTTTGTTTTTTGAACTGTGACCCAATCCTTTCTTCAGTTTTGTAAGGTCAGGTGTTGTTTTTTTTTTTTTTCCTCCCATAGTTTGGGTAGGAGATGAGATGATTTCCATGTTCAGCATGCTTCTTCCACCTCCACATTACTATGGACTCCCTTTTAGCACCTCTTCTCTGTCAAACATTTTTGTTGTTGTTGTTCAGATTTTTACGTTTTTAATGAGCACTTGGGTATATTACATTAGACTATGACCTTGCTGAGCTTTGGAAAACACATGGGTTTTATTGTGTTGTAAGAACCAGATACGTTCCAGCTGTTTCTTGTACCTACCACTCCTCTTTAAAGTTCCTGTATCCACTCCTGGAGGAGGTTTTATTTAAAGAGGGTTTTTTAAAACAAAACAAAAATCTCCAACCTTTTCTGCGTAATGAAACTAACGTAACTCTTATCATTTTTTAAATGGGCCTTCCAATTTAAGCAATTTAATGAAAAACAGCACATGCTCTCAGACCTAGTGTACTAGAAATGCTTCTGCTGGTCTAAGGTGTGCTTGACATACCTAACTTATTATGCAGATTACCTTAGGAGGAGTGTTTTGGTTTTGCTGTTTTTCACGTATCTGAATACTGTCAATCCAAGTGAAAATCTGACTCCTTTAAAGGAATGTGGTGAATAAGCTACTTGAAAATAGCTTCTTTGGTTCCTCATGCTGTGAGCTTCTGCAAGCAGTTGTAAATTTAGTGTTTATGAATAGTGCTAATTTTTTATTTTTCCAACGAAAAGAAAAATGTATGGATCACAGCATGATAGCTTCCAGTTGGATATTTAGCTGTAAAACTTTCAGTTCTGTTACACTGAATAGAGAAACTTAATTTCAACAATGTTTTGCATTTGTGCTATGCAAACATCTGGGATTATCTTAGAAGGGCATGAGGATTATAAAACTTGCTTTATTTTTTTTTTTTTTTGCCAGTGCTGGGTGTGTTGGCACATTTTTTTTGCACCAGCTCATGTGAAAGTCCTAACTTTTGTTTCTGGACGTGATTGAGCTTTCAGTCATTACTGTTAGAAAAGAAACCTGATACACTAACTTTGGGAAATAGTTATTACTACGTTGGCCAAAAAAAAAGTCAAAATCATTGTCACATAATACAGCTTTAAAGGCATATCTGGGTTGGGATCAATCCAACTAGCATAGGCAGAGGGAACTGTTGGCCAACCTGTCCTCCTAGAGTAGGTCCCACAGTGACATGGTTTGGTGTTGGTGCCAGGCCGTTACCACAGCAAGATGCCACTGAAACTCCTGTGCTTGGCGTCTGCTTCTGCTGCCTCTTTTTGTGGTGGCAGCAGCAGCGTTTGTCTGACCTTCTGCTGATTTAGCTCAGGAAGTTCATCTGATGATGGAGACTCGGCCCGTTTTATGCTATTAGGTAGTTGCTTGGCTCCCGGGAAGCAAGATGGGCACCAGTGCTCGTGCCATGGAAGAGGCGATGGTGGTGGAGTTGGCCTTTTGGTGGCAGCTTGCTGCAGGGTTGCAGCCGAGCTGGTGGGATGAAGAGAGGCAGACACCTGAATTTAGACAAGCCAACTCTTTCCCTGGAGGCCTCTCCAGTCACCTGCTTCTCCTCATCGCCCAGCCTCTCTGCCTTATATTACTGGGGAGCCGTTCGCTAGGTGCCTGGGGTCGAGACAGAAGCTAGACACCTGAATTAGAGAGGCTGGCTTCCAGCCATAACTAATTTCTTCAGGATGGATTTCACAAGGCTTATAAATACAATTGGAGTTGTTTTAAATAGAAACTCTGCCAGGAGTTTCTGGGCCAAAGCGCTTGAAAGCATTTGATGTGCTTCTACACTGACTTCTGCTACGGCAGAAGCAGACCTTGCGTCTCGCTGGAGTTTCGTGGGTTGGGAGATGATCCTTCAGACGTCTCAGACCATCTGGCCCAGCAGTTCTGCAGTGATCATCACCTGCCCTTCAGGGGTGCAATCTAATCCCAGATCTAATCTCCAGTGTTACTGGCAAATTCTTTCCTGGAAGTACTTTATTGGGCCTCACTATTGGTTTGTTTGTTTGTTTGTTTCCTTCAGGAAGAAATTTGAAAAATCTAGCTTGTGGAGTTTGATCTGAGAGTTTCCATGTGGTCAAATGGCCATGTCAGCTGGTAAATTACAATGTGATGTAGAGTGGAAGCAAACGAAGCCAGATGACAAAGTGGCTGTGGAGAAGAGGAAGAAAAATTAAGATCCATGTTTTATATTGCGGAGATGGGGGGTTTTGTAGCAACAGCTGTTGTACTGCCTGGAAATACTTCTTTGGATACTATTTCAGGTTGGGTGAAACTAGGGATGAAATAGGCAATATTGCACTCTAGGGAAAACCTCTTTTCTTCTTTGTGTCACCATGCTCTGTTTGCCTAAACGGTGCCACTGAAAGTATACCTTTTTGATGCACCTGAAAATGTAATCCTGAGCAAAAATGGGCCAGACGTTTGATTGCAGGTTCTTTTGCAAATAGAAGGGTTAGTAATAAAGTGTCACTGATTGTCTTAACTAACTACCAAGGTATCACCTTTGCATAGGTTTGGGGTTTTTTTTTACGTCAGGTGGGACATCCTCATTATGAGTTCTTGACATCCAATAAAGAGGTTGTGTGGAGTTGGTCTTATTTAGACTGAATGAAAATGGGGTTAGGATGAAGGCATGAGCTCCAGGTACAGATGGATATCTTTCACAGGCATTTGCCTGATGCTGTGGAGGGGAAAAAACCTTGATATAATAAACATCGACTTGATGGTTATTCAGGAGGGTATTGCTTCACAACTACAAGTCTTATGCGTCGACGAATTTTTTTTCAAAGATAAATCTCCATTAAAATGCACAGACTGGGTTGCTCGCTAATGACCTGGCTTTCATGCGTCTGATAAAATCCAAAAGTCCTCTGTGACGTTAGGGTAGGTCTTGCAGACATGGGCTGTAATCTCATTTGAGAGCATCGTTAAAGACTCCAGGAAGTTCTGCATGTCAAGTGTCAGTGGATGAGGTTGAGAGCTGTGCATGGTGGAGAAATGACAGAAGAGAGAGCCTTGGAAAGGGAAGAGGAAAAATGTGCACCTAAGGTTATTTGTAAATAACTACTTTTTCCTTCTTACTGGAGTGAATTTCTTACCTTGTAAGTATTTAAATTAAAATTAAATTTTGTAGAACTTACTGGCTTTTAAAATCTGGAGGGCTTTTGCATTTGTTTTGCATTTTGGTCATTTAAAAGATTGGGGAATACCGTCTCAGACTGTTCGAAATTTCTGAATTTGTTATTACATTTATTTTAATCTTTTCACTTACATGTTTGTAAAATCAGTATCTCATCTGCTTTCCTACCATGAGGAGGTAGCCTGCTTTTAGACCTGACTGAAAAATGTGTGTGTGCGTGTACCTATGGTTCCTTTATTTTTTTTCTTTCCCTTTCTTACCTCTTCCAGCTAAGAGTTTCTAATTTTCTTTTTTTTTTAATGTAGCAACTAAAATTGTGTAGCATTCCATTTTCCAGTGAAATCTTTGAGCTTTCCTTGTGAAAACTGTCTCCTCTTGAAAATTAAAGTAAAAAGGTAAATGTTCTTTTCCTAAACTTATTGGGATATACGACAGTTAAGAAAAATAATGCTATTAAATCGTGTCTGGTTCTCAAAATAAGGGTTAATTTTGTCAGAATACAAAAATACTTAACATGCACATTTCGGCAACAAGATGTGGTCTTTGCATGTGGGCAAGTCTCTTGCAAGATCAGTATCTACTGACCATGGTCACAAAGCGTAAGGTTGGAGCAGCGTTTTCCAGAGTCTAAGCAGATGTGGTCGGGAGGCTGGCAGTAATTTGGTTTCCTGTGTCTGGTGCGTAGATGGGTTAGATGCTATCCAGCCGTGCAGATTTCCAGCAGTGACTCATCTGATTGTTTTCTTTTTCCTCTATGATCAGCCGAGGGGGTAGGGTAGAGGAGGATGTCTCTCAGGCAGTAGAAGGCATCATCTCTAATGCCACACTGCCTTTCAGATACGGGGGAGTGAAATATGGAAAGGATGTTGGTATCTATCAGGTGTTCTTAAAAGGTATGTCAGCTTTTCTCAGCTTGGTATTTGTGTGTGTCTGTGTTTTTGATTTTTTTTTCTTTTAATTTCCGTTTCCTTAGAGCGTTCTCTCTAACCCAGCTGTGCTGTGGCTGTAGCTTGGCCACGTGTTATCTTTATTCTGGCACTATTGTGCAACCTGGGCATGAATGAACCTGTGAGAGCCATTGTTACTGGAAGGAGGATATGGAGAAGAGATCCAGATCTCCAGATCCTTCCTATCCTAACCTCAGCACGTGCTTCTTCACTTAAGTGAAGATGTGTACGTGTCTTCATTTCTTCTTGAGGCGGAGCATATATGTTCCCCTTTGGGAAGGAGTGCTTTTTTGCAGACTGCTTGTGGCAATAGATGTGCCATTGACCAGTTTTTAGCCAGTTAACCAATTTTTTCATCTACTGATGCATGTAATGTTGCTTAGATTGCATATAGTGGTTTGAGGGTTTTTTTGACAGAGATGCAGATGTAAGACCTTTAAGTGCTTTGTCCGTGTCTGTCTACCCAATGCTGGCTGGGAATTGGAAGCAGCGTGACTGCTGTCACGCAGAAATCCATGTGAACCGGTTTAGGTCTGGCAGGAATACCCACGTATTCCACAGCCTCATGCAACATAAACATCCTTTGAGATTAGGATGCTATGAGTTAATTGCAGCCAGACACAGCTCATCGTTTTCTTCATCTAAAGAGCCTGGGTATTGCTTACCTTTCTATTTGGTGGGAGAAGATTTGAAGTACGAAACTTGTTTCTATGTAACTTCTTTTGTCAGGAGGTCTGTTTCCCAGAGTACTGATAACACATGAGCTCCTTGACTATTGTAAAAGTATAATGGCTGTTCATCTTTTTAAGAGCTTGATAGTCTTAGTTATGGAATGCAGCATCCTTACCATGAAAAGTATCTGTCAGAGAAGCTTCTCTTGAAAAAGCTGCTTTAAATCCTCTCATGTTCAGCAGCTGGTACGTGGTTTTCGTATGCCCCTTCCTTGCCTGTGTTAGATCTGTAATACCATGATATAAGAATTAAAGTCTCTGTGTAAATGTTAGTATTATATTTCCCCTCCCATCTACTTTTAAAATAGTTTTAATCCCATGATTCAGAAAGAAAAGAGGTAATATAAGGGAAATGCAGATAAAAATCCATCCTGTGGCTGGGTCCAGTCTGATGGACACCATGATGTAGTGTGGATCTTAACATACGATAAGAAAGACTTGAATGTGGTTGAATGTTATTCTAACATCAGCAATTGGGTACCAAATATCGTTGCACAACATATATGTGGTGGTGTCACATTCCTCTACTTAGTAAGAGACTTTTTGGCCATGTTCTTAACTTCCGTGACAGCTCCTGTGTACTGGTCCAGTTTACATGATCGTCTCTTGTTTTAGTGTAGTTTATGGTTGTGATGCTCTCTGTTTTTCTGCTGAGAAAAATCTGGTTTTAATCATGAATTCTAAGCTGCGTTTTTGGAGAGGCACCCAGAAGTAAGCCTCACTCTTCAGTATGAAATGAAAGTTTGATTGTTTCCTGGATATAAATGCCAGGACACTTTCTGCTTTATGCTGAACTTGACCAGGGTTTGTTGCAGCAACTCCCAGCGGTCATTAAAACATCACTTTTGCTGCTGATAGTTCATTTCTACATAGAATTAAACTGACATGTTTTGGAATATTTACATAGTGTACTTTTCTCTATTTAACTTTTTGGCATAATTAGGCTACAGCACTGTCATGAAAACATGCTTTTGGTTAAACACTACAATGAAGTGAAGTCTTTAATGACCTCTGGAACATCGTATAAGCACTTTTAAATCATAGCTGTCAGGCTGCAGTTGTGAAAAATCTCTGCAGCGGTGGCTGGTTTCAGGGAGAGAGTTCTCCAGCAGGCAGAAAATTGGTATAATGCTATTTTAGACCCCGAAGCCCCTTGCTTCTAATTATATATAGTGTCAATGGGTGCTTGTTGACAATGCTTGTTGCAGATGCCACTTGCTACAGTCTCAGACGATGGGGAAGCTGCTGCATGGAGCAAACGAGCAGCTCGTTCTTCCTCTGCATAGATTCATTATTCTAACCAAGTTACATATATGCAGTCTGGAAATACTAGAGGTCTTTGATCTTTAAAACTTAATGTTTGAAAATGTAAATGATGCACTTCTTTGATCTGTTTCTTAAATTAAATGGTAATTGTGAAAATTACATTAGGCAGCTTTCCACTTAAAGGTTTGTACTTTTCATTTCACACTATGTTAATCTTAAGCCATATGTCATTGCTGGTTTTTCATCAGTGAGTTCTGGTAAGGAGAAGATCCTTATGTTTCTACGTGGCCTAATTATCAGCAGTGTGTGTATTTAGTGATTAGACCTTGACACGCAATTCCTCTAATGCCAGCTCCAGGGATCGTCAGTTTTGCCTGTCTGCCTATGTATTCCTGACTGGGGGAATAGGAATTCATAAGGCTGAGCAGTAGAAAATGAAGAGAATTTGGGCTGTGTGTGCCCAGGGTGGGATTTTTTCACTTAAGTTGTTAGGAAAGGTTCACTTGAGTTGTTAGGAAACGCTTGGGCACATGCTCCACTGCGATCTAGTAGTGATATGTTCTCCGAAGCATCTGCTGATAGCAAAGTAGCAGAAACTTTTTTTATCTGGATTCTTCTGTGCTAGAGGACTATTTGCTGTTGCCTTTCCACATTACTGTCTTCTTCTAATCAAAAACCTACTGGGTAATTCAGGGCTCCTAAAACGTTGATGAAGCTCATGCAAAGTTTAGACTTTTCCTTACATCAACTTTCTGGTACATAATGGATTTGTCTATCTTATTTACCATAAATGATGATAAAGACCTCTCTGCCTTTAGTCCTCTTTTATAAGAAAAGGGGCCTTTGAAGTCTGAGGGCCACATCAAACTGCTGACTAGTAACTCACAAGGTTATTCAGAATCTTATCCCATGTGTAATAGGTTCTTGAAAGCTCCTGTTGATTTAACGCCAGCTAAAAATCAGCTGCTAAACTGAAACGAAGTTGTTAATTATCCCCTTAGTAAAATCACTTTGTGTGCTTTTCAATTATTAATATTTGTTTAGCAACGAGGAGATTAAGTTTGTGGGGGAGAAGTTTCAAGGTGGTTAGTACTGTGTGTCTGCCACAACAGCTTTAAGATGTACTCGTGGCTGGAGGAGGTTTTGTGGGTTTTCTTTTGTTTTGCTTTGCTTTTTTTTTTTAGGAGCAGATGAATATTCTTTGTTTCAGATAAGAAAAAACAAACCAAAACAGAAGCAGTCTATGGAGTGGGGTTTTCTGTTTTGAATATCATCACGTGGACCTTCTGCTGTAACTCATGCTACAGTCCCAAAGTTTGTCTTGCTTCCTATCTGCTGTTGATTTCCTTTAGACATGTTTGTATTAAATTCAGCAGCATCCTGAATTACCATATTGCTGCTTGTTGCTAATTTCCGTCTGTGTGCGCTGGTGGATTTGAGCATTCGTCTCCAATAATTTGCATAGGATGTTGAATGGTCTGATTGCTTTAGTGGCACCCATCGGAGTTAGGAAATTGCCCAGCTGAGGAGAACAGGAACATCTCAACTCAGAGCTGCTACAGCAGCCTGCCTGTGTATTTAAACTTTTCTTTCTTTAAGCACAAGAGAGAAGATATTTCCAACTGAGGATAAAAACAGTTGCCAGGGAAAAGAAACTTGAAATATCCTTTCTGTGGTTATGGAAATTATCTAGCTTGGGTTTCAGTGATTCAGTGTGATACCTTCCTCATTAAAATTTCTTTTAGATGGATAAGAACTTACGAAAAATCCAGGTAACTATTCAAAATAAAAATGAGCTCGTTTAAATTTTTTCTTTTTTTAAGTTAGGAATTGGATGCTTAAATTTTTTTTCTCTAAGTGTGGAGAATTCCAGATTGATCTTCCTCAAAGTTTCTCTTCCTCATATGTTCCTTCGACTTCTGTGTTCTTTTTAATAAGGAAGACTTGTAGAATTATTAAAAACTTAATTCTCATATATGTGTGAATTAAAATGATCTGACCAAAATGTTTGGATGGAGGGTGGAGGGGGATCACAGGAGCCCTCTGTCCCCTCCTGCTGTGAGGACAGAAACCGCCACCAGAGAGGGACTGGCCTGGAGTGGGACCATTCACTGCCCCTTGTGAAGCTTCAGCCTCTCATGTTATCCAAGTCTCAGAGTTGTGCCAATGTGCTCACTGCTTATTTTTTGCCTTTTTCTTGAAGCCTCGTATGAAGGTCCTGTGGCTCAAAGCTAAGGTTGGTTAAGCAGTGAAGTACCATTTTAGAGCTGATACTTTAAAATATCAGGTGATGCCAAACTTTTTTTTTTACTGTTCCTTTATAGTGATTAAGCACATTTAAAGTCGTTAGAGCAAGTCATTAATTACAGTAGGGAATATCTGAAATCCAGATGTTTTTTTCTCAAACTTGAAGAACTTGAAACGAGTGTACTCTGTAGGTGCCTGAGAGCAGATAACTTGTATTTCCTGGTGAATGATGTTGCCAGTTTTAAACCTCTCTCACTACTCCTTTAAGGCTAGCCTAGAACTAAGTAAAATAAAATAAAAGCCCTTAAGCTTCAGACTAAAGCTTTGACTTTGAATTAATTGCTTGAGACGAAAAAAGAAGCGATAGGTGTATTCTGTTTCATGGGTTTAAAAAACAAACACAAAGTAGTGTCTGCTGCTCCAGTTCAAAGCATTTTGCTGTTGGGAGAACTTCTTTCCTAGAGCCAAACTTTCATAATCTTTCTGGAGCTCCTCATTCTTCCCCGTATAATTACATTTTTAGCCTTCTTTGGGGAGTCTTATGACCTCTCGAGAGTTTAAAGCTTTTCCAGAGACCAGAGCTGCAGTCCTGCAGCCCTTCGTGCAGCCCCCTGTGATGGAGCACAACAGCCAAGGACTTGCCTTTTCCCCTAAAACTCAACAGGAACAGGAATCTAATAGTACAAGTCTCTTCCCTCTTTAAGGTGAGAGGCTGCCATTAAACACAGCAATCTCTTGTAACCGGAAAAATAGATATTTAAATAGCATTATCCTTAATCATATTCTTCTTTCCCTCCTTTCCTATTGACACTGTAGGAAAAAAGTTTGACAGTGACATCTCAAGCAAAACATCTCCTCAGGGACTTCGTTACCAGCAGAAACGTAGGCACTTCTCTTGGGAAACTGAAAGGGCTAAGCTTTTTTTTTTTCCTTAAAAAAAAAAAAAGACAAGAACAACTGTTCTTGTCTTCTTGTAAGTATGTATCATGTATCAGGCTTCCCTTTCAATTTTACGATAAATGGTATATGCTGGGTTTTGGCATTGGGTCTTGAAATTGTGTTTAAATTGAACACTAGTAGTCAGATGAAATGAGCTTAGACAGGCTTTACTTTGTTTTGGTGCTCTGGAGCTAATCATTTACAAATTGCTGAGCTAAGGGGCACAAATTAATGACATTCCAACGTCTTAAAATAGCCCTCACTGTATCATACTGCAAAAATGTGTATTCGGCGTTCAGATGCTATGAATTTCACAAATGTTTCATTTATGTGGAAAAAAAATAGGATCAAGACACGGAAAGGAGTTGAGTTGATGCTTTGTGCCAGTTGTTTTCTGTTAATCTGAACACTGCTGTGCATTTTCAAGTAGCACAAAAGTCTTCACAATGTTTGCAAACTTGCTTTACTATAAAGAGCTACAAAGAATTTTCTGCCATAGTATTTCTCACATGTAGGTTTTGGGTTTTTTTTTCTTTTTAGCAGGAATGTTGGTTACAAGTTAGCTCTCAAAATCTTTCATTAGCCAGGAAAATGTTCACTGTTTAATCCAGTTTCACTTCGTGCAGAGTTTTTGGATTCGATTAAAAGAACAGTGTCTTCCGTTGCAGTATATTGTGACTTCCCAAGGGTTCAGAAGATATTTTACAGGGATTCTCAACTTGCCATTACAGTCTACAGTCTTTATAAGGGAAATCTTTAATTCCAGCATAAGCGCTTTCAAATAATGTTGAATATATTTTTCAGAGTGGTTTTATTTTGGTAAAAAGTGTTTTGTGTAGTTATATTGTAGACTTACTCCTGCATGTAGGCAAGAATATTAACAAGTTTTTTGTTGGTTTTGTTGGCTACTGTTTAGTTCTAATTTGCTTCTTCAAAGCCATTGAGTGAAAGATGGGCCATTCATTTTATTGACCCCAAATCTGTCCTTTGATCTCTATTGATAAATCTAATACAAAGTCTGACAGTCGTTTTTCACAGATATATCTTTTGTCAGGGACATAGATTGGTATGAATTTGGCGCATGTTAAAGCATACGTAGCCTCAAATACTACAAATCTTTGTCCAAACAAAACCTTGGAGGGCTACCTCTGGTCTACCAACATTTGACTTTCATATTTGGGATTTTTTGAGATTCTTGCGCCAGCTGCCGTTACCATGAAATGTTTGGTCATCAGGCCCTGGGGTTGTCTCAGCTTGCTGGGTTTCTGTGAAACCTCCCTGAATTCAGCGATCACGTTGCAGAGGGCTGCTGGAAGCAGCAGCAGAACTGGAATTATCCAGGCTCGCACCCTCTCTGGTGCTGGATATAGGCAAAGGCACCAAGGTGTGGCAAAAGCCACATCCCCACTGCCAACCTGAAACAGGGTTATGTGAGGGATGTGCTGGACGCCCTCCCTGCCTCATCCCTGGAAGTGTTCAAGGCCAGGTTGGATGAGGCTTTGAGCAACCTGATCTAGTGGAGAGTGTCCCTGCCCATGGCAGGGGGTTGGAACTAGATGATCTTTGAGATCCCTTCCAACCTAAAGCATTCTGTGATTCGATGACACTGTCAGGGCATGCTGGAGTGGGGATGGGGCAGACAACAAAAGTGGCCGTTCTCATCTTTCTGCCCCCTTGTTTCTCAAATGCAAACATGAACAGCATGTCTTCCAGGGTTCTCTGTTTTTGTTCTGTGTTTCTTCCATTCCTTCCTCAGGCAGCAAGGCTGTGTAGGGTTTTGCATCTTCTTTCTTGAGGTGGCAAAAACTTGATTTTTTTTTTTTTAACATGTGTGTTTAGAATGACGCCTTGAGCAGGTGCATTCATGTAACACCTGTGACCAAAAGCTATATAATGAAGTCCAGACCTGCTTTTACTTTGAATATTCCCTTCCAATAAATATGTTTCTGTTATTTTTCTTATGTGGTTTCTGGAGGTTCTTCAAAGAAAACACTGCACTAGCTGTAGCTATTCTCTCCGCTGGTACCTGGCCCATTCCCACATAACTCTGTCATTGGAAATGCCCAGCAGGAGCCCTTTGTCCTTCAGAGCTGGTAGGTCAGGTAATTTTTAGTAGATCAAGACAATCTTCCATCAAAGAAAGGGAAAGTCGATTTTTTTGTTGTTGTTGTTGTCTGACACTGTCATATAATCTTTATGGAAATGTAGAAAGTGCCAACAGTGCGTAGGCATCCTCAGCACTACCACCTGTGCTCTCCCATCTCTCTGCTGGCATCTCAAATGGTTCCAGGGCAGCAGGCCACTGGAAGAGCACAGTTGGAGCACCAAGAGCTTCTCTAAGCAATGTAACACTAATAACCTTGCATATGAAGACTAGTCAGTTCCTTCATCTCCATTCCCAGCAAGTGATGAGAATTAACAGGCCATACAGAGGAATTTATTTTGGGAACAGAATTCATTAGAGAGCATAAATCAGATGCAACCAGTGCCTTAGCCTTTAAATTCTAATAAGTCATATTTCCCTATGCAACTTTTACTATAACATTAGAGTCCGGTGTTTGGGTTATATATGATAGTGTAAGTGCCACTTAAACTGTGTCTTCAGAGTTGGTAATTATCCTGATTTGGCTAATTGTAGTTACTTGAGCAGAGAGTACTTGTGTTTGTCCTCCCGCCATGGATATACAGTTTTTTGTTGTTTTAACAATGTCAGGTCACAGTAGGCATTATAGGTTTGAATTTCTGACTTGACACATAGAGTATACATCCTGAAATAAACTGATCTACATGTAGACATTCTTTGTGTCTAGGTTATCTTGTGTTTTGAGCAGTTGTTGCGAAGTACCTCATTTCCAAAACAACACCAAAACTCCCCCTGAAACTCATTTTGTTCTGCCTTATACCCTAAATCCTGCAGATGCATACTTGCTTAACTAAGAATTTTCTCTTGGTTTGGTATTCAGATGATGAGACTGAATGAGTAATAAACTCTTTCATGTGGAAATGGCATATATGGCTGGAAGGAGCTCAGAGGTCACGTAGTTCATGACTGCTCTCTTGTAAGACAAGATATTCTTATACCTAGACCATTCCTGTCATATATATATAATGGTTTTTAACCTCTTAAAAGCCGATCTATGGTACATAACTTTTATGGTTAATTTTTCTTCCCTAATATGTGACAATTGTCTTTGCTGCAAATTAAACCCATTAGTACAACTTTTGCTTTGATAAACTTGGAAGAGAATTGTTCCCTCTGTCTCGTCTCTTCTTTACAATAACTGGTCCTCATACTCTTAAGTCCTCACACTCTTTTCTGTCTTGTCTTGAAGTGTGATAGCTGCAATAGCACATACCAAACTAAGAGTAGGACAACTACTGCACTGATGCAAACTGGCTAATAACCACTTAAGGCCATGGCACTGCATAAAAGGGTGTTGGGATGACTGACTACAAACTGAGGTCAAGTCTGTTTTGTTTAAAAAACCCAAAAAGTTAACATTGTTTTGATATGTACAGGAATGTCCTATTTTCATGTTCGAGTACCGTGTTCCAAGAATAAGATTTTGTAACTAAGCTCTACTGAGCTTTCTCTTGCTGAGCTTTAGGCCAGTTCTCCAATTCAGGACTAGAACGGTGAATTCTCATCTACCTCCGTAATGCTCGTGCAACATTTCAGTTCAGGTTTATAATACAATTGTAATCGGTCACCTAATTCTGTAAAGAACACACTAGAGACTCCTAGAATTTGAAATCACTTTTCTTGGGTCCAGTTTAGTACCTTATCTCAGTCTGATGTTGCAGTTTAGAAACCTGCCCTTTACATGTGTGGTCTTCTTCCTGCTGTCACATGATGGCCTTTTAATGGTCTTACATAGACTGTATTTCCACAGTCTGTCTGTCTTTAAATAAAATAGCAAGGCTTTTTGCCAGTTGCATGACTTAAGTCTGTCTATAGCCCGCTTACACAAGAAGGCAGCCATATCAGACCAGTTAATTCAGCAAACAGGAAAAAAACCCAAACTATTTATATGTGACTTTTCAAACCAAAATGTTAACTCCCTTCCACACAGCTATGGCTTGGTGGTGGGGGAGAATCAGCAATATTTAATACCCTTCTAGAAACTAAAGTTAGGGAGAATAGTCTAAATGTTTTTCTCTTACTCTGGTTTCTTCTCATGTGTCACACTTCTAAAGGGGATCTTTAGTTTTAATTTCTCAGTCAATGAGACCTTTCCAGCCCTTTGAGTTGAAGATAATTGCTAATGGCTTAGAGCATGCTCTAGAACACAAAACAACTTTAATTAAGCAAATTCTTCCAGGCTTTACGATCTTTAACACTTCTACTCTCGGTGGTTGTTTTCCCAGTCTCATGCTTCCCTGAGGAATCTGACAGCTCTTCAAATGAACATCATAGCCCTCTTGTCATTAACTATTTATTCACCGTCATCATACCTAATCTGTCCTTTCTTTTTCTTCTAGCATGGCCGTAGAATTTCTTCTACGTTTTGTTTTTAGTTACTTTTTCACTTTAACTTGCCTGACTTTATTACGGTAGTTGTGTGAATTTTCTTCACTTCTGTTTTTGCTAATTGATTTCTCAAAGAGTTCCTTTTTAATCATACTGCTGTTTGGTTTAGGCTATTCAGTTTCTCATCACGTTTTTGATAGAATGCAAAATTAAACTAAGTGTGGTGCTTTGTTGATTGGATTGAACACCCACCAGATTCTGTAATAGCCTTTAAAACAAGAAAGTTTTTAGCCCGCTTGCAAGGTACTGCTAGGTAGTCTCGATACAGACAGTAGAACTGAGGCTTCCGCCTTATATCGTGCAAAAGTGTTGTCTTTATTAATAAAATTTTGAAGTAGGGAACTGAGCTGTCTTGACATGCCTTATTTAAAGTAGTTCCATATTTTAAAATGCCAACTGTAATGTTAAAACCTACAGGACACTCATGGTAGTTCGTATAACCCATTGCTTAGCATCCTTGCTGACAGCCTAGGTACTTGTTACTGGAGTCGCACTAATGTTGTTGAGGGCCCTTTTCTGTTTCAGTTTCCAGCAGATGGTGGTTGCAACTGAAGGTGAAAGAAAACATGTGAGGATGGTTATTGGAACGGGAGGAGTGTGTGTGTGTAAGCTAACAGGCTGTCTGCTGGACATCTGTGCAATGGAGTAAGGTGCCGTGCTGAGTTTTAATGAGTGTTTGTTTTGTAGTTGTAGTTGAGGATTCTTTAAGATTCAGTGGTTTATTCATATTAGGCTGTTGCATTTCCTGCTTTTACTCCAATAAAGGTGTTATGGCAAATTTTCATGTGTTTGTCCCAGCAGAAGCAAAATCTTTAATGATTAAAAAAAATAAATCACTTAACTATGTGCTTGAAGGTGAATAAAGTTGTTAGATGCAGAACAATAAAAAACCCACTAATTTTAGTATTTCTGGGAAAGAACCCAGTTGTTGGCGAAACTAGACTTTTTTTCAGAAGGAAATATTGCCAAAGAACTGAACAAGACTGTTTCCTACTTGTAGCTCTAAAAGAGAGGTTCTTGGCATAAGGGTGAACTTGCTAATTTGAGATTAGGGTCTCTTTCCTAGTTAGACATGAGGATAAAAAGAACATTTGGTGTTAAAACACTTGTTGGGTACTGTGCCGCTGTCTTTCTATTCCTTAGTCAAAAGTGTTATCTGACTGGGAGATACAGTCTAAAATTCATACTGTTTATAAATATTTGATCAAAAACTTTATCATCTCCCAAGCCATGGGAAATCAGCAAGCTGTAGGTGCAGTTTTATTTTGAAGTGTGTCAGGTGTTGCAATGGGGAAGGAAGAGCAAATGTTCTTTGAGCATTTGTGATAAGTACAGTAAAGGTCTGTGCCTTAATCTTCAAGATCAAGGTTTGAGGGGAGGCTTCTTATCCAGGAGGGAAAGAGAAGTTTAGAAGTAGAACATCATGATGGACACCTATTCTTTCTTCTTTTCCCCTCTGAGTGTACCTATCACTTAAAATAATGTTTTGCTGCCTTCAAAATCTTATCAATCAATATAGTGATAATTCATTCAGATTTACACTTTCACTGATGTTAATGCACGGGATATTTAGAATATGATTTCTTTACTAACCAATAGTGTCAAAATTCAGTATAGAGTCCTATACTTGTACATGATTAAGAGAGCTTGCTAATGTACTGTAGAATATTTTTGTAACAAAAATGCAACTTAAACTGGGGAAAAAAGAAAGGACTGCCTAAAACAAGTTGTTTGAGTAGTTTCAGATTAGCGATAGTCTGTATATTGATGTGCTTGGTGATTTTGCTGGTATCTATCATAAAAAGCCTAAAACAATGCATTCTCAGAGAAGGATGATGTTGGGACAGTTAGTAGCTTATGTAGAGTCCAGATGCTAAAAGAACAGGATACGTGTATTTATGTAATAGTAAAATATGCAGCTTATAATAAATGACAGAATACATAAATGATAGGAACGTGACGGGGAAAGAAAAGCTTGGGCACTTTATTTTTGTACTTCACAGTGTAAAATAAAAGTGATTTTCACATCATTTCTTTACCCTGGATAATTGCAGAGACTGAAAATTCTTCAACAGCTGAAGGCAGTGTTTTAAAGAAAAAAAAAAAGATTGTAAAAATAAATTCCACTTTATAACAGCAGAGGTCAGAATATGTCAGGAGATATGCAAGATCAATTTTGCAGTGACACCCAGATTCTGTGTGAATTCACACTTGATATCAATGCAGGTTCTCAAACTGAGGCACCAGTCCTGGAGAACGTTGGCCAGGATAAGATATATGAATTTTTCATAGCATATTTATGGTTACATGCCGTAGTTAAAAAGGCGTTGTATAGATTTAACACTTTGAACTTAACACAAGTTAGACTTGTGTCCAGCTTTTTCTGGATACGTATTTCACTATCTTATTATATCTTACAAACAAATCTTAAAGCAAGCAAATATTTAAAAATAAAAAAAGGGAATATGGGGGCAGGAGGAAGTGGTGGGTGATATTTCTCCTTTCTGTAATGATTTCTGATGCAAGAGAACTGTTTGTGAAAAGATGTGTTGCTCTCCCTATCTGTGTTTCTTTACCATTTAATTATAGAGAAGGCTTGAACTCTTTTACTCTAAATATGAAAGTACTGGTATCCTCCCTCCCCACCCTGTGAACGTGCTGATGTACCTGGTACAGGTCACTGTGACACTGAGGATGCTGGGTGAGATGAACCAACTAGTTTAACTCAATGGGATAATTCCTTTGTTAGTCTCTAAGTGTTGTGCAAGTGGTGTTTGAATGCTTCAAGCTGTAGTTACATCCAACTTTTTGTTCTAACAGAAAATATTTAAGAGGATGTGTGTCCAATAAAAAGCATAATTTTGCCCCCAAACAAAGTTAAAATAACATTGATGGTACAAACTACCATTCCTTTCTCTCTGGAATTTCGAATAATAAAAAAAAGACATCATTTCGCTTTGATAAAGCAGTGATCTAATGTCAAAAACACTTCCTAGTTTTGTTTTTGTTATGGTAGGAAAAATGTCTTCAACTGCTCTACAGAGCTGTAAATAAAACAGTAAAAACTTTCATGTAGAAATGGTAATCATGTACCAGATCAGGCAGCAGAAATCGGCATAACTTCATGCAGTATGTATAGAGGAAGATGTTTAAATTGGGGTCAGCCTATGCTTTGTCTCAGTTGCTAGGCAAAACTTCAGACATTCTTGAAGTCTGTCTGCCCTGGAAGGCAGCTGGTCATAGAAACCATTGTGGTGCAAACCTGAAATGCTTGAGGCATCTTGCATATGGTAGAAGAAAATCTTGGTCTTCCAGGACATAGATATTCTCTGTCTATGAAAAACTGTACAGGTTACTGATAATATTTCTCTATTTAATGCATTGTTGTTTTGAAAGACAAAAGAAGTTAAACTAGAGACAAAAAAAAAGCCCGAAGTACATCCATCTGTTGATAATCCAAAAAGTGCATTTTTTTCTGTGGTTACAGGGCACAAGCATAATCCTACTAAATGAATGGAACAGAGGAATCTTCCAAGACTGTTTTTGTAACTCTGGATAGAACGTTTTCTGGTACAATTTGCCTGTTTGCATCTCAGTGCTTTTCTTGTGTGCGTGTTGTGGGGCTTTTTTGGTCGCCACGGCTGTATCATTAGGGGAGGTTATGTGCATACATGTTGAACCAGTCCACTATAGGCTGGAACCTCTCTATTTTTTCTACATATAGGTCAGGATCTCTCTTGGAGAAAGCATGTATCAGCCATATGCAGTTATTTGATATACGATTGCCTTTTTTTTTTTCTCCAGAGAAAAATAAATTATATTTTTCAATGATGCAGAATCTTCTAGTGATATAAAAAAATGGGTTCAATTTCATGGATATTGACAATTCTCATTTTAAATGCTTAGTGGGTTGAATGTAGAAACTGTGGGGTAAATTTCTGCCTTTCCCTTGGAGGGTATGGAATTGTTTACAAAGAGTCGTGAACATTTCTGCAAGGATGTCATAATAAATCTAAGCAAATTATAATTGTCTTCTGTAATAAGGGGGAGATTAGCTGCTCTCGACTAGTAATTAAATCCTACCTCTGGGCAGTGTACATAGCAACCCTGTGTAGCTGCTATGACAGTCAATCTTATCTTGGGCTCCTCTAAACACACCCAGGTGAGGAGGCAAGCACTCTGTCAAACCAGTTTGGCTCCTTAAATAATTAAATGAATAAAGCTGCATTTGCAGAGGAGCAATAAAATGGCTGGAGGAAGTATCACACTGGAGGTGGTTGAGTCACGCTTGGGTTGTATCGATGCTCAGCCTGGATCAGAAGTGGAGCAGCAAGTGACAACGTCAAAGAGGAAAGATAGGAAGAGGGCAGCGTTGGAAGAGTTTGGAAGAGCAGCACTTGCGCCTTCCCTTCTGCACTACAGTCTCTGGTCCCTGCTCTTCACCTTAATTCTTCAACTGAAGTGCGCAGTTATCTCTGTGCAGGGCCACCTATGACTTTGACAGCTGCAAATGCTTCTTTTATCTGTGGTTGTGCAAACCAAGCAGAAGAGTTCCCTGGAGAAAAAGGTTTTGCTAGTGGTGTGTTTGGCTTAATAAATACTCAGGTGACTCGACTGAAACGTTCAGATAGGAAAGACAGATGACAGGGCAGTGTGGTGCGTGAAGAGGGACCTTTTCATGTCATCTTTAATCTTTAAGTAAGTAGAGCGAAGTCCTGATTTTGATGTTGATGGTAGCCTGATCCCTGATTTCTGATAGCAATGACTTTTCTTTTTTGTAAAGGCAAATACATTTCAAACAGCAAAGGAGTTACGTCTTGGGGGAAAATATATGTAAAATTACGAATAATAGGTGAATAGCATAGGCTACTGTTCAGGGTGGAGCCGTGTCTGCTATGAGATGATGGAAGGGTCTTGAAAGAGGCATAGCTGGAATAAGATCTCCCAAAAAGCTGAAAGCTGTGTGATCAAGCACAAGAGCATGTTCTTTCCAGAGTTCTCCAAGTATAAAGACACTTCAATAACTTGCTGCGTGTTCATCAAATATTCCTTTATATTTAAATCCTTTAAAAGGGCAGCGTTCCTATTTTAGAACTCCTCAAAAACCTAATAAAGAGACAAGAGCCAGTCAGCAAAACTTCCTGAGCCTAAAATTCTTTCTTCCTTTGCCCAAACTGATATCTGCCTCCTCTGGTTGTGCTCCTGTCATCTTTTCCAATGCACGCCATCCTTTTGCAGCTCTCCTGGACTTCAGTTTCCTCCATAGCCATCCTTCCTCCTCTGACTGCAATTATTTAATTTCTTTGCCAGGGGCAATTTCTTTCATCTCCTGCCAAGGTGAGGGACTGCATATAAGCACAAAGCCTCTGGTCATATGTCGTACCTGGCGTCTCTCATTAGACGGTGCTGCGAACCAGTGGCAATGTCATCTGCCATCCAACGCTGTAATACAGGAGCTCATTACCTGGAACATGGCATATCGCTACAAGCCTCGGGAAATGGAGCCTTCAGAAGTCTCACTCCCAGCTTAGTAATTTGGTGCACGTGCAGTGTATTTCAAATATCCCAATATAATTATTTGTATGTGGTTATGTTCCTTTAAACTTCGGATTTTTATAATTCCTAAAAAACACCGCACAAAACCTCCAAAATACCATTTTTCTTGATGTCACAGTTCTATATAGCTTCTCCTACTGCTTACTCACTCACAAATCTTGAAACTTAAATGTAGTTTAAAAAACCCTCAACTGCTAAACACAGTAGTATTCAAGAGTTTTACAGTCTTGCTTTTATTTTGATTTGAACAGGTCATATCAGTAGAGTTCTCTTAAGCTTCTCCTTCCCCGAAGTATTCTAACTCCAGAGAACAGCAAAATATTCCTACAGCTGAAGTCAGCAAAGTCAGCGTTTATTTCAGTGACTTCCACGTGATGGTTTATTTCCACATAAATATTGCTGGATAATATTGAAATTTCTAAATAATATCATTTAAATGCTGCAATTAATGCCAAGTGCCATAGTTTACTGGGAAGTGGTGTCATGACTATTTTTTCCAGACTCTGTACGTGACACTAATTGCCTTTACGGTGTCTTTTGACCCTGTTAAATGTTCATTTCCGCACAATTTCTTCGCTTGCTGTCCATCTGTTGCCTTGTTAATGAGCTAAGTAAACCTGGTGAAATGGGTTGGAAACCTGTGGCTGTAGAAAGAGATATAAAAGTCAGGGGATGTGTGGATGGGAGGGAAGACACGGCAAGAATGCTGCTGGTTCCCCAAACCCTACGTGTGTGCACGTGGGTGTACGCGTGAGAGAAAGGGAGGGGTGTTGGTGAATGTGTTTGGCTGAAGCTGACTCAAATCACGTCTCCATATGCATGCTGCTCAAAGTACTGCTTCTGGTAAAGGCTGAAAAATTTGAAAAGATTGACAATTCTCCAGTAATAACAAGAAATGTCTTCCATGCACGAATAACCTTGCTAAACACACGAAAGCAATGGTAATTGAAGTGTTTCCCTCTTGCATGCATGTTCTTTTATCTGATGCCTTTTTCCTCCTCCTGCTGAATGAAGAAGTTTCAAGAACTTGCAGTTAGATCCCTGGTTTGCTCATGGCACTGGTGCTGCCCTCTGGAGAACCACACGTATTTAAAGTATATGAAAAATCAAATTATTAAATACACCCAGGATCAAGGCAGTCGATTTGTAAGAGATAGCTGTAATCTAGGGCAGAAGTGTGCTCTGGTTTTGGCCATTTCATTCGATATCTCTCTGCTGTGTACATAAATAATCCCAACAGGGACCCACTTGCAAAGAACAGCAGAGTTTTTAGTGTATTTTTCTTAATGAGCATAAGCAAAGATACTATTTGCTTTAAGGTCCTTCCTATAAAAATAAATGCTAGTGAACTGACAGCCTGTATTGAAACTTGCAGCATATACTCTCTGATCTGGAACTAAAGTAGTAGTAAAACTGAGCTATAAACTTAGGAAATGCAAACATCAGAAGGCCTTTTATAGCTTGCATTTATCTTTTGTTCTAAATGAACAAGAACAAAATATTTAAAGATTCAATTATAGTGAAGTGGAGACACAACTTGAAATACTAAATTTAAAATAATAGATTAAAATGTTAGACAAATATGATTTTAGTACCTCTACAGCAAAAACGTTCAAGTTTGTATTTGCTTTAATCCTTTATTTACGTTTGTCCTAGACAAACGTGATTTTTAATATCACTAATGCTTTATCTCCTAATATTTCAAGTAATGCCTCTGTTTTAATTGATGCTTCTAAAAACAAATAATTCCACCCCCCAATCACCTAAACCAAAAGTGCTGCAGTTGTCAAACTTTGTTTTTTCCTCCTTTAGTAAAAGCGATGGTATAGACAGATGTTGTATAGAGGTTTTTGGGGTGAGTTTTTTTATTATTCCTGTTGTCTGAAGTTCTTTGTGAGGGCATGTGGCTGTCCATCCCATCGGTCACATACAGCCTGGCTGTCAGGGAGCTGAATCGCTGGATCTCTGGGTATGTTAAGCCTCTCAAGAATCTCCGGAAAGTCCAAATGTTCTCTTTCTCTTTCTCTCTGCGCCACCCCCCTCTCTCATCTCCAGCATGGTGTGGCTCCAGCCCAGTGGTGGCCTTCCCTAGTGCTTCGAAACCCTGGCTCAATCACTGTGGTTGTTTTGGGGCTGGGAAGAGGGGGTGAGATGTGTGAGGGAGTTGCATGGGGAATGTGGTTTTTTTTAATTTATTTTTCATTTTTAGTACTATATTAAAGCACAAAGCCAACTAGGTGATTGCAGGATGTTCTCTAAATGCAAACCCTTCACGTGGGCGTGAGGAAGAGTGAGAAAGGAGGCTCTGGTGCTAGTTCAGGATGGCAGGAAGATCACGGTTTTCTTGTGTGGTATTACTGCTCAGCCAGTAATTACAAAAGCTTCTGTCAGTGGTGCGTCTAAGTCTTCTTGCAAGTCCTCTTTTTCTAAGCTGTGTTGTTGGTGATATTCTTCTAGTCTTTTTATTTCAACATTCTAAAGGAGATGTTGAGAACATACAGATTTTTTTTTTTGTCCAGGGCAAGCTTTTTATATACCTCAGATAGACACTATGTAGGAGTTCAGCTGAGACACAGCTATGCATGAATTTGTTTCTCTTGATCACTTATTCCCCAGCTTGGAAAGACATTAACAACTTGAGGTCAGGTAACAGCCAATGCAGTGCTGCAGATGTTTCAGAAAAAAAATTAATAAATGGCATAGGGAGCGACTGGCTTTCACGATGGGCGAGTTCAAAATTTGGCTAGCGTGAGAGCGCATACGTTGCAAAACATGATCATTAAAAGATGTCTAAGCAGTGAAACTGGAACTCTGCTCGCCCCTTCTTCTGTTATCTCAGTTGATCACTTTTCTAGATATTGTCATTCCTCATTCTCCCTGGGTATGTTTAAATTTTTTGTTTTTCTTCCCCTCCATGGCACAAACAAACACCCAGCTCTAGTACACCACCATTATACTGTGAATTACTTGGAAAAGGCAACTTTTGGTCAACCAGTTTTTTGCATATTTGAGGAATTCAATGGTTGGTTTCTTGTTTCAGAGGTGAACTGAATGTTTGGACATTTGTTTTCTCATGATGTTTTTGTCCTTTGCTTAATCAGAAACATTTACGGTTAAGTTGCCCACTGCTACCCTTTTTTTACCACCAACCACTGAACTAGTATGGAACTCAGCTGGTAAATCTTAAAACATGTCAAAATCTTAAAAAGTTACTCCTATATTGTTTTGGGAAGGTGCATAAATACTCTTATTTAATTGGTGTTAGTTGCAAATACACATGAGAAAGTAAGTGCTTGGTTAAAGTTGAAACCAGCATGTATCAGTTAGGATGGCAGCTTTAGAACTTGTGCACATTTAAGCCGTTAATGGAATTAATAGTTTCCAAATAAATCAGATGTACCTATATCATTACAATAAGATGTCATAGAATCATAGAACGGTTTGAGTTGGAAGGGACCTTAAAGATCATCTAGTTCCAACCCCCCTGCCGTGGGCAGCAACACCCTCCACTACACCAGGTTACCCAAAGCCTCATCCACCTTGGCCTTGAACACTTGCAGGAATGGGGCATCCACAACTTCTCTGGGCAACCTGTTCCAGTGCCTCACCACCCTCAGAGTGAAAAATTTCTTCCTTATATCTAATCTAAATCTTCCTTCTTTCAGTTTAAATCCATTTCCCCTTGTCCTATCACTACATGCCCTTGTAAAAAGTCCCTTTCCAGCTTTCCTGTAGGGCCCCCTTCAGGTACTGACAGGCTGCAATAAGATCACGCTGGAGCCTTCTCTTCTCCAGGCTGAACAGCCCCAACTCTCTCATGCTGTCCTCAGAGGAGAGGTGCTTCAGCCCTCAGATCATTTTTGTGACCCTCCTCTGGACCCGCTCCAGCAGCTCCATGTCCTTCTTGTGTTGGGGACTCCAGAACTGAACACAGTACACCAGGTGGGGTCTCACGAGAGCAGAGTAGAGGGGCAGAATCACCTCCCTCGACCTGCTGGCCACGCTTCTTTGGATGCAGCCCAGGATACGGTTGGCTTTCTGGGCTGCAGGGCTGTCAATGATTTGTTTTTTGAGAGATTCTTAGTCATTCAAATTGCACTCCGCATTTGAAAGTTTTATGTCCTACTGGAACACTTACCTCTATCTAGTTTATGCTGCCCATCTCTGCCTATACAGAGAGACCTTTTTTATTACACAAACTAATGTATGTTGATTTTCCTAGTTTGACACCTGTCAGTACAGTTGTCAGTGTAAACAACATCTTGCTGTTTTGTGGGATGATCTTGTTTGTGGGGAAGGAAAAAGCTCGACCAAATTAATTGATCCCAAATGTTTATTCTCAGCTCTTTCTGCAGTATTGTTCTCTTGAGTCAGGGTTTTCCTTAGATATTGGAAAAAAAACTTCACTTCTATCCTTCAGATTGTATTATCGTATGCAATTTGACAGAAGAGCTGAAAAAACAGTATAAAGAGCTGATAAGCAGAGATCTACGCTTCTCCCACCTTCTACACCAGTAATTGTGTGCCTCCTTGCTTAGCCCTTGTTCAGTGTTTTTATTCATCTTTTGTAAAAATGTAGTTGTATGTTATTTCAGGAGTCTTGGCATGTCTGGCCAGAAGGCATACCACAATAAGACCCCATCATTATGCTGATGATAGAAAATAACAGTAAGACTTTTTCAATAATCAGTCATTTCCCTTTATAAATGTCTGTTCTGGTTTGTTATCAAAGGCAGTTTTGGCTGAAGACGGAAAAATTCCCACATCCTCTGAAATGAAGTGATGCCTAGGGATTTGGGGTATGGGGTTGAACAGGAGAGTACAGCTTTGCATTGAGCAATAGAGCAGGAAATATTCCAATTGGAGAACAGAAGTCGTATGGATACAAAGCGGGATATTCACATGGGCCAGCTTAAGTGATCAGTGGCAAAAATATTCATCATCTTCAGCCTTCTGACTTTCACTGTGCAGTTAGGTTTTACAGCAGATTTCTTGGTAGATATTTTTCTTCTTCTTTCCAGCTATCTCAGCTCTTTTCCTGAGTGGAGTCATGCCTGTCATGGATTTTTAGCAATGAATTGTGAGGACTTGAAATGAGGAGCTTCCTTTTGTAGAAATCCAGGCCGTGCTCTTGACTCCTGTGCGGTTTAAGTTCATTGCTGGACAGCTGACTGGGAAACCCTCTGTGGGTACCAGCTTCTTGAGCACTTGTTGACCTCTCAGGAGTTTGTTGGACCGTGAATTAAATTGTGGTTGGTACGGAAGATAGCAGCATGGTTCCCTCTAGGACCTTGGCTGCTCGAGACCTGGTATCCCTTCAGCTACCAGAGGTGAAATGCCAGCAGTGTTCTCCCATGAGTGAAAGATATGAGTGCCCACTCTTTCAGTACGTCTTCCCAGGGCCCAAAACTCAGGGAGATATATCCTGCTAGCTTCAAAAAATGAGCTGCCTTTTTCTACCACTTGACCTTGAGAAAGCTAGTAACTGCTGTGGTCGGGCCGTTTGCTGCAATGTCAAAGGCTTTCTCCCCAAATGGCTTGTTTTGCCACTTGAGCGTTCGAGGTTGTGTGCAGCAACCCACTGAATATGGTTCCTACCATCTGCCCTTTGTGAGGGATTTGGATAAATCAGTTGACTACTGCAGCAAATTGTGACAATGCTAGGGGTTTTTGGTTTTGGTTTGTTTGGTTTTTTTTAAGAAGAAATTCAGAGAGGAAGAACCAACGGGGAGGAGAAAACTGGACGGGAAGTCTGCAAAGGCCAAACACCATAAGCTCCTTACTTCAAAGCATAATGGCAGTGTTTTTGTTGATGGCTACCACAACCATGTATATCAGTCAAGGACAAGCTCATATCCTGCTTAGCATTAATAAAGGACTAGAAATAGCTGTGAAGGGGAGAGGCTTTTGCAGGACTTTGGGTGGTGCATCTGAAGTGTCTCACAAAGCAACTACTCATGGTCATAGTCCGGAAGAATCAACAGTTCCTACAGGAACATAAGAGAAGAAAAAATACCTGCTGCTTTTGTCTTACTATTTTTTTTCACTTTTTATGTTACTCTTCCTTCCTGACAGACCCTAAAAGGTAAAATCTGTCAGGCTGAGGTAGAGCATGTTAGTGACAACTGAATATAAAATGCAGTGGACTCAAAATACCATATAAAACATGTCATGAATCTACTTCCAGACCCTGCCGAACTGTACAGATGCCACAGCATTGGGAGTTGCTTGAATGCTTGCTTGTTGGCTGTGGGTGTAGCCTAGGTATCTTCTTGTGCATCTTACAGTAACAATACTGTTCTAGAGTGATATATTAGATGAAGGTGGTTAGAGTCAAACAAGTGTTGTAAATGGAGATATGTAATGCTGGGATTGTGTAAGGATGGAGCCATTTGCCATGTCACCTGATCCAGACGGTAACTGGGGTGGGGGGAAGCAAGGCAGGATTCGGGCATTGATGCGTATGTGAGGCAATCTGCTGAGACGGGCACGGTGACAGAAAGTGGCAGGTGTAGCCAAAATTCTGTAGCAGGGATGGTACTGCAGCATCAGATTCATATCATTGTCCCAGTTCCCTACAGCACGTGAGCAGTCAGTCCTCTCTGCGGCATGATAAACTTGGCTTTTCTTCCTGCAAGCTAAGCTGGGGACCTGAAGTTCATGTATCAGTTTAGTATCCTTGAGGTTGCTGTCTAATTAATTGCTTGCCCCGTGAGATCCTTGTGTGAGCCTGCATTAAGGCTGTTGCTATCATGCGTGGTTCCGTATCTTTTGAATCTGCCATCTGTAACCTACAGTCCTACATCAGGGAGCTGCACATTTCACACTGGTGCAGTTAGCGTTTCTCTCAAATTGGTGCGTGGGGTCCTTGCGTGGCTTGAGATGGTGCAGTCTGCCATGGGTGGTGGAAGAGGAGCTCTGAATGAGATGGAGAGAGCAGGGCTGGCCAGCACGAACTGTGGAGCTGGCTGGATGGTGAGTACCTGACTCCTCTGCAGCAAAGCATCGTTTAGGTCACAGGCTGAGCACGATGCAGTGCCACCTCCTTGTTTCTGAGGAGCTAACACTTTTTCGATGGCGAGTCATTTAGCCAACATGCTTATATATGTGATGTGAATCTTGCATTGGATGTGGAGAGCCTGGCTTTGGTGTTTCCAGCACAGCAAAGTTAAATCAAGAAACCTGCCAGTCCATTGCACTTTGAGGTGCATGTGGTGGTACATATGGGAAGCCAACCTGCTTGAAAACGTTTCTCATCCTGTACTAGAGCTGCCTTCCTGCTAAAGCCATTCAAAACAGTGTAAACCATGGAACCAACTTGACATGAACTCCTTTAGTACTTTTTTTGTTAATGCTGAAAAATCTTTCAACTTTGAATAGCTTTTAAGGCAAAGAAAGCCTATTATAATTGGCTATATTTGGCCTCCAGTAGGACAAGCCAAAGAAATGTACTCAATGTTAATTTTGGTATTGAGGCGTATAATTAGTGTATTCTTCTGTGCCATGTGCTTTTTGTTCAGTCTATCATGATTTTGATGTCATGCCATTTTCAGAATGGTTGATCTTTGGTTATTTCTTCTTGCTTTGCCTCCTCCTACGGGAATCACAGCAAACCTGAAATTAAACCATCCCTCTGTATGTATGCGTGTGTGTAAGCACTTTTTAAAATGTCTAAATTTAAGTAAAGATTTGATTTGCGTACTGTTTGAAGTAAATTGCTTGGACCTGGCAATTTGAAGTTACCAAAGTATTAGGGGACTCTGTCTTACAAAAATGCAATCAAGCTATTTTGTAGCAGCAATTAAATGTGATTTTTTTTTTATGATATAGCCTTTAATTATGTTGTTGCTCTCTTTCTATCAAAAAAGCAGAGAAAGAAGCAGAATACATTCATCTGAATGAAGGAGAGAAGAGAGGCATAATTTGAAAAGAGATGGTGTTCAAACATGGATAAAAATCGCTTTTGCAAGATATTTCCTTTATTATTTGGTGTCTCACATGTCCTAAGTGGTTGAAAAAATTGTCCAAAATCAATTATGTCTATTACATAAGAGTACCACACCCAGTATAACCAGTTTTAATGGTGACTCACAAATCGTAGACATTGTTTGAAGGTGTAATATCTCAGGGTGGCATTCACTTTGGCTTACTGAGGTTCTTAAAAGTCAGGGAACTCTAAGCTAGTCCATGGCTTTTTTTTGTTTGTTTCGTTTTTTTTTTTTTTTGTGGTGTGGTTTTGTTGTTGTTTGTTTGTTTGTTTTTCAATGATACCTAGTTCCTGTGTAGGCTATCATAGTTACAGCTGAGCTTGATGAGTTGCAGTGGGTATAAGCTGGATGAAAGTCCGTATTGAGAAAAGTCCTCTGTCTCTGTGTCTGAAAGCTTGGTTTGAAATGGAGTAGTTACTTTTGTGACATCAACAAATTCAAGGTGTTGTGCAACTTGGAAAATGTTTTGGTTTCAATCCACTAGTGTTAGATTATTTCTTGAGAATACCTCTTAATTACTTAATGATTAGTTATCCTTTAAAAGTCAATATTAATGAAACCTAACTTGGCAGTACTGATGCTTTTATTTTAGTGTCAACAAACCACGTAGTCATCAAAATCTGTGGGCTACAAGATTGGTCTGACAGCTCTGTCCTGTGTATCAAATCAGCACTGATAGCCATAGTGGCTGCCCAAGTAACTTGGTCAAAATGCTTCCAGTGTAATGTCTTCTAATGTAATATCAAGAGGTCTGCAAGTCTTAATAGTAGCATTTATAACCTTGTACTCAAGTTGGACTCCTTTGTTGTTCAAGGACAGCTTCTAGTTACCTGAGGTCATGTTCCTGAAGACTTTGTGGCAGTCAGGAATGTTCCACGCATGTTTTGGAGATGGATGTGTTGTTTGTTCTGGGTTGTGTTTTTTTTTTTTTTTAGAAAAGACCACAAAATGTGCCATGAAAATGTGATTATGCACTACAGCATGGCACTCCTGTGTTCTGGAGGGGTTACGCTAAAGTTTAACATGTCTTCATTGACACATGCTCCTTGACTTCTTGATAATAATTCTTGAGGACTGATCTCCTTAACTACATGCTGCAGTTCTAGGATTATTTTTCTTAAGAAATTTCAGTGTCAAGGTTGTTTGCACATATGTAAGGCATTGCAGGTTTGGGATGGGCCTAACTCTAGGTGAAGGAAACATCTCACTATCTATTGCATGCACGACTTACCAGTAAACTGTCTATATTAGACCAAACATTTGGACTGTGTAGTCCTGTAGATGTCAGCAACAACTCCAGAATGAGAATAGCTTTTGGACTCTAAGAGTTGGAGTTTGAAACATAACCGTAAAGCTAGACCTCTGTCCTACAGCCCTTCTTACAGGACAGTTCTGCCATGACATGCAAACATAAAATTTCTAGCTTGCAGAACAAAGGGCTTAATTTATAACATATATGCCCTGTGACCTAGGGAACACTAAAATTTAAACTTTTAATGCTGTTATGTTGCTTTGACTAGTTTCCTCAAAAATGATTATCAATAAATATTACAGCTTTCCATACGAATTTGGAAGTGAAAGGCCATATTTGACTTGAGATAACGGTTATTTTCAGATGCTGTGTTTTGAAATGATTCTTGAAAATTATATTGCTAAAATGCAACATCTACTTCTCTATAAAAACAGACTGTTAAAGAAATATTGAATAAAATGAATTTTTCCCAGGGGAATCACTGTCATCTTTTGTTGTTGTTAAAAGTCTAGGGATGGATTTCCCCTACCCCATCCTCCCACCTGTACCTGAATGTTGAAATTTTTCTTATCTTGAGTTGGTTTGTCATAATTCTTCTAACCTTATTTGTTAAATCCTGGGAAAAAAACTTAAACCCTAAACAAGATTTTTGTGACATCTAAGTTTGTTCTTGACAGGGAGTTTTAAGTTACAGCTTTTTACTTAAAAAATAACTTATGTAAAAACTACTTGCTTATATTCTAGCATTTCTTGTGTTTAGTATACGCTTCTTTTACAATTTAGGAAGAAAACAGAGTGATAATGTTGCAAGTCCTTAAAGAGCTACATCCTCTCCTTTGCTCCTTTACCAAGCACAGCTCATTTGTTTCACGAGTAATTTCCTTAATTACTGTGGTAACCAGTAGCTTTGGTCTGGATGCACGAAGGTTCCACAGCACTTTTAATTGTGTACCTGAAGTCTTGTGCATTATTGGGGATGGTCAGGATCCCCAAAGGGAGGTTAGTAATTAGCTGTTGACTGAACCTGGTGACCTCTAAGCACAAATAAATACCCTTACTAGTGTTTGGTTTCTATACCCAGCTGTGATAAAACCCTCATTTGGCCTGTTTCAGGAATATTGCCTCCTTTTCTGACTTGCCTGTGGGTTACTAGTCTGGGCATTTGTAAGAAATCTGCCAAATTTGCTCTCTTCAAGGGACATGGGCAAAGAGAGGAACCCAGTAAGGAGAATCCAAATGAGTTTAAACTTGAAGGTGCTGCTTTGATGATCTTGTTTGAGATGGAGGGAGTTAATGCCAGAAGCAAATTTTTTTTTTTTTTTTTTTTTGTGGAAAACAGCTTCGCTGAAAACCTGTAGGCAATGAGTTTGGCATTGAGTATCTTGAATCATTTATAAGACATTGTTCTAGTTCACTGCTTTTCACTCTGAATATAAAAAGTAGTCCCATTAGTGTAGTCCTACTGCTTGCCAAGTAATGGAAATTGATGTGCATGTAGTAATGCAGACTCGACAGAGTAGTTCTGTAGTCACACTGCCTTAGGTGCAAGTGGCAGGGGAAAAAACCCCTATTAAAATACCTTGTGCTGGATATCATGAGTATACACACTGTAAAATGAAGTAGGAGATAAAAAACTTTCTCTCTTTTGCACTTCTGTTTGGAATTTATTTTATGCTTTTCAACATGGCTGATATTGCTTTAGAAAATAGTAAGTATTCCTGCAGAATTCAGCCGAAGGTTGGTTTACACTAGAGGAGGCTATTTAAATATGTTGGATCTGGCTTCTTTTGAGGTATAAAGAACTGTTTTAAACTTATTGCTTTTGAAATTAATATAAGAAAATAATAGGATGAACTAAGTGTTGAATCTAAAAGTGGTTGGTGTGTTTGGTGTGTTTTTGTGTGTGCTTTTTTTTTTCTTTAGTACTTCTTAGATACTCTTGCTAGTTTTGCTTTTTTTTTTTACGGATGTCCAGTTAACTCTCAATTCTTATTTTTATAGACAGTTACTGGGAAAAACTTTGGAACCAAAGACTTTCGAGCGGCTCTAGAAAATGGAGTCCTATTGTGCGAGTGAGTATTGACTTACCTATATAAAAAAATCCTTCAGGTTAATATGAGATGGCCTGTTTCTTTGCTGTTCTCTGAAATGTTTTTTGAAGTACCAAGAATATTTTGTAATAAATATTTTCTCCTTTTCTATATGTATTGTTTGGTGTTGGAAAGTAGAACAGCTTTCAAGCATCATCTCTTAAGATGTGTTGTCCTATATGCTCTCTCATGTGTTACCAAGAGCATTGTGCTGATCCTCTGTCCAGTTGATTAGTTTTATTGGTTATAATGCTCATGGTATCACTGGGCTTTCTCTTCAGCCTGTGCAAGGTCGTGTGGCTGTGGGTAGGATCAAAGTGCTCAGTTACCCCTATGCGCCCTGTCGTCGTTGGGGTTTGTTTGTTCCGTCCCCATCCCCAGCTACTTGTAAGAAGTTATTGTAAACTCTACGTGCTGGATGTTCTCTAAATCCTGAAAGCTACTTACTTCACCCAGAGAACTTTACACCCAGCCAAGTTTTTTATTTTTAGAAGTAGTTCATTTCTGAAGTGAATTTTGCAAAATGGTAAATTAAAGCTAACAGACAGGCCTTTGATTTCATGTTCTATACTGAAGAGCAGTATTAGTAAGTAATACATGCATGAGAGGGGCTATATGGTATTCCAGGGAATTATGGCTATATTCAAGTGTCTCAATAATGTAGAATCTACTGGATGGCCTTCGGCATACTTAATTAAAAATATATACTTTTTTATTTTTTTAAACAAGCATTTTAAAATGATGAAACTAAATGAATTGGGTCTCAGCGTAATGTAGAAATATGTTGCCATGTATGTGCACGTGCGGCCCACGTTTCAGTACTTTTGGGACTGACTTAGTGATTGCTTTCAACAGCAAACTCTGACCTCAGCTTTTTCTAGAGTGCTTTCTCTAAAAAGCTTCCTTGTGCTTATTATATATTATAGGCTTGGCAATAATGAGACTTGTCTGGTTTCGTTGCTAGACTGAGTCAGAGGTGTAAAACGTCCACTCGACAGGTCTCTTCCACGTATCTGTAATTGGTTTTGTACTTACTGGAACAGGTTTCCAGGACTGGAAGCGGTGCTAATCCCTTAGTATTTTAAGGAATGGCAGGTGTAAATGTCATTAGAATGCCAGTAAGAGAGAAATCTCATTAGACATTTAAAAAAAAAAAGTATCTCAAATCTCAGAGCCATTCTTAAATCAGTTCAGCTAAGCTAACTTTCAGAAAATATTTATAAAGGTACAGTTCTCTGAAACTTTTTTACTGTATATCAAAAATAACCAAAGTAAATGCAAAAAGGCAACATTCCTGCCTTTTCCCTTCTATGAATATTACTGTGTTTTCTGTCCTTGCCTGTATTTTTCCCTTTGGGCCCTTTGCCTGTCAGACGGTCTTGCTCAGTGCTTTGCAGTTATCCTTGTGCTATGCAGGAGTCGATTTATTTGAAAATTGAATGGTGTTGTAGAGATAGACACTGTATTTTCATAACTTACATAATCAAACATTAGCTAGACTGAATGTGGTAATAAAAGTAGTTTATACTTTTAATAAGAAAGTGTTTCTTCAGATACATATTTAGTGGGATGTGTGTATTGTATTCAACTGTAACTTTTAAATAGTGTCCTTAAGAATTGGCAGTGAACTGATATACTCTAATCCCCTATCTTCATTGTTGACGCTTATTTGGCAAAAGAATACAGGCCTCCATCTGCCAAATGCGAATCACTTAAATTTATCTGTAATTAATAGCCATATGCAAGAAAAACATCCTGTAATTTCTTCAGCTGAGCAGCTTGCCTTAGGAGGCACGCAACTTTCTTTAAAGCAGATGATGTCTCATTATGTTGCACTAAATCATATAGCTGTCCTCCTGTGTCAAAATTATACTCGAAGTTCAAGGAGAAGTGATTTTCATAGAAATTCTGTGATGACAGAAAAGAGCAAGATGGGAAGGGTTTCCAGGTGTCTACTTTTCCCCAAAGTCAATTGAGTGCGGGATCTCAGATAGCAGAGACAAACTAGATGTGACACTGACCATTTCTTTGGTTCACCTGTGACATGGCTAGTTTAATGTCCACAGATACATTATCTCTTGAGATTGTATGTTTGACTTAAACTATAGCAGATAAGGCCTATGCTTGCACCATGTATTCCTATAGCAGAACAGTTGGTTTGTTTGACCCACTCAATGACCAAGTGTGCACATTGACTGGCTAATCAGTAGTTGACAAAAAAAAAGCCTTTTATGTTGTACTAGATTTCATGTGTATTTGTTAGAGGGAGAAAGTCACTAAAATTTTCCTGATCACATGCTAATTCATGTTCTTAAGTACAATAAAGCATATAAAAATTACACATTTGGAATATTTAGAAAGCAAAAAGATTAGAGGGGAAACCCCCCCCTCTTTTTTTTTTTAATTCCACCTCAACAGATCATTGTGTGGTGTGTCTTTTTCTTTTTGCGGAGAAGTCATCAAATGTATTTTGTTTACTAAATGTCTTAATGCACTTGAAAATTCTGAAGACCTGCAGCCATTATTTCTTCTTCTGCAAGCCCTTAGAAATTGTATCTTCCATTCCAGTGTGTGTAAGTGAACTCCGTTCATTTTGATTATTTTCCAAACGTACTGCTTGAGCAAAAAATGCCTTTTTCCACATAGAGTTTTAAACTTCAGATCCTGATTCTGCATTGGTGTGGGTGGATCACAAAACCTTACTGATGCTTTGTAGGGTAAAGGGTCTGGCCTTTTAAGCAGCAACAAGAGGAGAGAGCAGGTCTCAAATCCTCAAAGGTATATAGACAGATGAAGTCTGCAGGGTGTCTTCAGGTCATTGTTCTCTGTTGATGCTGTGGTCTAGCATGTAATTTGGTGAACCATGGTATTTCCCTACCTCCGAGACTGAAAACCTGGGTATAAAGGTGCAATGAATCCTGTGCCTCAGCCTCATGCAGGATGAGGTATGCATTTGGGGTTGCATATTCAACAGTGATGCGTTAGTCTCTCCTATCTTCTCAGTTTTATGAATTTTATATAAAGAGAGTGTGGTATGAGGTGCAATCTCTTCTGACTGAGACTGAAAATATGACTTGCATGTGTGAATTATATGTACCAAAAATGATCATTGCACGCATCATACTGGGCATGATAGCATGTGAAAACTGAATTGATTTCCTACACTTAAGGAATATCAGAGCTTTCACACTGAAAAATAATACTCTGATATAATTTTGACATCATCTGCATCAGAACTTTTAGCTGAAGAAATTCTTTAAATGGGAAATTTGAGTCTAACATCACCATGCATGTAGTAGAAACACAGATCCATTTCTGCCTATGCCTACCCAGACATTTTCTTTTCTTCTTTCTCACTTCACCGTCTTCAGAAATCTTTTGTGTGTGCGTGACTTCTTGGGAAACTGATTAAAAAAAAAAATATTTTGGGGGCATTAATAGGTTCAAATTTACTTGGTTCAAACCAGAAAAGTTAGGACTTACGTGCAAAGTATTTCTTGATAAGCATTGATGCTCATGCTTAAATATTATGTAACAGAAAATCATATGACTTCTTTTTAGTTTGATTAACAAGATCAAACCTGGCATCGTTAAGAAGATCAATCGTCTGTCAACTCCAATAGCTGGCTTGGTAAGTAATGACATCAAACCTAATGTCTGGGATATGGCTGTTTTTAGTGAGCCTATTGTTCTTACATGGTCTCGCTACAAAAAACTACTAAGCTTTCAAGATTTAGCTCCATTTCAATTATTGTTTAAAATTTTACCGTTTATACATTTACTTAAACCACAAAGGTTACCTGTTCTGTTTTGGATCTGTAATATTAATCAGCCTGTCATTGCATGAGGCTGCGTTGTTCCCAGATACATCTAGCGCTGATGGTTCCTGTGCATAAACCTCCATAGCATCACTTGTCTTTATTTAGAGGCCGTTGTCCTATTTTATATTCACAAGCCATTTCAGACATCCCTCTATTAGGGAAGGGGCAGACCAGGGAATGTTCTGCGTAACCCAAGTATTTTTAGAATCTGCTTCTCCCCACCCACAGCAAAGCTTAGGTTGCATTAAAATAACTCTTATGATGCAAAGGCTTCTCTTCAGGCTTCAGTTGAGGGATTTCTCAATGTTTTGGCTGTAAATTGTGTTGTCTGTAGGGTGGGGGGTGGGAGGAACACATGTAATTATTTCCACAGGAAATTTAAAAGATTTCCTGTATGCTGTTTGGCAAATTTGCTGGTCAGAGACCAGGATAAATTTTGTAGCCATTTAGCATAAGAATCAAAGATTTTTTTTTTTTCCTTCATCATTTTTTTTGTGGTAGAGGAGCTTTGTTGGCTATTTGTGTCACCAGGGTGTCTAGACTGGTCAGTCCTACCACCAGAACTATTGGTCTCATTTTAAAAGACCCAAGGTGAAAAGGGACATATACATGATTCCTGTAACAAGTGGGAGATACCACCAAATGGTAAACATGCATGGTATGCAATCTCAACATTAGGGAAAGTTACCTGATTTCTTAACAGAAGTAGAATGCAAAACATCTCTAGATACTTGTATTTATATGTTTAAATGAGATGACCAAACAAAAAAATCTGCTTTTGCTAGTCAAGTGTGTATATCATTAGATAATAAGTCTAGTGAACTTGGCCGGAGGCCATAAGATTGGGTTAAGCTGCACATAGCTTGTGCATATGCTTTTGCATATTAGTGCACAAGCTGAGAATGTGCATTTCCACATCAAATGAATGTAGAAAGTATTAGCTACCCTTGTCCCAGAAAAGCTCAGGGTATTAGGCTTGCAAATAACAAGTGCTGCACATTCTTTTCCCATGAGGTATCCAAAAAAGAATTCAAATGAAACCAAAATCATTCTGGGGATGACAGCACAGTTATTCTATCAGCAGTTTAACTGCATAAATGGCCTCTAAAGTGGCCAGTGGATCCAAACCAGAAAACTATAGGCTAGATTTAATTTTTGTGGTGACTTAAGTGTAGTCTTGAATCATAACCGTAAGAACTCTTGTTTTTAAAGGCCTCTTTTTTTGTTTCCAGATGCAAAAATTCAGAGAATTGATTAGGTATTTAGTTTATATCTTACTTGTAGTATATTATTGTTTCTTCAAATTGCTTCTAGTTCCTACAAGTCTTCAAAAATAAAGGAAAAGGGAGGAAAGGTGAATGATCCTCCTAAACCAAGATCATCCAGTGGTATTGTCATTAAAATACCACTTGAAGATAGTCATTGAGAGAGCTGATGTTTTGTGTTAACCCCTGGAAAAGATTTTACTTCAGTTTCAGAAGCTCATAATTATGAGGGTGATAATAGGAAAGTTTCAGAAGATGCTGCTTATGATGGCAATGATGGGAGGGGAGATGTATTTTCCCAGACTTGAGAGAAACGTACTCAGTTGTACCAGCTCTGAAGAGCTCAGCTTTCATCCTGGCATGTAAAACTCAAGCTAAAAATATTTTGTGCGTTTATAGACAAGCAGGCATTGGTACCTGACAGGCTTGGGATACTGTGGCTGATGAACGGTAAGATTCAGAGATGGAAAGAGCTTGCTAAGGAATTAGCTGGTAGGCTTGCTTGCCATATTCTGGAAATATTTTTGTTACTTGTAAATTGCTTATCCCACAAATCTACTTCTAGATAGTGTTTTCTGTTGTTTCCTGTATATACTTCTATGGCTGTCACTTCTGCTGTTTACAATGTCTTTCAGTCTTGCATTAATTGCTCTCTGTCAGGCCTTTATGAGCTTTAGAAATTAGTATTGGTAGGGGGACTCTCTTTTTTTTTTTTTAAACTTAGATGGAAACTTCAAGAGATGACATTTTTTTCTAAAGTATAAACAGATGCTGCAGCTTGAATTTGGGCCTTGCATATCCTGTAATCTGAAGATCTTTCGATCCTGTTATTCTACAGCTCCTCTCCATGCTCCTCTAGACTTATGTCCTCAAGTCTGTTTCCAAAACACTTTATGCATTCGTCATTGGACAATTAGCATTTATTGTCTCCAGGCTTTTCTGTTTAAAAGGAAACAAAACCCCCATATTCTTGACAGTTTTGTGACAATCTGATTATCAGAAGAAAAATAAATGCTTTGAAAGACACTTTGTTTCTCTCTCTCTCTCCTCCCCCCTCCCCCCCCCCCCCCGCTTTTCTTCCTCTCCAGTAATTTCTTCAGGTTGGTTATAGGGAGTTAATATATTTGATTTCCATCTAAGTATGTTTTTTAAGCTTTCTGTTTCAAATAGTTGGCAGGTTTTTTTTTCAGAAGTACAGAAATACAATGTTCAACAGGCATTTTTGATTCAATCTCTAGAAGGGTTTCATTATATTGTTTCTTTGACTTTATGGTTATTTTTAAAAGAAATTTCTTGAGTAAAATAGGAAATGAAAGCCTATATGAATAATGAAACATTGTTTTATATGGAATATTGTGTGCTTTTTTTTGTGTATTGAGTTAGGGAACTGAGGTGCTTTCTTTAAAATTAATTAAATGCATTATTAATTTGTTATGTCATATTTGTTTTTGTGACACCTTAATTCGCATAAAATCTAATAAAGTCTTTATATTAGCAGGATCGCCTAAGTTCCAACCACATTTTAGACAATTGGGGAAAGAAAAGCCTTAGCTTTCCCCTTTAGTTTGATTATACCGCTGTCTAGCGATTTTGGGCGTGGATTGCAGTGGTTCAGGTATAATCATGATGGAATGGATAAATATATGTGTTTTGATGATGAAATACCAAAATGAAACTCGGCATTCAGTTAACAAAAATTGCTGAATTGGTACCACGTAAGCCTGAAAAAGTTGATTAAACTTATCTGCAGTTTTGCGTGGCGCAGGAAGGCTGGGCTGCAGCTTGCGTGGAAGGGTTTATTAAACTCTTTGGGAAGGAGAGGTGGTCTCAGCTATAACTTGGTCTCCATCTAGCAGCTTACTGCTGCAGTCCTGCTGCTCCATTTCTATTCAGAGGCACGTACCTCTCATGGTTTGGGTGAGATCCAGCCATCCTCTTAGCCATGTGCATTTATTCATTTATGTTCCAGTTTGGAAAACCAAACTGCTTCACGAGGGGCAAGGCAAGTACCAGAGCTGTTGGAGGGGAGTGATAGTCACAGATGAGTGACTAAAGAAATGTCCATGCAGCTCTTGAGGTGGTTTCCTGAGAAATGAGGCATCCCATCGGCACGGTGCAAAGGACTAACACCAGCAGTGGTCACAGAAGGATGCTGCTTGTGACAGGTTGAATTTTTTTTTTTTTTTTAACAGCTCACAGCAGGTTTCAGAGATGGTGACGTTCCCGTAGGTATCCTGAAGGGAGTTAGCTGGGATGTGGCTGTTGGTTCATTTGCTTTAGTTTTGGCCTTTTTTTTTTAAATGCTGTTTGTTTGAAACTTGTGCACTAAAGCACTTTCTTCAGAAATTTAATTTCTGCTTATCTTTCAGACTGTGTAAAACACACAGTTTGTCTACAGAGCGATGCATATATTTTCCCTAGTACAGCAGAGCAGGTGGGCAAACTGGCAGATTAGCAATTCCTGAAGCCCTCTGGCATTTCTGGGGGACATCATAAGCATAACCAAAAGGTCAGAGGATTGTAGAAGCTGGAGTTTCATTATGCACTGAAGTGAAAGTGCAGCCTGCCTTAAAAACCCACTTTTTCTGGTCCATACTTATGTGAAATAGAGATGAGATTTAAAGAAAATTACTCAAATTGATAAATCTTGCTGAGTTCACATCCTGCAAAATGATTTTCCTTACACTTTTTGGGGAGGTGGTGGAAATAAAAGTAATGCTTAGCAAAAGCAAACCCAAAGAAAAGCCAGTTCTTAATAAATACAGCCTTTTCAGCTTGAGTCCAACATGTGAGATGGTTTGGATATAATCACACAACAGGGAGGACTTTGTGGTCTGACAACATATTTTCTGACGAGGCTCTGCGGAGCGTTTTGAGGCGCATCTCTGGCTGCAGCACTGTTGTTCCCCAGAAACCTCACGTTTCCAACTCAGTTGGCTGAACAGAGGGAGAATCGTGAACCTGGATGGAAGTCATAAAACATGAGACAGTGGGAAGATGAATGATTTTTGTATAGTATATGCAAGCTCGACGTATCTGTCAGAATAATACATTGCTTGTTGCTCAGGAGAAATAACTGTATGCTCTGCAGCAAGGCAAAATTTTAGTTAAAGTAAGTTTCCAGCTGAGCCCAGGTGGTGAAGAAAATTCAGAGATAGAATCAATATCTCCTTTGGAGAGCGGTAACTAATGGGAACCTTGCCTTGCAATGTACCGATTTGATTGTTCAGGACCATCTGTCTTTCCTTGCAGCTGGCGATGCTTTGCTCTGTGGTTGAGAGGTGTTTCATTGCATCAGAGATGTGAGGGCTGTGGTCAAACCACAGGGCAGAGTAGAAAGCTATTGGGTTTTTAGAATTGTAAATGAAATGCCATTAGCGCTTTTTGTTTTTACGATTTTATTTTTTGTTGTTGTGTTGGGGTTTTTTTTTTAAGTTGGTCCTTCTTTGCTATCTCTGACTCTCAGTGTGAGTCCTGGATGAATATTAGCAGCAAATGTCATCTTCATGAAGTTCTTCAGCTTTGGCACAGGTATTTTTTGTGTATTTTGTTTCCCTTTCACACAAGAAAATAGAACTGCTCATCTGTATACAGTCCCAGGTTCAAACATATGCGTCTGAAATACTGTAGAGTGGCATTTTTTTGTTCTAGTGGGGAATTAGGGTTCCTTTAGAGTAAAGAGCATCTTGATAGTTTTCTAGACAGGATTTTTCAAACACTCACATTCCTGGTTCACCCAGGCCCAACGTGCCCTTCTGACAAGTACTGCTCAAACATTGTCCCCTCTCTTCTTTAATGCAGTCTAATATAACACCACTACATTCTATGATTTACTTATTTTAAATATCAGAAGGTATTAATTCCACTAGCACCAAGACAACCACCTCAAATAGTAGGGGAGAGCCACTTTGTTATGGAGATCATCAGCATGTACCTCCTAGGCCAGGAAAATAGGGAATAATAAAGGTAAGAAGGGAGAAATAATGAAAGAAAGCTATACCAAAATGACGGGGAGATAAAGACAGAGATGGAGAAGATAAAAATGCTGCCACTAAAAATATTTTCCCGAGCCTTTGTGCCTAACACTTAGCAAACCATGGAACCGCCCTGGTACTTCCTTATCTCTTGTCATCAAGTACAGCTGGCCAAAATTTTCTCTTCTGTGGGAAAGCTTTCTTGACAGGGTGTTTTGTGGGATTTTTTTGTGTGCGTGTTGCAGGAGAATGACATGCACGTGACATTTTCACTTTATTATAGGACGTTTTTAAACAATTTTTCAGGTAAAATCCATACTTTAAACTGAAATAATCTAGATTTTTGCCTGGTTTATTTAGGATTTGCCTACAAGATTCCTTCTCTAGGTTACTTGGAATCAAGCTAGTAACGCTTTCCACTTAATTTTTAAAACCTGATGGTAATATTATTATGAGAGGTTTTATTTTAATTTTATAAAAATAATTTTTTTTTCAAAGATCTACTTCCAAAGTACTTTGGAATCATTCCTTCATGCTGAAAGTCCAATGTATTTTTCTCCTGCTGTTCACCTCCTTGTATTTAGTAATAGCCTTGGTATTGGTCTATGCTTTCTGTCTTCTTGCATTTTGTATTTTTTAAAGTAATTTGAATTTTTAAATATTCAGCTCCTGCTCAATAATTTGACTTGCATGGGCTACATTACTAATAATAACAGTAGCTTGTGTGGTATGAGAAAATGAGTATGAGAACTTCTCATTTCTGTTCTTCATGACAAATGAGGAAGGGCAAATACACAAATTACATGAACTAATTACATAAAAGCCATTGCTGTTGTCTTTGCTTTGCTACCAAACATCAAAAAATAAAAGTTGAAACCTGGATGGGCTTGCTGGTTGTGCAGCAACTAACAGTGTCCAAAAACACTCATAAGAAATAGCCTCATAAATTTTGGTCAAGAGCTGACTAACGAGCTGGTAACCATTTGATGTGCTCTCTTTGCTTGTCTGAAGTTTTTGCAGTGATGAGGGAGTAATACTGAGTGATGTGGAGCATTGCTTTTTCTTCTGAAGGTTTGATGAGAAGCTCAACATGAGCCGGCAATGTGCACTGGCAGCCCAGAAAACCAACCATATCCTGGGCTGCATGCAAAGGAGTGTGGCCAGCAGGTTGAGGGAGGTGATTCTGCCCCTCTACTCTGCTCTCATCAGACCCCACCTGGAATACTGTGTTCAGCTCTGAGGTCCCCAACATGGAGCTGCTGGAGGGGGTCCAGAGGAGAGCCACAGAAATGATCGAAGGGCTGGAACACCTCTGCTATGAAGACAGGCTGAGAGAGTTGGGGCTGTTCAGCCTGGAGAAGAGAAGGTTCTGGGTTCTTCCAGTACCTCAAGGGAGCCTACAGGAAAGCTGGAGAGGGACTTTTTACAAGGCATGTAATGATAGGACAAGGGGTAATGGCTTTAAACTGAAAGAAGGGAGATTTAGATTAGATATAAGGAAGAAATTCTTTACTCTGATAGTGGTGAAACACTGGAACAGGTTGCCTGGAGAAGTTGTGGATCATCCCTGGAGGTGTTCAAGGCCAAGCTGGATGAGCCTTTGAGCAACCTGATCTGTTGGAAGGTGTTCCTGCCAGTGGCAGGTGGGTTGGAACTAGATGTTTAAGTCACATTTTTGACAAGGACCAGAATACATAATGGCTAATGTGGCGGCTGTGGGCTCTGCGCCTTGCTTCCATTGCCTTCTCTTTCCCTCATGGCTGATCTGCGTCTTGAGATTTTGATTTGTGTTTGGACTGTAAATGCAGAGGTACAGGGTGGGTGCATACGCAGCAGGTGCCGTGAAGAGTGAAGTTGCATAACTCCTATTTGATGTCTTTCATCTGGAAGCTGATTAGTCCAGTATTGCTTTTCATAAGGCAAGGCACAAGATGATACATGTCTTTTTCTGAAAAGTTGGTAACTTCAATGTGTAAACAAAGTTAGAGGCATTATTGCCCATTTTCTGGATGAATATGCACACCAAGTTGTTTGGAAATTCAGGAAGATGGATATTTTAACAGGTTTCTAGTTACCTGGCATAGTATTTGCTTGCATGAGTAGAGATTTTTGTTTTTCAAGAGCAATTGATATATCTCATGACTTTTATTTTTAACTTCAATGTGTCTAAACCGAAGAGGAAGAGGGAGAAAGTGAAAGTGGATATCATCTGATGGAACAGATGCGTGCTCTCCTTTGTAAGGCAGCCTATACCTTCAGTGCAGGCTCAGGAACACTTCAGGTGGCAGAAATGAGGTCGGTTTCCTCTATACAGTCATACATACCTCTTCTCATTCAATAACCCTTTTATGCTGCAGGTAACAAAACTTCTGGAAAGTGCTATTTTCCTTTTTCTTGTGAGAAGCAAGAAGTTTTTTGTTTTTTTTATAAAGAAATGATAATTGCCAGGAAGGACAGCATAACTTTAAGTGATCATATTTTACTATACTTAAAAAAACAAACAATCTATTTGAGGCACTGTGTTCTCTGTGGCTTTGTTTTTTTGCTTTTTGGTTGTGTTTTTTTTTTTTTCCCCTCCAGATATTTCAGCTTGTTATACTTAGCTTGAAACCTGTCTGCTCTGGCAAATGATATAGTTTCATTAAATACTGAAAAGCGTTTTAATGTGTAGTGGTATGTTTGCTGCATTGTTTTAAGTACGTGCAGCAACATCTTCAGATTTTTTTAAAGTGCTTAAACCAGATGAGGGATCTTACATGACTGTTACCAAACAGGTGACTAGGATACACCTTAAGTATCTAGTTTTGTTCTGACAAGCACAATTACATGGGAGGGGAAATTTTTTTTTTTTCTTTGATCGGGGGACCAGGTGAAGTGCTCAAACAAGTTTCCTGGACATAAAAGAATTTATATTAGTCTGAGAAAATATCTTTTCACCTGGGAAGTGACAAAGCATGGTATTTCAAATGTAACCATAAAACAATGTGTTAAATTTCTTATTTAATGAATTTTAGTGAGATTTTGTCAGTGCAAAAATATGCAATTGAAAATTAGCATGCGTGTTTTCATTTTAAAATTTGGCAGTTTCAGTTGCCACTAATTCAAACTCCTAAACAGATGTTTGCTTCAAATTTGGGAGAATGATAGGCACACAAACTGGGGGATGAAAATCCCAATTTAAAAGAAAATAATAATAAAAAAAAAAGTTATTACTTTTTTTGGTCCTTGTAAATTTACGAGGCATTTTAGAAACCTGATCATTATGTTTAAGAGTTTAAGAAGAATCTTACCTCTTATATAAAAAGTTTTTAAAATATTGAGTCTTGCAGTCCTTTGCAAAGAGGTCTTCACCGTGGTTTCAGTTCTACACCTGAAGATAGCAGAGTGTGGGAGAGGGAGTTTTAGTGGCTTTCCTGAGGTCAATCAGTAAGTCTGAGTAGGGTAGGAATGAAATGTTGACTCTCAGTCCCATTCTCTCATAGACTATACTGTGAACCAAAAAAATAAAATTAAAAATGCCTGACCTGAGTTCTGAGAACCTAAAATTGTAGATTAACAAACGTCAGGAGTGATGCAAGACCTGACAGGAATGTATGTGGAACTATAAATCACTTCTGGTACTCTTTCCTGCTGTCTTATGGGTAAGAGGAATGTGGCTTGTATGGAAATACCTCTGCTAGACAATTAAGAGAAGAGGGTTGTGTGCTAGAAAGGAAGTATGGTTATTAATAGTTAGCGATGACATTGTTCTGTAGTCTTTCAATGCCTGATAGTGGGAGTATGTAATCTCGGCAGTGGTTTACTGATGTTTTGTGCCCTTCTGCTTGAAAACATATGGTACGTTTCAGCCTTAGCTCTGAATTTCCTTTAATTGTTTGCTGTTGCTGCCTAAACACTTTGAAATGTAGGGTGTGGGGAAAGGAGAGGTTGATGTAAACTCTTTGTGACATTTTTCGGAGCTGCTCAAGACTTTGATCAGGCAGAATGAAACTCAGCCGCTGGATTGAACTTGACAGGTTTTGGGTGGGTGATGATGAAGTGAAATGTATCTAGGAGACTTAAGTGGGAAGAAATTAGATGGGTGCAAATTCCAAGGAAATGGTGGTTCGACTGCTTGCCCTGATATCTAGTCAGGGGACAGTAAATGCTGTGCCTGTTGGTCGATCTCCTTGAATCAAAAGTAATATTTTGAGGCTGCTTTAAAATGAGATCATGTCTTCCAAACCGATGAGATGTCAAAATGCTAATTAATTAATTTAAAAATTCTTGTAAACTAACTGTAAAATAATATGATTGGCAGCAAGAACTTTCTAATGCGGAAATTTTTCATCTCTCCTTCTGCTCTAAACCAAAGCTCCAGAAAAGTATGACCCTTTTTGCCTCAACTTGCCAGCACTTAACAAAATGCATAAATACGGTTGCCAAATGAACTGGAAAAAAAAAATAATAATCCCATTTATCAACTCAATCAGCTGTAGTCTGTGGTATGCTCTGTCATTCGAATGCTATTTTTATTTCCTTAAATAACTGATGACTGTTTTTGTGTTTGTAAAGAAACATTCCTTCCTAACTGGAAAAAAATCATCAACCACGTAGAAGAGGTACACGCCTTAAATCATACTTACGACATTTGTAATCTGATTTCTCTTGCCTTTGCCAAGGAAGCGCGGTTTTGAGATTTCTTGCGGCAGTCGGTATTTATCTGTGTTAAATCTTCATAAACTGGACACTACAGTGCTTTTTTTCCCTGGCTTGATGTATGGTGCTTAAAATTCATGGCAATTTCTAAAGAAAGTGGATGTTAATTGCAGCGGTGATAACTTTTTTTTTTTCCCCTGTGATATCAGTACTGGAGCCATATAGCTATGCTGCTCAGTCTTCTGTTTGGTACAAAATCCTCATTCCACATATTTTAACGCCTGTTTGAACACCTCCGCGCCCGTGTGCCCAGGCTGAATCACTCTCCTCTGGTGATGTATGCAAAAGATCTATTAAATACTACGCCAACACCAAAGGCTGCCGAGACGCTGTGGTGACCGAGCTTGCTTTCTGCGGGGTGTGAGGATGGGGGCAGACATGAGGAAGCCTGGCACTAAGGCAGATCATCTCCAAACACGCTTGTTGATCCAGGCGTGAAGGGGGAGCTTCTCTACACTGTGGGATGAGCCCACGTAGGGCAGCAAGAGTTAAATAGGGTAGTAGGATGCTACTCCTCTTGAGCTACAAAAGATGTCTGGCTACTGAAGGAAGCAAAGTTAGAGGAAACTTCCGAATTCTCTTCTAAGGAGAATGAAGTACTAAATCATGGTCCAAAAAATCAGGGACTGTGAGAATTGAGGGTCTTGCTGTGTTTCAAGCCTTTTTTACAGAGGGGCTGAATTTCTTCTATATCATATTGTTAACCTGTGTGAGCAAAACAGAAAAACTCCTGTATACAAATAATTAAAAAAAAAAAAAAAAGAAAGGAGTGGGGGAAAAGCAAGCCCTGCCAAAACTTTCACTGTTTCAAGAACAAGAGGTCTTTACTTCTTTTATTACTCATTAGGCTTCAGGGGAATTTCACCTTTAAGTGGATTACTGTCATTCCAGTTCTGTGTAGTGGGGTGACTTGGCACTAGAGTGTTTCGCACACTTCGCTTGTAAAGTCTGTTTTGTATAAATAGTTCGGGGTGAAAAGCACATCACTTGATGATTTTTTTTTTTTTTTTTTTTTTTTCCCTCCCTTGACTTTGACTGGAATGCAAGTAACTGGTGAGAAAGTTAAGGCTTGTCTAAACACAGAAACAGCCTGGGATGGTTATTCCATAGTGTGGCTTTCCGAGCCTATACTTTCTTTACAGTAAGAATACCTGCAAGTGGGTGAGATAAATTCCCTTTGTCTCGTCCAAAATGGGATGAAGCTGCGATGCGCAGAGAGCTCTCTCGATTTACAAGGCACGTCTGCCGGGGCTGCCCATGTGCGGTACCTTTGCCCTTCTCCTTTGCGGTTGGCTTATTTGGTAGCAGCGACATCCCAGAAACACACCTGCATTTTACAACCTGATACTCACTCTCTCTTATCAATAAAAGACTCGTTTGGTACATGTCGTTGCTGTAATGGTCATAGCGAAGGTTACACTGTAGCATGGTAGGAGACATGAGCCTGGGTGGAATTTGGAGTCACTGGGGACAGTTGGTCCCTTCCCTTGTCAAGCACCTTGAAAGTTGTCAACTTGGAAGTCTTGCTTCAAAAAACCCCCATTAATTTCTATTGTGTGTTTTTCCTTAATCCCATTGCTCCTGTCAGAAAGAAACCATGAAGCTCAGTGCTGCAAGGGGTTGCAGGCAATGAGGTGAGCAGGACAGAGAGGTCTTTTGCTGGCCATTACACACGGCGGTGGGCAGTGCCAGGAGCTGAGGAACAAACTCTGGGGAAGACCCTTCAATGCACATGTCAGTCTTAGAGGTCTGTGACTGGCTGCTGTCATCGCAGATGGAGTTGGGATTTGGGGGATGGATGGGCCTTTTTGTCCAAAACGAAAATGCTTCTTATCTCAGGCTGTTTCAAAACACGGTTTCCATAGTGGTTGAACTCTGGTGAGACCTGTGAATTGCAATGGTGAAGAGGAATGTTCCTCTGCCTGGCTGTGATTTACAATTATTGATACTGGGAGCACCAAGGTAACAGGAGAGTTCATGGAGAAAGTTTTGTTCCTGCATTCTGGCAGCAGGAGCACCTGCCTTTTGGGAGAAAGGCTGAAAGTGAATCGTTGAAGAGTAGGTGTCTGTAATCATGCGTAGCTGGGGCAAGAAATCCTTGTGTCAAGGGTCGCAGTGATTTATTATTTTACACAGTATGGAAGAACAACGAAGAGCACACAGAGGGGAGTGGCAAAACAATTAGCACTGTTTCTGAACTTTGTCCAATACAGTGCTCTGTGCACAGTTACAAGTGGGATAATTTACTGAACAGAGACATTGAGGTCACTCCAAGTCAAACTATGCCTGCAGGATGATTGTTTTAATTATTATTTTTAGTTTTGGGCCCAAAAAGGGAGGGGGAATAAAAAGTAGTTTAGCTATTCCACCCACTCCTCCTTCTCCTTTTGGTTCAAGGTTGAACCCGTTAGCAGCCTTCACAGCAACACGGAGAGCTGTAGGAGCTGGGATCGCAGTCTTCAGGCGAGACAAGTGCGTGACGGGCGCTGAGCGTCCTGAAGTGCAAGGCCAAGGTGGTAATTGAGAGTCCACAAAGTTGGTTCAGCCCCATTCCCTGCTCTCCCTCCTTGCCCCTTCTGCCAGCGCTAATAACCGAAACGTACCTCCGAGGAAGAGCAAGTTACCCGACTTGTTCAACGAGCTCCTGCTGTAGGTTTCATCCCTTACTCCACCTCCGAATATAAACAACGCATAGCTGTGCAGTGATGCTGCTGAAAAATGCAGCTGTAAATTCTGTATCACACTGATTTGAGCTGGCTTTAGTGGTCAGTAGAATGCTGCTTCCAAGACAAACGTTTTCTACTTTTAAAAAATACCTCGTTTTGTAATGGAAATAGGCCCTTACTTAAGGGAATGCAGGTGCCATTAAGGAGGGTTTGTTGTGAAGGCAGAGCTGAAGGAGACACAGTGTGAGCTTTCAAGATGACGCTAAATGTCTTCATAAATGTAGTACTTAGAAACATGCCTGTTAAATATGATCTATTCAGATGATTTTCAGAATTCTGTAGCCAAAAAAATGCATTAGTCTCTTTTCCTAAAATGTCAGAAGTTTTTGTTGCTAGGCACTGTAGGTACCGAGTGGGTCGTTTTTTTTTCCTTTTCTTTGGGAGCCTGGAAATTGAAAACAACTTCTGGCACCAACTCATGATCTGGATGATGCTGTAATACTCCCATGCAAATATGCTTCACTAGTCCTGGGAGCATCGGGTGCTATTATGAAATTATGTTCCCATCCTTCCCCTTCATACTCTGGAAAAAAAAACACCTAAAAACCCCAACAAAAAAACTCACCAAAACAGAGCTTGAATAGCAATAGAAGTAAAGGCTTTAACTGAAACAGTGGGTATTTGCATAAGAGTAAGAGACAACAGACTGTCTTCATCTATTGGCTGAGGCAGCCAGGAAAATTAGAAAAACACCGTGTTAATTAAGTTGTTTTTCTCCCAGATGCCAACTGAATTGAAAGATGTGCCGTAACTTGTATGCCTAGGAGATCTCGTTGTGTTTCAGTGCATGTGTAGGGTTTCAGAGAAACAGTTAACTAGAGAGAAGACAGGCTTACCACACAGCATGACTGCACCCTAAAGAAAGCAAGTGTATTTACACACTTGTTTAAATTAATATTCCTGCCCCACCCAGATAACAATGATAATAAGGTATTTATTTTTTTTAATTAAATTGCAGCTCAAATATACAAGCCGAATTTAGTGTGATGTGGCATTGCACATAAATAGCAAAAATAAGATGGTATTGACACATTCTGTTATGGAGACCTCTCTTCTTAATTATGTTTTACTTCATGCTCTATCATTTTAGAGATTTTTAAAATTCTTTTTGTATTTTACTCACTGTATGTCCCTTCTCAGCTTTAGTGGTTAGTGTTTTTTTTTTTACTTAAAGTCAACTCTGTTTTGCGTGTCTACTCCTGTCTTTTCCCTCATTTCCCTGTTGCTCATGATATTTTTTCTGTTTTAGAAGTGCTGTTTCTTTTTTTTCTCCCTGTATTTTTAAGTGTTGAGGACCTATGTCCTTCCTCACCGCCACCTCAGCAGTGCTATGTGTTTGTCTTCCTCTTCATAGTGCCACATCATCTTTGCCACAAATTCTTGCCATGGTGACATATGTTAGGAGCTGATAACAGTTGCAAACACAGCGCCACTGCCAGTCGTGATCCCCCAAGTTTTTAAATTACTTTTAAAGTTATCCTTTTTTTTTTAAAGGAAGGTGTCCATATTCTCATGTTTTCCCACGGAGCGAGTGGCTCCTTTCTTTGCGGCCCAGAGAATGGCGATGGGAGCGAGGAATCCTGCCGCAGCCACCCTGCTCTCCCCACTCCATTCACTGCCGGGGCTGCGGAGCTCGGGCGCAGCCCCCCTGCCCCTCGCCTATGAGCAGAAACAGTGCTGAGGGCTGGTGAGGAAGGACAAAGAAGACTCAGCTCTTTCCTCGTGTCTATGAGGCTGCAGGAGTGAGAGAGACAAGTCTACTTGGACACTGGAGGGAGGGCACGGACCACAGTCCCGCTTTCAATATGGGCATGCCATCTTGTCTCCTTCTCAACATTGGTTAGAGGGGGATGCTTTAGCAACAGATAGAGGGAAGGTTTTGTGGCTAGTAATGCCCCATGGGGAGCAGAAAGGCAGGTGCATGCCCAAAAGTGTGCCGTATCATTTGCCGTTCCTCTGAATGGTGGTATCTAAATGCCTGTTCGTGGATGACCTGTTTCCCGCTGCCAGCTGTCTCTCCCCTGTGTTACGACTTTGCAGAGTTTTTGGGTGTGGTTTACTTTGAAGTTTGAGGCAAAAATGAAACGCTGAGCGGTGGTAGCTCTACCTAGTCAGCGTTCTGCGGTGTGTGTTTAATGTAGGTCTGGATGGTGTGTGGAAAACTCAAGTTGTGCTGAGGGCATCTGAAACGCTCTGCTGTTTCATCATGCAATAGTCTAGGGGAAAAAACCCAATGCCCCGCGGTCTCCTTCCAACCTCCCTACCTCCTCCCACCAAGACACTTAGAAGTAGTAACAACATAAGGGAATTGTACCTGAATTTTGTGGTTAAGGCTTCAGGCTTTATTTTTGTTATGATTTAAGACCTGTAATTGTATGATGCTAATTCCAACTCCAGATGCTCACGGAGATGCACTGATCGAGCTCTGTATTACAATCATCTAGTTGATTTTTGTCCCCATTGTCCCTGTTAGTCAGTTCAGAAGCTTTACTTTTTTTCATGGTCAGAAACCGTGTGTTTTCTGCATAAATGTGTTTATGGCGGACCATGGATTGGTTTTGGACTGGGAAGCTCTTCTCTGCCCTCCTGGTGTTGCTCCCCTTGTGCTGGTAGATGGCAACAGTATTGCCTCTCACACTCTGTTTTATTAGCGTAACGGAACCAAGTTCTCCTGTTTTCATTGTGTAGGTCCCTTGTCTTCTCATCATACTCCTCTTTCTCTGCAACTCTGCTAATTTGAATCTTTCTTAAATTTAAATGGCCTGCCATTGTTTACAGAGTTTGGGAAGACCTCAGTGGCAGAGGAGGGTTGTGGACACAGGTATGAAACACTTTTTTTCTCAAGCAGTGCTTGGGTGACTTGCAGTCACCAGGAGAGAGGTCTGGTGTGGCGTTCTTCTCCAGGCTTTTGTGTTCTGAATGTTTAAAAAGAATCCTTTTTGTGGAATACGATGAGATTCAAGTTGCAGTACACCCTGTGGAGCTGAAGTGGTAACAACCATTAGTCTTATGAAAGTACAGTTATATTGGTAAAAAGAATAGTGCAATGGCTTCTATATTTGAGCGCATTAATCACTGAACAATGATCCTGTTCACACTTCTAATGATAAATCTAATTGCAGGTTGATAGCTTGTCATACTGTTTTTTTTTTCTGCTGGTTTTTGTGGTGCTATTTAAAATTCATTTTCAGGTTCGTTGTTCTGGTAGAGTTTAAAATGGCTGGTAGCTATTTTGAGATCGGTAGCTTCAGTGATTTACTGCGATGATTAGGGATGGTCAAGAAAAACGTGGCAAGGACAGGATTTAAAAACGCTGATTTGTTGAAATTAAACCTTTTTGTGTCAATATCTAAACCTGAGCCTTTTGGGTAACCTCTCTTGATGCTCTGGGGGTGAATTCCAGGCCCTGATGGGAGGAGAGCTTGTGTTGGGGCACTCACGTGCAAGAGAGTAGGTGTGATCAAACTGCAGGCTTGGGAGATGGGGGGAGGCAGGTTTTGAACCATGTTTTCTCCTGCACACCAGTGAGTGCCGTGACTAGCTGTGTTCTGCCTCCTGTGTTATCTCCCCCTGCCTCTGACCTGTTTCTGAAGGCCTTGACTCATATTGGCAATGATAATTGGTTCTTGGGGGCTGCAGGTCCTCTTTATCAGAGGGCTGATTTTTGATAGGTTTAACTGCTGCGACACCTTTGAAATTTAATTCTTTCATATACCAACAGTTTGGTGGTTGTGCAACCAAGCAGCCACTGATGAGCAGCTCTTCTGCTTTGTTTTTGTTATGCTCAGGGTGTAGGCAGCAACCATTCCTCTAAATCTCAGACTCTTCTTCCTTGTTTACCTGAACAATGTGCTTGTTCTCTGCAGTTCAGTCGACATAACTCATCAGTTTGGGAGTTTACTCTTGAGTTTTGATGACTGGTCAGACCAATCAGGGCATATTGCCTTGGTGCTGTTGTCAGTTCTGTTCATTACCTTACAACTACTTGTTTCTTCTGCTCTATTGCTTTCTTCCCTTTCCTTGCCTGCTTATTTCTTGGACTTCCCAGACCCCTGGACACTGACCTGATAGTTAGATGTGTTTTGTTGTTTAACAAGTAGTTTCTCTTCTTCTTGCAATGACACTTTAACCTATGGCCTCCTGCATGTGAAAGAAATGATGCCTTTTCAAGTCCTTGGGGTTTTTGGTGCTAATATGACACTCAAAAATTAATTGAATAAAACCGTCACATCTAGTCAGCTTTCCCTCTATTGCATGGAAAGGAAAAAGGGTCATTGCATGGAAGGGAAAAGTAAATAACCCTCCTGAGGTTGCATCCTCAGCATGAAGCTCTACCTTGGCCACTTGTGCAGGCAGCCCCTTGGGTATTGCAGGAGCCTGGTGCGGAGGAGGAGGCGAGGTTGCCTGTCCTCCATCCATCCCAGCCCTCTCCACTCATGTGCCGCTGCATCGCGTCCCCCATAATCATTGTCACGTCACATCCCCCTGCAGCAGAAGAGCCCTCGCTGTGGCACATTGCACGTCAGGCTTTAGGGTATAACCTTCACGGTATGAGACACTTGGGATCTTTTGGATGCGGTAACACGGAGCCCGCAGCCTACATGGGGAATACCTTGTTCAAATGTTTTCCTTGAATGAAGCCATGTTTACAGACTGATAAGAAACACTAGAATCCTAGGGACCTTCAAAACCAGAAGGTTGTGGGGATTCTTGGGTTTGTTTTACATTTTTTAAAGTGTTTGTTTTACTTTTTAAAGTATGTATTAGAAGCAGCTGTTGTTTTCTGTGTGGATTTTTTTTTTTCTAATAAATTTTAAACAGTGGAATAATTCTTACATTCAGTGAGTATGTGTTTAAAAAAAAAAAGTTCGAAGTGTATTACATTGCTTTTCCATACTGTGAAACTCTGATACCAGTACCTTGACTCACAAAGCCTTCGAACCACAGGGCTGTGCGTAGCTTATGAATTAAGTAACTTTGTGTACCTTTTCCTGTGGCTTCCAGCTGAAGGGGAGCAAGTGCGCAAGAGGGCACATTCTTTTGTTGTTGATAGCATTCCGCCTTAACGAGAAGGAATTTCTTGCCTATTGTTTATCAAGTGGAAAGAGATCACAAGTTGTATAATCTCTCTCTGTATCGTCGTATTATTATTTTAGTTTTTTTTTTTTTAACCTTGCTCTTGCTGTTCGGTTGATCTGTAGCAGGTGCAGCGAGTGGGTGCTGTAATACACCGCACCTATATTCTGTTGTATATTGGTGAGAGCTAGGGGGGGTGGAGAGGAAGGGGAGGAACGCAAAGGAGAGAAGCACACACCCCCCCCCCCCCCCCCCCCCTCAAAGTAAGGAAGCAGCAAAGCTGAATACGGTTTGATTTCTGTCTCTCTGGAGCTTTGCTCAGCAACCAAACCCAGGCTCCAGGTGCAGTATTCCCTCCTCGGTCTGCGAGCATAGAAACGGCGCGTCCCTCCTCTTCTTCCTCCCCTGCCAAGAGTTTCTGGGTGGTGAATGTCAGTAGCCAGAGTTATTTTTAAAGGCAAGAGGTGAGGCTTGTCGTGCAGAGCTGGGAAGAGAGGGCGTTTGTTTGCTGAGCAGAGCTGACAATCAAAGTGGAGATCGCTGCCTACTGGCTCGCCACTGCCGTGTGCCAGGTAATCTTTAACGTGCCCTCAGTCCCCGGGATCGCAAACCAGCCTGCCTGTGCGCACGACGAACGACCTGTGCTTGTGATCCAGAAGATTGCTTTTTCAGGACCCTTTCTGTGAGCTGGACTTTGACGTTTAGAGGCTCGCACTGATCGTCCGGCAAAACCTGCTTAGTGCTTTTAACTGAGCGCCTGCCTTTTCCGCTTCTCTTCGCAGGATAATATAAATGTTTTTCTAAAAGCGTGCGAAAATATTGGACTGAAAGAAGCTCAGCTTTTTCACCCAGGAGATCTTCAGGATTTGTCCAATCGAGTTACAGTCAAGTAAGTTCCGTGATTTTATTTTTTCCCTCTCCTTCTCCCTCTAAGCTCTTTCACAGTCTTTTTCTTTTTTTTTTTAAATATTTGCCTATGGAAAAGCCTTTTTTTAATCTGGTACAAGCAGTTCTGAGTACTATGTTGAGGGTTTAAGCATTGTTAAGGCTGGTAAATAAGATTTGCACAAGTTTAATTTAAAAAATGAAGTAGCATTATGCCTTAAGCAAACTAACTGTTAATGAATATTTACAGCATTTACTATGTGAGATGGAAGCTGTTCAGGTTGTTTTAAACTTGGAGCAAAATTAACTGTTAAATGCTATCAAAAGCATCACTTCCCTCTCTTCTTTGACGTTACCAATGTAGAATCTGAAAGGCTGAGGTGGTACTTCTGATACATACCTGAATGGCTGAGGCTCAGGTACAGTGTTCCTACAGGACCCCTGGTCTTGCGACTCTGAAATTTAATTGGGTGTTTGTCACCGAATGTCACATCTCCTGTCAAGGAGTGTGTGTGTGTGCGGGTTATGCGTGTAGAAACCAAGCACTGAATTGCACAAAGGGTAACTGTCATGTTTACAGGGAAAAGACTTTTCCTGTGAAATAGCAGTGCTTTGGTTCCGAAATATAATTAGTGGATTCTCAAATTTCAGGGCTGCTGTGTCTGCTACTGTGAGTTTTATTACTAGTTTCTGAGAGATTGAGGTAGAACCTTACTGTGCAGACACTTAACAGGTGTTTTAAGACAAACGTGTCATGGAAGAATATAATCTTGGGGCCTCTGGCTTTGTTACATTATTAGCTGTTTTTGTTGCGTTGGTACAAAGACTGAATTTATTGTTAAACCTTCAAAAAAAAAAAAAAAAAGCTTTAGTGAGTTTTCCTGGAAACCTGTCAGGTTAAATGTTAAGAATTGATTCCTGTCTTTAATTGCCAATTTTATCAAAGAGGAATAGGCAGTAATCCTTCTGTAAATACCAGGAAAAAAAAAATAAATATTGTGAAATGGCACATAAGTGCTTTAATTAGAAAAAAAAAAATCTCTTGTAGGTGGATCAGGTGGTAGTGTGTTGACATACCCTCTGCCTGGTTTTAGAATGAAAGTTCGTACTGTTTTGAGGTCTGACACTTGAGATGGCAACGCATTTTCCAATCTTTGACTCATACCCGAAACGTAATTTCTTGCTCATGTGTTGTTTAAGGATTTGGTGCCTTTCCAGGGCACCAGTATTCTCCCCACTGGTTCCTATGTCATGCCAAAAGCTGGAGGGTTGGTAACCTCTGCCATGCTTTAATTACGTGCGAAAGCCTCCTTAAAGTTGTTTTGGTGGAGGTTTGCTCCAAGGGTATAGCTGGGAAGGGTTGGAGGCGATCAGGAGCTGGTCTTCAGCAGTGTCTATAGTGACAAGCTGAATCCCTGGGGAGATCGAGTTAGCAAACTGTTGTGCCAGGTAGGTTGTTCAGCTCATCCCTATGTTAGTTGTGATGCCCAAGTGAGGTCAGCCATGAAAATCATCCAGTGAACCTGTAACCGGGGTTTTTTTTTGGGTCTTTTCAGCTCTGCCAGTGCTCTTCCCGGCTCCAGGAGCAGAGAGTAAGGCTGGACTTTTAAGTCGTCATAAGGCAATAGGGTTTTTTTCAAAAGTACAGATTTAACCACTGAGCACTTCTTATGGACAGCAACGCAAGGGGTCTGGGTTAGAGTCAAAAGAGCTGCCAGCTGTATAGCCATGCTCTTTTAATTTGTTTCAATATAAGTTTGATTTTCCACACGTTATATATCATATGACAGTCCCACAGCGTGTGTAAAATGCTTACATAGTAATTCAAAACTCCTGTATCTGAGCATGCTGTAAAGTAGTTACCTAACCACACCAGCACATTTTGACATGTTTAGGAGTTTGGAGAGGGACAGGAGGGAAGTTTTAATCCAAGAAATGAAGGATGTTAGTTACATGAAGATGACTTTCTCCATTGAAAAGTTGATTGCGCATCACTTGATTACCCAGAGGGCAAGCTCGTCTTCAGAAGGTTTCCAGAGAGAGTCACATATGTGTCAGGAGAGAAATGCTGTTGGATCAGGACCTTTATCTGACCTATTTTTAACAATTATTATTTAATAGTAATAAGTAATTTCATACATTCAAGCTAAACTACAGATTTCTTCAAATCTTCTAGAATGCCAGGCCTCAGAAAAGGGATATTGTTTCATGTCTTGCTTTTGCGTTACTCTCTGTTAACCTCGGTCTCAGCTTTAAAAGTAAACGATTTCTTGTCACAAAGAGGGAAAACTTTTTTTTTATATGCTGATTTTTGTAAAAAAAATTGCATTTTGATTTTGGCTTTCTAACATTCCCAAGCAAATTCATTTTGCTGCTAACACCTGAGGCTAATTGCCCACGTCTTACACCAGTTGTGACAGGCTGTGCAGGGTAACGTTATGGTGTGCCTGAAGCAGTGTGCACTCCGACACCTCGGCAGCGGTGCTGCGTGCTGCTGCTGCACCACCGTTAGCACGTGCTTTTTATCGACCCGAAAGAGATTAAATAAACGGTCGCTTAAACAGTCAGCTTCTCAGGGTGGGATGACTGAGAGCAGTGGGAGAGCTGGTAGGACACACGTGTGGACTGCTGGGCGTAAGAAAACGCCTGGTTCGCGTCGTACGTGGAAAATAGGTAAGAGGAAGGTACCATTAAAAGGGTGGGTCCACTTCTGTTGCTAAGGAGGACATGAGAGTTGTGGTCTTATGTCAGAGCCAAACCAGCCTCTAAGACTGGCTGGGAGGTTGCATCTCTGTCCCTGCCGCGCTTGGCCTTCTGTAGGCTTGTCCAATTGCTCTGATGGCTCTGGTGCTGGGGAGGTCCTGCAGGAGGAACACCTTCCCTCTGAGGGTGCTGAAGAGGTGTTCCCTCTGTTTCTCCTGTCTCTGCTGCCTGGCAGTTGCGTGCTTCTTGTCTTGTGGGAAATGGCTTTAAACTGAAAGACAGTAGATTTAGATTAGATATAAGGAAGAAATTTTTTACATTGAGGGTGGTGAGGCACTGAAACAGGTTTCCCAGAGAAGTTGTGGATGCCCTATCCCTGGAAGTGTTCAAGGCCAGGTTGGATGAGGCTTTGGGCAACCTGGTGTAGTGGAGGGTTTCCCTGCCCATGGCAGAGGGGTTGGAACTAGATGATATTTGAGGTCCTTTCCAACCCTAACCATTCTACAATTCTAGAAATCACACACCCTCAGGCTGTTAGCATCTCAGACCTCCATCCTGTCCCACCCGGGCAGGCTCCCTTCCCAACAGGAAAAGTTATTTTCTTCTGGTTTCATACTCATTTCTGAGTGTGCTTGCTGCCTTTCACTGTATCTTGGCTGGTAGCGCTCTGTCTTTGACTCATCAACAATAACACCAAGCTGTTCCAAGATACCAAACTCTTATTTGTATGTGGTGTAATGTTCTGGTGGTCACCTGGGTTAAGGTAAAGACCCTGTGTTCCTTGTGGCTTACCAGAAGCCATACTAAGAAAATAATCTTCCTATCTGGTAAGGAGGTTGTAACTTTCACTTGTGTTTTGTTTTCTACTGCAACTGAGATGATGCATAGGCATAATGTGAAACCCTCCTCTGTAATTACTCCTAGTATCTGGGACGGGAGAGGCAAGAATCCTCTTAAAAATCCAGAGTCACAGTTCCAAGTGATTATGTGATTATCCTTTTTGTAAAGGAAAAAGCTCCTTAAAATTTTATTGTTTAGAAGTTTGTGTGAAGAGGGCTGGTTAAAATTACTGGTTGCTGTTCAAAGCCTTGCAGACTTTATGCTTTGCCAGATCAGCGATGAGATTAGTAGTCGGGTGATGTGGAAAAATATACTGGCATGGATGGTTTCTTTTCTGCCAGTGAAAATGGGAGTATGGATTAATGTCTGAGATTTATAGCTCAGTCTTTCTATAAGTCTGCAGAAGTTGTTGCTCAATGGTATAGTACAGTAATGTGTCATGTGTTCCAATAAAGATTATCCAGATGGATTTATTCTTCACGTACCGTGTTTGGCAGTCATGTGCGTATATTCTTGTTTTGTGGCTAGTTATTTGTGTAAACGCATATGTGTCCCTCTTCAGTTCTTTCAGTATAGTTGATTTTTTTAGCCTAGGATTTTATTATTTTTGTATTGGAGGAGATGTTATTTTAAAGCCCAGTAGCTTGGATTTGGTTGTCATTTGTTTTTTGTTTGGTTGGTTTGGGTTTTTTTTAAGTAATGCAAGATTGTCTTAGTACTTCATTTGATTATTTTTTAGTTCTATCAAAGTAAGAATGTAATACAAGCTTAGTGACTGTCAGTTGTCAGCATAGTTACTATTTAAAAATGTTAAGCACTTCCTTACCCAGCTCTTTAGAGGTGACACACCCAGTTGTTCCCAGTTGTGGAAGGGTTTTTATCAAAATCGTGCCATGGAGTTAAAAGTGAGAGTTTGCTTAGGCAGACAGCGACTTCTATTCTGATGGATCTGTTATCCCAATTAGCGTTTTTAAAGGAGGCAGCCTGAACAATCAGATGGATGGCATAGTTAAAATTTGTCTTGTCTTTCAAGCAAATTATTTCTTCCATCTGAAAAAAAAATTCTAATTCTGTAAAATGAGGTATCCACTTAAAGAATCTCGTTAAATGCTAATAATAAATCCAAACAGTGGTGGCTTACTAGATGAAAATATTAAACTAAGTTTAAAAAAATTATGAAGCAATTCACTTAATCTTCTTAATCTTAAATAGCAAATTTTTTATAAAGCTACCATGAGCCCTCGAGTCCTGATGTTGAAGTTTTACTATATTAATTTCATTCTTCAATACAATATCAAATCAAAATATTTGTCTTCTGTTAATATTATTACAGGATTATATTTAGAGTATGTCTTGAATGAAGCTCAAAATCATCTGCAAAGATAGCTGGAAATATCTCAGCACCTTGTGGAACTTGGTATTTGGATAAGGCCTTCAACTTTTTGCTGCTCTGTAGTTTTTCCCGTATTCATTGTCAATCCTGTATACTAAATGAAGTCTAAATCATAGAAAGCAAACAGAAAACCCTGTTGAAGAAATCTTGCTGAAGTGGGATTATGTGCATACATGAGATGAAATAGCGGAGCTCTGACTCTGGCCCTGGCATTTCTAACTTGTGTGTAGTTTTAACTTATCAGTTTAATGCATCTTTAGCACAATTATTTTTCATGATTTCCTAAAGGAAAAAGCAACCCTTGAAAAACGGGGAGTGCCATGCTTTCTGTAGCCTATATAACTAGAGCCAGCTGGAGAGAAGTAACAACTGTTACCTGTCATGTTCATCCTCGTATTCCTGCATTTCAGAAGCTGGGGTTTTGAGACAGACTGTCTATTTCAATTCAGAGATAAGACTTTATGAATTTAAAATACCACAAAAAAAAGTTGTTCAGAGATTAGATGCTTTTAAAATAAAGCCTGACAAAATTAAATAGTTGCTAAGTGATGCAGTTGTAAGTATATATCCTGCATCTCTGTCCATCTGGAACAGGATACATTTCATGGAGTTTTTGTCTGATTAAATGAGATTGAGTGTTATACCCATTATACCAACATGAACTGTTTTAAGCATACATACAGAATCACTACCTGCCATATCATGGCTATTGTCCCTTACTAAGCAACCATCTCCTTCTAGAGGCTGTCAAAAAGGAAGCCTTCTAGCATCAAGTTAGGCCAAACACAAAACATCCTCTAGTACCTACCTTATTTATCCCATAATTCAGATGACAATAACACCAGTGCCTCTATTTGGCAATGAAGTTGCTTCACTTGTCTTTTTGGGTGCAGCCACTAAATGTGCAGATATAATAGGAGACTGAATGCAGACATAGCTTCTTCCAGTTTTACGTTCAGTTCTTCAGCAACTTCACATTCTTCATGTGCTAAGAAAGTAACTGTAGATTCTAGTACCTAATTAGAAAATAGACTTTTATATATAAAAAAATGGTTGCTAGTTTCTCCATGATTTTCATGTTGTTCCTATCTAGTCCTGGGGAATATGTGGGGTTTCATGATTCCACTTGTATTTCCTGCTCAGGGTCCTTTCTTCTGCAGGGTCAACAAGAGCAAAGTGAAATTTCTGTTCTATGAGATAGAATCATAGAATGATTTGGGTTGGAAAGAACCTTAAAGATCATCTACTTCGAACCTTCCTGCCATGGGCAAGGACACCTTCCAATAGATCAGGTTCTTCAAAGCCTCATCCAACCGGGCCTTGAACACTTCCAGGGACACTTGAACACTAAGAGCTGCCATATTTTTCTTAAAGAAAAAAGAGTTGAGAAAGAGAGAGAGAAATTGACTACAAATTGGCTAACACTGTCAGAGAGAGAGACGGTGCAGGTCAGTTTGTGATCAGGTAGCTTAGAGCTGGTGTTTGCGTTTGGTAACACTGAATTCATACTTGAGTCGTCTTCCGTATCTGATATATTTGCAGAGTTATTATATCTTGAAGACTTTTTTCTCAAGAATTTCATGCTTAATATGAGAGCGCATGAGCTGAACCTGAATTTGCTGTACAGATTTTTTTTTTTTCCCCAAGAAGCACACATTTTAATGAGTTGAAAAACCTAGTTCTAATTTGGCTTCAAAAAAAGAAAAAAAACAAAACAAAATACCCAAAACACACAACATGGAACCACCCTTTCCTGCCTTTTTATTTTGTGTAGAATAGAAAGTTGCAGACTGGATGAAAGCCAAGTGCTTCACTGTAAGAGGTATGATAGTACTTAGCCCAAAACTTACACCTGAATAAGGTCTCCAGCTTGTGCCTGTGTGACTGAAGAGTCAATCACCTCAAAGGCTTAGACATAAAGGTTTAAGAAACTATCTCTGAATTCAGGTTGAGATAAAAGGAGTAAAACCAGCAGTTTGTGGGTATTGAAAGCTGAAATGCAAACCATTTCACCAAAATTTAATTAAACAATGAATGCTGCTTTTTTTTTTTGCCTTATACCCAGAGAAATAACATTTCTTACACATGTGGTTGTAATAGGCTTTTATTGTGGTAACTGGGTTTCCTAGTGACACTTCCCTTGAAATGGAAACTTGCAGCACCCTCACTTCAGAATGACTCTAGAAATGTTCCTATGACTTTATAAATGTACAAATTCTCTTTTTGCTATGGATGTTTTCATAGAAATGGGTAATATTTACAGTAGCTAATCTTCCTGGGCATAACCATATTCTAAACATTAAAATTGCTGTATTTGTTTTGTTTATACTGTAACTAATTTCAAGATCATTAATTTCACACATTTAGCTTTATTAATAACTAAGGACAGTTGCACAGAGGTAAAGTAAATGAAAATAGAGTGTATTTTATCAGTCTTGTGAAACGGTTGTTTTTAGTGCAAAATATTCACGCTCATGTCATTCATTCGCATATGCTTGAAATCGTTCATTTAATTCATGCTCTTGTGAGACCCCACCTGGAGTACTGCATTCAGCTCTGGGGCCCCCAACATAAGAAGGACATGGAGCTGTTGGAGCAGGTCTAGAGGAGGGCCACGAAGATGATCCGAGGACTGGAGCATCTCTCCTATGAAGACAGGCTGAGAGAGTTGGGGCTGTTCAGCCTGGAGAAGAGAAGGCTCCGGGGTGATCTTATAGAAGTGTTCCAGTACCTAAAGGGGGCCTACAGGAAAGCTGGAAAGGGACTTTTTACAAGGGCGTGTAGTGATAGGACAAGGGACAACGGCTTTAAACGGAAAGAGGGGAGATTTCGATTAGATATAAGGAAGAAATTTTTCACTCTGAGTGGTGAGGCACTGGGACAGGTTGCCCAGAGGAGCTGTGAATGCCGCGTTCCTGGAGGTGTTCAAGGCCAGGGTGGATGAGGCTTTGAAGAACCTGATCTATTGGAAGGTGTTCGAGCCTGTGGCAGAGGGGTTGGAACTAGATGATCTTTAAGGTCCTCCTTCCAACCCAAACTATTCTATGATTCTGTGATTCCAGTAAAACCGTTGTAGGCAATAAAATATGTGCCAGACTTTGGACCATACCTGCTAGAATTTTACCTCCAACTCTTTAGTATAAAGTCTATAAAGTTGGGTGTGGTGCTATTTAATCTTTCTACTTTATCTGTGAGGTTTCTGTTTATGAAAAAAATGTTTGAGAATGCTCTTTCTTTTTTTTTTTCTGTTGAGTAATTTAACAGTTACTAATTTACACTTCCTTTGGGGATTATACTCTTGATAGTGTTTATTTTATCTATTTTGTGAAAAAGATTCTGCTTTAAGAATGAAAAACTTTTGGAGTTCTATATCTGTACCTATAAGTTTACAGGAGGAGTCTGAACAAATCTTGAAAAAATGACATTAGTGTGTTGTATCGAGAGCAATTCAGGTCCCTTTAGTGACATAGATCTATGGCCTTATATTGGAATTTAAGCAATTATGTTAGAAAACTGAATGATTTGCTGAAGTGGGTCACAGTAGCTTTCTGCTGAGACACGTTGTTTTGGTCAAAGTCCTCATTTTTGATCCTGTTACAGTATTTCTGAAATAACTTTTGTGGGGTTCAAAACTATTATTACTAAAAGCCTTTACAATGTTTTTCAATGCTCTTTTGCTTTGTATTAAGAGAAATGTCTCTAACCTTTTAGGGTTCCTATGGGAATCCACCTAAACCTTAGGCTCCCGTATTTATTTTAAGCATGCATATCAATCCCCTAACCTCTCAGGATTAAATGCAGTTTATAAAACAATGCAGCAGAGAGAGGAAATCAATTTGGATGAGCAGCAGTGAGTTATGAAAGAATGTAAAGAGAAAACCTGCATTTTTTTTTTCCGTACTTAAAAAGTGCTTGTGTCTGAGGTTGGTAGTTGAAGGACTTCTGAAAAGAATAAGCTTGTCTTACCATAGTATCAATTATACAGAAACATGTATGCAAGTTCACTATCTTATTATTTTTAATTGTATTTTACTGCTAAATTGCTGAAGTTCAGTTAGCGTTTCCATAGACAGACAACTCAATAGGAAGAGCTCCTAAATTTAAATACTGGAGCAAGCTGACTTCTTGAAGTTTTCCATGGATACAGGATCTTGTCAGTTACCCACACTCTGCAAATAGAGAAAGTAAAGCTGAACAGTGTATTGACAGTTCTGGATCCTACTTCATAAAAAAACCCTACTTTTGGACATATTTATTCCTGAGATGTGACTAATACTATTGTTACAGCAGTTTGAGAAATTTCAGCTCTAATTGTTATTACTGCTTAATTGGAGCACTCATACTATCCTTCGGAGCAGCATTAACAGGTTTTTTGCTGTACTACAGAACGTAATTGGTGATGCAATAACAAATTCAAATATTTGTATAAAGTGCATATCAAGAGGGTTTCAGTGTTGTTTTCATCCTGTCATTGAAACCAGTCAAAGGAAATAACGTTTCACCACGTGGTTAGAAAACAAGAAGGGTGGAGGGGGAAATGAAGTGTGCTAGATAGCAGCCATGCTTAACCATACAAAGGCACAATCTTTTCACGTTTCTTTTAAATAATAGAGATCTCTTGTCTTTAAGAAACAAAAGGAAAAAAACCCAACAACAAAAAAAGGAAAAATACCCAACAACAACAAAAGAAATCCCCACTGGAGAGCTCTTCTCCAAGCTGGACAATCAAGCTCAGGATCTCCAACCCTGACTGTCCTGGTGGCCTCTGCTCAACTTGCTCCAGCTTGCCAATGTCTTTCCTGTACTGGGGGATGCCAAACTGGAGGTGGCAGCATTATAGACATGGCATAACGAGCACCGAAGAAATGGGGGAATGCTCAGGTTCATTAGCCTTCCAGGCACGCTCCATTTCTTATAGCCCCAGTTGCTGTTGGCCAGCTTTGACGAGATCTGCCGCTGGCCGATGTTCAGCCCAGCAGGACCCCTGGGCCCGGCTCCCCACCCCTCTCTGCCATCGCAGGGGTTAGGTCCATGCCAGGGGCAGGATTCAGACTTTGTCCTCATTGAATGTCATGAGGTTCCTGCAGAGCCAGTCCTCCCAGCAGCCCTGCCCTCCGGCGTATCGACTGCGCCCTCCCTGTGCTCCCGTCTGCTCTGGGAGGGAGTGTGGTATCAGAAACTGACTCAGAAAGAAATATTTTGAAAACTGCTGCAGCCGATTGCTGGGACTAGAATGAGAAAGTTGACTAATGCAGATGATATTTCCTCTTTCCTTTCCCTTCTAGAAAAAACGTCTTGCAAATGTAAACATGTACACACCTTTGAACCCAGTATGTACAGATATGCATCAACTGACGTGGATTCCAATGCGTTATAGGATGAAATATTTAACAGGGGCGGGGAAAGGGAGGCTAAGTTCAAAATACTTGTGTTTTTGCAAAGGCTATTAAATTACAGACAGCCACTTGTGCCCTCTGAATAAACGCTGAAATATGCTTGTCAGCTTTATGATGCAGTAATGTATTCTTTTTAACACCGTGACCTGATATTTGTAAGATGCTTTCAGCTGTGATTGTTTTCTGAGGTGAAGGATGTACTTGATAAAGCACTACCTAAAAATGCCCGAGTTAACAGAAGGCACAGTATATTTATGTATGGTTTGACTTGAAGATGTGATGTATTTTCATCACATATCTGTGCAGTTAGGGAATTACTGGACAATTCCACAAACTAATCCCAATCTGTCCAAATTTGCCAATGTCAACTACACTACTAAACAGCTTTTAATAACCATTTGCAGGTTAATTTTTCAGAAACTACGTTATTTTTTTATGTATGAAATAGAAGAAAACCTTGGGTTACTTAAGTGAGAACAGGAAAATCGGAACAATTCTGGTTTCTTGTATAAAATGATGAGTTCTGGAACAGGTGTGAGGTAGCAGGGTTAGGAGTTTTGTGAGAGGTTTTGAAGGCATCTCTTCAGTGTTCAGTGCCAGTCTAAGGAAAAATAAAACAAAGTCAACAGCAACAAAAATAACACACAATCCAAAAACTACCACCCCCGAAAAAAAACCCCAACCCACCCAGAAACAGAAAGACAGTAGTGCATCACTGTGGTGCTGCAGGTAATTTGGAATTTGCTAGTGTTGTAAATATTGTTTTAAGTTTTGGACTTTGATCACTTTCCCTTTCTTCTCTCTCCCACTTGACCTTCCCAAATTCCTCCCAGACCAAATCTAGGAACTGGAAGACTTTCATCCTCATGGTGTTTCTCTGACCAAAAGTAGGAATAGCTTCTGCTGCAGGTTTAAATACACTAGGAGACGTGAGCTTTAAAGAGAGATGATGGATGAAGAATAAAGGAGGACAAGGTAGCAAGCTTAAAACAAACAAACAAACAAAAAAATCCCTAGCAGATGGCATGGACAAAGTGATTCTACTAGTTGCTGTGTCCCATGTTACACAAATAATCAATGAACCAAATGAAGGGGCAGTAGGCTTCCTTGTCAACAGATGCTTTGGATGATAAAGTTTACTTGAGTTCAAGAGATAGCAGAGAAGTTCACTGAAGGGAAATCTCTTAAGAGTTACTTAATGCGGTGAAACCACATCTAGTTTGGGAGGTCCCTGAGGCAGAAGCATCTTACCTGCTCTATTTTTACTTTTCCTTAGGCAACCACTTGGGGTTGAATGGGAGGATGGGATCCTGGGCTAGATAGAGTTTTGATCTGGCCCCATGTGGATGTTCCTGTGTGTGGTGTCGAAAAGGTCACATCCGGTGAAAGCTGCTTTTAACTTCTGTAGATCTATGATAACCTTCTCCAAGAAGCAAAACTAAGGAAAATTTTATGGAGCAATTAATTTGATTTACTAAATCAATCGAGCAATCTACCATTATTAAGCATGGAATATTGTATGCAGACGTGTCTGAAAAGATGAATAAAATCATGGTAGTTCTCTTAATCTAGACCAGTATCTCACTACTTCTATATGTAAGCAGGTTGTGCAATCACGGGGAAAATATTATTATGAATTCTTAGGAATTTAACATTTGATGTTTTTTCATCAAGCCATTTGAAATTTTAGTAAAAGCTTCATAAGAATAATAAATAAGAATGGCTGAAACTCTCTTGAAATAAGCTGGCACATGTATTTGCATATACTGTATTCAGCATCATTACTTAAAACCTACTTTTGCTCTAAGAAAATGAGCTAATTTAAGAGGTTTTGTTACTGATTTTGGCATGGGTAATGTAACTGTAAGATCACACATCAGATGGTTATGCAGAAGGCACACCCACCCAGATTGAATAAGCGCAGAATAAGATGCATCAGTAATGATACTCCTCTGCTATGCTCATCCTGCAAAGCACTCGCTTTCTTTGTGCAGAACATTTTATTCTTTGAAATCGGAGCTCGCCTCTTGTATTGAATGTTGACTGCTGTTAAGAAATCATCCAAAAGTCACTTAGCACTGGTGATTTACTAGTATTTGTCATTTCGTTGCCATATTTTCATTCCTTCAAGAGGAAAAAAATCCTTTTGCAAAAGGATACTTTCCTTTTTATAAACAACACTTTGTCTTTCTGAAGCATTTTCCTCTTTGACTTGTGACCAGATTCCTTAGTTTAATTCAGTCTACTCTAATACTGTTTGAATAATTTGTGAATGTATTCAACACACTAGTTTGTTTAGTTATTAAATAACCTATGCGGAAATCTCTAGTTATCCAGGTGGTGTAGTCAGTCCAGGGTGGTGATCATCACCAGAATGATGTGACTGCATTTGTAAATTACTACTTCTGTTTTCTGTTCAGTATTCTTTTTCATCGATCGGATAAGATTTTTTTAAAATCTATGAATCCAGAGACTGATGGCACCAAACAGCACGAGACTGTGTGTCCGAGCTTTGCTTGCTTGGGTACCATGTGAGTGATGAGCACAAAGCATCTGCTCTCAGCTATGCGTCAGGCTGCCGACACAGGAGGATACCCCAGCATATCGCCTGGCTTGCCAGCATCGCTTTGGAAGAGTGTGCTGGTTCAGACTCTCAGGATGAACTAAGACAGGTACTCTGTGCTTAGGCTGTGTTGGGCATCTGCCAAAGTTGCTTGATAAACTTCTTTGATAGTCGCGTGAGTTTTATCAGGAGAAAAGCTATAATGAAGGACTGGTGCTTTCTTGGTTTTCTCAGAAAGTCTATCTACATGATGGGACACTGTGGTGAAAAAGCAGGAAAGGGAGGAGAAGGTGAGCAAGGTAAAAAAAAAAAACCAAAAAACAAGAAGAATCTGAATCCAAAGAGGATTCAAAATGCATTCTCAAACTGGAGAACTTAATATAAGCAGGTGAAAAATCTTCACTAAACTCAAATTTGAACTGAAATAGGGCTGAGAAAAGATAGGAAATCTTAAGAAGTAACTTAGTACATGAAATAAGTTCACTTTTTTTGCATTTTTCTTTCTTTAGCCTTTACTATATATCCTCTCCTAAGGGATGAATTTTACAGTGAAAAAGTGCAATAGCTTGAAAAACTTTCTAAATAGAAATACAAACCGAACATAACAGTGTATAAGGAGAATAAAAGACAAAGCCTTGATTCCCTCAAGCAGCTCAAATAAGGAGCCCATAAGTGAAAACGCTGAAGCTAGAAGTAGGTCAAAAATCAGTGAATGCTTCTTTCCAAGTAGCATAGTCTGCACCAGTGGACTCCTTTCTTCTTCACAGGTACTACATAGCTTCCCTTCGTTTTAGTTGATCAGAGGTTGATCTGCATGGTAAGGTGTGCTGGATTGGCTAAACACCTGAGCCATGGGAACAGTAGCCTCTTCTGCTAATGTGGCAAGCACTGACCCAGAGCTGTGTCTTACCATGGTATATCTGGAGCCTGTGTTGTAGGCACCTGTGACTGTGTCTTGCTGGAGTAGCATTACATCATGGCTTTCTCCTTTACCCATGTTTCCCTTTCCACAAGAGCTTTAGTGTTTTTCTATACCATGCTACTTGGTGTAGCCATCTAACCTCAGCTCTGCCTAAATTACTATGTTCCTCTACAGAACTTGTTAGAGGACAATGTAGCAAGGACAAAAAGAATTGCAGCAAAACCCAATTCAAAGCTAACATGAGAGAATCCAGCTCTTTATTTTTTATTAACTATGACAGAGAAATGGATCTCTGCTGGTCACTAGTGTTAGAGAAGCGTTGCAAGATATTCTCAGCATCATTGAAACACATTTTCTCACTTTCAAGTACATTTCGTATGGCAGAATGGTTTGCATTTGCATACGTACAGATTTTTTGGGTTTTCAAGTCCAAGAGGAACCTGAATTGAAAGTTTCTGTATTGGCTTAATTCCGATTCAGGGGAGGTGGGGAAGCAATGAACACTGGAAATTTCTTCTTGTCTCCTGTTGCCCAGGAATGTGTTTGTGTGGTTTCCATCACGTAAAAATGGCATATTGCTGTCTGATCAGTCAGAGGAGAGAGAGAAGCTTGCTTTTATCTCCTGGGCAAGGAATCTTTTTGATGGACATGTACCAAAGGCACATGTGCCTTACTTATAGAAGGAGCTTTTGTTTGCAGAATTTTTGTTAGGAAAGCAAATATGTTCAAGCTCCTAGAAACTGTTTGGTCAGGCTTAATTGCATGTAGATTTTGGCATACAACGTTTAATGGAACATGCACAAATAACAGGAACATCTGTAGTCACAAGAGAGACTGGGCACCTTATAAGCTAAAATAAGGAGCAATGAGAACAGTGGAAGAATACTACAAATCAGTGTTTTTTCTACCTACATCCATCAGAACATACTTCAGCTAATTACCTCAGGTTACTTCAACTTTTGGTAGTGTGACTTCTTTGTTAATGCTAAATGTTTAATTACGAAGACTCCATTCATAGAATCATAGAATGGTTAGGGCTGGAAGGGACCTTCAAAGGTCATCTAGTCCAACCCCCCTGCAAGGAACGGGGATATCTCCAACTAGATCAGGTTGCTCAGGGCCTCGTCCAACCTGGCCTTGAAAAAAAAACTTCAAAACGAGCATATTAGGATTAATATTTATCTGTAAAATATTCTAGCATCTGCTTTTACTGTAAATGAAGAGAAGGTAGCATCTTCTTAGCTTCTAGTTCCTTGGCTGTAAATGATTGGCACGCCACTGCCGCCATGGCCCAGAATAGCCTTCTGAGAACTCTCCAGCTGATTTGCAACACCCAGTGAAGATGTTTTCCCTCTGTTTTCATTCTCTATTGCTCAGATGTCTCTGCCAGGCAACTCACAAAACAAACAGCAACAGCAGGTCAGCCTCAAAGAGTACACGTGTTGAAGTAGAGTGCAGGTGAGGTTATAAATGGTTAGTCTTTAATGGTATTACAAAAGGTGGTTGTAGAAGTTTCCATGCATTTGCGTATTAAAGTGTGTAATGCCCTGATCCTTACATGCGAAAAATAATTAGTGGGTAATTATTTGAAAAAATTACTTTGTCCTTTCCTTGGTGGTGGAGGATGTAGCAGAAATTGGTTAATAGCTAGGGTTTGGAAGTGTGTGGTTCTTTGAACAGGTTGCTTTTAAGTGATGGTCCACACAGCAAGATACAGGGACAAAGAAAAGGCTATAAGACAAGCTGAGTATAGGTGGTCAATTGAAAAGCCTTATAGAAGAAAAAGAAGCTGGTTCATTAAAGAAAGCAAATTACAGTCCATTCTAATCTTTCTCCGTTACCATGCAAAAGCTTTATATACTCACAATAAAATTAGTAATTATTTAAGAGAGTGAGTACTGTAATATCATATTCATTGGATAATTATGTTTAATTTTTTATAGAGAATTCCTTTTTGGTTTGTCTAAAGCTCTGTTACCACTGGCGGTACTCCCTGGCCAGTCTTCAACTTGTGAAAGCACTCTGGCAAGGCTCGGTTGTACCCGTGGAAACACAGGATGCCCTATGTAGGCTAAAATTAGCAAAAGTAAAAGCCTTTTTGAAGGAAGCATAGTTTCAAAACAGTTTTTATTTCTAAAAGTTGCTCTGGAACCGTGAGCATGTCAGTGAACATATTTTTGAGAGGAATTGGTATGACGCTCAAAGTGAGCGTATTTGAGATTTTACACATTGGAAATGAGCACAGAATGAATTTAAATGTGCATTTATGTATTTTAAGTCCTGTTTACTTCGCATCCAATCTCCTGATTTCTATGCTTTTATCAGCCTAACATTTCAATGTCACTGCTTAAAAAGAGAAGGTATTTGGGAGTGCTTTTGACAGGAGTTTGTTTTTTCTCTTTGCAAAGAATGATAACTCTATGCTTTTAATTTATTATTCTTTCCTGGTTGCTTTCCTTTTTGAAGCATTGCCTATTTTTTGTTGATATTTTTTTTATACAAAGAAGTTCAAATACATTCATCTGTGTACCTATCCTGTATCTGTTAGGGTTTTTCCTTCAGGGGCTTAAGTAATAACTATGTTACTTTTAATAATAGTTCAAATAAGCACATACTTGACATTCTGTCTAGAGTTCATGCAGCAGTTCTGGATTTCTTTCCCTAGCAAAAACTTCCACAGATTCTTTCCTACCTGAAAAAATTTTGAGGTGCATACTTTTACAGGTACTCAGTGTGCCGTTTTCCAAGTGAAGAGCTTTAAATGCAGTGTGGCAGAGGACTTCACATTCATCTTCTTTCTCTTTGACTGAGCAATAAATATCTGACTGTTGCAATGGCTCTGAGTCAGTGTCTTCCAAGAAATTAGCATCAAACAGATGGCTGATTTGTTATATCATGAGCTGGTTTTGATGGTACTGATTTATGTTATTAAAGATGAAGCTTGTGTAACTTACACTGCAGTATAAGATATTTTTGAGTATCTTAGAAAACTTGCACACTGTGCTCTCTGCCATAAATGTATTTCCTTGATGATGAAGACTGTTGCATGTCTTTGTACCTCCACTTGCTAAAAAAAAATCTACAGCAGGGACTTTTATTAAAATTGTTTTTGGTTAATTGGGCCACTAGCTGCATCTACACTGCAATACAGAGAGGATAATACGTTGAGAATCCTCCAGCTGTTTTTTCATGCCCTTCTCCACCTGTCTAATGCTATGCAGCAAGAAAGTGAAAGTATATTGCAAAAAACTTTCAGCGTTGTGTGGATAATGTGGTCAACAGTTTGCCATCTGGCAACCAAACGTGATGATAGTGGTCAAGGTTATTTCCTGTGTATGCTATCTGTTGGTCAAAGGGTGATGGTATTTCTATCTTGTTATTTTCTCCTGTACTTCGTGGTGGTTGCCTTCCTGTCAAGGAGCAGCTGAGTTTTGCTGCGGTTTGACAACCTATTCCCGAATCATCAGCAGAGACTGATTTATCCTCTCCTCATTGGAGGATGCTTCTGGTTATTCCTCCGTTGCACTGAGTTAATTTCTTCTTGTGGCTCCGTTAGCCTGGAGGTGAAAAAGGAGGGAGACCTTGGAAGTTCTTCTGAGTCTCACTGTTGCAATGCGCGCTGTGGTGATGAGACCTCTGAGATGGCTTCCTGTGTGATTCTTCCCCAATTGTAATTTGTTTCGGGTAGGCTAACAACTCTAGAATTAAGTGTACTCCATAGGAGAAACATCCAATTAGTTTTATCAAACTGCTTTTAGATTTCTCATCCCGTCTAGATTGTCAGTCTTAATTGGGGGACAATAAGAACTTGGCTTTGCTTTGAATTATAAAACAGTGAATATGGTGACGGTGCTGTTGCTGTTGAGATTTCTGAATCAAATAGGGCTAAAAACTTGAGATCAAAAGGACTGCTTCCATCGACATTTCCAAGGTAGCAGGTCTGGATTTGGCAGTCACTAATGCAACATGGGTACTGTCTCTTATGAAGCTGAGCCTTGTAGCAAACTGGTGCCATTGACATACTTTGCAGTTTAACCATTAGTTTGATTTAATCTTTGCAATGATTAAATGCGATAATGATTTAAATGCACAGGTTTTTCAAGAGACCTTTAATCTTCAGAAGCTATGGTTTCCTAGATGAGAGTCTCAAGGTTTCTGTTACCCTTATCTGGGTCAAAAAGGTCATCCGGTCTTCATGCAGAAACGATGAGGGTTGTTGGGGGAAGAATTTGTACAATAGCCTCTTCCAGAGCCCAAGGGTTACTTTTGTGTTATCCTGGCTCTGCGATTTGATTGACTTCTGGGAAGGATAGCTTACAACCACCATGTGTATTTTAAGGAACCTACTTCTCCAGTGCTTAATCTGGCTAGACAGTCGGTGAAATTCTGCAGATGGCTAACTGTAGTTTCCAAGAGTTGGTGCATATAGCATCTCCTTTCTCGTGAGAAGGAAGATTCCTAATTTAGCATTTACTCATGCACTCATTAAAGATGTTGGGAATATTGCCATGGCCTCACTTGGAGCAGAATCGGATCGTTTTGTTCCACTCCCTCCCTACCACCAGACTTAGTTGTAATAGCTTGTTGGAGCATTTTGGTGGTGTCTTAATTGGTGTATTAAGCCCTTTTTTCCCTCAGTCATCAGTTTCATGGTACAAATTACATACTTCATGAGTACTAGTGAGAAAGAGAGGTGTGAGATCATCTATAGTTCCCTGGCTGGGATTGTTTTCCCATATCATTAATTTTGTTCAAGTTTTTATTCTCAGACTCCTCTAACTTTACAACAGAAACTCTCAAGTGACTAATATCACATTTTGTTTCAGTACGTTGGGATGCTCAAAACTGATGTATATTCTCCAACTTCAGAGGCATATGGTCAGACTACCTTAACTTTTCTTTTTTTTAATGTGGGTGGTGGTTCTTTTTTTTTTTTTTTTTTTATTTCCCCTCCTCCATCCCCGTTTTTGCCTCCCACACAGACTTTCTAACATTCTGGCAAAGCAACTATTTGGACTTTTACCCATTCTCTCACTTTGCAGTAAAGAAGCATTCATTTTTCCAACATTAAAAACTTGGCCAGAAAACCTGGCCCAAAAAATTTAATGTTTTGAGCAAACGTTTAAAAATACCCTCTGACTTGGCTGCTCTAAGTAGCCTTAAAGCACTGTTGTCCACTAGAGTGGATGAATTCTTTTCCCTCCCAAAAAAACGAATAAAAAAAGCTATTACTTATCCAGTAATATTGTTATAAACAAATTGAATTTAGTAATTTCAAATGTTACAGAAATAAATCTGAGGCTGTAAGCAACCAGAATAAGAATAATTATGTCGTTAAGTAACTCCCTTAGATGTGGATGCTGCAGGAGCTGAGGACAGGAGGTGAGAACTGTAGCAAATATGGAAAATAATATCAACTCATCTTAGATAGTGTCTGTTCCCCAAAAGAAAAGGGAACATTTTTGCTACAAGTAGTATACTTTAAATTTTACATGATTTTTTGTATCTTGTTTTTGTTTTACATTGTGTTGCTGTTTCACGCCATGTTTTCTGGGAGAGCTAGTTCAAGGGAATACATCCTCTTTTAGCACTGTTTTCTGATAAGGATGAATAGATTAACATTTGACTCTGCATTAATTGAAGGCTCTAAATATATCTTCACAAATGGAGGCAGATCAAGAAAACACAGGAAATAATAAGATAATAAAGTTCAGTTGTATGTGTGTACCTCACTTCTTCTGGGCATATACACATCAACCTAAGTTAATAGAGAACTGACTTCAATAGAAAGAAGTCAGGTTCAGTCTGTGTTTCATACTTTTGTGCTCTGTGTGATGAGAAATGACGTTGTGCTCTGTGTTGCTAGGGCAACCCAAAGAAACATAGAGAAAATACGGCAAAATTTCAAAAAGGAAGCACTATAATTTCTTCAGTGCTTCTTATTTGCTTGTGAAATATTTTGCCAAAATATTACTGAGAAAACCCAGTAGTCCTTTAAAGTTTGTATTCCAAATATAGAGACTAAACTAAATGATGCAGTCATGCAGTAGTGATTTATTTCTACTTAAGGACAAATTCCAACATTGCTTTAGCTTGTTTCCAAAATCTTTATCATGGAATAAACTGCGCTTACCTTCTACCTCCATTTTGTCATCTTTGCTCTGCCCATCTCTATAAATAAATATAAATTCTTTCCAAAATCCTAATTTTAAGACATATTCAAAAAAGCTTTGCTTTTAGTAATCCCCTTTATAATCTGGTAAAACATTTGTTCTTTAATAGCATGACAAAAGTCGAGAATAAAAAGAGGGACTGGGGTAGACACTACTTCAATTCTCTGTTCTCCTGTACGATAGCTGGGCCAGCACTACGTTGGAATTGCTCTAGGAGAAAAAATGAGCCATCAGAAGTCTCTGCAAGTGACTCCCAAGTGCTGCGTATCCCACGTACCTGAAAATACAGGAGGGTCTGCCTCCTTTCAGGAGGATGTATCCAGCCTCGTGCTTAGAGCTGGCATTATGGGCCTTGGCACCCCTGCAGAGATGGTGACTGGAGTGGACTGAAGTCTGGATTTCTTCCCACTGATGGACCATGGATGGGGCAGCTGTAGTTGCTGCTGTTAACTCTTAGTGAGTCGCTTCTGCGCTGAATTGTTTTCTGTGTATGCATTAGAACAACAGCAACTGAGCAGATACCTATTTGGACTGGTGAAACCCGATGTTAGCACAGATGTGAGCACAGCAATACCTGGCATAAGTTGCTGTCAGTCAAATTTTTTTCTTTATCAGCATATATGTTCGTTGCCAAATATCCGGTATAAATTATACAGTATAGACTTGAGTTGTGGTTGTTTGGGGTTTTTTTAATCTTGTTTTGCACACAGTGAGAAATGAAGTAAACCTCCTGAAGTTGCTTATTGAGTGTTTGTTATAAGCTGTGGCAAACTGTTTTCCTTGTGCACAAGGCACTTGTACATAACCACCTGTTTGCTTGACACAAAAATAACAAAGGGTTACGTCTACCAAATCTTTCTCTGGGCATGGACCAAGCAAGGGAGGCAATTTGAATGTGGGGAGATGTTGGTGTGTGTTTGTTATTTTGTTTTTTTTTTCCCCTTCTCTCTGATTATAGAGGCTATAAAAATCTCTCTGTCTCTCCGAGCAAGTGAAGTTGTATAACCTGCCAAATTCTAGCTCTTCCCAAGGGACCACCTCTTTATCCAAAATGAACGATTGTCTTAATCCTGGGGGTCAAGGGTGAGAGAGTGCACACAGGCAGTTGCTATGGAGTAGCTGGTAGATGGAAAATTTTTTACCCTGGCTTACCTTGCAGTAACTTGTTTATCCGTACCCGAACTTCGTGCAGAGGTGTCTGAACAATACTTTAGAGGGAATAAATGAGTCAGTATTGAGGGCTATTCTACAAAATTACCTCTGGTATCTGCGTGTGGGAAGAGGAGATGTTGAAATACTTAAGTTGGATGTAAGCGTGGGAGTAAAAAGGACAATAATTTTGGAAATATTTAATGTAATAATGGCAAAGAGGCATCAGGCAATAGAGAAAGTGGATTTCGGTATTGTCTTGAAAAAATGCTAACCGTGAGTTGCCATGGTTGCTGCAGTTTAGCTAAAGCAAATAATATACATTATACAGAAGATTTTTTTTAGGTAAAATGTTGTTGTACTATTTCCATGCTAGTTGACAGCTGCACTTTTGCATGTTTCCGTATATATTTCTGAAATCTTACAGGATCACACTTAATTGCCTATTTTGATACTTATTTTTCAGAGTGACTCCCCAGATATACCAGCTATTCCTTTTGGAAAGAATGCTAGCAGAAGTGTGTTCCCCATATGGATTTCTATTCAAATTAATCTACAAAACTTACCCAGTATGGTCTAGTTTGGAGCTGGGGTGGGGGAAGCGAACGGAAAGGATCTTCAGAACTGAATGCAAGAGAAGATAACGTAGATTATGATCCTGATGATCAACGGGATGAGATGTTGATTTTTGGGAAGGGAGACTGTAAAATCTCAACATTTACAGAAAGTGTGAGAAAGAAAGAAGATAGAAGTGGCAACATTTACTATAACCTTGGTGCCAGGGTCAACTGAATTATGTACAGTTTTGTTTTGTTTTAAAGATGGGGACAACAGGGAGGTAAAAGGAAGAGGGATGGAGTGATCCAGCAAAGTAACATTCTCCAAGTTCTAAAGACCAATGCTTTGGAAGTTATAAAAATCCATAGAGTGTGTAAATAGTGATATGATAGCTATCTACCTGTCTATCTAAAGTGCTGTGTTTAAGTGTTTGGGTTTTTTTCTTGAAAAGCAATTAATTTCACCTCTGAAATTCAAACATCCTCTTGAACGTGGATGAACCGTTTGATTTCCTTTGAGAACTCCTAACACTCCGTGTGAGCTTGGAGTCAACTCCAACTTCTCATTCTCTTTGCAGAGAGTCTATCGTTTCTCATAAAAGTCAACAGATAAAGGGAGATCTTATAGCAGCTTTCCAGTATCTAGAAGGGGGCCTACAAGAAGGCTGGAGAGGGACTTTTTACAAGGGCATGTAGTGATAGGACAAGGGGCAATGGCTTTAAATGAAAGAAGGTAGATTTCGATTAGATCTAAGGAAGAAATTCTTCCCTCTGAGGGTGGTGAGGCACTGGAACAGGTTGTCTAAAGAAGTTAGTTATGGCTGCCCCATCCCTGGAGGTGTTCAAGGCCAGGTTGGATGAGGCTTTGAGCAACCTGATCTAGTGGAAAGCGTTCCTGCCCATGGCAGGGGGGTTGGAACTAGATGATCTTTAAGGTCCTCCTTCCAACCCAAACCATTCTATGATTCTCATGCTTCTTGGCTAAAGTGTATGGCACATGACTTGTGGCTTTCAGAAATAAAATACCTGCTCTTTTTTTTTTTTTTTCTTTTTTTTTGCACAGGTACCAGTCTAGACCTGGAATTTAAAGTAACCATTACAGATCAGGGAAAAAAAAGTTTGCCCTGGAAAAACAAACAAACAACCAGAAAAACCAATAGAAGAAATACCTAGTTTAATTGCTTGTAATTAGTGAAGCTGCTGACTTTTAGAGATTTTCAGGAATAGAGCAAGAAAAACAAACAGAAAAGGACCAGTCAAGAAAGCTACACTAATTATGATATTTTAATTTTCTTTAGTATTGCTTAAATTTGAGCATGAAGCTGCAGTGTCCTGTTAGTCTCTTCTTTTTGTGGAAGCTGTTGCTGCAGTGATGCTCTGTCCCTCTTCCCCTGCCCAGCCCTGAGACGAGAGCCAAGCAGTGCTCAGGTTATCAGACAGGCTTCTCCACACAGGCTTGTTCTTCTGGGGATGAGTTTGACGGTTGTTTGGGGATTTTATTTTTATTTTTTATTTGACAAGTATGCCTTTTGCCCTACACTATCCTGAACGTTAGTTTTCTCTTTGGGAGAACCTGTAGATTAAACTGAGATACGGGGAAGCTGGCAGAGAGGGACCACCCAGGGAGGGATCGGAAAAGACCGTGAGGAAATGGATAAGATGAGTGTCCGGTGACTTGCAGGGTCTGATGTACGTTTCTAGAAGTGCCTGTTTTTGTTTTGATAAAGGATTTAAGAATAGAGTGGAAGCATAATGGATGAGATCAGCAAGGAAGCACCATGCTCAAGAGGCAGTACGAAGGGACGGGCTCTGAGGCAATGGATGAGGACGCGTTCCCACGGAGGGTGTTAACCAGTTGCGTTCCCTCTCTGCCTTTCCCCTCTTGGGTATCTCTTCTCCACCCCTCAGCCTCTTCATGAGTAGGTGGGGACAGGCTGCTCAGTCATCAGGGCCCACAGAGGTCCTTGCTGCCAGCAAGATGGGTTTGTAGGGGCATGGAGAAAATGCTTTCTGCACCTCTTTGTACCTGACTCTGTGTGCTGTTGCAATGTCAGTGGCACTGGGTGCAGTTGTATGTGTTGCTATGGAAAACACATGCACTTTTTATAGTCAAATAGAAAGGAGCATTTCCAAAAGCTGTTCTTGAACGTTGCGGCCATAACCTGCCTATTGCCAGCAATCTCGGCCATGAACTGTGGCTCTCGGGGTTGAATATCAGTTTGCTAAGAATCCAAGTGCTGGAGGAATGTCCTCATGTTTCTGTACCCATGTGGCAGCCCCATCTTCCACTGGAGCCGCTTTCTATTCTCAGCAGCATGTGGGAATTCAGTGAGATCCGATAACGGCAATATTAATAGCAGTTGAGTAGGTGGCCAAAGAGGTTGAAATTTAGCACGAGCCTGCTGCTTGTTAGACAGCCGGCGTTCGTCTCCTGCACAGCATACCTCGGCAGGGGTGGAGAAACCTTCAAACCCTTGAACATCCTCCTCAGAAGCGTAAGTGAAGCTGGTTGGTGTCAGGATAGAGTACCAGGAGCTTGGCAAGGAGCTCGGAGCGGGCTTGTTCTGCAGTCTGCTGACCCACTCTGGCTTCTGGGCTGGGGCATGGCTCTTCCAAGTCCTTCAAAGGGCAGCTGGGAGGTAGAACCGCTGCCTTAGTGGATGGAAGTTCAAAAGGAGAGTGCTGATACTTCTTTTTAAATAGAAATCCATTCGAGTCCTGTGTTCGTGAGGAAGAGATGGAAAACAGATAGCTTTGGCAGCTGTTAGAGTTTCTGGGTATTCGTCACCAAGGGAAGGGTTTGGCACTGGGCAGGGTGCATTTGTCACTGGCGCATTCCTTTCTATCAGTGGGAGTGTCTCTGTCCCTTCTTTCTCCCCGTAAATGGGTTTGGATTTGTCATATCTCTTTCAGCATGACCACATGGCCTCTTCTTAGCAGATAACTCTCATTTAGGGGAGGGGGATGCTCTGATCCATCTATTTATTGATTTATTTTTTTAAAATCACAGATTGATATCTGTATTTTAAATATATTTCTGTGTGAGAAACACATCCTCAGAAAGCCATGCTTTGTGAACAGGATGCTGTAAAATAATTTTCCAGAATTTTACTCCAGCTTCTATTATCTTGGATTTGGTGTTGAGTTCCATGTTGATGTTCTCCCTTGAAAATAACAACCTGAAGCATCTAAGTAGATGTGAAATCATGAATTGATAGTTGTTGTAATTTAATACGTACTAGGATGTGGGGGAACTAAACCATATAATGTGTTAGGAAAACAAAATCCAGACTACAGAGTATATTTTTTAGAAGTCTTGAAATCAAGTCAACTGAAACATAGCAACTTAAAATGCACTGCTCTTTTGTAAGGAGGCACTGGAGAGCTGTATGCATAAATGTCAGTATTGCCAATGGATATGTTTTATAATTGGTTAAAGTCTGCTTCATGATTTCTTAAAGTACTGTGGTCTGTTAGCTACTGTAGTATATGACTGTCTTGTACAATATTTTTTTTTTTTTTTTACTTTTTAAAGTACCTTGGAGTGCATTAAAATAATACTAGCAAGCTTTCCTTGCTCCTTGGAGCTAAGTGTCAGTAGATAAAGGGGAAGCACAGAGCACCTCTGGCTGGAGTTTCATCATGTGGGGACTCTCACAGTACTGGCGTGTGGAACAGGGTGGTCCTCCACCGAGCCCTCTGCGGCAGCATGTTGTCTCTGCTGTGGCGCTGACGCAGTCATGGATAATAAGTGTGCTGTAGAACAGGTGAGCGAGTTAATTTGGGGTTTGAAAACGTGTGTTAGGAAAAACCCAAACAAAGTAAAGGGGTTCAGCCCTCTGGTCCTGGTGCACCACGTGGAGCCACAGTGTGATTCAGAGTCGTGTCGGCATAACCACGGGGGCAGCAAACAGGAGTGGCTGGAAGGGAAAGGCAGACCAGGAAATCCTTAAGCTGAGGCTGCTGCCAAAGCCTTTGTATTGTCAGGCTAGGGCCTTGGTGACTCATTTTGCAATGCAACCTTGAGCAAACAGCAAGGCTGAGAATAAATTCCTTAAGCTGCAGCTCAGCCTGCTGATCTGCCCTGTCCCTGTGCTTCAGTCTTGTAGAGTGGTCCTCATTAGAGAAACATCAGTCAGTCAGTACTGGTCGGGTGTTCAGTGATGTCTGTCAATGTGTTGCGTTCGAACGTAACAGAGGTATTTGGTCTCCAATTGTACAGCCCGCTAACAAGCGAGAGCTATTTCTGGCCCATTTGTCTTTTTTTCTGTTTGCTAAAGGATTGACGTAGATGAGATGATTTACACAGAAGGTATTGTTTCTCTGCAGGTGGTTATTTCACATCTTTTTGCATCGGCTTTCAACTTGGAATCGTGCAGTTGTGGTTCATAATTATTATAATAACTTCCACATATTGTTATCTGCTGCCCTTTAGACTTTCATGCCACATTTGATAGATACTTTCCAGGATGGCTAATCTTGAAGTTGTACATAAACTTTTATTGAAACCACTGCCAAAAATTAAGGTTCATGCTTTGTGAATTAAAGTTGTACTTTTTTTGACAATTTTGAATTAGGATTTGACATTGGGGTTAGATTAGGTAATGCAGATGATCAGCATTACTTTTCTTTTAAACTGCAGAATGAATACTGAAACACTGAGACTGTGGCAGGAGTAGATGAAATATTTGGAATAATATTATTTCTATAAGATCTTAACAACTCTCTGTAGCAGCTTGCTTTGCTTAGTTCAGACATCTTTAGCGAAGTTGCATCATTGGTGAAAGGAAATATAAAAACTTCTGGGAAGACAGAGAAGGTAATGTTTGAAATGACACAAAGTGGTTTAGTAAATGGTGATACATCGTCATTTGAAAGGACAGGAACCCACTTCTTTCAGCAGGCTTTTTAAGACGCAGCCTTGGCTGTGCCCTCCTGAGCAAAGCAGCAGCCTGCTTATAAATTCAGCATGTTGGCTTTCATTTATTCAAGCTAGAAATTAGGTTACACAGAACGTTTTCATAAAGAATATAGTCTGCACCAACTGGGCTCTATGACGATTTTGGATGAAAACATGAAAAAGCAGACTTCTTTCACAGTTGCCTAGTGTAGGATTGGCATTTATTTGCATTGATGAAAATACTTCAGCAAATGTGTTACCTACCCCTTCTATTAGAATAGCTTTTGTAGGGCAAATGTCTCTGCAAGCAGTGCTGTGTGTGCACTTTAGTGCTATAGACGTATGTTCAAATAAGGTTATAATTGTCCAGGAGTTTTAAAAACGCTTAAAGGCTGCATTAGTGAAGTTCTTGCACTCCATCTTCTAACTGATTTCTTCAAATACAGTGTGAAAAACAGGTTTTCAGCCCTGTGTGCTTAGAGCCAGAGTTGAGAAGGGGAAAGGAGGTGAGAGCAGGAGCTCACTGTTGGGTAGCAACAGGTTGTCAGAGAAGTTAGGGTCATACCTCCTCTCACAGTAGCCAAGAACTTGCTATGTTTGACATTGATTCCTCTGTCTTGTCCCTTGCTATGAACTGTAGTTTTTCAGAGCTATACACAAGACCCCAGTTGAATTCTTTGCACATTACTGCATAGTATTTACATTTTGGTAACACTTTATGAAGGAGAACTTTTATTTAATGTAATTATTTAATTTTGTGTTTTCATTTACTGCAGTTGAGTTATTGATTTTTATTTTTTATTTATTTTATTTTGATGCTCACAAGAAAAAGTCATTCCTCTTAAAAACTCTTCTGTCTGTATCGCACTTCTATCCAATAGATATTTGCCCAGCTATTTGAAATGAGATATAACGGAGGATAACTGGGCAGTGACTTATGCACATAAATTCAGATATGCATCGTGAGCTTGGCCAGGTTGTCCATATAAAAAGCTCTTATTTCACTCAGAGAATGATAACAAGGGGATCCAAACTACACCTTCAAGTTGCATGCCTCAGAGGAGAAGCAGCTGTGAAGTTTGTAGGTGACAAATGACTCTTAAGGCCTTCCAGTAAGATTAACAGCATTGCTTCTTTATTCAGGATTTTCTTATGTCAAACGATTATATACTTTTTGCTTTACACAAATTCTAGGAGAATATATTAAGGACCTTGAAAGAATTAATAAATGCCTATATAAATGAAGAACTGATTGCTCTAGATGAGCAGGGTGTTTCTTATTTTGTTTTTTCTTCTGGTCAGACTATGTCTGTCATGAAAAGTTGCTTAAAAAGTTTAAAGACCAATGGGTGTTACGAAGAAAAGGAGAGTAGCACTACAAGTGAAAAAACCTTGCTCATGAAAAGTAAACAACTTGTCTGTTTGCGTCCGTTGTTAGCTGAGCAAACATGTGTAAGGAGCGCAGTCTCTCATTCGAGTGTGTGAAATGTTTTCCTGCCTGCATTTTTGGATCTCAACTATGCTCCTTAGTTTACAGGAACGTCTTAAGTTTTGGATTTATTTATAGCCCAAGTACACAAGCCCAGTGTGTTTATGGTTATTCAGGTACAGAAAATATATTAAAATATAAAAACAGCTGAATGTTCCTCTTGTTGCAAATGATTCACTTAAAGGATCCCAAAGAACTCATGGAAAACAGAAGTGGACATCATCATGTGCAATCCTGTAGCTTTGCTTTACATGAGGACTGGCAATCTCTTGGGTACAGACTCTAGCTGACTAAGGGCAGAGTTTTTCACTGCTTGCTAGGCTGCTAAAATTTGGAAGCAAATTTTTAAGCATCCTTAGCAAGGGTGTGCATGGCTTTTGCTTTTATAATTGCAAATAATGGAAGAAATTCAGCCCTAATGAAAGTCTCTTAGACCTTGAAGCTAATGAATGTAAGCCTTTAAAGTGTCCCTGTCAGGTGTGGGAAGCATAATGCTAATACTCACCAGTACAAGAATAATTTTCCATCCTCTGCTTGGGAAACCAACCTGTCTCTAGTCAGCACATTTGGTCATGGTCATGATGTGTCCTGCAGCATTGATGCTGGAAAAGAAATCTGCATACTGAAGAAAAGGAAGAGGAAATTTTTTTCAGAAATAGTCTCTAGTGAAAAAAGAACAATGGGTTTTTAGAAAGTTTGAGGTCGTTTTTCTTTTGTTTTGTTTTAAAAAAAAAAGTGTAAATATTTCACATTAAAGGAGAAGGGTTCTTCCTTATCCATGAAGAAGAGGTCACTGACTACAAAGCCAGTAGCATCTCTGGCACGTAATATTAAGGAAGCTGCAGGTAGGGATTGCACAGGTCGGATCCATCTCAGGACTTTGTGTTCTTGGCAGCCTGATTTCTTTATGATGTGGGGCAAGAGCAAGGCAATTCCAGCTGCATCGAGTGGGAGCTGGCACGCTCAAGTTAGGAAGAAAGAGAAGGAGGGACAGTCTCTGTTCCTGCTGGTTGTCACGTTGTATCAAATATTGTATTTCTGTGAAGAGTGCTGCTTATGCTGACCAGGCCCTGACATCGTTTTGCTAACTCGTACCTATCCCCTGAAGGGTTTATTCTACCTTGTCCTTGCAACCTTTGACTAGCTTGTTCCTAGACAGCCAGAAATTGGGTAGGTGCCTTGATACCTGTGCCAGTTGGTCTGACCTGTTACAGGGCTCTGTGTAAGTCCTTCTGCCACTGTATGTTAATTCTCTGCTTTTTTGTTTGAAATTCTTCACCATGCTGTATATGAAGTTTACTGCTCAAGCAGACCCATGTGTATATAGATAGATGGCTATATATTAAAAAAAAAAGTTTACTAATGTTAGTGATTGTGCATTTATTTAGTATGTTTTGAGAAGCACATATCTTGCATAAAAGCAAACCAAAGCCCTCCTTCCAGCCCTACAACATCTCTCTCCATATGTCCCAGTTTCAGTTGCTCTTTTTTCTTTTAAATCTGAAAAATTCTCTCTAGGCTGAAGCGTTCTTTATGTCTGAGGCAAATATTTTAGAAAACATAATGCAATCAGGGAAAAAGTAACAATTGACTCTGCTTTCACATGGAACTGAAGATCTTCCTGGCTAATAGACACTATACTTCCCAAAGTCATTAGCTTATTTTCCACTTCTGTTTTGTTGGCAACTAGAAACCTTAGCTAGTGAAAAAAAGCCTAGAGCCTTTCTGAGTACCTCTCAAATGGGAAACTAAGATCAGCTGGTTTCTCACTTTATATGTAACAATTGAAATAGCATAGAGTTATGACTATGAATTCAAAGCAAAATGCTTTTTATTCCTTTTAGAATAGTCATAGTTGCATACTTCATGCTGGCCTCTAATTAGTCTTGAAACCTTTTAAATCTTGAATAATTAAATTTTAAGTTAGATATTTTAAAACTTCTTGTTTTCTTTTGTTTTTCTCACTCCCTTCCCTCCTTCAGACCAGAGGAGACCAACAGAAGAGTGAAAAATGTAAGACATACTTCAATGCTTTCTGAAACAATTTTACACTAATTATGATTAGATACTTCTGAAATACTTCTGTTTATGGCACTGTCATGTTTACCTTATTTTTCAGCGGTTCATTTATCTGTTACAAAGTAGTGCCATTTTACGATAATTTCTACGCGGCTGACTTTCCCAAATAAATATAATAATTAGAAACAGTACTTCTATCTGTTTACTTGAGATACATGAGATGCATTGTAACACTCTTTAATTGGCTTTGATGGAGATCATAGCTAATAGTGTAAACAAAATTTTATAATTCATTGTGGAAAACATCTCTAACAGCATGCTGAAATTCTTTTATACGGGTACATTGTATGAGAAGAAAGTAATTGAATTTGTATTTGGCTTTTTGTTTGTTTGTTTTTAGGTTTTGATTACATTATACTGGCTTGGGAGAAAAGCTCAAAGTAACCCTCATTATAATGGTCCGTACCTCAATCTTAAAGCATTTGAGAAGTTATTAGGGCAAGCATTGACTAAGGTAAGGAAGCCAAAAAGAATAGTAAACAAATAGCCTGAATTTTATAGTTTGTTATGCGTTACAGCATCAACTCTAAACAATGTCTTGGGGATATAATTTTATTCTTAGTTTAGAGAACATAGTCGTTTGTTTTGCTTGCTGTCAAAGTCCATGTGAAAGGAATGATTTTCAGCTTACAGTGGTTCTCCTGCTACCTCTATAATCATGAAATTCAGAATCCACCTGCTTCTATCAATGTGGTAGATTGTGAAAAGCCTTGTCTTGATTCCTTTTAGCTAAGATAAGAGAAATTTAAGACCTTGTGTTGAATCTCCTATTCAAGCTTTTGTACATGGGTGGGTTTTTTTGCGGTTTGTAGTAGTTCTTGATAAAGTCCATTTGTGCACTCAAAATGCGTTTTTAAAAAATTTTGAGCAAGAACTGACAAGTTGCACTTGCACCTTAAATTATTGCAAAAGACCTTTCAAAACTTACTCTCACAGGCACTTGAAGAGTCTGGCCACCTGAACAGAAGTGGCAGGGATAGTGGCTACGGTGATATTTGGTACATTGACCGGGGAGAGCCCTTTTCATCTTCAACTAGCCATAAAAGAGACGATTCCTTTGATAGCTTGGACTCTCTTGGTTCAAGATCCTCCACAAGCTTTTCATCAGATATAACCTTGAAAGGTGGCAGTGAAGGTATGTTATTTCCTCTTTTAAATCTGTTGTTGACATATGTCTTATGAGTGTGAAAGAAGACAATGTACAGACCTAGTACTTCGGGTGCCCAGTACTTAAATTGGCTTGAAAATCAACTCTGGTTTTGCAACTGCCACAGTTGCATTTTGCTTAAGCAAATATTAACCTTTAGCAGTTGGTAGAAACAAAGCCACGTGTGCATGAATTTCCCTAGGAAGGGTTGCTGGGACTCTTGCTCTCACTGCTGCGTTAGGGCGTGTGTATGTGAAGGGTGTTTTCCCCTAGCTGGGAAAGGACATTGCTAGAATTCAGATCCTGATGAGATCACCTAAAATGCAACAGTCGCAAAAGCCTCTTGCCTTGTCCTTAGTGTGGATATGTCAATCCTCTTATGTTTTCGCTCCATTTGTGAATATTGTACATTCACTAGGGCTTTTTCCTGCCTAGGTTAAAAACTGAATAGTAGTTGTTACTTTTGATAGTTTGCCATGGAAATAAAGATAACAAGAAGAAAGTTTGGGATGTTGGATCCCTACAGCTGTACTGTAACCTGTGTTTCTCTCCTGGTTTTATAATTCAACACAAACTTGTAGTCAATTTGAAGTTATAAAAATAGTGAGCTTTTGGATTTTGTTCCATGTGAATAACATAAAATGGTTGGGCCAAGGCCACGTGGAGCATTTGTGATCTAAGCAAAGCAACATGTAGCCATGCTACATATGTGACGTTCCCTGGACTTCCATGGGGTGTTAATCTGGTGAGATGCGCATGTTGCTATACTATTTGCTGGTAACTTGTCTTTGTTAGTAAATTTGAGTGGTAAGTATGTTTCTAATTAAAAACTCCTGTGCTGTTTTACGTCTTCAGTCTAGAGGTTAGCGCTTTGTTTCGTGCAGGAAGCAGTGATAATGAAAGAATGGAACAAATGTAGCAGGGGCATACAAACGAATCTGAGCTTAATGGACCTTATCACAGTGTTGTCGCAAACTTCTAAAAATACCTCTCCTACCGTCCTGTCGGTAGCTCAGCCAATTTGCAGCCGAAACATCCCCAATATGGAGTTAAATTAATTTTAGAAGATTTCAATGCAAGTTCTAGCTAGAAGCTTGTGTCTAGAGGCTAATGTTTGTGCCGTCTCTTTTCTCCCCTTTCTTCTAAGGTTGCGACAGTGACACAGACTCGGAACTGCCTTTCAAAATGCATGACTCCCATAAAGATGACAGGGCTTACCGTAGGATCTCCGTGATTGAACCGAAACCTACCGCTGACTTCAATCGCTTCTTACCCAACAAAAACAAGCAGACATCCTATGTGCCAGCACCCTTAAGGAAGAAGAGGACAGAGAAGAATGAGGACAACAGGAGGAGCTGGGCAAGTCCAGTCTTCACCGAGTCAGACGGAACATTTTCAAGGTACTGGTATACTGTCTTAGTAAAGCAGACTTTGATTTAGGACTTTTTAAATAAATAATTTCTTTATTAGTTAAAGAAAAGCTGCTGTTGCTGCAATAAAAAGTAAACTATTTGAGTTTCCATGTTTTAATGGGGGAATGGTGTTTTGGTGTGGTCGTGTGGTTGGGTTTGGTTTTTTTTTGTTTCATTTTTATTTTTGTACTTCATTCCGTGTAACTAGTTCTCTGGTGTTTGAGTACTCTTTTGAGGCTGGTCAGACTCCAGATAGAGGGGATTTAAATGACCTTGAATGCAAGTTCATGAGAGATAGACCTACAGTTTTGGTTTCTCATTAAAGCCTTCCATAATATGGTGACGATTTTCGATTGTCCATCTTCTTGGTATGTACAGATAAGATTAGTGGGCAGTTCTTGGGTTTCATCATTGCCTTCATGACTTCACTGTCTTCATTCTGTTCCTGTTTTGGTCAACCTCAGTGGACGTGAAAGGAATCCTGTAGCTTCCTGCCAAAATAGCAGAGCAGAGTGTGGGCTCTCAAATCCAGCTTCCCTCCAGATGATCTATGAGTATGACAGTGGCTCTGATTCAGAAGATGAAAGAAGGCTGCCCGACGTGGTTATGGATGACTTAGCAAAACGTAGATTTCTAGTCAAAAAGAGCCCTGTAAGCTCTGCTGCACCTGGACATCATTTCGTGTTGCGCAATGACTCTCCTAAATCTTGCTCACAAGAAAGTTTTCCAGCTGGTCCACTAGCTGCAATGCTTGAACCACTGAGGTCAGAGATACTAATCCAAGATCCAGTAACTATTGCATTACCTAAATTGCAGTCCATAAATAGCTCCATAAAGTTAGTCTTCTAATTAGCATTTTAACACAGCTGATAATTTGTTATGCCTTTTCTGCCAAACTTTGTATTTTTCTTGGAGGCAATAGGATGCTGATATAACCATTTAACTCTTTTTTTTTTTTTATATATATATATATTTTGTTATTTCTGGTGCTGCAGTGATGGAATTGAGAACTAATTTGCTTCATTCATGAGGTTGAACTCCTGAGCCAAAAAAGCATGTGTTTTTGCATTCTTTATGTCAAGTTGCTCCTAAAATATCTTAACTGATTGGGTATTTTGAACAGTAACCAGAGGAGGCAGAGGCAGTTGGACACTAAAGAGGAAAACAAACCGAGAGTTAACATTCCTTCAGAATTTTCTGGGTATTTTGATGAGGATGAGGAAGAAGAAATAGGCATCCCAAACATTGAAAAAGATGATCTCTATTTTCGCAAGCTAAGTTCTTCAGCAGCAAATACAGTGGTTGCTTTTGACAAATTTCTTCCCAAGTTTTGGACTCCAGAAGAAGAATTGCTATGGAAAAAAATCAGGAAATCTTCTTTCAAACCCTGGTATAAAGAGATTCAAGGGTTCAGGTGCGTTTTCATGCATGCCCCTGTTTCTCTCTTATGTGCAAAACCTAGAAATAAGGTGTAGTTGTCTGACTTTATTTTTGTTTTTCCTATTTATTGCCAGTGTAGCAGCAGGATATGTTTTCTCTTCATCTTTCTTTTTTTTTTTTGAGAAAATAATTGAAATATTATTTTCATTACTGTTGCCACTGTGCATTTTACTCATTGAGTACACTTCATGGGTGTTTGTGGTTTTTTTTTTCTTTCCCTCTGCCCATTTTTTGTGCTGCTGCATGCACAGTAGAAAGAAATCAGATTCTGAGGATGAGGAATTTGCTTACAAACAAAGCTCTGCCATTGTTGCTAATCAACCAAGACCAAGTTTTGACTGGAACAGCAGTTGCAGAAGGGATCAGAGTTATAAGCCAACTGCTGAATATGTGGGAAGCTCATTGTCACAGATTGCAGAAGGAAAAATCTTGGAGGCTTCTGATCAACCCAGGTTGATATTGCTGCATGAGCTGTACTCTTGCTGCATCAAAAAGAAATGGCTGGATATGCAACAGCTAAACGAAATTAAACCGCGTCCTGTGATGTTGCGCTTTTTTTTGGTTGTTACTATTTTGTTGTTGGGTTTGGTTTGTTTTTTTTCCAAACGTAGCCGTAAGCTGCTGGTCTTCTGAAACATGTAAATACAAAAGCGTAACACGTGTAGTAACCCTGCATAGGGTTACTGGCTTTGTGTGTGAGCATGTAAGCGTGCTGTACCCGAGCAGGTTAGTATGCCGTAATACCTTTATGTTGGTTGACGTGTGCTATGCTACAGTTAGTGGTGGTGAATGCCAAGTGGCGCAGTTGTTCTGCTCGGGATACTGCAAGTCTAAACCAAACGTGTATCGCACAATACATTGTGATCTGCTTGTCTTTTGCTAGTTAATGATATTTTTACTTCCCTCCTTTTGTTTTATATGCTTCAGTCAGTTTTCGTTACTTCAGGCCCTGCAAAAATACTCTGACTACTTGTCTTCTGAAACGAAGACCAAAATTGATCCTACTTCTGGCCCTAGGCTCATAAAATGTAGAAAGAATATTTCCTTTGTACCAGGATGCAAGGAAGGAAACGAAGAAAATGGATATCTGTATCCAGATTTGGAAAATGATGACTTGTTCGTTCGGAAAACTGGGGCTTTCCATGTGAATCAAGTTGTTCTCCAAGACCCTCGGTATTTAAAAAAATTCTCTGAGCAGGACCCTCCCCTAGAGGGTGAGATAATTCTGCAACCTAGAGAGGGCCAACCTGTGATTCCAGATTTGGAAAAGGATGACATGATTTTCCGTAAAATCCTCTCTCAGAAAAAAGAGGTGCCTTTATCGGGCGCTCCAGACAAGTATCACCCAGCACTTTTTCCTGATCCATGGAGTCTTCCAGAGGAGATCCGGTCCAAATTTCTATGTTTGCTTGAAAAGAACACAACACCAGAGGAAAAAAAGAGCAATGGCAGAGTGTTGTCACCGTCTTCCCGCCACAAGAAGGACGATATGCTGACCCGCAAGATTGAATCTTGGAAGGTGGGAAGCAATGTCCAGCCAGTAAATTTCATCCCGGGTCCGTGCAGTGAAGAAGACTGGAAGAAGTGGGAAGCGATCAGGGAGGCCAGCAAAGTCAGACACAAGAAACGACAGATGGTGGAGAGGTCAGGTTGTGTCCTGCACGAATTACGCTTGAGTGCAGTTGAACCCTTTCCATTCAGAAAAGTATCGTCTTGTGCTGAACCATTGGTAGAGTGCCAATCTGCTCTTTGTTCGTGGCGTCCTGGACAAGCTTTTTATTTGCTTTGAATAGAAGCTCATGACTGCAATACCATATTTTCAACAATAAAATTGCCATGTTTCCTAGTTTTAGCCTGCTGTTTTAGAGAAAATATATTATCATTCCTTCAGGCTCAAAGTTTTACATAAGTTTCTTTCCATTGTTGAACAGGAATACTGATTATTCAAAAGACTGTGGAAACTAAAAATACTTCCTTTTTCTCACCAATGTAATTGGTAAAAATGCTTCTGAAAAACATGAATGCTTTAAAGACAAATTCTGGAAATGAGCATTCTGATATTATTGCTTGCACCTGAGTTTGAAAATGCTTGTAAACTGTCCTGCCACAGTTTTGAGATGATTAGATGAGTTGGAAAAAAATACTAGTGTTGTTTTGCCCACTCAAAGTCACAGTGCATGCAAGGTGTGTGTCCAAGTAATTTCACTGTGACATATTTTATTCTGCCTACCAGTATTTCCCCCCTGCTTTCATACAGTCCTAATTAATACTTTTGCCTAATCCTTTCCTGGTATAATTGAAATTTCTCTTCTGTGAATACTGGTTTTAACTACTTCCTACCTCTCCTTTAGATTTTGTACTTACTTGGGGAGAGTAGAGTTTCAAATGTTTCCTTAGCTCTGAAAATACGGCATTGCAAGTTGCAGTTGTCCCGGCTGTGCACCATTACTTTGTGACTAAGACGCTTCCATGTTTCAGTTGATACTTTGATGTTGCTGCATTTAATTTTTAAGCTTAATACTGTTAACAGAGTGTGAGCTTCACTGAGGAATATTTCTAAAGTGCTTGAGAATATTTCACATTTTAAGAATTTCATTTGATAGAATAAAATACTCATCTTCAAGATTACTAAAAATCCTCTTAAATCACACTGGATGAATTTGGTTCTCCACTTCAGGGGCTAAACTTATATATAGGGCCTTTTATTCTTATCCATTCCAAGTGTTAGTTTCATTTAGTATCAGACATAGTTGAAGTAACAAGAAAACAGCCTCTGTAAGCCAGGCTTCTTTTTGGGACTCAAGTTGGCATTAATTTTTGTTTCTTGAAATGAGTATCTTGTGAGCATCGTGCTGTTCAGCAGCACTGGAATTAGTGGCGCAGAATTAATACAAGGCTCTGTTTGTGCAGTATTGCTAAATCAGAAGCGTTGGAAACTTGCAGGCAGCCTTGTTCTGTCAGTTTTCTGCCTGATTTACACATCGTGCAAGTCTTAATATGTTTTTTGACTGGTGTCAGATCTTCGATGTGCTATTCCATGCTGACTGGTCCTCAAGCTTTCAGTTTCCCCTTCACTTAGTGTGAGTGCTGACGTACTGGTGGTTTTAATGTTGTTATGAATATCAAGACACTGAATCTGTTCTTTTCTGGTTTCTGATTTCTCAGACTGTTTCAAAAGCTTTCTGATGAGCAAGGGTAAGTTTTTATAAAAGCTTGAAAGATCGTAATGCTGGTTTTGCCTCTTTTTAAAGTTTTCGTGCATGCACAGTAGCTCATGCTGAAAACAACTCGTGCATGTTGCTTTGTTGTTCTGTGCTTGGGCAATTTATGTAAAGAATGTAAGAGACTAAGAGCTATGTGTCTGGCAAAAGTTCTCTCCGGCGTCTGTGGTATTGAGTTATAGTTATCAGGCACTTTGAAAATCAGCCCTCGTATTTTATTCCTGCTGAAGTGAAGTACTTGGTGTTCTGTATTTAAATTAGGCTTTAAGACATTTAGAAACATAAAGGAAGATTAGTAAATACTTGATTTCGAAGGCTGTATAGTTAGAATCTGAAAGTAATTAACGACATGGTATTTATCATGGGATTATTGAATGTTCTGTGGTTATCTTATATACTCCAGGTTATTGAATCCTCAGTTGTAAACTTATTGGTTAGTGCCATGTAAACTTAGGTGTTACTTATGATGTACTGTGAGTCAGAGAAATATTTTTCCCCTTACTGTGTGATGGCATGTTAAGTATTTGGTCATGCATGGTGTTCTAATTTGGTTTTTAATGTAGAATTATTTATTTACTTATTTATTTTTACCCTGAGGCAAAACTTGGTAAATAACTATACACTTCCAGAAGAAGCAAGAAATGTTTCAGAAGATGTTAGATCTTAGAGGAGGGAGACTCAGAAGGCTCAAGTCACTAGTTAGATTTTGAAGTTCAGACTAGAGTTGAAACTAACGTCCTGTTCCTTGGTATGAATATACCTGTACTTAGGGTAAATTGTATTTAGGTCTAGATTTTCCTGTTTTGTTGCAGGCAGATGTAGAAACTTGAGAGAAAGAAAAGGAAACTCTAGTCACGTAAGTTTTCTTGAACTCATCTGGAACAATTTTGATACTTACGTACAGTTTGGTAACCCAAAACCATTTCTACATGTGATATAACTTAACCATTAAAAAAATGAGGAAAAGAGCTGTACAAGAAAAGAGTTTCTGCAACAGTGACCAGAAGATTTTTGCTAAATTTGGCATTCTTCCCATTCAGAAAACAGACAAGCAAACAGGTATAATGAGTTAATGCCTTCGCCTTTGTTTCTAGAGGCCAAAGTCTTATGTTACCAATGAAAGTGAGCTGGGCCTCTTGGGAGGAAGTCAGTGAGTCTGGTTTGTTAGTTCAGAGCTGTCTTGGTATGTAACAGATTAGAGCAAGGCCCTGTGCTGAATCATTTTTGGTTTTAACCTGTTTTTTCCGTTGTAACGGAGAAGTGCTGTGTTTTCAAGTCCTGTTAGAACTCGATTACACCCCTCCGTCATTCAGATTTTGTTTGGATAAATGCGAACAAAAATATTTTTGAAAATATAAAAATAAACCCCAGAAGCCTAGCTTTCATTTTATATTACAGCATTGAACCTTATGATCAAACACCTGCATTTTGCTCGGTGTCTCAGAGGCTTGAGGTCCGCTCTGAAAAGGAGTCTTGTCCTATACCTAAATTAAAAGTCCTGCTATTTTATCACTGCAGTGTGAAAGAATAAAGGAGAAAATAGCACTGGAGAGAGGAGGCGAAAGCATGGAACATGATCTTTGAGATATTTAGATTAACTCCTACTCACTAGTTCCTTTTAATGGGGGAAACTTGTAGCTATCTTGAAGAAATCAGTGAGAAGATGATGGCCATGTTACCTGTCCTGACTTGGGTGGAAAGCATCAGGGAGGCTTTGAGAGGAATGACCTAGACTAGTGGGGCCCATGACATGCATGAACTGAGCAGTGAATGACTTTTCTCTTTCAGAAACGTGCATGAATAACTGACTTGATTTTATGATAAGGCTAAGAAAGGAAAGAATGGGAGGTGATTCTGGGGCTGTTACTGGAGAGAAGAAGTCAAAGGACGGGAATTTGGACTCGAGGAGGAGGGGGGATGCCTTTTAGGTCAAAGAAAGGAACAAGGTCAATAAAGAGAGTAACAGGTATAAACAGAAGTAGCAGTCGGGTGCGAGGAGCTCAGTGTGTGTGATCAGCGTGGAGCTGCTACAGAGCTGCTTATTCCCTTAACCTGATTTTGTTTGCTCAAGTGTGCAACTACTGACTTGAGTGCTGGCACTAGAGCATGTCCCAGTCTTGCTTGTTCAGCTTCCTGTGTGTTTCCTGCTCTGTTTAAAATAACATTCAAGAGCACTCAGTTGTACTAATATAAATTTCTCTCTCTCCCCCTTTCCCTCCTGTTTTTCTCTCGATTTCACTTCCATAAATGATGGCTAAGATGCGATAAAGCCAAATATTCTTTTTCTTTTTAGGAGTAAATCCTTGAACGATGTCAGGGCAGAGGAGCTGCAGTCATTGCGCAAAATCCGTTACGAAGAGCTACAAAGGATAAAAGAACAGCTACAAGAACAGGATCTAAAGTGGCAAGAGGTAAGTACGCCTTTTCACCCCTCCTCACGTGTCCTGCTTAAGGGCTGCATGCTGCCTGCTTTCGGTGTCCCTAGAAAACAGGCTTTGGCATGTGTGCAGCAATTTATGGGAATGCCTTCTAGAACGATGCATCTCCTGCAACTGCTGATGGTTTTGAGGATGTCTGTTTAATGCAGAACTGAAATAATTTTAAATATCACCAGTATCTGATTAATGCTTCAGGATAAGACTTACATGTATTGCAATAAGGCCTTCAGGCTTGATTTCTGTGGACATAAAAGTTAAGGCACAGTTTCATGTATGTTATCTCAAATTTGTGAATAGCTTTTTTGTGAAACGATTGGCATGTCTGAGTATTTGATCCTTTGGGAGAAGGGAAGGAAATAATATTTCCTTGTGCAGATTCTTGAGGCTCCTATCCCATAATAATTCTGTTTTAAATCCAGCTTGTAAACTGATGTGATAGCTTTGCGCAGCATCCTAACAGTATCTGAAGACCTTTTCTTTTTTATTAACATCTCTGCTTGACAACGATTAGCAACAAGAACCTGAAATTAAGAACAGAGCACCAAGCAAGAAGTTCATAGTTGTTAGTTTAATGGATCTCAGGCATCTCAATTCTAATATTCAGTACTTCTTTTAACTCAGCTCTGGTATTTCATGGAGAATATTGCCAGTTCACGTTGTGGTTTTATAGAAATGAAGAAAATATAGAAGTATATGTTTTCAATTTGGGATTTAAAGCATGTTTATTCTCAAGCTAATGTATCAGTCTAACATAGGAGTGATTTGGAAAGAAAAAATGCCAAACTCCAAAGCCTTCAATAAAGAAATACAGATGGCATTTGCATTAGTTTTCAAATATGTGTCATTGGGTGAAGTATTCTAGAATAAAATTGAAAATGTTGGAGGGGGAGGGGAAGGGAAGGGCAAAACATGTACTTTTTCTACTTGCAGTCCAGGAATTACAATTGTTAGCTTTAACAGGCAGTGAGCCTGTAACCCTAACTGAAATATAAGAACCCCTTTACCATTTAGGGGGAAGATGAATGAACATGTGGCCATGGTGCAGATATGCAAAGTCAGGGCAGGAGGTAGCATGCGATGGGATGCCTCTAGTTCTAAAAGGTCTTGAGGAAATCTGATTGTATACATTCATGTTATTCTTATAGGATCTAGCAAAATGGAAGAACCGTAGAAAAAGCTTCACCTCTGAACTGCAAAAGAAAAAGGAAGAGAGAGAAGAAATAGAAAGGAGAGCCTCTGAAAGGAGTACCAAGTCACTGAAAGAAATGCAGCAGGAGAGGTAATGACCCTACTGGGAGTATTATGTTGAAGAACTTAAATCTGAGCGTTTTTATTCCCTTGAATTCTTGAACAGCTTTTACTGGCAAGTTGCAATTGATTCTGCAGAAATCTCAACAATTTTAGTTGCAAATTATAGTGTAGGAATCTAGGCAATTGAAAGGTGGAATATGGTCTGCTAATGCATTGTTTTCACAGAACGTTAAAAGGTTTTGCTCTCTAAATGATGTTTTACTCTGCTATCCATAAATAAATGTATTGAGAAGTCAGTATTTGCATCCACTTTAAAGAGGTTAAAACAATAGTGTTGAACTGGATAATTGCCTTTTTTATTCTTGGATCAACGTAACTATTTCTCTTTTGTCTACCATTACATTTGCTAGCCACTGTGGATTAATATGGGCCAGAATTTAAATGTATATCACAGAGCTGTAAACTTTTAATTGATTTCCCTTCTATCCCCAATTGTTACTCTAGATATTTACAGAACAAGATTCTCTCCAAAGAGTGAAAAATGTAAACTGACTAGCACTGTACTATTTCTACTGGTGACAGTCTTTCTTTTTTTTTTTTTTTCCTTTTTTTTTCAAAAATACATGTATGACTGAGATGAAGGGAGTATGTGCATGGCATGTATTTGTAAAAGAAATTTAAAGTCTGAAGAAATTTAAATTAAGTCTTAAAACAGAATGCTTTGAGTGTCTGTATTTTTCAATTATTTGTGAGGACAAAAATTAATCTCGAGTAAAAATACATATGCTAATAATATTGAATGTCCAGAATCATCAGAATCTTAAAAATGACATGGTAAAGATTATCTTTGTGGTGGTTGTTCCTTTATGGCAAAAGAATGAATAGCAGGACAAAAAAAAATAATCTCAACTTCAGGACACCATCTTCCTTTGTTATCTGAAGTTCATTATAGCATTTTCATAAAGCAGAGATATCAGCAGAGCTACACAGTTCAGGCAGTGTTATGGGACCACCTTCTTCCTATTCTTTCCTCCATAAAATCTGAATTTCTGAAGATATATAGCTTGAATAGCTTTACTGTTTTCTTGGCAAAGAGATTTCTGTCAAGGTGGCAACCTGATGATGTGACGGTAGTACGCCTGAGTGTTATGGGAGTGTTGAAATGAGAAGAGGAAGAAGGTAGATTTAAAACTATATTAAAATACTAATATTTTTAAATTATGCCATTCGCTTTCATTTACTGGAGATGTGTTTCTTGGTTTATGCTCTGCTTTGAACATTTAGTAGTCGAAAGACTTAGTGACAAGTCTCTTTGTCTGGTATTTTAACATGTTCTGTCACCGTAGGGAGGACAGAGATCAAGACTCCTACGGGCAGCAAAAACATGATCACAGATGGACGTATTCACTGAACGACGATGTGTTTAGTGAAGTAAAAGAACCTTCCACACGGTCAGCAGCAAGAAGTCACCTTTTGGAAGAAGATACCTCCTACAGCACTAAGTACAGCAAAAGTGCGTATGCTGCACAACCGCACAAGGAGAACCTGCCGGAGAGCTCGACCGTTCGTGAGGCTCCGCCAAAGAGCCTGGCAGAGGAGCAGAGCTCGGCTCTTTTGTCTAACCGCTACTCGGTGAATGCTCAAACTGGGTCAGCTCAGGTTTCAGCTTCTCTCCCGAGAAGCTACCAGAAAACCGATACCTCCAGGTTAACATCTGTGGTTACACCAAGACCTTTTGGTGTCCACTCAAGAGGAATCTCGTCACTTCCACGGTCGTTCACGGTAAAATTCCTCTTCGTTCCTGAAGTTTGTAAATGTTGGGGTCTTGGATAGCTGGGGGAACAATAGAGTTTTAACACTTATTTTTTAAAAAATCATCTGCGGTTTGATGAAGGCTGTGTTAGTAGAGCAGATAGTTCTGTCGTGGCATTAGATGTTTACTCGTGTTTCTGTTCTTAAAGGCACTTCTAGAAATAAGGCTGATAAATATATTTGGTAGAATAATCTTTTTATTACTTGAAGTAAGTCTCCTTAGTGTTCCTTATAAAAAAAAACTGTCTTCAATGGATGTAATTGTCTGAAGCTATGTTAATGTAATTAAGTGTTAAAGACAAATTTTTCAGGTGATATAAGTTTCTTCTGCTCTGATGACTTTGTTGAAATTGAAATTTTATGCTAGCCTAAAATTTTTCTGCTCAGTAAAGCACTGAAACATAGAAATTGATTGATCTCTCCCTCCCCGATTACTATGTTGATTCTCATAGCTTTCTCCTAAATCTCTATTTGTTTCAATTTAAAAAAATGCTAAGAATGCAGATCATTCTAAGCAGATGATTTTAACAAGTTTATCTTGGAAAGTCTGGACTACTTATTCTGCAAGCACTTCAAGAGAAAAAAATACGTCGCTCTTCTTTAAAGTGGGCAATTAGTAACGAGTACAGTAACTAGAATTTGCATGAAAGGGAGGGTTTTTTTGTTAAAAATTTAGATTACTGAAAAATTAGGATTTTTGTGGGTTTTTTAAAGCTCATATTTACCAAACCGTCTTTTTTGTCCTAGATGGATGATACCCAGAAATACAATGGAGAAGTAGAAAGAACTAAAAGAACTTTGTTCACTAGCAGCTCATTTTCACAACCAGACTCTGCACACCCTCTCTCCACTAGTGCTTTCAGAAGCAGAGGTGAGGAGGAGGAGGAAGAAAAAGGAGGTGTTCAGTCAACATCTCCTCCTTGTTTGACACTACCTGTAAAATCCCAAGACCAAGATGCTGGAAGCAGTATTCTTAAACCAGAATATTGCTCTCCTCCTGATTCTCTTTCACTTGCATCTTCTGCAGAAAATGTGAGTCTGCCAGAGCCTGAGAATTCAAAATCCCTGGTAAGTGTGGAATAATGTGATTACTTAGTGTAACTGAATGCTGCAGCACAGTAAAAGGAAAAAAAAAATACATCTAACGCAAAGTATTCTTTGGTAGTAAGAAAATAGCTGAGAGAACTACTATTTCCTTTGATTTAATTCAGGGGAAAGAGAATACTTGGAAAGAAAATAATTGGTCCTTTTGCTGCATTTTTTTCCCTACCTTTTATATGTCCTGAGCTTAATTTTATTTCTCTTTCTAATTCAAAATAGTTATTCTAAATATTGTTTGATGTTTGCAAAGTTTTTGTTTATTCTCCAAATTAGCACATTGTGCACACAATCAGGTATGTCAGTTAGGTGAATGATCTGAGCTGCTGTAGCATTCATTTGCACTTTTAAACTGGTGGTGGAAAATAAAGATCAGCTTTTCAAAGGCCAGCCTTAAACATTAGTATCCCATCATCCTTTTTTCCATCTCTTGTGGCTTGAGCCTTCCCCCTTTTTTTGGAGTAGTTATTTACTTGAAATTAATCTAATTAATGTTCACATTAATGAATTTTAAAGCAAATCACCATCTTTTTGTATATGTGCTTATCCAAGAATTGCGTCTTCTAGGTTTTGTTTTTTTTTTTTCGATATGTATCTTCAACTACTGCTTTATCCAATTGATCACATGTTTCACAAGTAAAAATGACCAATAATAGCTTTAATTGTCGATACCTTTCCGTATTACCTAATGACGTGGTTCATACTCCTTGAAAGATTAGAGGTTAATTCTTTGCATTCCTGATGCTGCTGCAGAAGTTAATTATGCCAGTTGCTTGGGTGAGGATCATGAGACCTTAGATGCTTATTTATGAAATCATTTCCCACACCAGCTTTTTATAAATTCAGTCACTTTGAACCCTTCCTCTTTCTAATCACTTGTGGAAAAGGAACACATTTCAGTTGAATACTACTGATACCTCTTAGCCATTGCAATGAAATTATAATAATTTCTTGATTGATTCTTATACAACTGTGATTGTTTTATTAGAAAAGAGATTGTGATCATTTTTTTTTTCTGTGTTTTAGCAAAAACAGGCAGAGGAATTGCTGTTCTAATCAGTGAAAACGTAGATCAAACATGGGCTTTTTCCATCACTTTAGGAGAGACAAATGAGAACAAAATGTACTAAGTCTATTTTTTTTTTCCCTGTCATTAGTCACAAGATTATAATTCGTCCATTCTGCAAATGAGTAATGTGGAATTTTTTTAAAGAAAAAAAAAAAGTAAAAAAGAAAATTAAAAAAAAAAAAGCTTGTGTTGTGCCTCAAACAACAAGGTATAGCATAAGGAATGTAAGTTCCGTTTGGCATGTTTGTGAATCATTGTCAGAGCTGAGGGATTGATATAGTCCACTGGTCATCAGGGCAATAACACCAGGTTTGTGGAGTACTAAGTGTTTTGGAGATGACTTGTCCAAATGATGAAGTTCAGTGTACAAAGTCATGTTACTCCTGACAAGAGGTAGGTTTGCAGACGAGCTGGGTTGGGATGGCGGAAATAAAAATTACAACAGAAATTTCCAGAAGCACAGTCAAATTCAAAAGCTTTATATGTGCTTTAGCCCAGTACACTAACCTGTCCCTTAGTAGATTTGCTTTTAATGTACTTTTACTCACCTAAGGACTTGGATTGTATGGGAGCATTTGCAAGCCTAGTGGCTGTGTTTTGAAGAAAGGACTTAATGTCTACCCTGGGCTGTAACGGAAAGTATTTTGCCAGGAACATTCCTTCAACGTGAGGCAAAACCTCAGGATGTTACCTTGTGATGTTGTTGTCTTCTGCATCCAGTGCTTGGGTGCTGCTGAAGCCTTCTCTGGCTGCATCCTTCCTGGAGACTCTGGCTAACCACATCTGCTTGTGCAGTGCTCCCTGCAGCTGCCTCATGCATCCTGCCAACATTGGAACTTTGGGGAACTGGCTTAGATATCTAGACTTCTAAATACTTAAATGTAGGGAAAATGAATCCCGCTCTTCAGGAAAGCTGGTTCGCTAGGCAACTGAAATGTAGATGTACATTTAGTGAACCAAATTTGCTACACATGCAGGGGTCTCCTCCACGTACACATTGCTGGAATATATCTGTTTTAACAGTGTTTGACAGAAAAAGTCTATTTTTTTTCCTCTTTTATAGCAATGTCACTTCCATGATAATGAAGTGAATAGCATGCATTTGGGTATTTTAATTGTTTTTTAATGAGTTCACATTAAAATGTTAATGTATGCAACACATGTTCATAATGTAGTGTGGGATTGAAAGCAAGTGTTCCAAAATGTTTTCCAAATGAAATATTTCTGTAGTTTAAAATGATAATGTTAGGTTTTGATTCTGATTTTGAAAGCATCTTGAAAGTCCACTAGAATGATCTGGATTCTAGCTAGTTCTGGGATGAGTTTTAGTATCTAAGACCTCCATTACAAAATCCATAGCAAGCTAGTAGTATTTTACACAAAATTAAAAAGATGATTGTTCTCCCTAGTAAACCTAGTTGCAGCATTGAGTCTAAAGGAAACTGATGATGCCCACTGTAGGATGTGCAAGAAAAAAATAAGATGAATTACTGTTATCTAGCTTTTTCACATCTGACTGATGCTCTCTCAGCAGGCAGTGCGTTCCACAAATTCACAAGATTATCTTGAAAAACCCATTTAATGGTTTAGTTTCCTCAAATTTCTGACATTTTGTGGCATTGCGTTACAAAGTATCCAAAATAAGAGAAATGCATAGCTACGTATGTGTGTAGAGAAAATGTAAATGTAAACTGAAAACATCCTTGTTTGAATAAAAACCACATGAGTTAGTTAACTGACTTCAATACTGTTTCCTTTGTCTATGATGCTAATAATAGATGATTAAAGTGCACATTGTGAGCAGCCTCACTTATTTAGAGGATAAACTTTCCCTCATTTAGATTCCTGTGATACCAGATACTGTAGTGTCATGTTTTATTTTTCAGGAACAGTACAGTGAAATGAGAATCAGTATAAACCAGAGACCTGGTCACAGTCGCAGCTTTGGGTTTACAACAAATTGGAGTTCTTCAGGGGCCTTTGTACAGACAGTTGAAGAAGGTAAATGTGTATTAACTGCACAAGTTTTTGTTCTTATGTTAAGTTTGAAAAGACTTCTAAATTAAGATGTTTGCTGTTAATGCTGCAAATATTTAAACAAATCAAATGGAGATTTGAAAAAAAGCAATATTTAGTTTGCTAATTTATTTCTATCAATTGTCGTTTCTTGAAACAGGTTGAATTCGAAAATTCCAAACCCACATTTTCCTAATCAAGGACATTTCTATAACCACTGAAAAGGCATAAACGTTCAAGCGTTCATCAAGCCCCTTACAGAACAGTAGTAAGGGGCACATACAGGCTTTTGACATCCAGATTGTTCCTTTCAGCTAAATTTAAAAGATTTTGTTTCATGTGGTTAGTAAACACACACAAAGGAAACTTAGAAGTTAATATTTTTATTTCAATTTTACCTTTCTTAGTCATGTTGAATTTTGGAGACAGTTAATATTTTTAAGCAGTTGCAACTTGTAAATTGATTTTCAGTGTGGTTTGTTTTTTTCAGATATGCTAATACTGAGGAAAAGCAAACATTTTTCTCTTGAAATAAAACATACATAACATTTATTTCTAAGCTTTAGTGGCCTTCTGCAGAGAATGAGCTCAGTTTTCTTAAATAAAAAAAAAACAAAACCACACACAGCAAAACAAAACAAAAAACCCCAAGCAAATCCCATGTAGAGCTTATTTTCTGAACAGTGATCTTTCCCATTGCCAGTAATACTTAAGGAATATTTAATTGTGCCCTTTCTTCCAGCTAGCACAAGATCATCCTGAGAAAGGAGAAATAACTGGAAACTTCTCATTATACTTTGCAGAGAAGCAAAAATACCATTTAACAGCACTTACTGAGCAGCATTTTTTTTTTTTAATTTTATTTCACAGTTAATTTTTAGACCTCTCTTCACTATAGCTGGGTACTTCTCATAATTAGGTTGTATCTGTTAATAATCGCTTTACATGAAGAATAACTTTCCATTTACTTTCCCTGCTGCCAGGCTTCTGGTTTAATTTTGTTACTTGGAGAGGCAAGAGAACCATCTCTTTGCACTGCCAACTGTAAATGAGAAACCTGAGGGTAGGGAATGTTTCTGCTGGTCATTCACAAAGGTCCATGTGGGCTCTATCCCGCAGCTCTGTAGACAAGGAGAAGATGAAGGCCTCGTGGCTGTTATCTTGGTTATGCTTCGTTACCGTTCTCAGAAGGAAGGGTGCAAAGTATAAAGATGGAATGGAGAATTGACTGTATCTTGGTATTCTTGGTAATAGCATGTGTTTAACATCTTTTTTTTTTTAACTGACTCATGTTGTATCCTTATTCAAAAGCTGTAGCTTCCTTTAAATGGATGAAGGATGAAAGAAGTGGACAGCCCATTGGAAGAGTAAGATGTGCTTTTGGCTGGGCACTTCTGAATGTTGTGTTTACTATTTTTAAGGATAAGTCATAGCGTAATTCAAGTTGGAAGGGACCCTGGCAGATCACCTAGGGCAAAAAAGTGTCAAGGCTGAATTCAGACCAAGTTGCTTTAGGGACTTGCCCAGGTGAGTTTGAGACGCTCCAAGGATGGAAACTGCAGAGCCTCTCTGGGCATAATTATCCTCTCGGAGAAAACTTTCCCTGTATATCCAGTCAGACTGACCTTTGTCTCGGTTTATAACCACTGCGCTGTGTTCTCCTGCCATGAATTTCAATAAAGAGCAGGCTTTCCCTTCTCAATGCTCTTTCCGTAGGTATTGGGGAGGACTGCTGTTAGGTCCCCTTGCAGCCTCTCCAGGCTGAACAAGCCCATACCCCTCAACCTCTCCTCACAGGCCAAGTGCTCCAGCACTGACCATCCCAGTGGCCTCCCATAAAACTTGCTCCAGTTTATTGATGTCTCTCTTACAGCGGGACACCAAAACTGGACATGGTATTGTCGATGTGACGTAACAAGTGCTGAGTGAATGGAATAGTCGCTTCCCGCGAGCTACTGGTCATGCTGGTGTTCATATAGCCACACTGCTGGCAGGGCGCCCCTAGCCCTGCTCTCCAGCCCATCAGCCCCTCAGCATGTACCATCACTGGGGTTAGTCCATCCTGGGAGCAGGACTCTGTGTTTGCCCTTGTTGAATGTCAGGTTCCTGCTCTGAACGGCAGCCCTGCCCTCCAGCGTGTTGACCACCCTGTCCCTTTTGGGGTGATTTGCAAACTTGAGGGTGTCGTTCACCTCCTTCTCCTCCTGGTTATTGGTGAACATGTTACAGAGATACTGTGGTTTAGGTCACTCCGGCAACTAAACCCCACACAGCTGCTCGCTCACCTGCCCCCACCCCCCAGGGATGAGGAAGAGAATTAAAGGGGAAAAGGGAAGGAGACTCGTGGGTTGAGATAAGAACAATTTAATAATAATAATATATGAATATATATATGTGCATATAATGCTAATAATAAATTCAATTGATGCACAGTGTAATTGCTCCCCACCCAGTGACCAAGGCCCTACCTGGCCCAGACTAATGATCCTGAAACAAGTAAGTCCCAACACCGCAATCCCGGATGAGCGGGAGGCCTGAAAAGAGGGAGAGAGAGCACTCCAAGAGTGAGAGCCCTGGAAGAGCAAAGGCCCTTCTTTCCGGCCAGCCCTCTTCTGTATACTGGGCATGACGCTGCATGATATGGAATACTCCACTGGCCAATTTGGCCCTCAATCCTAAGTCTAAGTTCAAACCATAAGGGGTGTTGTGGAACCACCACTGTCCCGGCTATGCTTCCCCCTGTCCTGTTGTGCTCCTGCACACTGGCAAGAACACGGCAGCTGAAAAGCCCTTGAGCCCTCAGTGCCAACTACAAACATCAGCGCGCTGTCAGCATTCTGCTCAGAGCAAGTCTCAGACTAAAACCACAACACAGAGCTCTTCTGGCTGCTAGAAAGAACTAACTCTGTCCCAGCTGAAACCAGGACAAAAGAACAGATCCCAGGGTACATGCCTGGGGAGCTCCACTTGTAACCAGCCTCCAGGCTGAGTGTGAATCTTTAACTGCTACCCATGGAGCCTGACAGCCCAGCCTGTTTTTCACCCATCTGATCGTTCTGCCCTGTAGACAGTACCATCCCAACTTTGCTACCAGGATACTGTGGAAGATCATGTCAAAAAGCCTTATTAAAGACAAAGCGGATGGTATCCACCACTCTCCCTTCATCCACAGATCTAGTAATTTTATCATTGAAGACCAAGGTTGATCAAGCATCATTTAGGCTTGGCAAATCCATACTGTTCCCAATCAGCTTTTTATCTTTTGTGACTCCATAAATAGCTTCCAGGAAGACTTTCTCCGATTGTCTTAACATACTTATCCTAACTAGCTGTGTGATTTTCTTCAGGTGATAGCCTGCATTTATTTTTTTAGTACTTATAAATGACTCTGTATTACACATATGCTTTTCCTTCAAAAAATTAAGAAAACTACTTGGCAAGCAAAATTAACTACTTATTAAGCTTTTCAGACCACTTTCAAGACTTAGGCTTATAAATAAAAGAAGATAGTACTCGTTTTTACAGAAACTTTCAACCTCTACACTAAAACTTAAGTAAACAGAAACACTTAAAGTCATTAATCTAGGCATTGTTCTGCCAGCTTCCCCAGTGCCATATAATCTTTATTGTTTCAGCCCTTTCCCTTTCACCCACTCTATTTGCAATCAGTTTTTGAGATTGCATTGATGTAGGTGTGCACATGTCTGTGATCAAACACTTGCAAGCATGTAGGACAAAGTAAATTTGACCCACTTCCTTCAAGTTTTAAAGTTTTTGTATGACTCTGAGCTAGTATTTATCTGCTGTAATAACAACAGATGGGCATAGGTTAGAGATAACTAAATATGTGTGGAAAATGAGCATTTGCTTGGTTTTTGTTTTCACTAGGGAGTAGTAATAAAGAAAAACAGCAATACCTGTTTTATGTAATGTAAGTGAAATCTTCTACAGCAGCATAAAGAAATTCAGTAAATCCTATAGTCTTGGCACAGCTGGACAGAGAAAGACAACTGGCACCATACAACTTCAGGCACCTGTATTGCCAGTTAGTCTCTGTAGGCTTCCCTGGAGGTGAATCAGAGCAGAAGCCCAGTGCCCTGGTTTGCACTCCTTAAAAGGAGTCCTTATTCAGACTGTAGAGGCAGTAGTGGAAGAGCAGCTGGCAAAGTTATGTGCCAAAAATTGAGCAATGTAAGTTGTTTTTGCTGTGTTAGGTAGGCACGTGCAATCTAGAGACTGCTGCTATTCATTCGAATCTGTACGGTTGGAGTATGGTCTGGATATGTCTTTCTGGTGATATTATAGGAGGAACCTTGCAATCTTAAATTCCTTTACTTTCCTAAAACTGAGCTGAGGTATACTGTTCTCGCCTCTGAGCTGGGTCTCATCCCTGTCGAATTGTTTATGTTAAATGAACACTACCTTTTTTGGTTCCTAGAGCTTATTCTGTCACAACAGAAAACAGGGAAATGATCAGTTCTGATGACTCTCCTTGAGCCTGGAGCATTCCCTGTACCATAAAGTTCGGTCTACATGTGATCAAACTATATAGTATTAAAGATCTTAGATTTTGAAATCAGACACCATTCCAAATGTTATATGACATTATTGAAAATACTAACTTCAGTGGTAGTATCTTCAATGGCATCCTTAACAGTACCTTGTATTAATAGATTTGAAAACCCATTAATTGTTTTGCATCTTGCGGGCTCTAAGGAGAAGCATGTTTTTTCCAGTTTAATTATCACTCACGTTTTCTTTCACCAAATGAAAACCGTACCTTTTCTTCTATAATATTGTTTAAAAGTAATTGGCGTGTTTTGAAAATTTCACTGATAACTACTAATGGAATTTCTAGTCCATACTTTAAGAATAATGCAAAAAAATAGAATATGGAGCTATGCTCTTCTAACATAGTAGTTAATGTTGTTTTTTAGTGAAATATGATGGATCAATGTTTGGTGCAGTATTAGGAAACATAACATTTCTTCATTTCTTAACTTCCTGGGGTGCTAGGAATATTAAAAACTATTTGAATCCTTAGTGGATGATCCAGTCTTCTAGCAGCATTCTACTAGCAAGTCAGAGAAGGTCAGGATGAAGCTTACGGTGTTTAAATTCTGTCCTACTTGTCCACATTTGTTTCTGATAATGTAATATAACATTGTTCTTGATATATTTTAAACAAGATACATGCATTTGACTATTTCAGAAAACGCTTCTATTATGTAATTCGAATTTATTTTATGAAAGTGAGGATTTATTGTGTAGTCTTAAACTATGTTTTCACTTAGCTTTTTAATTTTCTTTTCTGCTAAAGGAATAATTTTTAATGGAAGAATCATTCAGAGGTAATTGATAAAATCTGACTTAAGGAAGCATGAGTTTCTCAGCTCATCCATTTTCTGAATTAATAGGAAAAAAAAGTTTATTAACTGGTCCTTTTTGTTCTTTGTCCTTAGGCTAGTGAGATCACCTGCCAATGTTTAGTAGTAGATGAAAAAGAGTATAAAGTGCGGCCTGTCTTGCAAAATACCAGTAGAATTCAAAGTCCAAGCTGCAATAAAATTTGCTCTTAATTGACAAAATAAGTGGAATCCGGAGAATTCTAATGGGACAGCACCCAGCAATACGTTGGGTCCAATTACCAATCAATTCAGAGCTAAAAAACTATTTTAGTAAAGCAGCATGTTCTTGTCAGTAGAGCTCAGAAATGTAAATAAGACTATGAGGAAGCCAGCTTCTACTGAAATTGACAAAGCGGAGCCACCCCCCCCCCCCCCCTTTTTTTTTTCTGGCAAATAAGAGAATTACCCAAACATTGGCTGAATTTCAGCTAATAGCTGACTACAGACAATGTGACGCTGCCTCTCTCTCACTATCCTGAATTATAAAGCTGAGTTAGTGAAGGCATGGCTGGGCCCAGAGGCTGTTTATTAAATTGGCTAGCCTGAATGTGAACGCTTGCACGTCCAAAAGGCTGATATTCCTTGTTGTCTTCCTGAGTTTCAGACTGAAACACTGCTTGGATATTACCTGAATTTAATGACCTTATATTCACAGTACGGTAGATTTTTCTGAATATCTATCAATAAGCATTTTGTTGGTGCAAAAAAAAAAAAAAAAATTATTTTACTGGGGTAAAAGAATATTTGTGAATGGAGGCAAAATTTTATTTTTCTTCTATATTCTGCAGGTAGCCCTGCAGCACTTTGTCAGCTGTGTGAAGATGATGAGATCATTGCTATCAACGGCACTAGAGTTTCACGTATGGACTACAGTCAGTGGGAAGAAGCCATCAGCAGAGCACTAGAAACTGGAACCCTGGTCATGGATGTCAGGCGATATGGAAAGAATGGTGAGTTGTTTCATCAGGCAGATACAGCATGCTCTGTAAGGCAAATAAGCTTTGTCTCTGCTGTACCTGACAGCCGAGAGTCCTTATTACCCTTACAGCAGTTATATGTACCTCAGTAGTTTGCTGGCATGTCTGTTGCATTTTAACACAACTTGGCTTTTTTTTTTAACGACTCGTGCATTAGAAATGTCTTGGCAAGCAAGTCTGCAAAGCATTGAACTACTGACCTCTCTATTGTGCTCTGGCCTGTTTCTGAGAGGATGCACAGGTAAAAAGGTGTGCAACCACCACACAAGGGAATATAACGTTTCCTTTCCTGCCGTGCCACAAAACCAAAGAGGGGCTGATTTCTAGAGGATAGCAATTTTTAGAGCCTCTCTCCTTCAGTCAGCAGCTCTGCTTTTCGTCAGAGAAGGTGGATCTTGGGTTCCTTTTTTCAGGGAGTGTTTTGGGTGGCATATGAGCTTGCAGTTGATGTAGCACTTCTGTGCTATGGTTTTGACCATTGACTCAAATATTGGGATGGCTGTAATCTCTCCAGAATGGCACTGTTCATTCTGGCTAGTGAAGGTTTCCGTCTTGGCTTTTAGCATCTCTAGACTTGCCATGGGTTTGGTCAGGATACGCTTTTGAAGTCCCGAAAGAATTTTTCCAGAGTTGGAAGTGTGGCCAATGACTTCTTTCACATCATAAAACCAAATCATTCTTTTCGTAGGAAGCTAGGTAGAATAAGTTGCCAGCAGATAGGGGGAAAAATAGTAGGGTGGGAAGAGACAGGGAACAAATCACAACTTGTATGGGCCTAGCACAAATGAAGAGTGAAATCAGTGGAGAAGAACTCATTAAATAAATTTTAGGGAGTTGGTGGGAGAAATAACAGAGTTTGAGTGAAGATTATGATTTGTCTTCACCTCATCAGTTTTGCTAGTTTAGTGTAGACTGCCTCTTTTTGCCCTCTGTGTGTTTCCTGAGGAGCACGGATGTGAAAATGACACTTCTCTGGATAGTGTATGAGTCAAACTGTACCTTGTGTGAGTAAAACTGGAAGAATTTTCTCGATCCTTACTAATGCTAATGAAATAATTTCCAATGAGTACTAATTGCTCTGTAATGTTGAGCTGCTGTAGTCCATGTTAGCGAAACATCTGGTAAACTTTTACCTGGCTTATGACTAACACTTGCATTTTTGGGGAAGGCGGTCTGCTCATAAAAGCCCTTTTTCCTGTCTTCACAAATTCCACCTGATTTGTGTCTGTCTCTCTTCTGTTATGTGTTTTTTTTTGTGTGTTATTTTAATGTGTTTTCACTAACTCTTGTTCTGTTCTTTGACATTACTGTCTACATTAATTTCTTGATCCTCCACATACCAAAAAGACTGGGGCAAAGACCAGCCTTCCCTGCCACATGTAAGGCATAAAGTCCTCAATCTCACCAGTATGGCTACCAACATTATAGGTACATCTGAAAATAAGTGGATTGATGCAACTTCTGGAGAACACGTTTCAAATGTTTCCACCATATCAACAAAAAGAGATTTCTCCAGCAGCCTTCCAAGTTCTGTGAGTATGTTTTTGAAGGGTTATAGGATTTGGAGGGGGAGGAAGAAAGTAAAAATATTGACGTCTTCATAGGGGGAGGAAGGGGAAAAGACCTTGGAAATCTTATTTTTATTTGTATCGCTTAAGGAACATGTAGGATACGGAGATTTAGCTATTTACTTACTGAGGTAAATAAGATGCTTTAAAGACTTGCTACTGTCCTTTCATGAGTGGACACTGCAGACCATGTTTTAAGTAAAATGTATAGAGTGTTTATTCTTTAGAAAAGACTTTTGCCTCCGTTATTAGCATAAATGAAGGTTGCAGCCTCAAAGAAGCAGTGCATACATGCTTTCAACTTACTTGCAAATAACACTGCCTACCAAGGAGCTGATAGGAAGATCTTAGCTTCTGGTATTTTCTTGATTTTTGTTTCAGCCACCACTTCACAGCTGGTTATTGATCACCTCCAATGCCTGCAGTCATTTTATTGTATAATACAGTCAAGAAGTTTCAGATAATTTTGTGTCTTTCTGTGGAAAGTGTTCTGAAGTATTTCATGATATACAGCTCCTGTCAGGAGAGACGTGTAATTAGATAAACTTCCACAAATCTAATGAACCTAAGCCCTGTATTTTTTTTTTTTATTTTTTCAGAATACAGAAACAAAGTTGATAAATGGAATGCAAGGAGATCTTGGCTCTAACGAACAAAGAGGTAAACCACTGTTACTTTTCATTCACTAATTGTGTGGGTTTGGAACAAGCGCAGACACTAAACCTGAAATCATCACAAGCTTTATATAGTGGGTGAAGTGAGACTTTAATGAACTGAAAGCTAGACAGGTATGACAAAGATCTAGTTGCATCCAAATTGGGTGTAGTTTGCTTCCATGACATGCTAGGCAGTTGGAGAACTGACAACAAAGCAGTGACAAACCTCCCTCATCTCTGCGTTAGTGGTGTGGTAGGGGTGAAAGAGAAGAAGGCACACAATTTATTGTAATTACTACTGAATTGCATGGAGACTGAGTCAGTATGAATATCAATTTATTTCACTACTCAGGAAGAGTGTAAAGAGTATTCAACTTTTTTTTTTTCCTCCCTATTTCATTTGTGAGGTTTTGGGGGTAGTGGTTGTTTCACTGCTATTATTATTTTACTTTTAATCCTGGAGAATGACATTGATGGTTCTAGTATGAATAGTAATTACTTAACAATTCTATGAACAGTTATAACCTTACTTGATGACAGTGAGAGAAACCAGGTACATAGACTTCCTAATGGAACAGTAATCCTTAAATGGGAACTTCGTATTTCATTTTATCTTGAATGCGCATGGCGATTTATAAAAGCGTTCCCCCAAGAGATCAGTTGCCCTCTGGAGATGCCTTTCTAATGACTTCAAACAGTGATTAGGCTCCTGAATTCAGTTTGGCTGGCATCTCAGTCAAAGTGGCTTTAATTAGACAGAGAGAATCTGAGTCTAAGCTTGATGCTTGTACTGTTGGACATTGTTAGTGATAAAGTGAAATACTAATCAGTATATGATGTAACCTACTAAAAACTGTGTGTGTTTCTATGAAAAAACAGATTTCCTTTGTGTTTCAGGAGCTTTTTATTTTTTCTGAAGTGATGTTGCTGTAGATTAGAGGTCTAACAAATGTTTGTTATCCAGTGGTGACAGTCACTAAAAAAAAAAAGAGAGCACCTCATTGACTTGTTTGTATTCTTTGTATTTTTCAAATAGCATCTGAACCTATTTCTTTGAAAAACTTAAAAAGACGGTCACAATTTTTTGAACAAGGTAAACCAAAGAGCTAACATTTCATGTACTTCCATGAAATTGTTCCTGCTGCACACTCTTCCTAACAAGTCTGGTGCTGGGTACTATACCTCTTCAGCATTGTTTGTTGCAGTTATGACAAAGCAACATAATTAATTTCCCTTCTTTCCCCAGGGTCGTCAGGTTATTCTTACAATTCATGGGTCTACCTTTGTGGTAATGGGTCTTTGCGTGTTCTCTCGTATCTATAGCTGTTTAAATGTTCTTCTGTGTTCATGCTTTTTTTTTTCCACTGGGTAGGAGTAAGAAGGATAGCACTCTGTTCAGATTTGCTACTACCTACAAAACAAGAATAATGTTGAATATTCTAGCAGAGGCTTAGTGTGGATCTCAGAGCTGTTGACAAAATTTTGGATTTGAGTTTATCTGGAGTTGCAGCTCTGTGCTTTCGTCTAAATTGGTGGAAAACGGCAACTGCTGGCTTTCCACTGTGTGATGGTGTCGCAAGATCTCAAGAAGACCAATATAAAATTTGAATTGAATATGCTAGCTTTTAAAGGCAAAAAAACCTGAGGCACTCAGTTTTGGTTTTGTAGGTTGCTTTTTGGTGTTTTGCATGTCACAACTCACATACTTCCACTAATGTTGTATGTCTAATGCTGTCTTCAGACTATGTATGTCTTGCTGTTTTGCTGTAGCCTGAAAGAGTGAATTTCTGGCCCACTGGAAGTCCAGTGTGAATAATGCCAGTGATTTTAGTGGAGCCAGGACTTTGCCTTCAGTGGTGGTGGCTTCTGTTTTTTTCCAGAAGTGATATGTGAAGTGCCACAGCATAAACCTGTGTTTGTGGTTCAGTTTGCTTTTAAATATTTCTGCTGCATTGTATCCTCGTGTTGGTTGTTTTGGGGGATTTTTCTTTTGTTTTGATTTTTTTTAGAGGCTGGCTATGAAGTTTGGTTTTTATTTTGATAAAATTTATAGCAATATTTTACATATTTCATTTGTGCTTGAGAGGGAGGAAAAGAGCATGTTTCTAGAGTGTACGGTCAGCACGGTTTTGTTCTATTTAAACTTTTGACACTTTAGCATTACCATGATATGAGAGATTCTTCTTCCCAAACCTGTACAGGCCAGAAAAAGCTTACAAGGGTGAGAGAAAAGAGGAGCAAGGATAAGTGCTGCCTGTGCCTCCTTTTGGCGCAATTGCAGATCAAGTCTGTTTGTCCTACTGTAACTTTGGCTGTCGCGATCTGATTACACAGACAAAATTGTGCATATATAGATTGGACACTAGTCTGTGACACATTAGATGTCTTTTGTATCCCAGATTCCACCTTTTCTCCACTTCATGTGGTCATACTTCAGAAAACTATTGCAATTTGTTGTTTCTATGCATTATTTTAAACTGAAATTTGGACAGCTAAGTAACAAGTACACTGGCAACAAATGAAAATAGTGGTCATGCTGGGGAAAGGATTATACTTAAATTTGTGTTTCTCCAAAGAGTTATAATTAAATTTGTGCTTCTCCGCATTTTCTCAACTTTTAATATATTAACATATAATATATGTGTCTCTCTAATAATCATCTTGGCGCAAGACCAAGCATGAGAGCCTCAAATAGCATAAGGTTTTTGGTGAATGATGACAAGCTCACCAAATTCAAGTGGAATTTCCTAGGGAAGGAGGACAGTCGGAAAGGGAAATAGTTTTTTTTTTGTGGTAGAGAAGTCACCTGTGAATGTCTATTGCTCTGAAATCATGTCAAGGGCAGTAGGTGAGTAGCTGCTCTACCCAGTAGCTGCTCTACCCTGAAGCAGCATTCTGAGTATTGGTCATGCTAAACAGTTGGGTTTCAGAATAATAACAGGAGAGGTGTAGCAAAGAACCTCTGTATTGCCACAGTGGTAGATGTTCTGCTAATTCAAGCAATTGCTGATGGTACTTTTTAGCATGTAAAGCTTTTAAACCATTGCACACATTAGTTGAAAGCACCTAATGAATTCTGACTTGAAGTAAGTTCAATAGGGCAAAACGCAAGCATGGCTTACTAAGGAAGCAAAAATTACTCTGAAGCTCAAACTTGCCACGTTCACACAAGTCTTGCAGTAGTGAGTACATATGGTGCTAATGATTTCTGTTTTTTGTTTTCCAAATCTCACAGGAGGCCCAGAGCCTGCAATGCCTGATGTAAGTACTATTTACAAACTGCTACTTAGTTGTATGATCCTGGTCTTTTCAAGAAGCCCACTGCTTTCTGTTGCTTTTCATTCTGCTTTAAAATTATCATCAAATCTGAGAGCACTGACTAAGATTTTCTAATGTGTAATGAAGTTGTTGCTTTCTGTCCCTTTGAAGAAAAGGCTAATTTAAGTCCTCGTCACTAAAGCTGTAGTGCTTGTATTGGCGCACTCTCACTTCAGAAAAAAAAAAAAAAACAAACCACCATGTTTTGAAATGTAGAGTATTGCCTACATGGAAGAAGATAATATTATTTCATTTCTTTGCTATATTAGCTCCCAGTCCCATCCATTAGCGCTCCTAGTCGTCGGGTTTGGGATCAAGAAGAAGAACGAAAACGACAGGAAAAATGGCAAAAAGAGCAGGACCGTTTATTGCAGGTATAATTAATCGTCATAATCATAGGCTGGCAATCCCTTGGGTGAAGCAACTATTAGGGAAGAAAGGCAACACGTAACTCCTGCAACTCTTCTTACTGATGGCCTAAGAGGACTTTCAGATATGTTTGTGGGGTTGCACAGTTACACACTAGCAATTATTCAGCAAAAAGAGGACAATGCATTAAACGAGCTTCATGAAGTCAAACCCAGACTGTGTGTTCACTACAGACCAGAAGTGGTCAGTCCTCACAAGGCTGGTATGTTCTTCCTGGCAACAGAATTTAAATGATAAGCAAAGACCTAAGGGGCAGTAGTCTTCATTATTTTCAGTGAGTTTTATTTTTTCCTCTTAAGAAAATTGTCTCTAGAATTAGTTTTACCTTCAATTAGTGATACCGCCTTATATTCAGAGATTAAGAGAAGGCAGCCAGTGCCATGATTGGGTGCCTGCTAGCATTCTGTTGTTTAGCAGTCAACTAATCAGTTGGAATCAACCTGGTTCCCAGGACCTCTGAGTCAGGAAGCTGAACCTACTACTGCAAAACCACCTTGATAACCAGTCACTAGAGATGGAAGGAAGTGTTGCAGAGGGAAGGGACAATGTTTGTCATCTTAGGATAGCACAGTAAACAAGCACGCATCTCTGCAAAGACCTCAGCTCAATGAAGCATAAGCCCATTCAACCACATTTAGTAAGCCACATCTCTATAATTAAATTCAAGTTAGTTATCTGAGGTCTGTTGGCTTGGAGACGCAACAGTGAACATCGTTTACTCTGCACAAGCCCTCTTAATAAGTTTGGTGCATTCAGCAGAAAACTGTAAATGTCAAAGTACAGCTTAGTGAGCCTGTTGCTTTTTGGATGTTTTATCTTTTGTCGTTCCTTTTAGCTTACAAACTTTGCAATACAAGAGCTGTGCCTTCCTAAACATATTTGTGGTGTCTGTTATGATTTGGATGCTCCATTTGATGCCTGAAGAAATGGCTTTAAAGAATGTAAACCTTGATTCCACTTTCTTGAGAGCAATCTCAGCCCTCTGCTATCACTTTGCTTTGCTTTACTTCTCATTATTACTACTGAATTAGTAAATTTGGCCAGAGTAATAACATTCTTTCTCTTCCTTATGATCCTAATAATGAATTTTTAAATAACCGAGAAAGGAAGCAAAGTCTTTATTTGATTATTTCCAACATCTTAGAAGGAATATTTTTGACATCATTAAATGTTTTGCTTTTCCCAAGTTGTCAGTGGTGACTGACAAAACCACCAAAACGTTTATTGTGTATCTTGAGTAATGCTTTAAGACATTACATTGATTTCATACCAAATCTAGTCATAGGACAAATTTGTAGGTCCAGAAATTGGTTTTTGTTTAGATAACATTCCAAAAGACCAAGAGTCCTTGCTCAAACCAAATTACTGCCTCATATTTCGCTTAGTGATCACTTTATATTTACCATATTAATGTGTCAAATTCCAAGTTAAATATAATCATTCCATCTTCCAAGAAGTACCTTAGATAGATTGCTGATTTTTGTTTAAATAGTCTCTAAACTGTAAAATGGTGAATGTAACAGATGTGAGGTCAGTTGTTATGAGACTTAGCGTGTAAGAAGCTTGGATTCTCCAAAATTAACTGCAGAACTCCTTTGGATTTTATTTGAGACAGAATTTCATTCACTCGTGGCAGACCTAATGTCCTAGTGGAGCTCAAGCATGTTTTTACCACACTGGTCTCTTAAAAAACACATGAAATACCAGTAGTACATTTTAACGCAAATAAAAAACACTGTTTCTTATTTATGTCTTTAACTTCAATCTAACCTAACAGGAAAAGTACAAACGGGAACAAGAAAAACTGAGAGAAGAATGGCTACGAGCTAAGCAAGAAGCAGAAAAAGAGAGCTCCAAGTATTTTGATGAGGTAGGCTATGAATATGGCTTCGCCTTTGACTATTTAGTTTCATGATGGCTTTTTTCCCTTAGAGTAGATGCATGCAAGCACGCAAATAATTTATTTTACAGTGTCATTTATCTTCTCATTTGGAAAATAAACTGTTGTCTATGACTGTGGTAGAAAGAAGTTGCAAAAATGGGAAGGAAAAAATAAATGAGGTGTTTTGAGACCTGTTGAATTTGACTTTTTTTTTCTTCATGGATTGGTTAGGTTAACTAACACCAGAAATATGCTGGCAAAAAGTTGCAGCATGTATTAATTATTGTGACCAGAATGAAACGGTCACCTTTGCTGTATATTTACTGCCTTATGCTACTTGGTGGGATTCTGCTTCAATACTTCATCATGAGGCACGTTCGTAAGTGCCTGGCTTGTTACTGGCAACCAGTTCATTCTCTCTCTGATAAATTTACATATCAAACCAACTTCAGATTTGTTATCATGTGTTTCAAAATACTGAATGCATGTAATTTCTGTAGATGCTGAGTTTTGTGGCTGTTGCTTATGGGAAGATGAACAGGTTTTTTCCTGGGTGTGGGCGGTGTTTGAGATACTTCTTCTTTATTGCTATATGAGTGCTGCTTCAGGCATCGTAGCTAGATCAGTTGTGTTTATACAGTCAAGAATAAGTAGGCTGTAATTTAAGGCTTAGGACTTCAATAAGAAAGCTCTTTAAGCTGTTAGAGGACTTTACTGTACAAGAATGTAAACCATTTCTTTATTTTTTTTCAATCAGTAGAGGTTTGGATGGACCTGTAAACAGTATTTGTTCTCTGCAACTGAAACATCTTTTGACCACTGAAAGACCTTTTCTCATGTTTGAGAGGAAAGTCAGAGAGACGGGTCTGAGGCTTGACTTTCAAATGGGAGGAGAATGGAGGAGGGTGAGGGTTTTCTCCACATGAGAATTCATGCGAAATTCATTGATCTGATACACGCTTGCAGCGTGTAGCTTTGTGTATACGCCTTTAGGTGGGTCTCAGGTTTCTAAGTCAAAACAGTAGGGAGAAATGCTGGGTGTCATGGAAGAGTTTGTTTTCTGTAGGTATTCAAGTGGGGATGGGATGGCTTGAAATGTAAGTGATACTTGAGAAAGCAGAATGTTTCACATAGTTGTGGCCACACTGCCTGTGGCACTCGCTAAGGCTGCCGTGTGGAATGAAGCTCTTGCATTAGGAGAGTGTGCTAGCAGGCACTCAAAACATGAAACCAAAATACGCCCTGGGTCTTGCATTGAAAGTGTTTGGGATGCTTTTTGCACAGTCTTGCCTCATAGAAGAAAGTAACTTTTTTTTTTTCTCTGAGTGAGCAACCTGTTCGAAAAACATCTCCCTTGTCTAAAAGAAAAGATTTTTTTTTTTTTTTTCTTTGCTACAGGAGCAGACTGTTCTAACCTTAAACACAATGTCTGTCCCTGCACGGGCTCCATCTGTGTCCAGCTGGAGGGCAAGCCCTGAAGGGAATACTGCTGAGGAGCCAGAAGGAGACGGAGAAAGCGAGCCAGCGGCGCGCTTGCTGGGTGAGGAAGAAGAAAGGAGGAAGCTTCAGGAGGAACGGAGGATCCAGGAAGAGGCAGCTCTGCGTTTTGAGCAAGAAAGGGAACTCCAAGAGCTGGAGCTTGAGAGACAACGTAAAGAGAGGGAACAGCGATACGCTGAGGAGCAGGTGCGGCGGGCAGAGATGGAGGAGCAGAGGCAGCAGGCTGAAAGGCAGAGGGAGGCGTCAGCGGAGATGCCTCGGTACCAAAGGTGTGCACTTGTGATGGGATGTACTCTCTCTTCCTTCTGCGTCTAAAAATTCAGATACGCACTCCCTTTGGACGTGTATGTCCTGAATATATAAGTGTATTATTGCAAGATTCATATTATAAACAGTCAGTGCAAGATAACACAGCGTAGCCTTTCTTTTGAAAGGCAGAAGAATCAGGCATAAGCCAAAGTCTTTCACCATGAATCAAGTGCTCTGTTAACACACTTCTACTCATTTTTTAAATAAGATGTATAAATACAGTGATTATAGCCTAATCAAAGATGATCTGAAGCACTTAGTGTGAAGATTCTGTAAAAACACTGTGTAAGCTTGTAAATTGAGAGCCAGTGGCTCAACAGACAGTGCTTTCGGAAGAAATACCAAGTTAACTTTTTTCCAACAAATGCCTGACTGATTTTTCCAGACTCCTCTCTGTCAAGTCCGACAGCGCAACAATGAAGTTTAATCGCACTGCTGGGTTAACGTGTCAATGAAGGGTATCATGGTATATGAGTGAACAGATACTGCCTTAGATATCATAGCCTGTTAGAAATACCCAGTGTGGACATATTTATTCTAGTGCATGAAAAAAGTTTCTTGCATTACCTTCTTCAGCAGCTTGTTAAAGCAAAACCAAAATGAAAAACAAACAAAAAACCCTAACCAACCAGCCAACTGCCCAAAAAAACCACCCCACCAGCAACAAACAAACCAAAACCAAACTCACAAAAAAACACACACAAAAAAATCCCCACTCAACTATTAGTTTACAAGTGCATATTTTTGCCCAGGAATTTTCAGACTGCTATTACAGGCATCATGGGAGATTAAACTAACTGAAACATATTAAACCAGTAACTTTTACTTATTTCTTACGCATTTAGCTTACTGCCTTGTGTGTGACTAGCTTTGCTGTTTCTCTTGAGAATTTTCCCCTATTCTTGTGTAAGTAGTAAGAGATGACTGAGGATAACACGATATCAAGTTAAATCTTAGGAGAAGAAAACATGATTAGAAAATTGCATATATTTGCAGGAGAGATTGTGAGACCTGAAGTTACTTTAGCTCATTGTAAATGACTGCTGCTCGAGATCCCTGCTGAGCAAAGCAGAGGCACAGTTGTTAAAATGGCTAAACAGGTTCTTCTTGGTAGCTGAGCAGGGTGTCTCTACTGTTTTAGCTTGCCCCAGTTGCACGGTGGTAGGACTTTGTGCGGTAATTTATTAAGCTGCTGTAATATCTGCATATGTAAATCCTTGATACATGCTTTAGTCCCAGGGGATTTCATTCCTTCTGACTTTGCTGCTAGAGGATGTGTTTTGCTAAACAAGGGTGGGTGGCTTTGCTTAATAGTGAAGGAGCGAGTTCAGTGAAACTAGGGTTTAAAATATCTGGTGTTACATATTAGTTTTACGATGATACGAATTGAAATCTGAAATGTTATATGAACATCTGTGAAGGCATGATAGTTGCTGCAAAGAGCTCTGAGGTTGGGGACAAACAGCTGGAAGAGCTTGGTCTGTGGAATTTAGGGAGTGTTTCTCTGAGTTACAAACTGCACCTATGTAATTTTCTAGAATATACATGTAACTTTCAGAGAACTGCTATGTGTGAACAAAGCTTACCCTCCTGGCTTTGAAACGGATGTCATATACTGATCAATGTCATATACAAATCAATGGCATATCCTGATGCTTATAATATTTGCAGCATCTTAAAAAGTCTTTGGGTTTTTCATCTCATGTATTTTCATGTGTCTAACACACACATCTGGACTTTCTCAATTTTCTCTGTGTGTACTTACTGTTTGCTTTATTTCTAGAAAATGTTTTTTTTTGTTTAACGTGTATTTTCTTTTATCTGTATTTTGCTTCTAGACATTATGAGGGCTATGAAGTATCTAAAACAATAGAGGATAGAGCTGGCCAGCCTCTCATTGACAGGTAATGAGAAATTGAATTAATAATTTCAGGTAGTTTTTCTAACAACTTTTCTTTTTCTGCCTTCTTTTGTTAGTTGTGTTTCTGACTGATAAAATTAAGCCTCCTTAGAACTTTAACTGTTTGGGTTTTTTCCCTTTTTTTACCTTAAGAATTTTTAAAAATATTTTTAGCAGGAAATATTTATGTGTATA